>NC_080728.1:9250000-10462500 GCF_019097595.1 Hemibagrus wyckioides | reverse complement strand
CTGTCCATTACCAAATGTCCAAGTGCGCAAAACTGGCACTTAAATTGGAGGCTTTACTCTTTCTCTTCGGTCAGTCAGAGTTGGCTCTGAGCAGATATGGATGTGTATGAGTTTATGTATGTTAGAGTAGTTAGTGTGTCCAGCTGCGTTGTGATATAACATGAGCAGAAGTTCTAAAATATGCAGTGTTTCGCTTCATGTGCTAGCTTTTGTGTAAAAAAAGTGAGCAAGCTCATGGGTGGGAAATGGCAAAGGACTAAATATAAAAAACTTATATTATGCTTTTAATGAAGCAGTATTACAAACACTATTTTTATTAAATAGGGTAGTTTGACCAAGGTAGTCTAATGTAGTCATGAATAAAGAATAGCCATGAGATTTAAGATGAAACAAATATAATATAAGCCTAAAATGGCCAAGTTATGGACAAAACAAGCCAAAGTGACTACACATACCAGAAACCTGGAAACACTGGAGACTTGGTGGTCTTTTGAAGTGGTCAGAGACATGTTGCCTTTCGTAAATGTAATGCATCCCAGTAGACCTCTACAAGTAGTCCGAGTGACCTGGATCACAAGATTCATTTGACACCGTTCACACTCGTATCTGCTTGTGATCCAATCACCTGAGACAGATGTTAATGCAGAGTCTGAAGAGAGCTTCAGATATGCAGATTATATTCTATAATATATTCAGATAATTCAGCTATTCAGATATATATTTAGATGTCCTGCATGATAATGTTCAGCAGGTCTGCTTCAGATATATCTTGAAAATTCATGCTCGCGTCTCGGACTTACTGTCTCCTTTGAGAACTTGCTGTTTCTCCTGCACAAAACCTCAGAGTAGTGTTGAATGATGAGTTCTCATTCTTGGCACATGTTGCAAACCTGCTCGTCCATGCAGGCTTCTCCCGTACAACAGCAGAACAAATCAATTATTTACTACAGGAAGGCCCGCTCGGCCTTGTCCTATCTCAACTATTGTTTTCTAGCCAGCTAGTTCCCTAACATTTGTGTTTGTCTGTGCTCCTGAGTCTGCTCGTGTCTGCTGGGAGTGAAACAATTAATAGAAATGATTTAGTATTAATTATTGTTTACCAATGCAGCTAACTACCAACGAATTTGACTTTCATTACGCTTTTCTTTTCATTCCGTTTCTGCAATAGTCAACAAACAAAAAACAACAGGAGATTGTTGCCTCCTTGGAGTACTTGAATGCTGTTTGAATGTTTATTAAGTTGCTTCTCTTTATCAACAGATTTGCTTATGCAGAGGAGCTGTGTGCAGCACAACCGATTACAAAATTGTACCATTGTGAGATTCCTGAAACATATTTCCATTACAGAGGTCCCCCAGAGTTACATGCTGTTTCTTTAAGGTCATTTCTGTCTCCTTGTGATCATCAAAGTCACTGCCTGTGTCTCTACTGGAGCTTCGGTCCCCCACGCTGGCTCAGGAGCTCACAGCAGCCAGCATTCATTTTAGTATGCAGTGCGTTTGCCTGTTTCCATGGTGATGCCCTATCGCCAAGCCAAGTCTTTGTGTTTGCACCTCGTATCATTGAGTAGAGAGAACGTGAAGGTGTTGGAGTGATTGATTGGATATTGCCAATTGACGCAGTAGGACCTTGGCTGGTTCAATGGATCTGACTGTTCAAATGCATTGCAGCAGTATCGTATGCTAATAGCTGACTCTTGGCTCCACGGCTGATCTCATTAATGCTGCGAGATTCTTACAAGTCCACCGTCTTTCATGCTGCTCACACCAAAGGGAGACCTTCGAAATATCACAAGGGTGTAAATTACGTCCAGCTTTTCATGCTAGGAAGAAAAAAAATAGGCAGATAAAAAAGTAAATAAGCAAATTATAAAGCAAAATTTAATTCTATTGCAGAAGCCGAATCAAACGTAGCAGATTGTCAGTCCCTTTTGTTTACTTTGGCTTCTTTCAGATGGATTACAGCATGTTTTCTTTATTTTTGCTTGTTTAGTTTATTGAACTTCTTTAAATCAGAAAGCGTGTGCTGATTGTAATATTTCATATCCAAGAATAGTGAATTTTATCATGGTTTATGATATCATCCACAATATTTTCCAGTTCTTGGCTAAAAAACTTGATCATGTCTAAAGTTTTCTTTCCTTATAAATATCCTTATTCTGCCTTCTAATTGGAACAGACTTTGATAGTTTGATCTTATCGCTTACAAATAAAAAAGGGGCACACTTTTAACCTCATTTTTGCTAAATCCAAATGACATTGATGGAATAAAGGAACAAATAATGACATCAGTTTAAATTCAGATTTGATATTTAAAAGATAATCACGCAGACATAAAGTTAGGTCAGCTGCATACTAATCGATCGGTCCGATTTCCCCTGAAACCTGTTGAAGTGTCTTGACATCATGTATGCCGAGAGGGTTTCTCTGTACCTGCCTCACTCTTAATTCATATGCAGCAGTTTCATGTATGCCAAACTCAGTGCATGTTGAGAGATTTCTGGAATATCAAAATGTCTGAAACGTTGACTTGCTCATGGGGGTTGGGTGCGACGTGTTTGACGTGTTTTTCGAACTTTTTATGTTGACTGACACAACACAGGCACACAACTGGGTCTGTATACACTGTTTTTTTTGTTTGTTTGTTTCAAAAGGAAAAATGGATGAACAAGCAAACAGCTCTTTATTTTCTTTTCCTCTCATACACGAAAATTAAAAAATGAATTTTTCATATATATTTTTTTTATTATTAGCTTAATTGGTTCACCACGCAAAGTCTAGAAATTAAACCATCATGAATCCAAACAGGAAAAAAAACCTGGAATATACTATATACTAATAATATATATACTAACAATACATGTAAAAGTACATGTCAACTATTCTACAGGATAGTATAATAATAAAATAAAGACATAATACAAATGAGATCAGCATCTGAATATATAACTGAATAAAAAATATTAATTTTGGATGATTAAAATAATCTTAAACTGCAGAACTAGAATATCTTGCTGGTTTCTTTCAGCCACCATGTCATCCTCCTTTACTATCATCCTCTTGCTATTTAAATAAATAAATAAATAAATAATAATAATTATTAATAATAACAGTGATTAATAATAATCATAATCATAATAATAATAATAAATAATAATAATACTAGTGGTGTTTGTGATACAGAAACCCAACTGCTTTTGCATCTCATATTTGGGTAAACTTGGCAGCTGAAGCTGGCAGAAAGTCATCTCGTTTATCTCAATTAGCGAATATAAATATAGGCTCAGTATCTGATGATAGTGGGCATTGTGTTTCCCTGTTTTCCACACCATCTTCCATCACTGAAACATTTCAGATGACAGACAGAGCCATAGAGCTGTCAGCAGCCTTCATCGTATTTTAAGATAATCTAGAGAGCTTTGTTTCGGGTGGATGATGTACATAATGGAATTGTTCTGGATCATGGGAGTTTGTGGATTAAAGAAAGTCATTATGTGAGACTGTGGCGTGGGGCGAACGATGCACCAAGCGCTCAGATCAAGCAAATAAATTTTGTACATGTGAGTGTGCTAGAAGTGCCTTCTAGAAGGACGTTATCTCCAGTGAGCCGGGAGTCAAATGCTTGATGTTTCATGCAGGTTCTGGTCTGACAGTGTTAAAAATACATTTTTTGGATGTGCCATGTTCTAGGCCATGCAGTACTATTTCAGTTTAGACTAGGTGATCACTTCTAACTGGAAAAGTGCAGCAGTTTTGCTGCAGCAGTGTTGCTCAGCTGTCTTGACTGTGAAATCAAATCCTGCTACAACATAAAATGTATCTCGTAGAAACGTCCTGCTTTAGAAAATAACAAAACTCACTTAACCATATAATGAGGAAAAACATGCCATGAAGAGATAAAACATACCAAATCCCAAAGCAATATACTGTGCCACTTTTATTTTTTTTCTCAGACTGACTATTGCTCAATAGATACTACAATGAATGAAAAAAAAAAATGTTGCATGTATGTTTAACACACTTAATCCCATGGCGAAGTGATTTTACAGTTCAACGAAACAGCTTGACTTAGGCGCAGATGTTGTCCAGTAGATGCAACAGCTACTGAACAAATGTTTTTTCCCTGAACACAGCTCCTGGCAGTTCAGCAGGATTAAACCCACAATCCCTTCAGCAAATAAAGCTCAGCCTGGGGTAGATCAGAGGTGCTGTGGCATCCATACTGTGAGTGTTTCTCAGTCTGAGTGCTGGAGTACTTGTTTTAGTGGTTTCCCTTTATTAACCTAGCTAGTGCGACCTAGTCCAGGTTTTCTGGATGGAGCAGCCTGAAATGGCTTAAGTTAATGAAGGAGAAATACTAACATGTGTAAGGCAGTGGTACACCGGTCCAGGTTGAGACAATAGCACAGAAACTCAAGGCATGAAGAAGCTTGTGATCTGCATTGAGATAATGTCCAGTGTTTACAAATAAAACTGAGCACCTCTTGCGTAAGAATTAAATTTCCTGTAGTTCACTACAACTCAACAATTACACTTTATCTAGAATTCACAGCAGATCCATAAAAGCAATAACAGGTTGTTTTCTTGCTTTACAACATGAAGATAAACCTGGGTAATAATTCTGGCATCCTACACAGTGTGAATCAGTTACTGTTGCATAACCGATTGTGAATCAAGCTAGTTATGCTTTTTTGTCGCTGCAGGAATAAAACTGACCATAATGGTAACTCATGCCGCAGTTATTCTCTGAGCAAAATCTAACATTTGTTGCTGTTTGTGTCAGCTTGATATAAAAACAGTCATTTCATGCATTACATGGTTACACAAAAGAACCTCCCATAGAGCTCTTATATTGAACGTGTCACATGATGGCTTATGAGCTGCTGGGTTTTTTTTTCCTTTTCTTCTCGCTATTCACAAAGTAATGTAGGGAAATTAGATCTCCCTCACTTTCTGTGGTCAGTATTGTTTGTCTCATCAGTAGCCAGAAAATTGACATTTGTGTTGCTGGAGGCATGCCGAACATCTCCACGCTGTCCTGACTGCTAAGTGAAAATCCCATGTGAGCCATGCTGCGCTCTTAAAAGTTTGAAGAGTTTCTTCTCGAACTAACCTTTTAATTGGTGTTAGTCTGTTAGCTGTGCTTCCGAAACACCAGGACACATCAGTACACGTCTCTCTGAATTAGTCACGATCCCTCATTAAAGTGACATGTCGCTAATGTTGCGTGTCTCAAAGAAGTATCATTTCAATAAGTTCCAATAAGAAATCTGTGTCATTTGTACAGAATAAAGCACACCACCACATCCTGGAGTGTTTTATTGCTTCTGTACCACAGCAGTTTGTCAGAAATTGCGATTTTTAATTGATCACTTTTTAACTGTTTGTAGTTGGAATGTCTGAGACGTTACTTCCTGTTATCACTTGTGTTACAGCAGTCATAAACAGTTGGTCCCTCATTAAAAAACCCTAGCTTTTAAGATAACAGAGAAACAAAGTGCAGACGTCCTGAAGATGTTCATATGGGAGAGGAATGGAAAAAAAACATCCGAAACGCCGCAATGTCAGTTTACTGAAAGCTTCACTATATTATAGTTTTTCTTAGTTAAATAACATGTTTTAATAGATTATATGGAGCATGTGATGTCCCAGTGAATGTGTTATAAGTAATATGATTTTTTTTAAGAACAAGGGAATTATAAAAACCTGTGATTTGACTTGGAGCTGCTACGGTCAAATCCACTGTTGCAGAAAATTACCGAACATCTTCTGACCAATCAAATTTGACAATTCAAAAGTGCCATTATATAAATACATTAAATTCTGTTTAAATTTTAGTTTCTATTCATTTTGTTAATGAACAGAAATACTGCTTTTGGTTTCACAACTCGAAGGATTTATTGGAAACATATGTTAGACCTATAGAGACTTTTATAGTAACACCTCTTGGGAAATTGTTGTAGTAAATATATTTGACTGTGCTTTTTTTAGCAACACCATATGCTTGCAAGTCTGTGCTGGAAGAGTGATTCAGAAAGGGACATCATGTGTACCTCTTGCATTTCATCTTAATCCAAGCCCTGCTAAAAATAAAGTTTATTAGAACCTAAAAACTGCAGGCAAGAAAGATCTGATATATGTGAGAGCCAAAACCCTGAGGATGGCTGACAACCCACACCATGTGATTTCAAGAAATTTACCAAGCCTATTTAAATTTCTTACAATTTCCATAAGAATTGAGTGGCATATTCCCACATGGAATAACTGGCTTTCTGTTGCTTTTACGAATGTGAATTGTAGCTTGAGGCTGACTCTGTCTTCTCACCCTCAGTGAAGCCACTGCCTCTGTCCCCACTGGATCCTCAGTCCTCCACCCTGGCCCTGGAGCTACGAGTTCGAGAGGTAGAGGAAGAAAACCGAGCTCTCAGAAGAGAGATTAGCCAGCTACCCAAGAGTCCTACCCACGGCAACCAGCATTCACCACGTCACCACAGCAGCGGACACCATGGCAACCAGTCCCAGCTTCACTCCACTGAAGAGGGTACAGGTGATAGTGAAGCTCAGAAAGCGCTCTCAAAATTCAACGGCTCCAGCTGTGTCCAGCAACCGGCTGTAGATAAATGTGAGGTAGGAATGAGAATGAAAAATAATGATTTTCTTCAACATATGACTTTTGAATAAAATGATTGCATAACCAGGAAATTAGGAATTGCTTGACCAAGAATAATGGGTACATTTTGTATACATTACATTGACTTTTCATTTCAGCCATTCATTGTCATGTAGACCAAACCAAAACAATTCTAGCAACCAGTTATCATGGCACAACTCTCACCAAAACAAATAAGACCCACCATTCAGTTTGGGCGTAAGAAATGGCACCATATACAAGGTTGCTGAGACGCTGCAGTGGCTGAGCTGCATTATTGGAAGATTTAGTGTATGCTGCAATTAGAGATTTTTTTTTTGGTCATACAGCTCTGTATGGTTTTGCCTTTTATGGAGTTTTGTGGATGTCACTTCAGTGCTTGGTAATTTATGGATAAGCACATGAGTACGTAATTCACATTGCAGGGTTAAAAGAATGTGCTGTACACCGATCAGGCATAACATTATGACCCGTCATGCGCTGTGTATTCTGACACCTTTCTCTCAGAACCAGCATTAACTTCTTCAGTAATCTGAGCAACAGTAGCTCGTCTGTTGGATCGGATCACACGGGTCAGCCTTCACTCCCCACGTGCATCAGTGAGCCTTGGCCGCCCATGACCCTGTCGCCGGTTCACCACTGTTCCTTCTTGGACCACTGGGAACACCCCACATGAGCTGCAGTTTTGGAGACGCTCTGATCCAGTGGTCTAGCCATCACAATCTGGCCCTTGTCAAACTCGCTCAAATCCATAAGCTTGCCCATTTTTCCTGCTTCTAACACATCAACTTTGAGGACACAATGTTCACCTGCTGCCTAATATATCCCACCCACTAACAGGTGCCATGATGAGGAGATAATCCGTGTTATTCACTTCACTTGTCAGTGGTCATAATGTTATGCCTGATCAGTGTATATTCTCCACTGTGTTTCCAGACACTACTTCAAAATGGAAGAAATTAGAATAAATAGCGCTTAGTCTAGGACACAGAAGCAGATATTTGTAAAGAGGCACAATGGAGTTTTGAAGCTTCTCAGCTTCGCCTTTGTAATCACAGCAGTAAAGTGTCAGCAGTCACTGATTGTGTTGATGTTGCTTTAAATACAGTAGTTGACCTTTTGTTTGACACAGCAGTCAGCCATGTTAACTGTTAATACACTGGCTGGCTATTAAATTGATATAAGATGCATCTCCAAGGCTATTTCTATTGAATCTCTGAAGGCTGCTTATGGGCCAGAGCTGAGCCAGTCATTGTCCAAATATTGAACAGCTGTATAACAAATGTGCTTTGGCTGTTGTAAATGATTGCTTGAGTGCAGTTTGTTGAGGCAGGAGATGTGACGAGGATATAGGTGCAGACAAAGTCATACTGTAACATGGCTGACAGATGCAACAGAGAAAAAAAAACAAGAGGCGAAGAGAAGTGATAAGTGACTTTCCCAGGGTGTGAGTAGAACCTTTATCACTAGCAAAAACATGAAGAGAGAAGAGTCATGGGCAAGACACACATACACACAAAAACAGGAAGAGGATAAACACACACAGACGAGACATAAAGACATAAAATACTATTGAACAGACCATTTAAACATAAGAGTCGACATTTAATCGAAGTTCCTCTATGATATCCTTCTAATTAGGGAGAGAAATGAACATAACATTTTAACAGGTCATATAGAAAATACTGGTATTTGAAATAAAGAGTTGTCAAAAAGGTGGTTTAAATGTGCTTTAACATGTTCAGTGTAGTTAGTGAAGCTGATAAGGTTTACAAAAGACAACTGACATGCATTTTATAAAAAATAATATGTATACTGTGTATTATGACATGTATATCATAAGTGACATAAATGACAACAGGACTCAAGCTTTACAGGGATGTAGATTGTGCAAGTGTGAAGTGGGAGAAGCTTAAAGCCTTAATCAAAGTTGCTAAATGTCAGGTAATGTTAATGGAAAAACAGTGAAATTAACATTTTTCTTTTTCTTTGTAATATTTTATTACTTTAGTATATGAGAATACATATATTATAGATGGAATTTATTTAGAAATGTTATTGTTGCAATCAGAATTGTCATTTCTGCATGTATTTCCTGAATATTATTATTCATTTCAAAGTTTAGGAAAATACTGTGACGTTTATGTTTATGCCCTATTGGTCAAATAGTTATGAAACTCTGTGATGCCGTTTCCTGCGGTTTTAGGCCAATTGAATGGAATTAATTACACAGCAGTGCAAGTCTTTATCTCTGGATCTAAAGCTGTTTTTTTTCCTTGTGCAAAATTTCCTGATAAAATTTGTAGTCTTTCATCAACATAATTGCTTGACCTGTGATCTTCCTTCAGGTCAGCTTTAAACTAAAAGCAGGTGTTAACTCTTGAAAAGGGCTGAAATCAGAGAAATGACTTGCCCAAAGAGATGAACCATGCAATTCTGAAGATGCTCTTTGTCTATACTCCTCATTTCCTCCTCCCTCAAGCTTGTGGATGAGCTGATTGGATAAGCTTGGGTACACTCACCCACTGGTAGAAAAACCTCCATGAGTCAGAAAGGTAGACTAAATGGCCTTTACCTGTCAGTCAGGATCAATTCCAGCACTCTGTGTACACAGGGGGAGAGTGTAATCCTTCACTATGCACATCTCAGCTGTGGAATGGCCAGGGTTGGGGGAGAGGAAGGGTTTTTGAAGGATTGGGGGAGATTTCCAAATAGACCTACATACAGTTTTCATGTTGATATCAGATGTTGCACCTGTGGCTCTGGGGCTAACGCCGTAAATCTGCACAATGTGAGGCAAAAGCAAATAACTAGCGCCCTGGAAAAGTGCAATAAACCACTAATGATCCAAGTGCCAAGCTCCAAATGGCAAGCGTTAAATGTCAAGCTCCAATTATAGCAGGTTTTGCTGCAATATCCTCATCAGCGTCACCATTCATTAGAATTTTGGGCTCTGCTTGACCTCATTAGTGATTTCTCTCATTCCCCAGACCATTCATGTTGCCATCGTGTGCGCGGGATACAACGCGAGCCGAGACGTGGTGACGCTGGTCAAGTCTGTGCTTTTTCATCGGTAAGTGGATCATCCATCATACATGGACAAAACAAATGCATAAATGAGTATAAAATAATTAACGATCAACCAACGGTCATGGTGTAGGCTGTGATATTTGCTTTGTTTGTTCTCTGACTGATAACAATGTTCACACGAATCATCATTTACATGCTACATCCTGCATGATAACTATATACACAGTATACATTTGATACAATGAAATGAAGAATCATTTGAGCGGAAAGAATCTCTTAATGAGTTTGTCTGCAATTTACACTCGTAGCAATTAAACAATTATGAAGTGGAGCAGACAAAATGTTAATGGTGTCTCTGAAGCATCTGCAGTATTTAGATAATTTTGTGAAGTGCAGATTTTGTTTCCGTTCATGTGAGCTGATGTGCTGATTTCACAGGTCACACATATCCTACATGCACATTTTAAAGCCGTGTCCTAGCATTGGTAATTTACTTTAAGCAGAAATCAAATGCATGTGCAGATTTTGTACACGGTATGTGGATAAATTGGCTTGTGGGTCAGTAAATGTATGAGTTTGAAGCCTCATGCTGCAGGAACACTTTGCTGTGTCTGTATGATTTACGGTGTATAGCAAGTATTGTTCACTTTATTTGAGCAGCTGAATTCTTCAAGGTGAGAATGATACTCTGTGGGGAGAAAAGTCAATAAACTGTGTCTACAGAAGAATACAGAATTTTTCAAGGATTGCTTGAACGCTTGAATCTGAAGGCGAAGATGTGAACTCGGCAGTGCTTTTAAGTGTTTCCACAAATACTGCCTAGTAACACTGAAAAGCTGCCAACATTGACTTTGGCAGGTCTGTAGATGCCTGTAAATTTGGAAAGTATCATTCCGTTTATCCCGCATACACATCAAGGAAAGAACTGGAAAGGCTGATAAAATGTTGGAAGATGCTTCCTTAGAAGACGAAGGCACCAGAAGCAAACTATGGCCCTGGGTTTAAAACAAAGTAGAATGGATTGAAAAGCAGTTGTTTCCATTCCAGCTGATGCTCACACCCAGACTCCTCTTCATGTACAGTGCCACTATCAGTATCTGTTCAGCACTCCAAATATCCAAATCTGTAGTCCAAAGTGGATTAAATATGAACCATATCCTTATACCCCATTAAAAAACTTAGTGGTCGAAATATCAGCAGTGTCAGCATGGTATGAATTCTGCTCCTGACAGTTCCTTAACCTCAGCTACATCACTCGAGCTCAAGATCTCAACTACAGATGTTCACAGGGCTGTTTTTTATACAATCCATTAAATTCTGATGTATTTCCCATAATAAAATCAACCTAGTAGCTTAATTTAAACCAGCATGATGCACATCGGGGAGTTACTAAGGATAAATGAATGAGTGCCGTATGTCCAGGTTAATGATTTGTCCCCAACTGCTGTGACCGCTGGTTTGTGCCACAAACCTTCTGCTTGTGTGACTTTTTTTAATGTGTCCCACTGAATCCCAGTCCTGAGTCACGCTCTAGTCTCATCCAGATGCCCTGCAAACCATCCTGGCTAGCTTTCTGTAGAAAAGGAAAAGCAAACTTCCTATGTCTATATGTATTTGTATCTGTTTAAATCCTTTTAGTTCTTCTACGTCTCAGAACTACATCTTAGTTCTTCTACATCTCTTCTACATCGACCTTACATATAGACTCACAGTGCGATTTCTATTCTAACTTTGAGACATATTCTTGAACATTACATAAATATCTAGGCATTAACATTTAGTTTGTCATAAAATCAATTCATTATTAAGCCAGGAGAAGATGAATGTATTTAGTTACCTCGTGAGTAGAAAGCTGGTTAGTACACTTGGCAATCTTGTCAAGTTTATTCAATCATTCATCTTATTAGATTGTAGCACAACAGATACGCCATATATACACATGAAATGTATTCTGGTAATAGCATAAATTTGTCATTCTGTCCCAGTCTTAATTGCACTGCAGAGGTGAAAGAATTCTTTCTATTGCCTTGTTTATTGCTCTGGTGGACACTAAGTGTTTGTGACAGACCCGAGTGACTCCACTCTGTGCCCAACTGTGTTCAGGTTTTTAGATTTTAGTCAGAATTCAGTCAAAAAATAGTCTCCTCCTGCCTGTTCTGCAAGACTCTGAAACTAAATAATAGACAGATTATCGTCATTAGTGCAACATGGTGGACCTGAACAGTGTAAAGCTCAGGGAAGCCTCATGCCAGGTTTCAGAGAACTGTGCCAGTGCCAGTGCGAGTGTGTATGTATTTTCCTAGCCAGGATCTGGACTGTTCTGTGAATTGAATGATTAAACTCCTTTTCCATGTGAAATAAATGAGCAAACCCGTATTAAATCTACCCTATTATGTCGGATATGTGCATGGAAATTACGTGCCTTTGTGTCACGTTGCGCCTGCCACAGAAAAGACAACATGGATCCAAACTAAGCTTTCAAAAGGACAAAAACATAGAAATGAATGGCATATTTTTTTGACAGGCTGACAAAAGAAAACTGCTGCATGTGTTTGCTGACCTGACAACTGGACAAAGCTGCTGAAACACTTAGAGAAATAACAGATGTATAGAAGTACATGTATATAAATGGGACTTCTAATAAAGTGTGGGGTTTTTTTATAGATCACAGGCTAATTAGTTTTGATTTGTTCAATGATTTTAGAGGCACAAAAACAAACAAAGCCAAAGGTGCTTTTCAGAGCATTAGTCTAATGGGAGTAACTGCAGAGTGCCAGGGTAAAGGTCAAAGCAGGACACCTTTACAGGGAAAGACAGTAAGTCGATGCAGCTGTCTGAAGACAAAAGTGTCCTAAGGTTTCACATGCCTAAAGAAACATTTTGAAGCATGTGTCCTCGTAGTTTTAACATTCCAGCTGTTTAAACTCTAAAATAATCTTCATTTTCAGCTTAACAACTCTCACACATTTCAAATTTCCATAATTAAAATTCTGAGATAATATAGATAGAATGATATAATATAGATAGCCAAACATAGATAGAACCTTATTCTTCTGTAAGATCATACACTGGTTGGTTTTATAAGGTTCCGTCTTGCCGTTTGTTCTGAAAGAGTACCTTCATTAAAGTAATGAACTAATATAGAAATACACTCAGTAGAGCAAAACATTTTTAAGCCTGTTAAGCTTTAAGCATTTAAGCATGATATTCTTTTTCTATTTTTAAGATCTGTAATACCACAATATTTCACTGTTTACTTTAAAGTTGCTTTATTTTGAAGAAGAAAAGGATATGAAAGAATATCTTCCTGAACAAGATATTTTAGGTTGGCCTTTAATTAAATGCTGAACCTTAAAAGTTTATTAAAAACATTGCATATACACTATATTGCCAAAAGTTTTGGGACACCCCTCCAAATCATTGAATTCAGGGGTCGGGCTTGGCCCCTTAGTTCCAGTGAAAGGAACTCTTAATGCTTCATCATACCTAGACATTTTGGACAATTTCAGGCTCCTAACTTTGTGGGAATAGTTTGGGGATGACCCCTTCCTGTTCCAACACCAGTGCACAAAGCAAGGTCCATAAAGACATGAATGAGTGAGTTTGGTGTGGAGGAACTTGACTGTCCTGACCTCAACCTGATAGAACACCTTTGGGATGAAATAGAGCAGAGACTGCGAGCCAAACCTTCTCTTCCACAAATGCACCCTAAACCTTGTGGAAAGCCTTCCCAGAAGAGTTGAAGCTGTTATAGCTGCAAAGGGCAGGCCAACTCCATATTAAATTCATGTGCATGTAAAGGCAAACGTCCCAAAACCTTTGGCTATATAGCGTAGCTGGCTAATATCAATAATATTTACTTATAGTTATTTGATGTAAAGATTAAGACTTTATAGAACAGAAACAGAATGTTTAAACCAGTGAGTACAGTAGACATGTAACAACTTTATATACTTACTTTATTACATGAAGCAAATGTGGAAAGAACAGAGTGGAACACTTATCCACTGTTCATCCTGGATGATTATTGCCTGGCAGAAAAAAACTTAAAAAAAAAAAAAAAAAGTTTATCTGTGGATTGAGAACTGTAACTCTCCCATCTCAACTCCCCACTGCAAATATTATGCTGAAATCTTTGCAAAATAAAATAAAAAATAACACTGATGGACTTCCCATAAGTTTGCTCCATTAATGAAGATTATTTGGTAAACTTTTTTTCTTTTCTTTTTTTTTTTACCAAAATGGCAAATAATATTTTACAATACTGAGGCCAGTGATAGAAAAACATTAATGGTGTTGTTTGTGACAGACGGAACCCTCTTCACTTCCACTTCATCACAGACTCCATTGCCAAGCAGATCCTGGCCTCTCTATTCCACACTTGGATGGTGCCAGCTGTCCGAGTGGACTTTTACGATGCAGACGAATTGAAGGTGAGTCTCTCCTTTAATACTCAAAAAGACATTTCAAGTGCATCTTTAATCATACGCACCTGTATGAAAAAAATATTTGTACAAAAGTGTTAGCTCTACATTCAGTAAATACCGTTCCTGTGTGTGTGTGTGTGTGTGTGTGTGTGTGTGTTAGTCTGAGGTGTCATGGATTCCCAACAAACATTACTCAGGTATCTATGGCCTGATGAAGCTGGTTCTGACTAAGACACTGCCATCAGACCTGCAGAAAGTCATCGTTCTTGATACGGACATCACCTTCGCCACAGACATCGCTGAGCTCTGGGCCGTCTTTCACAAATTCAAAGGTATTCAGCACACTGAACTGAATTCAGTACACGCCAGTTTCCAGTATTGCAGCAGTAGCTGTTAAAACTATACTGTATTTTTCAAATCACTTGCCAAGTTCAAAATGAACAACTTTGGCTTGTGATATAGATAACATGTTTAGAGTTCAATTTATTTCCTCCTTCTGCTCTTATATCATTGTCTTAGGTCCATAAGAATTTGGACAGTGACACAATTTTTGTCATTTTGCGTTTGTACATAACAATAGATTTAAAAAAAAAAAAAAAAAAAAAAATCAAGATGGGGTTTAAGTGTAGACTTTCAGCTTTAATTCAAGGAGATTTTTTGCATTAACCATTTAGGAGCTGCACATATTTTGTATCCTTCATTTTTCACAGCCTGAGAAATAATTGGACAAACTGACATAATACATACCGAGTTATGATCTGGCTGAAGGGAGAAAGAATTTTCTAGGCAGGTTCATTATCATCCATGGATGACAGAAGATCTTCTCAGAGTCAGTAATACGCAGGTATTTGAGAAGTTCAGTTTTAAGTTCTTAAGTGTTTACTGGCTTAAGTTGCCAGCGTTCACATAAATAGTTTAATGGAGTCCACCCATGTGCCATTATCATGAGACTTCAGTATACATACACCTGTTACTAGATGACCCCAGAGATTGATAGATAACACATCTAAACTGCCAGCATCATGATGAGCTATTAAAACACTTCAGGGACAAGTTTGGTTTAAACATCTTGTGACACATCATTAAATCCATTATTAAAAAATGGAAAGAATATAGCACTGCTGTGGCTATACCTAGAGAAGGCTCTCCACCAAATCTCAGTGACTGGGTAGTAGAAACGAAAATAACAGAAACAAATAAAAAGACAACATGACACTACCACCACCATGCTTTCCTTCCTTCACTGAGGATGGTGATCTCAAGATGATGAGCAGTGTTGGATTTCCTCCAAATGTACCTCTCATGGCCTGAGGTAAAACTAGCCTCAGATTTAGGCTATACACTGCCATGATTAAAGTAGTATGAACTGAATTCATCTTTCTGGTACCTATCCTTTCCTGTCCATGATCTGGTTATTTCTTATCATGATATGGTGGTTGTAGGAAACCTTGTGGCAAAGAATAAATAAATATTACAGCTACATTTCTGGAAGGATTCACACATTGTTGTTTGGACCTGAACTTCAGCGGATGTAAAATATTTTGAATTGTTTTTCTTACTAGTGTCAGCAAAAGAGCACATTTGTGTCAGGTACACGAGCACAAAGATGTGTTTTGACAGAATGTGAAACAAATAAGTCACAGCCCCATACATGACTTCGTCGTCCTTGACTTAGGGTCAACCCGTGACATTTGGGGGAAATAATGGATAAATTCTAGTGTTTCACCTGAGACATGATCAGAATAAGAGAATACAGTTTAATGTGATGCTGCTTGGTTGGATGATGGTAGTGTTGCGTAATGTTATAGGTTGCTACAGAGGAAGGGTTTCATTCTGAGTGATAACTGGGGAATCAGGAATTCTTCAGTGCGGCACATTCTGTATGTAATTCATATGAGTCAGAGGCAATGGTGAATGAAATGGAGAGCTGCATTTACAATGTGCACAGATAGCTAGAACAAGCTGGATTAGATTGTCTTCTTTTTCTGATACGCTGGTGTGGTCTCTACAGTAAACAGGGATGGAACAGTATGAAATAGTCTTAGTTTAAGGGATTTACAGTACGCTATAGACTTGAAGGTATAATGCTCTCCAAAATATATGAAATAAAAATAACCTTCAGAATAACCATTGTATTTGGTGTTAAGGATTGAATTTTAATACACGTCAATCCATTGTTAATAAATAGATAGAAATGGGGTTTTTATGGAACCTAAAACAACAGTGATTTATTTATTTTTTTAAAAATGTATGAAGTCAAGCATGGGGCTGATTTCTTTCTGGCCCAGACTGTCAAATCCATAACTCTTCATCAGCAGTGATTGTGAAGGTGCATTTGAAATTCATCTATATAGAGAATTATCTTATGGAAGGAATGAAGTGGATGCTCTTAACACAAGACCAGACTTTTACTAAGAAAAGAAATTCCTGGAGTTCTCATAGAGTATTAAAGTATAAAAGGACCTCATATAGCTGCTATTATTGACACAGTTGAAATACTGGAAGATTCTATTGTTGTAATGCTATAAGAACTACTAAAATATCTCGCTCTACCTACCTCGATCCTGCCTTGAAAATAGCCACTGATGCTGGCATGGCATGTTTACATGCTTGCTATTAGGAAGAGACACAGCATTACAGACTTAAAGCGCTGAAAATGTTAACGGTTACTCACCGTTGTAGTCGAATTCGTTTCTGGCCTCAAATTTAATAACAAAAGCAGCCACTGATGCAACACTGTATTACCAAACAAAGTGGCATTAGACTACATGCAGTGTAAATGATTACATATTTTGGTTTGCAAAATAGTAGATGTTTTTTAAAGCTAGGGTTTGTAAATTTCATGTGATAAAGTGGAAAATTGATCAAATCATGACGGTGTACAGGGAAAGTGTAGTTCTATCTGAATTATAATCAGTATTTGTTCAGTCATCAGGCTTTCACCATGAGCCCAGGCTGCGTATCTGCAGTGGCAGCAGTTAAATGATGTTTGGTAGTGCTGTGAGTGAGGCAGTGTGTCGAGTGGGAGCTCAGTAGGAGAGAAACTGGATTGCCACACACACACACACCAACACAGTGCCTTCATATCTTTCAGTTCCTCTCATGACTCTCAAGCTCCCAGTAAAGACAGCTCACCGCCTTTGTCTCCGGGAAAATGGCAGGGTTCCGAATGAACTCGCCTCATGAATAGGATTTATCATGCAGCGTCACGTTCATGCACTCGTTCTCTCTCCCTTTCTCCTTCCCTATTCTCCACTGCTTACTTCCTCAGTTTTTATTGCATACATTTGCTCCATCTCTTCCGTTCACTCCCATCATCATCCCCGCTTTCCTTTTGCTTAATTTCACTTCACTCTGCCTTTCTTTTTTCTTTTTTTTTGGGATATTTCTGAAAGCATTTTTAGTTTGAGGCAGTTCTGTAATATTCTCAAAAGTGTTAGCAGAAGCAGATGCCAATTTAGTTCTACTCTTTCTTACCTTCATTATCTTTTAGTTTCTGCTTTTCAGGCTTTTATCTCCAAACTCCCATAATCCAAATTTTAATTTGGTGCCTTTTATTTTTCTCCGGTTTAGTTTAAGAATTCACGCCCTGATTCATCTCAACTGCATGGAGGGAATTGAACACCCGGTGTATTATGGGTTTCAGTTGGCATGTTTGCAATACAGCAGAATTTTATTCATGACATTTGGATATCATGGTATTTTGAAAAGGAATGCCCGATACAGTGCACAAAATTGCTGATATTTTTTATTTATTTACTTACTTGCTTGCTTTCTTAGCCCAGCTCTAGTTCCTTCATATTCTATAGATTTCTGTAATTAAGCACAGAGAGTAATTAAGTCAAAACAAATAGTAGCTAGTTATCAAAGACACCGAATGTAATTTGTTTCTAAAATAAAAAAGGACTGTATTCCCAAGGAATTTTGGCCATGCACCACTACCATTTATTTCAAGCAGAACAATACATTAGTGGTTAGAGCATTAATGCTTGCTTACACTTTTAACTGAATGTACTGTGACGTGGCTGTGCGTTAGCCAAAAGAAGATCTGTCACTCATGCTAATGTTGAGGAAAATGAAAGCGAAACTAATTGTGCATGTTGGCCAGATATACTGAGTCCCTGGAGAGCTAGGGCTTTAGTGCTCTCACTATAGCAGCCTGGGTTTGATTCCCAGCCAGAGAACCAGCCACTGGGACTGTGCACCAAAGCCACACCACTAGTCCTCCAGGGACCTAGTGTTTATAGTACCTTTCCTGTGCTGCCCCCAAGCCTGGATCATTAAGGGAGGGTTGGGTCAGGCAGGCCAAAAGAACTGTATGTGGACACCTGATCATCATCATCAAATTGTATTAAGATGTTTTTGTACACTAATGCATTACAATATCCTGCCACTGGAACTAAGGTGCACAAAGTGAGGTCCATGAAGACATGGGAAGAATGAAAGAATAGCCTGTATATATTAAAAGGAGAAGTAGTTTCTCAAGGACCTTGGTGCAACTCCTAACCATATGCAAGACTACACAAAGTGGAAATACATATCAGTGTGAGAGGAGTGCAGGACAAAAAAAATCATGATCAGAGACTGTGCAGTTCCTGTACCACACTGTGAGACAGCTGGTCTTGTTTCCTTGAAATTCCTTGAAAACGTAGCCTATGAGGTGAGAAAGTGCTCTTTATATAGGATGTGCTAGCTTAGTGGTTAAGGCATTAGACTAGTGGTCACAAGGTGTGTGAGTTCAAATCCTAGGTCCAGCAATCTGCCACTGCTGGGCTCTTGAGCAAGGCCCTTAACCCTCAGTTGCTCAGTTGTATAAAATGTGATGAACATGTAAGTCACTCTGGATAAGGGTGTCTGCCAAATACAAGTACAAATACCAAGTACAAATCTCCTGTACCAAGAGGTGAGACAGCTGGTCAGTACAAGTGAAATTTTCCAGACCTTTGAGTTCAAAATACTCCGATCAGGCATAACATTATGAGCACTGAGAGGTGAAGTGAATAACACTGATTATCTCCTCATCATGGCACCTGTTAGTGGGAGGGATATATTAGGCAGCAAGTGAACATTTTGTCCACAAAGCTGATGTGAAGGAAAAATAGGCAAGCGTAAGGATTTGAGCAAGTTTGACGAGGGCCAGATTGTGATGGCTAGATGACTGGATCAGAGCATCTCCAAAACTGCAGCTCTTGTGGGGTGTTCCCGGTCTGCAGTGGTCAGTATCTACCAAAAGTGGTCCAAAGAAGGAACAGTGGTGAACCAGCAACAGGGTCATGGGTGGCCAAGGCTCCTTGATGCACCTGGGGAAACAGTGCATGACGGGTCAGGGCTGTTTTGGCAGCAAAAGGGGGACCAAGACAATATTAGGCAGGTGGTCATAATGTTATGCCTGGTCAGTGTACATGTGGCTTGGGTTCAGAATAGTTAGTTAGTTACTTTTTCGCTGTTTAAAAAGCATTAAATATTGACTGCATCTGAAGCAGCATCTTAGCAAGAGGAAAATATCTTGAATAGATTTAGATGTATCTTATATTTCCTATTACAAGCAAAGCAAACATGATTATTAAAGCCTGTTTCTAGATATTGTACTAACTCCAAGCTTGAAATAGTCTTGTTCTATTGGCACATTATTTTAAGCATTCATCAATTGCTAAGACTTTATTTTTTGCAGTTGTAAATGAAGAACAAATAAAGACAAACTGTCTGAAATCTAATCTATATCCAGATCTTAATTTACATTTTTTCTCAGTTTAACTGGATATAATTGAGCGTGAGTGTATTTTTTATGTTGTTGCTTATTTATCTGCCCCAGCCTTAGAGATTCTGCTGAAAATTCGATTAGAATCTTCTACCACGTTTAATTACATGCATGTGTGATAAGGTCCCCCTTTAATCGGACTTAACTGCATTCGTGTATGAATAAATCTGCTGCCTATCCCACTGATAACGAGAGCACCTCTGATAAGGATTAATAGAGTTCATCAAAAGTTTACGGCTAAACACGACCAAGTGCTCTCGTCTTAATTCAGCTGATTGTGTGTTTATTGATTGTGTGTTAAGCCTCTGATTGTGTGGTTAAGATGCCATAAAGGTCTTTAAGGTAGATGTAAATATAAAGCTCCCATTTTTATTCCATTTTCTCATGAATTGGTTCCTTTTCATTTTTATATATATTTTTTTTCCACATTCTCTCTGTTTGTCTCTTCTCTATCAGTGAGTTGAATGTTTTCATGATTTACTGTAGACTTGGAGCGCTGTACTCTGGTGTACATAACATTTTATAAAATAGCGGCGTGTGAATACAACAGAGTGATGTGTTCATATTAATACAGAAAGTTATGTGCGAAGATTCTTTTTATTTTATCCTTTTTCATTGTTAGCTCCAGGTGTTGGTGTCACTATGACTTGGGTGACTTATATGACTTGTGTGTGTGTGTGTGTGAGTGTGTGTCTTATGGATCGGCACTCATTAATCTAGCTTATGGCCTTCATTAAACTTGCACTGTGGGTGATGCCTTTCTGGGGGATAGAAACAAACACGCACACAAACACACATACACACAATTATTGCTCTCCTGTCCCTTTCAGGACAATTATTTCTTAATTTCAAACAGTATCTTACTAACACACACACACTTGTGTTATTGCTCTCCATAGTCATTCCCCTAAAGGCAAATGTGTTCCCTTTGCCTCATTTCCTGCTAAGTCACCATCTGTGATATTTGTACTGTAATCAGACACCATTTTATTTTATTGCTTCACCTCTCATCCTTTGTGATCTGTGGCAAGAAGTGTCTGTATTCCAATACACTGCATTTTTGTAAATAAGCTGCAGTGGTTTCTGGAGAAACTGAAGTCCTTCATCAGCTGTGTAAGTAAAGTGCTTCATATTTCTGTGCATAAGAATTGTTCAATGTAAATTCTTGCACAGAAGGACTTCAGGGCATGTGCTCATGCTCGTGCTCATAAATCTATATAAAATGATATTATTCTGTAGCTGCCCGACCCATAGTCCAGCTTTTTTTTTAACTTTTCTGTGGTGCTGAAGTGTCTAGCTCTTAACACAGTGGTTTAAAATAAGCATGATAATAAGTTTAAGGAGGACGCACGTTGAAGGACATTGCACTGGTAACTATATTGTGTGACATTACTGGGTTTTAATAAACCACAAACCCACTATGTTAGAGTTAAAGACAGACCCGTGTTAACTGCCGTTATCTGGAACTTCTGATTTTTATCAGGTCAAGCTCCTGACCTTGCAGGTTAGAAACTATTAGGGTGCGTGTCCACTTGCAGCTGAAAATCTCTCGCGCTGTGTGGTACTAATCATTCAGAGAAGCTCAAATTGATGCAAAAGAGCACCGTCATTTTATTTCATTTGGCCAATCAGACAAGGACGTCATGAAGGTGAAGGCTTTCAGTTAACCATAACCAGATTAATAAAGAAATTGTAAGATAGACTGCCAGTAATTATTCTCTCTCTCTCACTCTCTCTCTCTCTCTCACTCTCTCTCTCTCTCACTCTCTCATTCTCTCTCTCTCTCTCTCTCTCTCTCTCACTCTCTCTCTCTCTCTCATTCTCTCTCTCTCACTCTCTCTCTCACTCTCTCTCTCTCTCTCTCTCTCTCTCTCTCTCTCTCTCTCACTCTCTATCACTTTTTCATTCTCTATCTCTGTCTCTTTCTCCCTCTCTCACTGTCTCTGTCTGTCTGTCTGTCTCTTTCTTTCTCACTTTGTCTGGCTGTCTCTATCTTGCTCTCAATCACTGTCTTTGTCTCTTTTTTTGCTCTCTCCTTCTCGCTCTCTCTTTGTCTCTCTCTCCATCACTTTCATTCTCTGTCTCTATCACTTTTTCATTCTCTATCTCTGTCTCTTTCTCCCTCTCTCACTGTCTCTGTCTGTCTGTCTGTCTCTTTCTTTCTCACTTTGTCTGGCTGTCTCTATCTTGCTCTCAATCACTGTCTTTGTCTCTTTTTTGCTCTCTCCTTCTCGCTCTCTCTTTGTCTCTCTCTCCATCACTTTCATTCTCTGTCTCTGTCTCTTTTTCCCTCTCTCACTGTCTCTGTCTGTCTCTCTGTCTGTCTGTCTCTTTCTTTCTCACTTTGTCTGGCTGTCTCTGTCTCTGTCTTGCTCTCAATCACTATCTTGCGCTCTCTCTCTCTCTCTCTCTCTCTCTGTCTATCTCTCTCAGGTCAGCAGGTGCTTGGGCTAGTGGAGAATCAGAGTGACTGGTATTTGGGGAACCTGTGGAAAAATCATCGACCGTGGCCAGCTCTAGGTCGAGGCTTCAACACTGGTGAGTGAGACCAATTCCCTAAAATTTCAATTAGCATATTACAAAGCATGTAAACATTTAAACATGAATTAAAATTTAGTTCTCTGGCACAGGGCATTTTATTCCACATTCTGCTGTCAGTCATGTTACTCTCTGTAGCCTTAGACATGCGTTTAAATCCTGCGTTTTCCACCATGGCATATATTCTCATATCTACAGCAAATAAACTTCCTAATCATCATGCTGATTAAAAACATGTTTATTTGTTTTTTTTCTAAAACCTGACCCTGTACCCTGATTTGAGATAAAGAGGAAACGAATGTTTCCCAGAGCAGGAAGCGTGTGCTTCATTTATTTTGGATTTTTATTACACTACTTTTTATGCAGTCTGTTGAATGTTGTCTTATATGATGGGTAGCACAGTGGCTTGATGGTTAGCACTGTTGCCTCACAGCAAGAAGGTCCTGGGTTTGAATCCCGGGTTCAAACAGGCAGGAGCCTTTCTGTGTGGAGTTTGCATGTTCTTCCCGTGCCTGTGTGGGTTTACTCCGGGTACTCCGGTTTCCTCCCACATTCCAAAAACATGTACATTAGATGTTTTGGTAATTCTAAATTGCCCACAGGACTGAGTGTGAGTGTGTGTGGTTGACTATGTGTGGCCCTGTGATGGACTAGCGACCTGTCCATGGTTTACCCCTGCCTTTCACCCAATGTGTGCTGGGATAGGCTCCAGCAGACCCCTGTGACCCTAATTAGGAAAAAAGCGGGTATAATGGTACAATGGATGTCTTGTATGGTTAAACCCCTACATTTTAGCTATAGTTTAAATTAACAGTTAGATTGTTAATGGCCTGAGTTGCATGCATGTCATTCATTCATTTGTGGCACAAATCAATTTCATGCAGCGGTGCTTTACTTTCGAATGTATTTGAGGTAAAAACATGGAAAATGTACTTGTGTGAACTATGTGAAAGAAATTCCCTCTACACACTTTGCTAAAGGAGCATGATAAAAAGTCTGCTTGATCGAGTGCCTAAAGAATTAGATTAGATTCGATCTCCGGAATAGGTTTCTTTGCTTCCGTTACATTTTCCCTTAAGTCCTTTTCCTCTGCAAAACCAAAGAGGCTTTAACAGTGTTGCTATTAGAGCTGGTGTGCAATGCATTCACTTTATATTGACTCTGGTAGCAATGACAAGCAGCACAAGTCCTTTGGGTTTATAGATATAAACCATAGATTACAAACATTTCAACACTTCATTGTAAGCTTTCTGCAGCAGCAGCAGGACTCAGGAAATAATGTGTGTTTAGGGCTACGCTGCCTGTAGCTTTCCTTTAGTAATTGTTCTGCAGCTCCTAAGCAGATGGTATAAAAGTCAGTTATGTGTAAAATGTTAGTTTGTTAAGCTCTTTCCCTGAGGGAGGACACTAACAGAACTCAGTGATTTGGAAAATTCTGCCAGTTATCTTCTGTAGTCGTCATGTGTCTCATGGAGAAGGAACATCATTACCATTTTCATGTTTTTTTGGCATTAAATCACAATGACGAATTTCAAGTCCTTAAAGGAAAACTCTACCTCGCATATTAATCTTTAACTTCAGTGTCATCCAAGATTTATTTTATGATGAAAGTTTTTTTTTCCTTAATTTCTCTTTGTGTAATAGTATTTTTACCCACAATGCTGTTCAACTCCCTGCTTATTGTGCCACAAGTTCATCACTTGCTTCATGTCTGCTAAGAGAGTGATGCAGCAGCGTTTTAATCCTTTAGTCTGCCTAAACTCTATCACTTCCTCATCTCTGCTCAGATAAATAGATGAATCTCCAAAGCATCAACTTTCATGTTAATACCACCATCAACACCATCACTCTCATCACCTTGTATTTCATAGTCCAGCATTTCATACTTTGTGCAAATTCACCTTTGTTGTGCATTTTCTATATATATAATATTTTATTTATACACCAATCAGGCATAACATTATTATATAACCTGTTAGTGGGTGGGATATATTAGGCAGCAAGCGAACATTTTGTCCTCAAAGTTGATGGGTTAGAAGCAGGAAAAATGGGCAAGCGTAAGGATTTGAGCCAAACAGTGATGACTGGATCAGCGCATCTCCAAAACTGCAGCTCTTGTGGGGTGTTCCCGGTCTGCAGTGGTCAGTATCTATCAAAAGTAGTCCAAGGAAGGAACAGTGGTGAACCAGCGACAGGGTCATGGGTGGCCAAGGGTTATAGATGCATGTGGGGAGCGAAAGCTGGCCCGTATGATCCGATCCAACAGACCAACAGCAGATCAAATTGCTGAAGAAGTTCTGATAGAAAGGTGTCAGAATACACAGTGTATGACAGGTCAGGGCTGTTCTGGCAGCAAAAAGGGGGACCAACACAACATTAGGTAGGTGTTCATAATGTTATGCCTGATGTGTGTATTTTGTTTATATTTATTTCTCTATTTATGTAAACTGAAGCAGTCTCTGGCAAAAGAATTTTCTTTGGGATTAATAAGTTCTATCTTATCTTATGTTATCTTATCTGATCACTTCTATGTTGAATTTCTCATTAGTATGAAGCTGATCACTGAAGGAAAATAGTAAATGAGAAAAGAATCTCTTAGTCTTTTGTTTCTAGGATTATGTATAAAGTTTTTCACAAGTATTTCAATCTAAACAATTATATGTTTCAAGGTAGACTTTTCCTTCGCAATTAAGAGTAATCACTCTATGAAGCATTATCTCAAATACAGTTTGATGTCTGAAAACACTATGCTGGCATGTTCTGCACACCGCTATGCCCTGTGCACTTGCAGTTAGTTAACCATGAAATGATTCTGTGATGCATTCGATCCAGCGCGATCGCTGCCACTCCAGAGAAATGGCATAACCCTCATTACTCTTCCGTCGCATTATTCACTCGACTGTCACACCGCGTTCAGCAACACATCCATTCTGCTTAAAGTAATCAGACACTCATCAGCGCGTGATGAGGGCCTCCTAATGTGACTTTTTACTCTAACCATGTGGCTAGCAGCTGACTGATGGCATGCTATTTCTAGGCTTTATGGGGTGATGACATTATCAAGGTCATAATTATTGAAAGGTCATCATTTGGGGCTCATCATAATGATGTATATGACCTAGTCCAATGGGTGTGTGTGTGTTTGTGTTACAGGTGTGATTCTCCTGCTGTTGGATCGTTTGAGGAAGCTCAGATGGGAGCAGATGTGGAGACTGACAGCAGAGAGAGAGCTGATGAGCATGCTGTCTACATCGCTAGCAGATCAGGTACACACACCTACACAATACTTTTATACTAGATTCGAGTATTGCACAGGTAGTCCTACTCATTAATATTCCTGATAAATATTTAAAGGAGCACTTGTTGTCTTCAGAGCCCCCTGCTGCATGCAGTGTGAATTACAATTACAATACAAACATAACACGCTTCACTTAAACATAAAAGAAAACTGCTAATTCCTTTCCGTCTTTGTGAACTCCAGACAGAGGCTGAGTCCCACTTGATCTACTGTATGTTCAGCTTCAGCAGCACTGGGTCCATCACGTCTGCTCCACAGAAGCATCTATCCAAATTTTATTTCAAGTGCCACACTTCAAACAGTTAAATAGTCAGCTTTAAAGTATCTCTCTGCCTCTGTCTTTTCGCCTGCAAAATCAATCCCTGGACTTAAGGGTTTGTTTTTTCTTTATCATCCATGCTTAGTGTGAGATCTCTCTTCTCCTTCTCAAAGCTACTCGTCTCCTCTCTGTCTCTGTCTCTGTCTCTCTCTCTCTCTCTCTCTCTCTCACTCTCTCTCGCTCTCTCTCGCTCTCTCTCTCTCTGTCTCTCTCTGTCTCTCTCTCTCTCTCTCTCTCTGTGAAATGCCATCTTAAAGCACCTCAGTGAGGGCTTTTGAGAACACGAGTGGCTTAAGGACCTGGAGAGAGATATTGCCCTTGTCCTTCAGCTGTTGATGTTCTCTCTTGCTGTATTTGCTGTTATCTCCTCTTTTCCCATTCCTCTTCGTTCTCTGATGCCTATTTATAATGATTCTGCCACCACTGACCTCAGCACTAAAGCCCTTTCTGACATGCACATTTCTGCAAATTAAGGAGACATTTAAGCACATCTTGGTCCAGACCAGTTTCCTTGATCTGTGTCTCTGGCAGGATGCAGAAAATGAGACCAGACAAGACTGTCTGCATTCGTAAGATAGATGTAATGTTTGTTCGTAATAGTGTTCTATAGTATATATTTGTTTTCACGATGTATCGATTCGATTTTCTTTTAAAACGACTGCATCAGTTTTAACAGAATTGGAACAAGAACCGTGCTGTTATCCAAAAATAATACACACCATTATTTTTATTTGCACTTATTTCACAGTGATTATTTTCTCCATCTATTACACTATGTAACAAACTTTTACTTTTTTCTTGTTCCTGGGAAATAAGTGTTTTTTTCCCCATTCTTTGTAACCCAAATAAAGAGAAAAAAACCATCTTAGCCATGAATGTTCGGGTTAGTTTTGGGCATTTTGTTTTAGTAAAATGGGCTAATTTTAAGGTTTTCATTCTCTTAAAAACCCAAACCAAAACTTCAAGGGGCTTAATGGCTATTTTTTTTTATCATTTATCACACTTAATATAAATGTAAAATAAACATAATGTCCTCAGCACATTTTAAAACAACAGTACGTTTTATTTTAACCACTTATTCTTTAGCCTTATTTTATGTGGACACATAGCTGGAGCTTGTTACTATAGAAACAGTAACATATTAGAAAGAGTGTGTAAAGCTATTGTTTGTTACATCAGAACTACAATCAGAGCTGCTGTTATAGAAAAATAAAGCATTTCAACATGCTGTGATGTTGACATTAGACAAAAAATTATTTTAAAAGATACCATCTTTTGCCATCCACCTTTCACACATGGGCTGCCGGTGTTATGATCAGTCCATTCTTCAGTGTCTATAGAGCAATGGCTCAGACAGCAGAGCTCTCCTTGACCTCTGTAACATAATTACATTTACTTTACATTTACAGCACTTTTCTTTTTCTGAAGCATCGTACAGAAGTGCTTTGTAGTCTCCAATGAACAACTTCTACACACTCTAGCACATACAGGTCTGAGACTAGAAACATCATCATCATTGGAGCGGACAGTTTAATTGGGTTTTAGCTGCTCGTGGTTTCGATCCATCGAGTACTAGACTGTGGGTCTAGTACGCTTTTTTGCTTTGCCTCTCTGCTTACCGAGGCGTAACACACAAATATGCCAAAAAATGATTATGGAAATCTTTTAGGAATTCTCTCAGTGCATTATGATATTTCTTAAATCCGGTTGAATCGTTCGCACAAATTACTGTTTAGTGTATTGGAAATGTTCTTAATTTTCAAATATCTATTTTGAAGTCAAATTGAAAACCAATGAATTGTGAATCAAAATGATTTAGTGTCACGTCCCTAATACCGTTCATTTCACAGTAATAGCTTTTACAAACAAACTTGCTGTTAGGTGAGTGAGTGTAATAACCGCAGTCATTTTTTACCTCCTTCTCATAGAAATGTGCTTTTAAATGTGAGAGCGTGGTACTTTCTCCACACAACAGGGCAGTTAATCCTGCCTTTTTTCCTGCTTTTTTTCTGTGAAGTGTGTAGGAGGCATGAGAGCTGCAAGGTCTGTTTGTAGCTGATGTAATGGAATGTGAGATGTAGGTCTTGTGCTTTGCAGGACATCTTTAACGCTGTGATCAAACAGAACCCCTTCCTGGTGCACCAGCTGCCCTGCTTCTGGAACGTCCAGCTGTCTGATCACACACGCTCCGAGAAGTGCTACAGAGACGTGTCCGACCTCAAGGTGAGGGAGAAGAGAAGGCGAGATTGAAAAACGTAGAGAGACTCTAGACCTAGTACATGTGTAGTGGAGAAAATGAAAGCTCACGTCAAGCTGATGAGGGAGGGGCAGCTAAGAAGAGTCTGTGCTGGTGGATGTAAGATTTTTCTCCTGCTGACTGTCGCCATCTGTTTTTATAGTCTGTGTGTGTGGTCCGTGTGTGTGTGCGCGAGACTAAGGTGTGGCTGCCTGGTACCTTCTGCTCTGTCCTAACTCCTGCTCCTCTGTGGCTCTTAAACTCACCTTTCATTTACCATGTAACAATGATTGGCTCCTCATGACTCCCTAATAGAGCAACAACGCACTCGATTCTGACGACTAAATTAATCCTGGCTTCTGACTGGTGCAGTAGTGTGAGCACTTGCACCAGCGATAAAGGGCAAATCCGGACGATGCCACAGGCATCCACAACAGGAGTCCAGGACAGAATAATTGGCCCTGCTGTCTGTGTGAAGAGGAGGGTTTTCCTTTCTTCCCTGTCAATCACAGTCGCACTAGCCACTTGCAGGTGTGAAAGTTTGTATACAGAGCAGGGCTGTTCAATTTCTCCCCTAAATTTGTGTTCTGACATTTTGTAAAGATGTTCTGTCGAGCATTAGGTGTCTCAGCAGCGATATGTGCTGGCCTTTACTCTCCTAAACTGGAAGCTTGAGTAATTTCAGTGTAATGCAGATGTTGTGGTTGCTGTAAATACAGGACAGAGCAGTTAGATATGTGATATGGCACAATGGGACATGTTTCTGAAATAATTTTAATATCATATTTGTCCAGGTGATCCACTGGAACTCTCCTAAGAAGCTGCGGGTGAAGAACAAGCATGTGGAGTTTTTCCGAAACCTTTATCTGACCTTTCTGGAGTATGATGGCAACCTGCTGAGGAGGGAGCTATTCGGCTGTCCAAGTGAAACTGACCACAATAGTGAGAATGTAGGTACAAACTAAATAAATCACTGAGGTGGATGAGCTACAACTGCAGAATACAATATCGGGTCCTCTCCGGTATCACTGAGCCGATGCCCCGTGTAACTTAGAGCCCGTCTACCATGAGGCTTGATTATGTTTGAGATGCTTTTCTGCTCATCACGGTTGTAACATTTCCACTCAACATTCAGTAACTAAACGTTTTTTGTTTTTCACAACAATAACTCTAGAGAAATCCCAGCTGTTTCTGAAATACCAGAGCAAACAACCATGCCGTGTTCAGAGTCACTAAACACTACATTTTTTCTATTCTGAAGTGTGATGTGAAGATTAACTCACGCTCTTTGCATGAATATGAAGGATTTTATGCTTGGTACTGCTGCCACATGCTTGGTACTGCTGCCATATGATTGGCTGATTGAATAATCGCATGAATGAGCAGGGATACGGGCATTCCTGAGTATTTGGAGAAAAGAAATTGTTCACGGTTTAGTCAGTAGTAGTCTTTTTTTTGTTGCTGCTGCTGTTGTAGCAGTTAGATGAAGTTCATAAGAGCACATTTAAGTTATTTATCAGTAACCAATGGGGGATTTAAAGACAGTGGGAAATCAGCTTGTCATACGATTAGTATAATCAGAAAAAGGTCATTCAGAGAAATTGTACCTTTCAGAGAAATTGTACATTACTGTATGGCAACAATGTGCAGTAGAAGATTTTTTTTAGAGCACTTTGAAATCTGAAAAACAGTCATCAAAAACAAAACTTTGAGATTCAGTTCCCATGAGAGTTACCAGACGGAATAAAGCAGTTATCCAGACCATTCTGTTTTTCCCCTAGTGAGAGAGCAGTGAGAATGAGTAAATTATCCATCCTCCCCACTCCACTCCCGCACACCGAGTTCATGTATTTAAGTCGACTGATTCAATTGAAAGGGAGAAAAAAATTCATAGGATACAGTAAGAGGTGAGATGATGGAGTGACTTGCTCTCTCTCTCTCTCTTTCTCTCTCTCTCTCTCTCTCTCTCTCTCTCACTCTCTTTTTCTGAGATGACAGATGCCTCTGTGGGTGAGGAACACAGATGGGTCTTTCATATGAGTGTGTGCACGCTTATTCTGGGTCATTCTCTTCCCTCATAGCAAGAACAGCAGGTGCTCTTTATAATGAGACACTATTTGTAAGACACGTTGTGAGTGTGTGTGGAAGGATCACAGGAGTATGATACAGATTATGTTTCTGCATTTACTCCCGGTTTTGGAGACACAGCATTCTCTGATGTTGTGTGAGAAAGGGGCCTTCAAGGCAATCAAAGAAGGCCTCAGGATTTCTTGCTGCTAAAAAAATAAATAAATAAATAAATAAATAAGAATAAATAAATAATTGTACCTAAATGTGTCTGTAATATTTAGTTAATTGTTTCATAGAATCATCAAGCTTGTCTTTAATATCTGTAAGTAAGGCGGAAATTGTTGTAGTCTTAGTTCGTTGTTAGATCTGGGATGAAATAGTTAAACTCTTTAAATAGCAAAAACAATTAGCAATTCATTTCCTTCTGTTATTTTGTGGTGGATTCAGCAGAGCTAATTCATTTAGACTTTATGAGGAAGCCAGAGAGCTGTATGTGTAAGACCAAAATCATACAAACGTGACATTGGAACCATCCCGTCACATCCTGCCTTTTTTTAATTTGCATTTTAATAAATGCCAATCCAACACTCATTCACTTCATGATCAAAATCTAACAATTACCTGGCACTGTTTTACACAATGACAGCAGTCATGTCTGAGCTTAAAGCCTTATGGAAGTAGATAAATGATCTAGCTTAGCCACATTAATGTTGGTCCATTAAACCTAGAACTGATTTAGCTGGATTTACTCTTAGATTTGCAATCAATGGAGGGAAAAAAACTTGAGACATTTCAGAAAAGTAATTGCAGTTTTAACTCATTAGCAGGAGCAGAGCTGAAGGGTGGCCTAATACTGCATTTAAGGTAAATCAACATTCCCTGCTTGGTAAAAAAACAAAAAAAAAACAAATAAAAAATGCACCACAACTTGAAATTTCAACTCATCACTTCCTGTTTCATAGCATGACATCAAATCTAAATGGCCGCTCAGAGTGGAAACAGTATAAATGTACTGTAAATGACTTTATAGCAGTATTGACTTAAGATCAATTAATATATACAGACCCATTACTTGGGTCAAATCCATAACATTGACCAAACTAATTAGTGTTTTGTGAAGGTAATAATCATTAGAGTTATCACTAATGCTAGCTGGGAGAAATGTGTAAACTACAACCTACACAACACCACAAACACAGCATACTGCTTTATATCACTGACCATCTCTGAACCAATCAGCCTTGGTTTTCGTCTAAATTTTAGGAAACAAACTTTATTCCACGGTTTTTAATGATCATGCAATTCCTTATCAGTTGTTCAGAAATTAGTCTCTCCATTCATTACAAGTTGAAAGGGAAGCAGTGTACCTTGCTGAAATCTATTCTATTAAAACAATATTTAATATAACCTATTCTAGTCAATGGATATTATAATTTATCTACAATATTAAAATAAGCATTTTGGGTAACGTGTTAGTGTTCGATTATGACTCTCTTTGCTTTGGCAACTTGCTCTATGCCTCACTTTGGCCATATCGGTCACAATATTTCGGATCTGCCACTGGTCATCAGCATGGCTTCAGACTCCCACACAGTGTTACAGTTCTCCTTATTGAGCATGGCACTTACCACTGGTTTTAACTAACCTGATTTAACATGAGAGAATCAGCCATCTGCTGTAGTGTTTTAGTCCACCATCTGTCTGGGATTTCCTAATGGTTATAATAAATTCTTTTTATTATCATCTGTCCATGCACCATTGTTTTAAGCAAGGGCTAGTCAGTCGTGTCAATGTTAAAACCTTTTTTTAAAAACAAATGTGTATCAAATTGCTAGTATGAATTTGGTCTAATACACTCTAACTATAAGCTAGGAATTTCTCTATATGTTTACCATTATTAAAATATATGGTATACATCTGGTATATATCTCTATATGGTATATATCTCTATATGTTTACCATATTAACATGCAGTTTGTCCTGTGTGTGTGTGTGTGTGTGTGTTGACGTATTTGACCCAATTACCAATGTATATAAGCAGAATGATCTATTCACCAATTCTGATTTTAGATTCGGGGAAAAATTAAGAAGGGTTTCTCTGGACACAGTTTCTTAGCTGGCCAGCTGGTTACCGGGCTGTCTGAGTGTGGCTTCTTTGGGGTCTATTTTTATTCAAAAATGAAACAAATTGTTAATGTGTATTGTGTCCTCCGTGTCAGTTATTTAATATTCATTTCTTATTTATAAAACTGTTGTATAAAACCAATATCTCACTCGAGTGCAGTGCTGATGTTCACTATTACTCCACTCTTGCTCATGCAATATTGCTGAATTTAAGCACAGTGTGTTGCATTAACACTTTTGTTTAATAACAGTAGATAAAAGAGGTGAATATTTTAGGAAACATTAACAGAATTGTATGCATCTTACTAAGGCACTGTGCATAATATTACTAGAAACCATGTTTATTTCCATAGAAAACGGCAATCTAATAATATATTTTGTCTTTATCTAGTTTGTAACATCATTCCTGATTATATGTTTGTATAAAATGTATTTTATTCGTCTTCAATAACTGCTTTATCCACTGGATCCGGAGCCTAAATTGGGGAATCAGGTGCAAGGCAGATTTACAAACAGGATCAGATATACTTTCCCTCCTCTGTCAATCATAGTGACACTAGACAATCATGTCTGTGAGCTCGTGTATGTGGAAGGAGGTGATGAGAGCTTTCCTCTGAGTGTGTCATGTTGCCCTGTCACACAGCATGATCAGCAGTTTCAAAAATATGTGTTTGGCTGGCTGCACGTGTCCCCTCCACCCTCTCTAGCTGGCGGGTGTCATAAGATAGGAATATCTGCCTATGAGTGGGAATGTGACTATGGAAAAATAGTTAGGAGGAAAACCATGTAACCCGATTGCTCAGGATCAGACCCTGGAGCTGTGCTGCCTGTGTGTCATTTCATTTGTTTGTGCCTTTATTTTTACGTAATAATAGTGTGACGTTTTCTTTGCTAAGCTGCGCGTTTCTCAAGGCTGATTAGCCCGTCAGAGCCACAGCACACAGCAAATGCAGTACATCTCTGGCGTCCTTCATTAATCAAATCACTCTCAGCTTGACATTTCCCAAGAAGGTTTTGGTGCAGCATTTGTTGCACTAATCAATTTCATGGGTCCGTCTTAACTCCAGACGCATGCTGTTCAGTCGATTTTGCTGAGTTTGAGAAGCTATTTAAATCACATTAATGGGATACTTGGACTAATGAAGTCACTCAGGAATTAGCTGGCCAAGCGTTCCTCAGCTCCACGTGAGGTTTCAGTATTTCAGCAGATGAAATGCAGACGTTTCACTTGTCTTTTTTAAAAAATATTACTCTTTTAACACCTACACTAGTTTTGTTTATAGCTCCATTACAGATATAATTAGTTATACATGGCTGTATGTTCTGCAAATTGTAATTCCTACCAATGGCATACCCAATAATGTGCTCCTGGGATTTATGGTAATGGCAAAAAGACAGTGCACCCTTCTTCAGTTTTATGTTTTCAGGTATCAGAGCCTAAATAATAATTGCGTGGTCCTCATCATCTTCTGTAAACAAATAACCTCAGGTGATGACAAAAACGCAATAGATTTCAACATGCAGTTATTTTTTTCCGAAAAGTAAACCGATATTCAGAAACCAAAAAACAGATTTCAATAACAAGCAGTAAAGGTTTTCAGTATCAGTAAGAATATGCTGTGGAAGAACTGTTGTTGTAACTAAATCTGACCGTTGCGATTGGGTTTCAGCTCCAGAAGACTCTACTAGAGCTGGATGAGGATGACCCGTGTTACGAGTTCAGGAGAGAGCGCTTCACTGTGCATCGCACACACCTCTACTTCCTGCACTACGAGTACGAGCCCAGTGCAGACCAGACTGATGTTACACTCGTGGCCCAGCTCTCCATGGACAGGTGAGAGGCATTATATGTATAATGTAGATGACATTTTATAGATTTCCTTGTATTATTGTCTATAATACCCTTTTCATTTTGACAGTCAGCTTATGTGAATTTTGTGTGTTGGGTTGGCCAAACTGTCCACATTTTCCCCATCCCATTTTCTACAAATATAGATCTGAAACATGTTTTAGCAAGAAAGTCTGGTTAAACTCCAAAAGTGCAAAGGGAAACACTGCATTTAACACTGAAAGCCATCAACATGGCTGATATACATTTATGGTTGTAAGATACATCTACTAATGGGACTGGACACATCATCAGTGACAGTACCAGGGGTCATTAGGGGTTTGTGTCCAAACAGCATTCTACCACGGTTCGTCCCTAGTAATATACAGCCATCGTGACGCTCTCTCTGCAGCCTCGGAAGCTGCAATATGAGATGATTATAACACCCCAAAGTGTGTTAATGTCAAAACAACTAGCTGAAACTCAAGTCTTTTGCTTCCAACACCGGGTGGTGTAACAGATGAACTGATTAGAGTTTGGAATTGAGCCACAGCAAGGTCAAATATCTGAAATTAGTTAGGAGAAGAATCAACTATGTTGCAATCGAGTACTTGAGTTCTTCTTGTTCATTTCATCTGACAGCTTTTCCCACACCACCACACACTTACGCTATACTAACATTTCTAATTAAACTAACATTTTAGTTGCTTAAATGTTTAAACACACTTTACCCTACTGAGGGGAAAATATTGATTGAACTTTTTTTATTTTTTTTTTAACTTTATACCGCAAGACACTGATTGAAAGTCTAAAATAAATAGAAAAAATTATACAAATTGTGTAACAAATAATGAATACTTCTTATTAGATTATAATTCCTTATTATGAAAATACACTGCAACATGCAATGACAGCTGACAGAAAACAAAGTCACTCCAAATAGTCAATTCCCAAATTCATTCTATTAGCCAACTTCCAGTAGACCAGTAGCCAGTGCAGTAGCCAGTATGTTCAAACCAGTAATATCTCTTTTGCACAGGCTGAAGTTTATTCATTCTCATTAGATGCACTGCAGAAGTCCAGCGTTGACCCGAGCTAGAAAACAGATTCCTCAGAGCTTCATAACAGTACTATTGGAATTACTATATATCTGATCTGACAACAGAAATTGTGTCTAAAATTGTGTTACTGGGTATCTTAATGTGTCTAGCACCCTATGCAGTACATCAATAGTGGATAGAAAGAGAAAAACAAGTACATTCTTCTTCTTTTTTTAATATAACCCCATGTATTTGTTCACTGCAAATTGTGTTTGATTTGTCGATGAGCTCGTATGCATAATAATATTTTCTCTTGTTTATTAGCGTTGACATGTTTATTCAAATTCACGGTCATGTTTTTTGAGTGAGGAAAAAGGAAACCTAAAAAAATGAAGTGCACATACCGGATTCGTGGCCAGTCTCTACTTTGCCGACTGCTCTTTCTGATTATTTTGTGGTTAGGGGGCAGAAGGAGCACCGAGCCTCTCAGTAATTTAACACAGTGGGTGTGTGAGAAACACTGGTGAGTGGTGTGTGCTCTCAGTAAACAAGGCATTTGCTGTTCTAACCACAGCCTGAGGAAAGATTGTTTTTACTCATTTATTACAGGCTTCAGCTGAACAAATACAGCCTCTAAACCCTCCTGATATTTGAGAATGATTTTAAATATATCCATGTTGCATGAACACTTCCTGCTCTCGCGTTCTTCTGTATCTTTCAGCATCACTTCACTTCAGTAATGAGAAAGTGCTCTGACACGAGCGCGAGAGAATCCTGGGACAGAACAGCTTCAGTCATTCCTGGTTGAGATCGGGTCGTAGATAAAGGTCATGCGAAGGTCATTTCTGCCAGCACGCGTCTTTGTCGGATGAAGATGCAACAGGACGTGTAATAAAATAATAGAAGTTGCTAGAATCTACTCTTATCAGAACTGACACTGTAGTGATTAACAGAAAGGTGCGCATTTCTAAACAACTAAACAGTCTAATCCTCAGAGACGCAATCTAACTCCAGTTTGAATCACAGAGACCGGCCTCAACGGAGATGTAGTGAATGAATCATCAGCCTTTTTTTTCTCAGCCAGAACCGTATTATTTCCAACCCTATTCTGTCTGTCTCAGTAACACATTATTAAGTCTCCACATTAGAGTAGACTTTTAAATTTAATCACTTAATTCTAAGCATTTAAAGTCAAGTGCAGGGTCACTATGAACAAGTCTCTTTTTTTTTCCCTTCTTTGTTCCCTCTAACATTTTAATAATCACTCCATTTTTTAGTATCCAGTTCCTCTGCACAGAGTCCTTCAGCTCGTGTCCGATTCTCAGACAAGTCACTGAATACTGAAGAAGCCACTGGTTTCTGATGTCAAGTGTTAGGACCTACTTCAGATTTGCTGCGTGTCGTGTGAGCCTGACTGGAGGAAGGAGATGAAGTAGCTGACAGGTTATACGGAGAGTTACAGTGACCGTTATCTTGAGAGAACCTCGAGAGGACTGTAGAGAGAAATCCATATTCTGAAGCTTACAAAATGGATGCTGTCAGTATTTGAGATTTCTGTCCGTCTCTCGGTTGACAGGCTGTCCTTATTAGGGGTGTTAGAGTTTGAACGTTTCACTGTATGATAAAACTGTGGATGCTGCGCTTAGGAACGTGCTAGGAGTGACAGCAGAGAGAGCAATGTAATGTGTTTACAACAGGAGCGGATTACATAGCTGAAGGGTTTTTATTCATGTCCCCTGTGCAGAGAAACGGAGGTTACTGTAGTATGGGGGGGGGGGCAATGAACAGATGGTTTTAGAATTTTAATTGTTATTTAAGTCAATGATAACAATGTCTGTTATACACTGGGCCTTCTTGTGAAACCGTGACACTGTAACAATCCTCGTCCTCATCCATTTCATAAGGTGTTTCATGTTCCTGGCTTTGTCTGCCTGAACATGTCATGAGGGTAAAACCTTTATTTTTCACTTGGGGCAATGAATCTAATCTTGTCTCCCTTGCCCATAAACAACACACTGACAATCAAGGAAGTATAACCTTTCTCAGATAAATCAAAGTGGGCTGAAACCCAAAATGATTAATGATGTGGTATGGCCTCAGTAATATGGATGTCCATGTCAGAAGCCTTTGGTCAATACCTCATGAAAGCCTGTTAGTAGATTTGATGAAAGAAGATGTCTGTGTTTGTCAGGCTGCAGATGCTAGAGGCCATCTGTAAACACTGGGAAGGACCCATCAGTCTGGCTCTCTACCTGTCTGATGCTGAGGCACAGCAATTCCTGCGCTATGCCCAGGGTTCTGAGGTGCTCATGAGCAGAAGCAATGTGGGATACCATATCGTCTACAAAGAGGGCCAGTTCTACCCCGTCAACCTGCTGCGCAATGTTGCCATGAAACAGGTCAACACACCCTACATGTTCCTGTCTGATATTGACTTCCTGCCTATGTACGGACTCTACGAATACCTCAGGTAAGTCAAGTCAGCTTCTACTGTGACTTCAAACACACCTCAGCAGGAGGTGCCAGCCTTCATGCATTTTCACCTCAGAGTACACTAGTATATAAAAATAGCAGATGAGCCATTTGACATATGAATCATAAGAATGATGCATAAATGCGTATGTGTTTCAAACTCTCGGATATTAACCAGCACTCTCTGGAAGCCCTACTTCCTTCCTTCCATCTCACATTATCTCACATCATTTGACTGGTGCCATCATCCGGACTCTAAATTCCTGTTTGAGGAATATTCAGTTTCTGTCAAGGGAAATGGAGAATGTTTTGCATTCATTAATGTGAACTTATATCAAACTATGACTCTGAATTTTAATATTAGACACACATCGTTAACATCAGCTCATTACATTTATTAGGAATGCTACGAAATGTAAGCCAGCAAATGAAAAAAGGCGAATGAAAAAGATCAAAACGGCGCTTTTGGTTTTCTGACAAAAGAGAAAAAGATTAAATAGGCCTTTAAGTGTCAAATCTAACATGTTGCAGATACTTTTAATGATGGCTTAATGATAATTGTAAAGTAATTGCTTTGCTCTCCTGTGCCGGTCAGCAAAGATGTGTTCAAGCAGTCTGAGCATAAAAAAATATCAGTGTGGGACAGCCCCTTTTTACATGGGTCATGTAACAAGCTATTTGTTAAAGGATTAGACCTGTTTCAGAAATTTTCTGTTTTTTATTTCAAACTACTATTCCACTTCAGGGCTGGCAGTCTGATGATCAAGAACCTCTTTAGCCTGTCTGGGCATGGTCAGAATGGTGACCATGTTTGATCTGAGGCCTTTACGGGCTTCATAAATGACCATAGATACTTGACATGAATGTTATTGTATGTCCATTCTACCTTGTTTATTAGACATTGAACAATACCTTCCAATGTGTCTTTCCTGCAGGAAATCTGTAGTACAGCTGGACATGGCGCACACTAAAAAAGCTCTGGTTGTGCCTGCATTTGAGACTCTGAGATACCGGCTGTCATTTCCCAAATCCAAGGCTGAGCTTCTGTCCCAGCTGGACATGGGCACTCTCTTTACCTTCAGGTTCGCCTCTCCAAAATATGTCAGAATTGTCAGTGAGCTCATGCAGCCAAGAGGTTTGCTGCCAAAAAAAAAAGCTTCGTTTGATGATGAAATCTTTGGTTTTTCTCAGGTACCATGTTTGGACAAAAGGTCATGCTCCAACTAACTTCGCAAAATGGAGGACAGCCACGACGCCGTACAGAGTGCAGTGGGAGGCTGACTTTGAGCCGTACGTGATGGTGAGGAGGGACAGTCCAGAATACGACCGCAGATTCGTGGGATTCGGCTGGAACAAAGTGGCTCACATCATGGAGTTAGATGCGCAGGTAAACCAACAGACATGAACTAAAAACTACAATTAAGAATCTACTTTCTCTCAAATCTCAGAATCCTTACAGACCACTTAATTCAGATTCTGAGGACAAACTCCTGGTTCTGTGAGCAGAATATGTGAGTTATTCTGTTCGACACTTCTGTGAGTTATTGTAAATATCCGTGCTATCTCCATCTTTACTGGGAAAGGCAGTTTCTAATTATTTAAATTTAGTGCCCACTTTAAAGCCATTTTATTTTTCTCATGAGTATATTCTTTTATGTCTTCCTATAGGCCAGTGAAAGCCTTTATTCATTAATCAAACTCTTAACAGTAGACATTGTTCACTAAGCACTTTTACAGAAATTTGGATGTAGATTTCCAGCCCTAATGAGCAAGTAATAAACACTCCAACACGAGGAAGAATCCTTGAGAGCAACCAGGCTCAGAAAGAAAGCCACAGTCATTTGGGAAACAACAAATCATTGCAAATCATTATAGAAACAGTGATGCAGAGGAAAGGTAAACGCTACTACATGCGTTTAAGGGGTACATAATGTTTGCTCTGATCAGATTATAAAAAAAAAGAGACCTGAAATGAGCATAGGACAGTTTTAGAAAAGTGTTGGACATCATAGCATCATCAAAATCCATGACTATTTTGTGGTTAGCTCCTCTTTAGTGGCTGATGCTGAATATATAGATAAGCTCAATTAGTGATGTATTTAAATCACCTTCATGGATGTGGTTAAAGAATGACACAGTGGAGGCTCAGTGGTTATGATGTTGGACTACTGACCTGAAGGTTCTTAGTTCAAATCCCACCTCTGTCCAGCTGCCACTGTCGGGCCTTTGAGCGATGCCCTTAACCCTCGAGTGCTCAGTTATAGGAGTAAATAAGATAAATGTTAAGTCTCTCTGGATAAGGATGTCTACCATACATAAATGTAAACACAGATATGCTGAACTAGTTTGTTAATGTTGATGAAGAAAATAATTTTGGTTTCTGTGGAACATTTTAACAGGCTTGGCTTGTTGTTCAGATAGAAACAATCGGAATGACGGAAGAAAATGAACTGCATTTTCATACATCCTGGCATTCTGAACAAGTATATTAGAGCAGGGACAGCAGTGTAATGTGATTAATGAGAGTATAGAGAGTTTCTAATGCTACATTTTTCTTTACAAATGTTTTGGATACTAAAAACTGATATTAGGTGTTCATTATGTTTTTAGTGCCATTAACTTATGTTCATTTTAGCTTTTAAAGTAATTGATGCAGGAATAATAATTTTAGTATATTTAAAACTCCTGGTGGTCCAGCAGCAGGATCCTGTGCTCTCATTGCTGTGGCCCGGGTTCGATTCTTCTCATTTATTTTGATTCATTCACACTACACTATATCAGTTTAAAAAGTCACAAAATGGCCTTTTAGCACAAATCTATGTATCAAATGATGTTAAATACATAGAACTTTCTGAACAGATTTTTTTTTCCTAATTAGCAGGTGCTCTTATCCACACTGATTTACATAAGTACTTTGTCTCTATCTTTATTAATACATCTGCACTTCTGTGCGCATTAATTAACTAATACATTAATGGAAACAGCAGAGTTATATTTGTGATGAGAACTGATTTCAATATGTAGATAGCAGTCTCCTAATTCATTTCTAAAATCGATTCTTTTTCTCCTTCTTCCCAACAGGAATACGAGTTTGTGGTTCTACCCAACGCCTATATGATCCACATGCCTCATGCGCCGAGCTTCGACATCACCAAGTTCCGCTCCAATAAACAATACCGTGTTTGCCTCAAGACTCTCAAAGAAGAGTTTCAGCAGAACATGTCCCGCCGCTACGGATTCGCTGCCCTCAAATACATGACTGCGGACAACAACAGCTAGCAACGTCACCTTTATATTTTTCACTTTTCAGGTGATACCATTAGATATCACATAGGAAAGCAGTGCAGAGGGTCGGTAACAGACCCAACAGGGTGATAACGGACACTCGGCGTAAGTCAGAGGAGTGTGTTCTTCCATTCTATCATTCAGGAAGCTGTCATGATGACCATTTAGTCACTGCTTTGGAAACAGCAGTAGTGCAGCGTGTCATCTGTTGGATGTCATGGCGTTGTTCTGGATGAGTTCAATCCACCAGATTCCCTGATTGACCTTCTCCATGAACAGGAATTGAGACGTTAAAACCATTGGGCAAGCAGAAATTTTTCTACGGGCTGATTTGTGTTCCAGTGAACTGGACATGACTGAATATGAGCAGAGGAAATGCCACCACAGAGATCGAGCTGTTGGACTCCATCTACTGATTGCCTAGAAGCTGAATTTAGCATGTTTGTGTGCTTTCAGTCATAGGGTGATGTTTAGCAGTACTGGATCTCAGACTAATGACACGTTAGCTTTCAGACCAAGCAACATAGAGACACAGAAAGGGTCATTTTTCTCAGGAAAGTGATCACTGGAGAGATTAGGTTGCTCAAGTATTAATAATATGATGTTTACATCTTTTACAGAATATAACGTAGTGTTGTTAGAAACAAAAGTTGAGATGTCTTAGATTTCGTAGCACCTTTGTGGAATCACTTTTCCTATTAGAGCTCAAGAGGGCTAAAGATTGCAACCAATACATAGTAACCTTGTGTTTATGGACACCGTCAGGCTATCAGCATTGACAATCCAGACACAGACGAAAGCCCAAATCAACTAAGAGTCACTTTCTTCAGCATTTTACTGTATGTTCTCATATTTCTGTGCTCATTGTGATTTCAATGTTTTGGTGTCATTGTTCTGCGTATGTGTTCCATGTACATTTCTTGCAGCTAACAGAAATGCACTAACTCCAGGGTTAAACATTGAAGGATTGGAAGCTTGGGTTTAGGTTTTAAATGCAGGCCACACAGTGTCATTTAGGACACAAGGCAAAACCAGTGCCAGTGTTTACAAATAATTGTGCACCATGTTCCAGGGTTAGTTTGCACTTTTTTTCTGTCTAACCCTAAAATGAAGGTCTGGGTATTATGTGATATGGAAGTTCCTTCATTTATGTTATGTGTAAATGAAACAAATCTAATTCGCACAACCACTAATCTGAAAAATCAGTAATAATGATAGGATTGACCATAACCATGGACAATGGCCTACATACTGTTTGTGCATGGAATTTCGATGAAATCTGTCAACATCTGGTGAGTGCTCTTACTGGTTTATAGATCACTGGTATATATGTAGTGGAGGAAACAGGGAATGGTTCCACACGGCTGAATCTGAAACTGCTGCTCAGACTTTATGAAGTCTGCTCTGCTAACTGTCACAGAAACAAACTGCATTTTAATTCCTTTAGAATTCCCATTAAGGTGTACATTTGTACAGTGCTAGATTTGATATTTTATTGTAGGCCTGTTTAATCTCTCTTTTTTTTTTTTTAAGGTCAACATTTCAGCCTTTTTTTTTTTGTCTTGGGTTGGAAGCCAACGTTTTTTTATTAGCAGCCAAAATGCTGGTGTATCCCTAATAAATAGAGTTAACTGAAGTTAACTATATACTTGGTTAATGTTTGCTAGGTCAAATTGCACTTTGTATAAACTTTAACAGAAAGTGACAATGCCATTTAAGGATGAGATGAGAGCAGAACCTACATCATGATGGTGGGAGGAGGGACTTGGTGTCATTTTGAGTGCCAAGTTTTACTTTAAATCCAGAGCTCCTACACAAAATGTGTGGAAGTTGGTCTTAGATGCACTATATTGCCAAAAGTTTTGGGACACCCCTCCAAATCATTGAACTCAGTGGTTGGGCTTGGCCCCTTAGTTCCAGTGAAAGGAACTCTTAATGCTTCAGCATACCAAGACATTTTGGACAATTTCATGCTCCCAACTTTGTGGAAATAGTTTGGTGATGACCCCTTCCTGCACACCAGTGCACAAAGCAAGGTCCGTAAAGACATGGATGAGTGAGTTTGGTGTGGAGGAACTTGACTGGCCTGATAGAACACCTTTGGGATGAATTAAAGTGGAAACTGAGAGCCAGGCCTTTTCATCCAACATCAGTACCTCACAAATGAGCTTCTAGAGGTATGGTCAAAAATTCCCATAAACTCCTAAACCTTGTTGAAAGACTTCCCAGAAGAGTTGAAGCTGTTCTAGCTGCAAAGGCCAGGCCAACTCCATATTACATTCATGTGCATGTAAAGGTAGATGTCCCAAAACTTTTGGCAATATAGTGTACTAGCATGGCTGCTGAAAAAAGTAATCAAATATCAAAAACTGTATGTTTACTTCAGTTTTCAGTGTGTGCAGACAGGGTGTGTGTGTGTGAGAGAGAGAGAAAGAGAGAGAGATAGCGAGTGTGTCTAAACAGTTATGTCCAAACTGACAATTTTTCTGCTACTTGAATAAAAAAATTGAAAAAAGATTTTTTTTCCTTTGCCTTTCTTGTGCCATTTTCCTCCTGATATGTTAAAGTTTCCTGAAACCCCGGGACAAGATACTCCAGCATAAGGAAAAATAGAAAACCTGGTGATCTTAGTGTAGCATATCAAAACTGCTTGTAATTCAGAGACACTGACTGCACTCAGCAATCGCATCAGCATCTGGATTTATTCACAGACGAGTGTATTACTAACAGAGACCAGGTTACAGTCACAGACAGACTGCTGACACTAAACTAGTACACATGCTGGAGTTAACAGGAGCTGACTAATCTTGCCTCATTTTGCACAGACACTGTTTGTTTAAAACGTATGAATAGTCAGAAAACTTTGGAACGCTCATGGCTTACTGAAACGTTATCATTAAATTATATGACAATAGGCCAGGATTGAACACAATTTCATTTTAACATACTGATGATGCCACACTTTAAACCGTAACAGAATTCACTGTCAGATAAACTGGAATGCTATGAAGGCTTGAGGAACTGGCTAGAAATCGTCATCGAAGCTTTCTGAACACCTCAGGAGATGATCTTCATACTCCGCTGCTTGAGACAGGTCCTGAAACTTATTGAGTAAACATGATAAACATACAAACAAAAGAAAGAAGCATCCATCAATATTTAAAGAATGAAACATTTCTGAAGATTCTCTCATGATGGAAAACTTACTGTTGGTTACAAAGCACTAAAGACCTGGCACTAATGGATATGTGAAATGATCCTTGTTATACACAAAACCATGCCATGTCGACAATTATATATTTTTTTATTATATAACATTGTAACTGTTGATATGGCAATGTTTTTTGTAAGGAGAAATTTATTTAACATTACATGCATTTTTTAAGCAGTTTATTATTATTAGCCATATGTCGCCTGTCTGTCATACAACTCCCTGATGATAACTTATTAGAGTGTATTAACAAACTGTGCTTTGCCCTGCAGCTGAACTTCTGTTAAAGGAAATTATTCAAAACCTCCTCAGCGATCAGTTTTCAGAATTTAACTGTAATCGCACTGTGGTATTATGGGTAAGCAATAAACTCTGTAGTAAACTGGCTTGCAAGCCCAAATCAGCAGCTGCCACTGCTGGGCTCTTAACCCTCTCTGTTCTAAGGTTCCATGTCATGGCTGTGATATACAAAGACAACTATAGTATTTGTATAACATTATGACCACCTGCCTCATATTGCCTTTTTACTGCCAAAACAGCCCTGACCCGTCATGCACTGTGTATTCTGACACCTTTCTATCAGAACCAGCATTAACTTCTTCAGCAATCTGATCAACAGTAGCTCATCTGTTGGATCGGATCACACGGGCCAGCCTTCACTCCCCACGTGCATCAATGAGACTTGGCCCCCCTTGACCGTCACCGGTTCACCACTGTTCCTTCCTTGGACCACTGCTGATAGATACTGACCAATGCAGACCGGGAACACCCCACAAGAGCTGCAGTTTTGGAGATGCTCTGATCCAGTGGTCTAGCCATCACAATTTGGTCCTTGTCAAACTCGCTCAAATCCTTACGCTTGCCCATTTTTCCTGCTTCTAACACATCAACTTTGAGGACAAAATGTTCACTTGCTGCCTAATATATCCCACCCACTAACAGGTGCCATGATGAGGAGATAATCAGTGTTATTCACTTCACCTCTCACTGCTCATAATGTTATGCCTGATCGGTGTATTAACATAAAGTCTGTCTTTGTAAACTGGGTGAATCTTCCATTCAGTCACTGCTACACTGTGTGCATTTTTTTCAGCTCATCTAAATGATTCACATGCTTACACTTTATTTAGTTTGTATACACTGAGAAAAGTTTCTTTTTGCTAAACATGCCATGATCACTACTGATATTGCTAGATCACCGCTACATATCATAATCCTATATAAATCAGTTGTTTAACAAAAAATATGGATTGGCTAAAGCATGATTAGTTACCTTCTTGTGTTAAATTTGCTAAAAGTTTTGTATTAGGATTATAGTTTAATGTTTTATGTGAAAATATCTAAGTGACTATGTTTATTCTACTATTGAGGAAGACTTTCAGATGATACAGTGCCCCTGGAGCAGGGAGCGTTAAGGACCTTGCTCAATTGCCCACCAGTGGTGCTGGGGCATGAACCCTGATCAACAACCCAGAGCTTTAACTTAACCATTTAAACATTTTAAATTTATCAACATTGTTGCATGTATAAATACTTCTCTGTTTTGATTATGATGTGATGGCAAAATGACATCAAATGCCTACATTTACATGACCAGAGTTAAAAGGTAAAATCTGAACCTAAAAATCTGAATTTGAATGCATAAACTGGCCAAAACAATTCAGCAAACAATCCAATCATCTCTGTAAAACAAAAATCCTGACGTGAGTATACTTACCTCAGCTCTTTCTAACTGCGGAAGCTCTTGATCCTCAGCTATGTTGTTCCTGATGAAGCCCGAGATGTCCTTGTAGATTTGCTTCAGCTTCTCATAGTCACAGCTCTGCAGCACTGCAGGCCTGTGGGATTGACAGCAGCAGAGGTAGATCTTATTCTAACTAACATTTGCAATGACATTTGTACCCCAGGTAAAAACACATGACAGACCCAACATTGAGTGATTGCTGCAAAGAGAGCACACATGCAAATATTAGCACACTTGATATAGCATGAACATTAAAGAAAAGCAAGCTCTCGCTCTCTCTCTCTCTCATAACATTATACACTGATCAGGCATAACATTATGAGCACTGACAGGTGAAGTGAATAAGACTGATCATCTCCTCATCATGGCAGTTAGTGGGTGGGATATATTAGGCAGCAAGTGAACATTTTGTCCTCGTGTTAGAAGCAGGAAAAATGGACAAGAGTAAGGATTTGAGCGAGTTTGACAAGGGCCAAATTGTGATGGCTAGACCACTGGATCAGAGCATCTCCAAAACTGCAGCTCTTGTGGGGTGTTCCCAGTCTGCAGTGGTCAGTATCTATCAAAAGTGATCCAAGGAAGGAACAGTGGTGAACCGCTGACAGGGTCATGGGCGGCCAAGGCTCACTGATGCACGTGGGGAGCAAAGGCTGACCCGTGTGATCCGATCCAACAGACGAGCTACTGTTGCTCAGATTGCTGAAGAAGTTAATGCTGGTTCTGATAGAAAGGTGTCAGAATACACAGTGCATGATGGGTCAGGGCTGTTCTGGCAGCAAAAGGGGGACCAACACAATATTTAGCAGGTGGTCATAATGTTATGCCTGAGCGGTGTATAATATAATATAATGTTAATGTTATAGCATGATATTACATTTCATAGTAGACTCATACTTCTTTAATGTAGTACATGTGTAGCAATTTCACTTAAGCCTGTTTATTTCTGGCTAGTAAATATTAATGATGAGGCAACATCTATGAAATGCAGTGCACTTGTTTTTGTTTTTTAAATACATTTCTTGTCTTTATGTACAATTGTTCATCATTCACATGAATAACTGACTATTATGTTTTTTGGCATTTCATTCCTGTGGAACTGATTACGTTTCTGAATATCCGTATACCTGCATGTTCATATCTACCTTTATTATGTGTGTAGGCATAGCTATGTTTATGTATGCTAAAGTCTATTTCTTTGTATTTCAAGTCTAATCCTGTATGTGTGTGTCTGTGTGTGTGTGTGTGTGTCTGTGTGTGTGTGTGTGCGTACGTGCGTGCTCTGTGCCTGTTCTACAGGGAGCGCCCCCCCTGACTGTGATTGATTGCTTCAATCGAGACGCAGCAGACATCCTGGATTAGAGTGCTACGTGAGGAGACTATTCTCCCCCTGCCAATCCACTCATCTACCTGCCTCTGTAATCTCCCCCTCTCTCTGTCCTTCTCTGGAGATGCTTCTCTGGCAATATTTTCTCTTTTGAAACTAGACAACACTTTAAGTGCCTCCCTCAATGAATATTACCTCTGCTTTTGGTTCTTCTAGCCCAAATACTATATTCGATACCTTGACATTGCTTTCCTAAGCCTGGTTATTCCTGCTTAGCTAAATTGCCTCTTGTTATCATCACAGCAAAGTGATAATCTGTGCTTTACGAGCTTCAACTAGTTCAGGCCACATTTAAGTATTTTTTTTATTACGATTTTTCTAAATAATCCTGCTTACTATAATGCAAAGCGTACCACATTTTCCATGTGCTGCTGATCTACTGGCAGAAATATCATGACTTATAAAGCTTGTACCATAATATCCTACACTCTGGTGATGGCTAGGAATATTTACGCACTTCATGCTTCATTTCAATTCAGTGCGTCATGATGTGATTACAAAAAGATGCATTTAGATTTTAGATTTTTTTTTTCTCCCATAGGCTTCATTTTTCCCGTATGAGCACTTGCACTTTCATCCATTGTGAAAAAAACACTAGGCTTAATGCATTTCCATTAGGGCTGCCAGAACACATTTCACTGTTCAAATACTATTTTAAATGTTCATAATATTTAATATATTCACAGGCAAAGACATTTCTACATCTCCATGTTTATTCCTTGTGGTTACTCATGTTCTACTCTCAGCCTCATTTAAGTGTGTTGAAACGTTTTAACCTTTCGGCTAAGTGTAGTGAGCATACCTAGGCAGAAAAAGCCATTTCGGATTCAGCCTGTAATCATTATTACTGAGTGAAGGCTAGTTTGCATTGTATATATGGATTTCAGGTAGCTTAGGAAATGTGAGATGAAGCTTAAGGAAAATTATAAAAACATGTATATGAAACTTTTATGTTTAAAAAAAAAAAAGCCAAATATATTTCAACTTCTGTGGCTTATATACCTACTGATTATTTTATTTTTGTCTTTGACGAAAAATATAGTTTTATCAGGAGAATACATGTAGCTTGGTATGAAGAAATCATTTAAATGGAATTTAAGATTAGTCAACCTGTTTTAGATGCTTTTATTCATTTCAAGCTATTTAATAATCATACATTTGGCTTGTTGTACCATTATAGGGCAACAAGTTATAGGGTAATTTATCTAATAATTAATACTCATTATTAAAAGCAACTTGTCTGCCATAAACAAATTTCCATCCATGGTCTATACCCACTTTATTCCTAATTAGGGTCACAGGGATCTGCCTATCCCTGCACACATTGGGCAAAAGGCAGGGGTACACCCTGGACAGGTCACCAGTCCATCACAGGGCCAAATGTAGACACTCACTCCTACAGGCAGTTTAGCATGTACATGTTTTTGGACTGTGGGAGGAACCCACAGAGGCACGGGGAGAACATGCAAACTCTACACAGAAAGGCCCCTGCCTGTTCGAACCCGGGATTCAAACCCAGGACCTTGCTGTGAGGCTACTTTGCTAACAACTAAGCCACTGTGCTGCCCCCTAAACAAATTACTTGTGTATGATATGCATTACCTGTTTGCTGAAGCAGCATCCATATCTCTCTGCACCACATCATATGCGTCCTGTAGTAGATCCTGCAAGTAATAACATGAACATAGAAGAGGGAAATATCAGATCCTGGAGCTCTTATAAAGCCTGAAGAGACACTCACGGAGCATTGTATTGAGTTAGGCTTTTTTCATCATCTCATTTCTTTCAGTCTGTGAATATTCCATTGACAGTTTCAGTACTGTCAATGGGTGTTAGGCTATCATAAATCAAAAACGCCTTGTGTTTTCAGAAGTGGACAATTTTCTCCTGTGACATTATCAGAGTGTTGAAGACACAATTCTGCGAGTGATACTCCAACACAGAAATCTTTCTGAGATAGAGGGATGAAGTGATGGTCGCAGTCACAAGCTGATGTGATACAACTAGCTGGAAATTGCACACTCTTTCGACTTCCTGTTGTGCTCTTGTGTCTGATGTCCTCTAGACAGTGATAAACAACTTTCATATTGGATGGGGCCTTGAGGAAGGATCCTGTTTATGTAGCTAGCAGACTCTGCTATTGACACATTAACAAAATTAATGGTGCTAAAGGAAGTCTGGGCTCAGGGGTTTGAAAGAACAGAGAAGGTACTGTTGTCTGAGAAACAGAGGGTCATCAATAGCTATTTGTAACTAAGGCAGGAAATTGGAAATATAAAAGCAGTACAAATGACTTTCAAAACAAACCCACATTTGTTCGCATCAAGTGCTTACCTCCTCAACAACATAAGATGCAGACAGATTTAAGATGGTGAGATGTGAGGATCTGATCTCACTTTGGCTTTCCCATGAGACAGATCTCCGGTCTAGAGCGTGTTGCTGTGCTTCCACTCTACGCTCTGGAGGAAGAGAACTCCACAAGCTGGAGATGGCCTTGGACACTACAGAAAGACCCGCCTGATCTGGAGAAAGCACTCCACTGGACAAAAGGAGCTCAAGAGTCTCACTGTAGAAAACAAGATATCTGCACAAAAAGTGTCTCTCTCAGCCCACTGTTTGTGGAATATTTTCCCTTAAAAAAAATAAACCCATTTTATTAACGTGTGGCGGTCTGTGAAGACTATAGAATGTCATAACATCTAAAAAAACAAAGAAAAGCACTTACACACACTGTATAGATGACTGTTTCAAAATATTTACATGTACACCGAACAGGCATAACATTATGAGCAGTGAGAGGTGAATAACACTGATTATCACCTCATCATGGCACCTGTTAGTGGGTGGGATATATTAGACAGCAAGTGAACATTTTGTCCTCAAAGTTGATCAGTGGTCAGTATCTATCAAAAATGGGCCAAGGAAGGAACAGGTGACAGGGTCATGGACGGCCAAGGCTCATTGATGCAAGTGGAGAGAGAAGGCTGGCCCGTGTGATCCGATCCAACAGACGAGCTACTGCTGCTCAAATTGCTGAAGAAGTTATTGCTGTTTCTGATAGAAAGGTGTCAGAATACACAGTGCATGACGGGTCAGGGCTGTTTTGGCAGCAAAAGGAGGACCAACACAATATTAGGCAGGTGGTCATAATGTTATGCCTGATTAGGTACTTTAAAAAGTATAATAATAATAATAATAATAATAATAATAATAATAATAAAATGTAAAATAAGTCCAACTGTGTCTCTAAAAATGTTTTTATTTTTTATTTTAGCTCTGTTATCCTGTAGGATTTGGCTGGCATGGTTTTGGGTCACTTATCCCTTTAGAGGGATGTGTCACTGCAAAATCAATACAAAGTTAATATGACTGATCATCATCTGTACCCTGTGATGTAATATTTCTGTCCTGATGGGAGTGGTCTCTGGCTGACGATGTCCCAATTCTCAGGTTATGAGGACTCAGTGGTTGTTTTGAGGAGAGTTAAAATGACATAAATCAAATGCTGTGGCATACAATCTCAAACCAACTAAACGCCTAAGGCAGATTACAACCCACTGAGACGAGTAGAAGGATCTGTGGCAAGGTGCTCTGAAGCTAATCTATCTATCTATCTATCTATCTATCTATCTATCTATCTATCTAGCTAGCTAGCTAGCTAGCTAGCTAGCTAACTAACTAACTAACCAACCAACTCACCCCTCAAACTCCTGGAGGTTGGGGACAGATGACCCTGATGACTGAGACTGAGGCAACTCATCTGTTTCTTCATCAGTTGAGTCGACCTCACTGCTCTCATGGCCCTCGTCTACATCAGGTACACAAGCTTTAAAGCTGTGTCTTCTGATGTGCAAATTGCTTCATTGAAAAAAAAACCAACAGTGTATTTAAAAACAATAAATAACCAGTACAAAATAGATATGATGAAACATTAATTATGCAGCAAACCAACCAAACCTAAAGGACAGAAACTCTCAGTCTAATACATTATGGGTATGAATGTCATCTAGTGTTTCATGGCAAAGTCTAATACGGAACAGTTTAAGACTGTACAGTGCCATTGTTACTGTGAGCGTTTGCTGCCATCTAGTGGTACTTAATATCTATGATGGGATTTCTTACAAGCGTTCGGAATAGAGACTCCTGTACTGTTCTCGTACGTCTTCCAAACTCTTCGGTCCTCCATCATCATCGAGATAAACTTCTAGAAAAGTGAGACATTTAGTCATGATACATAACATAAAAATCACAAACCTGAGATTTGAAATGCAGCTGGCACTCCTGACAGAAACCATAAAAATACCATAGTACAGTTATGTAAAGATATTACCAGTGCAAATCTCCAAGGGCATATAAGCATATGAGCATTAAATATAAACATTAAAATCAGACACACTTCCCAATACATGTAATGGTTGTGAGCTAAAGGCCTATAATTTTGATTGAGAATAAGCATTTGGAGATAATGATGATGATGATGATGACGATAATGATGATGATGATGTATAATATCTAAATATGTAAGTGATAATGTAAGTGACTTTAAAATGAGGTTTGGCCTAGAATTAAATAGCTACACTAATATGTTCATAAGGATAGTAAGAAGCAAGTGTGTGTGTGTGTGTGTGTCTGTGTGTATGTTACCTTTCAGTGCAAGGAGTTTGCTGAGGTAAGCCTCTTTCTCCAGAAGAAATCCCATGGCATGATCTAGGATTTTCCACTGCAAAAACATCATCATCATTATCATCATCTTCTCCAAACATTTATTCTCAGTCAAACTTGAGAAGTAAATCAAAGTTATAGGCCTTTAGCTCACAACCATTACATGTATTGGGAAGTGTGTCTGATTTTAATGTTTATATTTAATGCTTATAGCTTATACACCGATCAGGCATAACCCATTTGGAGATGCTCTGATCCAGTCGTCTAGCCATCACAATTTGGCCCTCGTTAAACTCGCTCAAATCCTTACGGTCTTATTAATCTAATCACTCTTATTCACTTCACCTGGCACTGCTCATAATGTTATGACTGATAATATCTAATAATATTTGCACAGGCAATATCTTTACACAACCTTACAATAGTATTTTTATGGTTTTACAAAGGATGCTTTTACTATGGCAGCTTATCCTATTGGTAAACACTGAATACGCTCATATATACCTGAATAGCATAATCTTACTTTTAAATATTTAGTGTGTTAAACCATGATGCTGTCATATTTTTTTTATTTTTGTGCAATAGTATTGATTATTAGAAGTTTCATTGTTATACTACCACTGGATGAACTATGGTAAAATGTTTTGCTGCTTTAAAAAAATAAAAACTTTATCATTTACTCTGGTTATCTTTCATCTGCTTGGTCAGCTCTGACAGTATTGCCAGCTATATGTCAAATCATAGGTTTGTCATGTTTTATGGTTATTAATGCAGTTGTTCTAAAACATTTTAACACTAATAAAAGAAATTATTATGTTATTTAACAAAGGCAACATACTGTAAAACCACTTATATGGAAATGCTTTCTTAAACGAGCTGTTTATTTAACATTTATGAAAAGAAACCTCCAGTGTAAGAGCTCTGTAACGTGTTGTCCACTAGAGGACTCTTTCAGATTTGTCTGTAACATAAAAAGCTGTTTATTTCATTTCACTTAGTTTTCATTAATTAGTATATTTAATTTCTAGAGAGAAATGAATAAAGGAACAACTGTGTATGAGTCAAGCTATAACAGGACCTAGCTTCTAACAACATTAAACATAACTAAGCGTGGCTAAAAGTTTAATGTGTCATTCATATATACATTATTCTAATCATTCTAATCATTGACAGATCCCTACAGTGTAAAAGGAATAAAATTTACATAACAGCACACCACATTGTTTTATTCCTTTACTCTTAGCCAGGATTTTACTGTCCTAGTTATATTAACTGTATGACAGACATGCCCTGTGATAAAAGCCTGATATTTAAACTATGATTTTCTTTTGTGCCAAAACTAATCAGTTGATTTAAGTGTATGATGAATTACATGTCTCTATTAACCAGTTCTCACTGTCTTCCTCACCTTGGCAGGACTTCTCTGATTAGAAGAAGCCTCACAGTTATGAGTTGATCGAATGGATGGACACACCATGTTCTTCAGTGCCTTGAAAAGACCTGTGAGTGTGACCCGATGTCGGGTCTGCAGCTCTCTTCTTCTCACCGTCTGCTGCTCACCATCATCCTCCTGCTTCTCTTGACCACTGCAGGACATACTTCTCTCTTTCTGTCCTGTATAAACACAACAGCACAGATTAAGCTTCAACTTCCTGTCACTGTCAAGGTTCAACTTTCTGTCATTACGTTACACTTTTCTTCATAAATTTGTTGGCCATGTATCGATGCATCACCTGGCAGCAACATAAGCTCCTCTCTGCAGGTTAGGAGACATGCTGTGTGGGCTCATGGTGATTCACTGATCACTTCCTGTGATGTAGTTTCTGTTTTTTTGTTTTTAATATTTGCCTTGATATTTTCACCTGTTTCCACACTCCAAGAGGAAAATGCACTTGCATCAGCCTTCATAATTACTGAACTGGCAGGACCTAAGAAGACTACGTAGATGACTTGTGCGCACACAAAAAACCCAAACACCTGAATGACCCTCACTTTACTATGCAATCAGTTCAAATAAGCTTCAAGTAAAGATTTATAAGCATTTTCAAAATAATATTAAATTTATACCAGTAAAATAAGTACAGTATACGGTATGGGTTTCAGCCACATGTGTATTATAATATGATTTATTTTAGTACAGCACATTAAGTAACTAATTACTTCTAATCATCTAAAAACATTTTTATTTATTTATGTCATATTAACTATTAACTATTAATCATTTTATCAGTGTATGGCTCATTTAAACACAACAGAAATTACACGCGAGTGAGTCGGCTCATAGCGGTCAGCTCATCTAAACAGCTCAAAGAACCGATTCTTTTGCAAACGACTCAGTAAATCGAATCACTAAATCATATCCGCTGACAAGACATTTTTCCGATTTTTTAAAACTGTCAATACTTTTTTTTTTTTTAATTAAGACATTTATTATTCAGGGATAGTCGTAAAAAATTTAACAAAATACATTTTTTTCACCATCACATTGAACACTGTTTTGTCAGAAAGTAGCTAGTCATCATTAGCTTCGTGAGAGCCCCTGATTTCAGCTTGTTCAGTTCTCTGGCTAATTCATGAGTCAGAATAGTGTAAACATAAATAAAATTATATTAGAAAAGTTTATTCGTCATTTAAAGCCACTATACAGTACATTTGTGTGTTTTTTTTCGTGTCCTTTTTTTCATTATGTAAATGAACTAGTTAACCCTGTGAAATCCGGGTTGTGTGACGAGCTAGCGAGTTACCTAGCATGCTAATTAGGTAACACTCAGCTAGCGGATTTAACAGTACTGAGTACAGACATAAGGTTAACTTACCTTTTGTGATTTTTAGTAGACCTCAGTTCCGACTTATTACCTAATCTTACACAAATAACAGAATCCCATCAGTACAAACAATTGCTTATATATATGTATATATATTGTGTTGTCCAAAATAAAGACGGATTAATTGGTCTGTGCTGAATGCCCACCTCTTAATATGGCGTCTGTGTTTCAAACTTGTATTTGTCTTGGTTTTATCACTGTTTTTTTCTTTCTTTCTATTTTCTATTTCTATTCTCTATTTTTAATACTGTACTGACAAATGTTAAAAGACTTCTATAGTTGAATATGCTATCATTTTTTAATCAGCATCATCCACACCACCTGAGGTAAAAAATCATTCAGGGCATTGACAGAGCCTCATCGCCATCTCTTCAACAGGGCGTTATTGTTAACTCTTTTTAAGGGGAAAGTATGAAGTAAAACCGTATGCTAGAAGTCGCCAAGTTACGTCATAGGCTAAATTAAACGATTTTAGAATTTTAAAAAAGTAGAATAGCATAGCACAATTGATATAGGAGGAGGAAGTTATTGAATCACAAAATATCTATTTACATATTTACATCTATATTATTATATACACTATATTGCCAAAAGTTTGAATTCAGGGTATGGCCTTGGCCCCTTAGTTTCAGTGAAAGGAACTCTTCATTCTTCAGCATACCAAGACATTTTGGACAATTTCATCCTCCCAAATTTGTGGGGACAGTTTGGTGATGACCCCTTCCTGTTCCAACATGACTGCACACCAGTGCACAAAGCAAGGTCCATAAAGACATGGATGAACGAGTTTGATGCGGAGAGTCCTGACCTCAACCTGATAGAACATCTTTGGGATGAATTAGAGCAGAGAATGTGAGCCAGACCTTCTCGTTCAACATCAGTGCCTGACCTCAGTAAAATGGTCAAAAATTTCTATAAACACACTCCTAAACCTTGTGGAACGCCTTCCCAGAAGAGTTGAAGCTGTTATAGCTGCAAAGGGCGGACCGACTCCATATTACATTCATGTGCATGTAAAGGCAGATGTCTCAGTTTTGGAATGACTCAGAGTCTATGCTCTAATTCATCCCAAAGGTGTTCTTTCGGGTTGACGTGAGTCAAGTTCCTCCACACCAAACTCTCTCATCCATGACTTTATGGATCTTGCTTTGTACACTGGTGTGCAGTCATGTTGGAACAGGAAGGGATCATCCCCAAACTGTTCCCACAAAGATGGGAGCATGAAATTGTCCATTGTCATGGTATGCTGAAACATTAAGAGTTCCTTTCACTGGAACTAAGGGGCCAAGCCCAATCCCGAAAAACAACACCTGAATTTAATGATTTGAAGGGGTGTCCCAACACTTTCGGAAATATAGTGTATCTATCAACATAGACCACAAGAAGCAGTGTTAGAGAGCAGTGTGTGAGTGGAATAACTCATTTTTACAATGTGTAAATATAGCCAAGAAAAAAAGAACAATGAAATGCACAGGTCAGACATACACTAGCCAGTGATTTGTCATTGGAAAGGGTGAACAGTCATAGGGAACACAGGCTTGTGCAAGTGCAACCCAGGCTTTACACAATGTTGGTGAGTTGGCCAAATCTCCTTATCTCAGCTTGCATTGTGATGTGTACTGGAGAATCTATTGAGCACAAGACACAATATCTGGCCAGAAAATCACTAGATCTCAAGATTTGTCACCAGGCTCCTTCTTGAAATAAGGCAGTGCGAAGATCTGTAGATCAGATTTTTTAAAAGTCTGCATTATCCACAACTCTTACAGAAACATTATTGAAAGCCCCAGTGCAGTACAGCAGAAACTAGCCATCTAAAGAACAAACTATGACCGGGCATGCTCTTATTGTTGTTATTATTATTCTAAGAAATTAGTCAATGACAGGGTAGTGTAATGCAGCCATAAGTTGATTATTTTCCCATCAGCAGCAAGCTCCAAAATGTTTTATTCCTCTTATACCACAGCAAATTGGTTTTACATTCCTGTTTATAGTTACATTTATTGCTGAGAGACTTTGAAAAGCCAAATTATCTGTTTGTTTGTTTTTTTTAAATTATCATTTTATAAAGCTGTTACATAGCCATGGTATAATATAACAAAAACACAACATTTCTAAACCATGTGCTAATGCTAATCTTTTTAAGCCAAAAGGCCTTCTCCACCTACCAGCTCTGGAGAGACAGGTCCATCGATCCCCTGCTGTGATGGGAGTCATTAGAATATTGCTTCCAGACAGGGCCCAGTGGCCTAATGGATAAGGCATCAGCCTCCGGAGCTGGGGATTGTGGGTTCGAGTCCCACCTGGGTCATACAGTTTGTTGGGAATTACTTGGCATTCCATAGTTATAATATGGCAGGGATGTACAGAGGAATGCCAGAGAGCTGCTACTGGCTTCTTAAGCAAGTCCCTTTACACTGAGCAGTCTGTGGTTTAGTTATAAAAGACTCAACAAATATTCCTGACTAGCAGCAAATGTATAGTAATGGATATACATAAAAAAACATAATAGCAAACAGTTACATATTGCTGTAGCACACTAAACACTGCAGTGAAGAAATCAGTAGTTACTTGTTTAAATAAAAAAATAAACAGTTACCCACCAGGAGGCAGCCACACTCTAAAAACAGGTGGGTTGTTTTCAAGCACAGGGTATCTATTGGACAGAACACACACTGAGCTAATCCAACACATGGAGGATCGGTTACTGTAGCCAATATGTGGGCTTAACTAGTTCACAGCTGTTTCTATTCCAGATTGACTGACCAATTTATTTATGTAGGAAGCCAGCTGGAAAAAGACCCAAGATGGTCTACTAGTTTGGTAGAGTTTTGATAGCTACTTTTGATAACTAGAAATTTTGCCATGGTTGTTGATTTTGTGCTACGGCTGCTCCATGTTCAGGGTCACCACAGTAGGTCATCCACTCTACATATTGATTTTGGCACAGGTTTTATGCCGGAAACCCTTCCTGACGCAACCAACCCATTTTATACAGGCTTGGGACTGGCACTGAGAATTAACCCCTCAGAGCTGGGTTAGTTCCTTGGCTGGGAATCCTGCTGCTGGACCACCAGGGACCAAATATTTCACCATGGCTATATCATCCTAATCTTGCTTTATATATCTGAATCACATGTCCTCAAATGCTTCTTAAATGCAAGTTGAAATTAGTAACAAAAGCCATTTAGATTTCTAACTATTTGAATATTTTTTTAAACTTGTGTTGCCTTTGACCTTGCTTGTTCTCTTCTTGCATTGCTCTCAAAAGCTTGCTAAAAATCTAAATTGGGGTTCTAATACTCTGTGGCCAAAATTTGCAGGCATCAGGCCAGGAATGCCCAGGTATGTAGAGGAATACCAAAAACTGTAAGCTTGGAAGTACACAGTTACAAAGGTCACCATTGCATGCTGTAATATTACCTTCACTGGAACAAAGTGAACCAAACCTGTTCCAGCATGAACCATGAGTCCCTGTGCACAAACTAAGCTCCATGTAGATATGGTTTGGAAGATTTGGTTTGGAGTGGAAGAACTAGAATGTCCTGCACAGAGTCCTGAACTCAACCCTACTCAACACCTTTGGAATGATCTCTGCACCCCAGTCCTCCTCACATGACATAATGCTCTTGTGGTTGGAGTGGAAAGCTCTCCCTGATAACTGGAGGTTATTATAACAGCAAAATGGGGAATTAATCTGGAAGGAGATATGTACATACACCCATCAGGTATAACATTATGACCACCTGCCTAATATTGTGTTGGTCCTGCCAAAACAGCCCTGACCCATCATGCACTGTATATTCTGACTCCTTTCTATCAGAACCAGCATTAATTTCTTCAGCAATTTAAGCAACAGTAGCTCGTTCGTTTGGATCGGATCACACGGACCAGCCTTTGCTCCCCACGAGCCTTGGCCGCCCATGACCCTGTCACTGGTTCACCACTGTTCCTTCCTTGGACCACTTTTGATAGATACTGACCACTGCAGACCGGGAACACCGAACAAGAGCTGCAGTTTTGGAGATGCTCTGATCCAGTCATCTAGCCATCACAATCTGGCCCTCATCAAACTCGCTCAAATCCTTACACTTGCCCATTTTTCCTGCTTCTAACACATCAACTTTGAGGACAAAATGTTCACTTGCTGTCTAATATATCCCACCCACTAACAGGTGCCATGATGAGGAGATCATCAGTGTTATTCACTTCACCTCTCACTGCTCATAATGTTATGCCTGATCGGTGTATTGGCAGGGTTACACAAACCATGTGCAGTCTCAGTAATAAAACTGGCTGTAAGGGGGAATAACATATAGAAGAAAAGCGATGTTTATTATTATTACGCGTCCCCTTTAAATGTCTTCCCGTTGCCCTGCGTTACAGGAAGTCGGGTGTTTCCCAGTCGTCTGTACTTTTCTAACCTACCAGTTTTTCGACAGACACCGCCCCTACACGCTGATTGGCTAGTTGTGTAATAGTGCAAAGTAGCTTTTCGATTGGTCAGAACTATTGTTTGTCATTGGTCGTACCAAACCAAGCGCGCAAGACAGGACGCGACTAGCCAATCGCGACAAAGGAGGCGGGAGTATCGCAATACGATTGGGAAGAACATACTGTCAGCTGAGCTTTTGTGTTGAAGAAGTCGGAAGTGAGAAGAGGACGCTTGTGGTTCACGGCGCTCTATAAAACTGAAGTGTCATCCCGCATCCGTGACATGACAGCAGACGTGCAGCGTGCTTCTCACAACTGAAATTCACGGAATATCCGTCCTGATTGTTCCAGATCACCGTGGTTGTGTATTCTCCCTCCAAAGCGCGTTATTCCTCGGCTGTATAGACTGTCATGAGATCAGTTTGGGCATGGCGTCCTTCCCGAGTTACTGTAAGACGGCGGGAGCAGCGGAGGATGAGAACGGAGAACCGGACCAGTCCTTGCAGCACATGCTGAAAGCCATCGCAGACGAGCGAAACCGACTGAATATTCGGCAGGAGATCAGCGGGATCGGTGAGTCCTTTATCATAGAGTGTATCATGTCATATCATATAACATCATATCACACTGCTCCGTCATATCATATATAATATATATCATTTTGCTCCGTCATATCATGTATCACATGCAATGTATATGGCTCAACAATGCCATAGAATTTCTCCTACTGCTCTATCAGATCATACTGCTGTGGATGTATCTTCATTCAGGCCTTCCATATGCATGTCCAACTCTTAAACTTTGTCATAATGAAGATGTGATCATGCCAGTCTCCTTGTTCAACCTCCTGGTACCTTCATATCATATAGCTGATATGATCTTCCAGAGATGTTATGTCCTGGCTGTTTCCATCATATCCCTGGCCTTGTCATATTTCTCATACCAGCTGATCAGATCCTGCATCTACCTCTTCCTTCCTCATGTCATACCACTGTTGCCTACTTAATCAGATTTGTTTTTTTTTCCCTGATGATGCATCGTCAGTCAGATCACACTTCTGATCAAATATAAATGTAACTGTCAGTCAGAACATACAGGTCCATCTTGTAATACTGATGATATGACAGGCGTCTGAGGCTTCTTAATCATAATGCTGTCATAGCACTGATGCCTCTTTGTCACATTGTGATACCAATGCATCCTCAATCACATGATCATGAGAGTGCCTTCCTAATCATATCCTGCTTCTGATACCTCGATACCATCCAGCAACCTCCATTCTTGATGCAGAAAGGATACAATTCACTTTTACTACTTATTCCTAATAAAAAAAAAAAACAAAATTAAGTCAAGCAGTTTGCACAAGACTTGCCATGTGTCATCATATGCCACCAGACACACAAGCCTAGACCATGAGGTAAGACATGTGACTCCTTACATCTCTGCCCTAAACTTCTTTTTTTTAATGATGTCATGGCATTTTTGCTTACTGCAGGTCAGCCATGGTGTAAGGGGTTATAGCAGAGAAGGGACAGACAAGGACTGGAAGGGAAGCAGCAGGGCATTATTTGTAAATATGAAATTATTAATATTTGGAAAAGCAAGTATCGTTTCTGTTGTCTGATGCTTTGAGCTCACAATACTGTCATTAGACTTTATTAATACAACAAAGAAGGCTATAAAATGTCCAGGCTGAATTTTAAATCATGTGTAATTACAAGATCTGGCATCCAGCCTTCAAGCCTATTTACCATTTTCATTGTAGTTGCATCCCACTTTACTGACCAGGTGTGTAGTACAACATTGAAGGATAAATTATCATATGAAGGGAACTTTTAAACTGAAGTCCTTTTCACTGTTGTAAGGCACAAGCAAATGAATAACCCTTCAAAAATGGACCGTCCTCAGCATGCGTCCCAGTGGAGTGATGCTTGTTTGCAAAGTCGTTTTTTGTAGGCCAAGTATCTTCTTATTATGCAGCTGAGGTACAAGTACTTCTTCATTTTTTTTACGCTATTATACCAGGAAATGTTATACACACAGTCCAGAGTCTGAGACGCCAGCTGCTTGAATGACACAAAATAAGGGAGATCAGATGAGGGGAAACACACTGATTACAACGATGGCCTGTGAGTGTAAAACTCAGAATCAAACTAAAAATGCAACAATAAACCAAAACGCTACAGCAAATTCAGAAACCCAACAGCATTAACTAGAGATAACTAGACTCTAGTAACATGTTTGTGTGTGAACAGACACCACAGCTCATACCCCAAAATGTTAACCACTGATTTTCTGCCTGTCTGTCAGCAGTACAAAACATGAGCTCATTCATCATTCATCACCAGACACATTATCAGGAGAGGATAAAGACTATGGTTACATAAAATCAGCCCTTCCAGTGATTCAGCTACTTGTTTATTTGCACTCTTGAATTATGAATGCACTGCTGAATGCTCTTTTTTTTTTATTTATTTTTTTAACATGTCTTGTTTTATCACAGCAGCTCTGAAAATAGTGCTGGCTGTAATTTCAGATCACAGATTTATATATTTATGTTCTCTAATATTATTATTATTATTATTATTATTATTATTATTATTATTATTATTATTCCTGTATTAGCAATTAATTTACAGGATTTGTAAGGTGGACGACAAATATTTATAAACCACTTTATTTAACATTTATTGAAGGACCATCCATAGTCACCACTCGGAAAAAGACAGTGGATTTCCCATTACTTGATTCAATTCAATTCAGTTTTTTTTGTATAGCGCTTCTAACAGTGGACATCAAGTCAAAAGTCAAAGTCAAAGAAGCTTTATTATCATTTCAACCTCATATAGCTGATGCAGTACACAGTGAAGTGAAACAACGTTCCTCCTAGACCAGAGGTGCTACACAGACAAAGTACAGTGACGCAGACAAACATAGAGCTAAACATAGAGATAAAAACTGAACTATACTTAAGGTGCAAGAAAAACTTGACATACAAACATTGTCTCAAAGCAGATTTACGGAACATATGAAACATAGTACAAAAGTCCTAGATTAATTTTCGACAAAATCCTCCCTAGTGAGCAAGCCTGAGGCGACTATGGCAATGAAAATCTCCCTTAGATGGTATGAGGAAGAAAGCGTGAGAGGAACCAGACACAAAACGGAACATCTCAGGCTAAGGAGGTGGGTTTGAATATTAGACCAAAATGTGTGTAACATTATATCTGGATCTTGGTACATGTGATGCATATATGGAATGCAGTTTGGAATAACCTTAGCAAACCAAACTCGCATATTTCCTTTGGAATTTTTTTAAAGAGTAATTGTTTATTTCGTTATAGTTGCTTTTGACTGTAGTTGTGCGTAATATGGCAAATGCCAGCTCTTGTATACAGCTTGTCTGTTTGCACAGAGGCTCTGCACACATGGCTGACTGTACTGGTTGTGATCTGTGCGTTCTGTACGAAACGCCACAGTCTCTTCAGGAGGCTGCACTCAGAGAATAGCTCTGTCTATGCAGTCACTCACTTCAGTTACTAAGAAGCGATATTGTGCAGAGCACACTTGATTTAACAGCTCACAATTGCACACTTGTAAGAATCAGTACCTGTCATTTCTATTATATGGAGAATAGGGGACATTTATGTTCTCAGTAGGTTTCAGTAAGTTTAGTGCTTAGCAGAAAGCCGACTATTCCTAATAATAATAATAATGAAGAACAGGTCATAATCGAGTGGAGCCACACAGAAACACACGTAGGACTTTCAGTCTCAGGTACAAGAAGACTAAACAGGTTACAAATGTATAACAAGGACACACAGTGTCATTGATGCAAAGCACCATGGGACATATGTGACCCCCTGACTCTCTTCATGTTCTCCAATACCTGCGTCTGTCCCATATGTGTTACCACTGTATATGACCTAATAAAGTTTGTTAATCCTGTGAGAGTTGCAGTGTTATGCTCCGTAGCATCTTCACAAAGTTTTTTTTTTTTTCTTCAAATTTTAATCTACTAAATTTTAATACATGATGCTGTACGGCAAATGCAGGAAACACAAGTGTTCTTTACAGCCGAGAAGTTCAATTTGATGAAAGAGAAAATGTCTCTGAATATGAGGAACTTTCCCAGCGCAAAAATTGGCATTACTTTTGTACCTAAAGTCATCAACACTTATAGTGAGTCAATGAGTTAGTTAGTTAGATAGATAGTTACTTAGTTACACACCATTTCTCTGAGGTGTGTGACTTCTAATGTGTTGTTTTTACCTCTGGGATTTAGCATGTTGTGAGTGCTGTCATTGAGGCTGAAACATTTCTGGCAATGTTTGGCTTTAGAAGGCCATATGGTTTTACAGGACTGGGGCCTTCACTCCTACTGAGAGGTCCTTCTGGCTTTGAACACAGGGAGTCATTTACCAGCCAAACTGTACTTTACCAGCCACAGAAAAAGCAAATGAGTCATAGAATGATCTAGGCATGATGATATCTAATTAATATTCTCTTGTATAACGTATAAATGATGGGTGGAGTAGTTGCATTCAATTGCTTGTTATGGTGATTTCGTTCAGTTCAGTGTATATAACAGTTTAATGGAGCAAATGACCTCTCTGAGTCAAGCTATTAACACTGGGTAAACCTAGTTTGTCCTGGTTTTGTACATTAATCAAGCTGCCAGTGTATCTTCACTCATTGTGTCACTGGATTTTTAGACCCAGTGGAACTTGGACTGGTTATTTTTTATATTTAAAGCCATTATGAGTGACTGAAACATAGACACAAACATGTCTATGAAGTGTATTAGGGTAAAACATATACAGAGGAAAGTGCATCAGATGGTTAGTGAGCAAGTAACAGTGCAGTTGCTGGTTTATTTAAGCTTCACCACCACAACCTTTACTCAGGAATTAACAGTGATGAGGGAGGGCTACCCCAAAAAGTCCAAAACCCCTTCCCAAAACATGACAACAGTAAAAAAAACACTACAGCACACCATAGAACACAACAGCAAAATCACAAACACATCAATATTAGCTCAAAACATTAAAGAAAAATCCTTATTGCCTGCTGCAGGTTGCTTACAAAAAAAAGTTGCACTTTTTCAGACTGTTATCTAGTGAGCTTAGCGAAAACCATTTCATGAAAAGTTCCCTGTTATTATATAGAGAACTAATTCTTTCTTCTGAATAGCCCAGCTTCCTATTCGAAAGGATTTCAGAGCTCACATACTCACATAAATGCTGTGCAAAGTTGAGATCACGTGTAAATGAGCATGTCTTTGATACAAATAGACAACAAAAACATCAGTAGATTCATTTAGGCTTAATGTCACTGTAACATCCTCCAGGTGTTGTGTCTCAGATTGACATGATCACTTTTATTAGGGTCCATATTCAGCTAGAACCAGTCCAACACCTGCAGTGAGTCTCCCTCTTTATTACATTAGACTAGCACTCCTCTAGGATGAAGTTTTGTATATACCTCCTCTGTTGTGTATTCCAGGTTTGTCACCTGAAGGAACATGTTTTCCCTGCTGACCTGCTGCATAGACTTTCATTTGTTTAAAAATGCAGAAATATAACCACATGTTGCTCCCTAAACGAATGTTCCTCACTTGGTTGAGGCCCAAAAAAAGAAAGAAAAGAAGTAAATGGATTTGGTGGCAAAAGTGATTACGTCACCAGCTCTGCTGTCTCAGATAGCTATGGAAATGAGTTTTAAGCCCTGACTTGATAAACGAGGTTTAAATCTCTCAGAGGCCCATAAAAACAGAACATGGGTGTATTTTAAATGAGGTTCGGAGCTATTATTAGACTAGAACTTCAGTCAACATGTCTGTCTGGTGCAATACATCATTAGTGTGTTCTGACTCTAGACTTTTAGTTCTTCTTCCATGTTTCCATTATTAAAAAGGTAAGATAAGCTTTCAAAAAAATTCGATCTAATTGCGTGGTTTTCAGTCACACTTCTGCTTCTCTTGTCACAAGTTCCTAGTTGTTCTTTAGTCATGATGTTTATCATTCACGATCTTGTGTACTCACTCTGAAGGTGTGAATACTTCTATTTTTGTATCAGCCATGCATGTTTCGTCTTATGTTTTTTCCTGCTCTGTAGTCAGTAGAATGATTTCCATAACACTGATGGTGTAATGTCTCTCGATTCAGCCTACAGAGCTGGCTGTAATAGATATTATTGAATGCAGTCCTGCAAAAAATCAATCATAGTCCAAAGTGTTAACTTGAATGTTGTCTGTCAGGCCAAATATATCACGCAAATGATTCAGATATCCCACTTAGTTGTGGTCTTTCTATAGTTGATTAAAAACAGCAACATCAGCTAGTCTCCTTGAAACAAGCTGCTTTGTACACAAGCAAATTAACATGTCGGCGAAATCTAATATATTATTTATCTATCTTTATTGATCTCCAGGCTCTACTGTGACGGATTATGAATTTTGGCCTTTGTTTTCTCTACATCTTATCTCAAAAGCCCAGTAGGTAATATTTGGAAAAGAATATTTGCTGCGACAATCACATTGCACCTAATTTATCAAGCCGGATACAAACTTTATTTATTCATATCACCACGTACACAAGAAACATTACATTCATGAAATCCCAGTCAGTTTGGAACAAATTTTATATCCTGTCCATCTGAGTTTGTGTCAGTTTGCATGAAAGAAGACCCACTAATGTTAATCTTGATTGATAGACTTCATACAAATAATGTTATTTTTATTTCTTCAATAGATTGCATCAGCGAGTTTAAATAGCCTGTTTAATTTAACTTCACACACAAAATTATTGAAAATGTTCATATTAATGATTTAAAACAAATCCATAAATGAGCACAAAGGTCTAGCTGGTCAATTATTATGAAATAAATTTTATTTATTCAACAATCTAAGGTGTTATTTCCTGCATCAGCATTCCTGTTCTATTTATATATTATTGCATGCTAGTATGTCTGCAGGGATATACACTATATTGCCAAAAGTCTTGGGGCACCACTCCATATCATTGAATTCAGGTGATCACTTCCATGGCCATAGGTGTATAAAATCAAGCATTAGATTATGGTGTGGGGTTGTTTTTTTCGGGGTTGGATTTGACCCCTTAGTTCCAGTGAAAGGAACTCTTAATTCTTCAGCATACCAAGACACTTTGGACAATTTCATGCTCCCAACTTTGTGGGAACAGTTTGAGGATGACCCCTTCCTGTTCCAACATGACTGCACACCAGTGCACAAAGTAATGTCATCCATGTCTTTTATGGACAGAGTCTGGTGTGGAGGAACTTGACTGGCCTGCACAGAGTCCTGACCTGAACCCAAAAGGACACCTTTGGGATGAATTAGAGCGGAGACTGAGAGCCAGACCTTCTTGTCCAACATCAGTGCCTGACCTCACAAATGCGCTTCTAGGGGAATGGTCAAAAATTATATATAATATGCAATATAGTGTACATGCTTCATAGCTAGTCATCTTTTCAGACCCAGATTACAAATTAATTACATTTATTAATCATTACAGCTTGGTCTTTAAAATCTGGGCATGCAGTGGGGTCCAAAAGTCTAAAACCACATTGAAATCTGAGATTATGTATGTATATATATATATATATATATATATATATATATATATATATATATATATATATATATATATATATATATATATATATATATATATATATAATATATAAAATACACATATACACATATATACATTTTAAATTAGAAATAAACAGAAGGTTTTAGAATTTTGAAGTGTTTTAAAACATTAAGTAAATGTTCTTCATATTTAATATTCAAGATTTCCAGGTTCCTATTTAAATGTAAGTAAATGTCTGATATTGACCATGTTAACTGCTTTCTTAAGAAGGTCAGATTTTCCTCATGCTTAATCTTTTATTGTGAAATACATGATCAGATGACGCTCTTGATGGATTTGATGTAAAATAGATCATAAGCTTTTGCACAAACTTGTACTCTGCCAGCTCTACTGCACACTGTGCACTCAATGAGCTCAGGTAAATATTTCATATTTTCTACTTTCACTCAGGTTGTGGTCAGTAAAATAACTTCCAATGAAAAATTGCAGAACAGATGCATTTTCACTCATGCTCTCAGACTTTCGACCCTACTGTGTATGTGTACGTGTACGTGTAAAATCTGCCATGTCGTGTTTTAGAGGAGGAATGCAAGAGTGCAGAGAGAGCTTACTACTCCTTTATTTCTGCTCTTGTCATTGGCAGAGCTGTCTGACCTCAGCGGCTCACTGCAGCACACATTCTGGGAATAGTACACTGAGGGGAAGATGATGAAGACTAATATTTTAAAGTACTGAGTGGCCTTGAATCACCCTGTGACTTTCTGCCCTGCTAATGCTAAAGCATCGATTCCAAGAAACAGCAGAATCAGCCTACGTTTAGTGTTTTCCATATTAGCTCCTTAACCTGATAGAAACACAGTAATTAAACATTTCTACTGATGCATTACACTGACCAGGTATAACATAATGACAACCTGCCTAATATTGTGTTGGTCCCCCTTTTGCTGTCAAAACAGCCCTGACCCATATTGCACTGTGTATTCCGACATCTTTCTATCAGAACCAGCTTTAACTTCATTAAGCAGTGTGTATTATTTCAACTGGATCTGTCGGACAGTGGAAAACTGGTAATAAATTAAACAATTGGTAGTCTTTTCTGCAGCGTTGCTTTCTAAACCATGCCCTAAAACCACATGCATGCCCTGTCTAGGAGGCGGAGCATTCTGAATTTGCAGGTACCATGATTTGCAAGTACAGGTGTTGTTTCAGATACAGTACAATCATTTGATGCCAGAAAGAGGGTTTTTATCATCTGGTCAGATTTTTTTGTGACTTGTTATAAAGTAAAGATCCAAACTTTGCTAGATATAACATGTTCCTACTTGGGTAGTTCTCAGGGGTCCAGGGTTGAACCTGGGCTTGGATTACTGTCTTTGTGGAGTTTTGCATGTTCTATGAACCGTGTGTTCTTGTGGGTTTCCTCAACGTGCTCTGGTGCTTCATTCCAATTCTCAAAAACATGCTGGTAGGTGAACAGGCTATGCTAAATTGCCTCTAATTGTGAATGAGTCTGTGAATGTGTGTGTGTGTGTGTGTGTGTGTGTGCGTGTGCATGTTGCACAAAATTGACTGGTGTCCCACCTGGAGTGTATTCCTGCTACACACCCAGAATTTCATGGATAGACTCTGGATGCACAGAGACCCTGAGCCCCAAGCACAGAGCATGAGGTGGGAATACATCCTGTATGGAACTACCAATAAAGTAGGAAATAAAAATATAGCAGAAAATAAATAAATAAATACATTTAGAAACAATCCCTGCAAAGGTGATTCAGGGCAGTGTGTGTGTGTGTGTGTGTGTGTTTGGGTGCGTCTCTCATTGTCCCTCAAAGGGTTACATACTGTGCTGCTAACCACTGTGCTCCTTCTGTTTTCTCTCTCTGTCTCTCTTGCTGTCTCTCTCTGTGTCTCTCTCCCCCCATGAGTGTGGCACTCAAGTAAAGACCTCTGTTATAATCTCATTATTGTGAGTGTCAGTGTGCCCTTCAGTGATGTCCTCTTTGTTCTCCTAGCATACTGTCTGAGTCCAGTCTTAATTTTATTCTCTGTTTCCCTCTCTCTCTCTCTCTCTCTCTCTCTCTCTCTCTCTCTCTGTCTCTCTCTCTCTCTTTCTGTTCCTGGTTCAGGTTTGCAGAATTGATGGGTGGTAATTACAGCAGTTCGATATTGTATCTGTGCTGGAATGGCAGCAGTGTACTCATTCACACACTGGATGGCCTTTATAAGCCTTAAGTGATGTCATACTTATTACTTACATAATTACAGACCACAGTATTAGAACAGTAATATAGTCAAAACCGTATAGAAAACTATGACGCCAAACACACATACTGACAATCAGAAGTCATTCTATTTCTAAAGCAGGAGTTTTCTAGGGGTATATACTGCATATATTTTTACAGTGTAGAACAGTCATAAACACAGCTGTGTTCTCTAAGCTTCCGCTCACTTTTACCCAAATCAAGGTCACTCCATCAAAACCTAGCTGGAACTCATCCAGAGGTCGTCTCATCTCCCCATTTCCACAGCCCCAGCAACAAAACGCTCCTTTTAATGAGACACGCGAAAGTATTGATCTTCGGCTTGCTCTCTCTCTCTCTCTCTCTCTCTCGTGCTCTCTCTCTCTCTCTCTCTCTCTCTCTCTCGCTGTCTCTCTCTCTCTCACGCTCTCTCTCGCTGTCTCTCTCTCTCTCTCTCTCTCTCTCTCTCTCTCTCTGAAGAGTGGAATATGGAGAACTGTATGTTCAGCGTGAATTATCCGTTTGTATTCTATTTTAATTTTGAATGTCTTTTCAGATGTGCCACTGCTTTATGGAGGCTGTTTGATTTTTCTACTCGTCTCATAAGCTGTCAGTGTTCTTCAGTCACTAATACTGACATTTCACATCAATCATTTAGATGTTATGAAAGTGTGTGTGTGTGTGTGTGTGTGTGTGTTTGTGTGTGTGTATGTGCATGCACACATTATGCCTTTACCAGCTCAGAACTCTTGGGAGCTACTGCACTGAGAAAGGCAGCATTGATTTGTTGACTTTGTACCTTTGGACAATGTAGGATGCTTTATTTTTGTGTAGAAGAAGCCGATCCCGCGTCCTGAAATAAACTTCTTCTCCAAAGATGGTTTGATGTTGCACTGAAACTACTCTTCCTTAGATCTCTGTAAGCACCTTCAGCTCAACTCTGTAACACTGTGCATCACCCAAGGGAACACAAAGTTAACTTGGTAACACAGAAAGTGTTGGTTTTGGCAGAAATAAAACATCAAAACTGTGTTCATTTTCCAGGTGCTTAGCACTTTTAAAAGTATATGCATTTTGATGCATATACCAGTCACAATGTGTACATCGAATTTGCGTAATGTTCCAGAGAAAAGTGCAAACACCACTTTCTTGTGCTGAAAACCTTATCTTATCTTAGGAAGCTTGACCATATCAATATTTATTTGTAAAATAGCAACACAGGTTTTATCTGAGCATACTTTAGATAATGTGGATCCTTCACCAAATATGTCCCTGTAAATGGGTTAGGTTTAGGTTTAGAGTTAGGTGTGAGAAGGGGCAGTATCAATACCATACCCTGATGACTCCTTCCAGGAGCTTAATTATGTTTCTTCTTGGATTTCGGTGCACTTTAGAGACTGGCTAATGCTAAAAAATACATCCATCAGAAACCTGGTCTCTATTCAGTTCATGCTTTAGAAGGAGAAGAAGCCTTTATTATCACCACACATACAGTATAGCACAGTTTTACATTCTTTTCTTCACGTATCCCAGCTAAGGAAGTTGGGGTCAGAGCGCAGGGGCAGCTATGATGCAGCCCCCCTTGGTTAATGCTCAATTGCCCACAACCTAGTATCATTTTACCAAATGTTTAACTAAAATATAATGTCTGTAAATACAGTTTACCATCTAATAGTTAGTGTTTGTTGGGTAGATTGTACAAGGCTTCAACAATTTTGTTTTTTTCTTATCAACATCTTTTGTCTTTAAGGCAGTTACGTGCTGTCTGTGTCCCTGATCCCAGGTACCATTGATCTTTGGGTGAATTCCCAAGAAGCAGGATTTCACTTCCTTGTCTAGTTTCCTTTTTTTGCTTTCACTTTGGTTTTTTTTTAAAGGACTACTTTGAGAGCTCTCAACGCTCTTTCTTTCTTTGAGGATTCTTTGGATTTTGCACATTGCCTACTTTCCTCTTCTAAAACTATGTTGTAGAGGGAGACATGTATTGAATATGGATAAATACACTCTATTTCTTTTCATACAGACACTGGATCTCAACATGCTACTTTTTTCTAGTGTAGACCTCGAAAGCAGTACGTGTTGAAATCTGGTGGCTTATTTAGATCAGGAGCCATGAACACATCCATCTTGGAGGTTCAGATTCAAAAAGATGAGAGCGTGATTGTTAACGTCAAGCTTTAACACGAATACTATGGATTTTCAAAGGTTGTTTCCAGAGGGTCATGGGAGAGATTTACTTAAAACAGTGTGAGGTGATTCATTGCATTAATTCTGTGAAGCAGGTAGGTTTGCTTGCAAAAGTGATCTTTTCAACAGAAAGGTCAGAGATTCACTTTAGTGGGTGGATATGACACAATAACAGCCTTTACTCTGAATCTGAGTCAATATTATTTAAAGAGATTCTGACGTTTTTGTGATGAGAGTTAATTCGTCTAATAATTTGTTAAATTAAACATTTGTTAAATACATGCAGCTATATAGTTTTTCTCTTGTATGTTCAAGAACAAGAACTGTCTCAAATCATAAAAGGAACTAAGGTACTAGCTGCTTCCTACTTAATTGGTGCTGACTGGAGTAGTTTTAGCGATGGCACTGAAACAGTCAGCATCATTACTGCCCACAATAATGTCACCACAGCAATGACTTCTCTGTTCAGCATGAAGGAAGTTCTTGGATTATTATTATTAATAATAATAATATTATTATTATTATTATTATTATTATTATTATTATTATTATTAATAATAATAATAATAATAATAATAATAATAATAATAATAATAATAATAATAACAATTATTTATTTATTTATTTATTTATTTATTTATTTATTTTATTTTTTTTTAAACAAAAATAAAATGTAAATATTGGGTCCACTTTCCAGGTGTTTAGCACTTTTAAAAGTATATGCATTTTGATGCTCATAATAATTGGCAACAGTCACAATGTTTTGAATTTGTCACATGTACCAAATTTGCCACATGTGATGAATTTCCTGCATCTGCCAGATTTGCCATGTGTGCCGGATTTGGATTTCCCACAATAACAGTCTTTTGTCTTAGACCTTTGTGGTTGTTTTTTTATTAAGTAATTTAACTCTTTCCATGCCAAGATGATGCGCGACAATTTTTTGTTTCTTTTTTCTTTTCTTGTTTTTGTTTTTCACCTAGCTATAGCAGTCCTGCTATGATGTACAGTTATAACTGAACTCCAATTTGGCCTTGTTTTTCCACTGACCTTTTAAATCTTGACCACAGAAACAGACCGCTCGCTGTACACGCTGAACAAGAAGTTTTTACAAGCATGGAGGAGAAATTTCAGTTCTGTGATTTTTTATTTTTTTTTCACATTTATCGTGACACTGGGATCAACTACCGCACAATTAAATGTTAGCAGTGTGGCAGATTGATGTGATATGCTGGTGAAGGAGTCTTATGACTTTTGGTATTTATTTTGATATCTATATATATATATATATATATATATATATCTATATCTATATCTATATCTATATCTATATATATATATATATATATATATATATATATATTTATTTATTTTATTTTATACTTTTACAGCTGCAGACAGCCTCATCACCTTTACTGATTGCACTCTTTCATGTAACAGTTGGGCACAGAACAGCCAGAACTTTATTAAACTTTATTATTTATTCTTACTCCCTGCTACTTACTACTACTTACTTATTACTATTTATTTATTTACTTACTTATTACTTACTAATTACTATTAGATTTTATTTAAGACACTCTTAAATCTAGAATATTTGAAAATAATTTCTCATCCCTAGTTTTAATGTAAGGCCAGTCTGTGTTCTACATTAGGAGTTAAAAGATAATTAAAGTTAACTGGCGAAACATTCATTGTAAACCTGATGAAGGAAAAGCAGCTTTGTGCACACTAAGCATATTTCCTGAGACCGTTCTCAATATCAGCAGCAATGAGTCAACTGTAGCAACTAAGCAATAAAATGTCAAGATAGCTTCTAAACTTACAGTCCTGCTTTTTGACCATGACCTGTCGTGTTTTTCTTTGTGTTTCCAAGGGTGTTTTAAAGATGACCGAATTGTGTTCTGGACATGGATGTTCTCCACATACTTCATGGAGAAGTGGTCACCACGTCAGGACGACATGCTGTTCTACGTGCGAAGGAAGCTCGCGTACGTCAGCGCTGACAACACAGAAGGGAAGAAGGTAAGAAAAAGCTTCACACTGCCCTCCACTGACTCTGTAATTAAAGATTGCAAAGTGAAGTGCATTATATAGTGTTAACTTAAAACATCAAATGCAGCATAAGGAATTCATTACAAGGAGCAAAAATAGAGACGGATAGAGACAAATCCAGCTTGGAACCAGGGTGTTGGTGTTGATGGGGACCTCGGATTCAATGAAAGCAGTAAAGTATAACTTGCTTCACAGCTTGTACAGGAAAATAAATAAATAGATAAATAAGAGGTAGATAAAATAAACTCACCAGTACACTACTGCTCTATCCATGCTAACTAATGTACTTTATTTAAAATCAGCTAGCTAACATATTAAAGAATAAGTGTAGGAACATAAGTGCATGGACACGTGTGTGTCATTTCAATGGCCACTATATAAACCGGGGAAACATAAACATTTAAATTACATGTTCCATGATGGCCCTGATCGATTAATACTAATGCAGGTTATTCATATATGTACACTGTAAAAAACAAATACATGGACCCTTTGCTGCTGTTCAAGTTAAATTATCCTGGGACATTATTGGGGTTTTAAAAGCACTACAAGAATAAAAGAAAATACATAAAAGACCTTTACACATACTGTCTTTAATCCAAAACAAAATAATGATATAATATTTTTGTGATTAATGTTTGTTAATTATCACATTTAACAATGACAGTGTCATTCACTTTTGTGATGAAGTTATAATCTGGGTAAGAAAATGCACTATAATAAAGACCTTGGTGGCATAAATCTAGAACAAAATGTGAAGTGGAACAATGTTTTAATTATAGTTTATTATTTTTAACTGATTTATCAAATACAGGTGATGAACAATGGTGAAGGCACAAGAAACAAAAGATTATTCCAACAAATGCAAAACATTTTTTATAAAAATATAAAATGGGTCAGTTTGACCCAAACAGCACATAAGGGTTAAAAAACATTACATAGCTTACATAAAAATTGATTGCTTATACTGCATTTAAATAAGTTTGTAATGACTGGACTGAATGATGTAGTGTGAGCGTGATCAATTCACATAGTAATGTAAACTAATTACACTGCGAAATCTCACAAGGATGTTGGCACTGATGAAAACTCTAACTATGGTGTTACTTGGTAGAATAGTGCAGAGGTAAAATTCTCAGCTCAGGTGTGAGCTCGGTGTTCAGTTTTATTCAGGGCTTTGAAAATACGTGATCAAATCGTACAAAAAAAAATCATTTTCTTAATGTTACTTAATTTAATCACATGGAACTGATGTATGCATTTTTATCAAGTAAATTGAGTACTAAAAAACATACACCAATCAGGCATAACATTATGACTACCTGCCTTATAGTGTGTTGGTCCCCCTTTTGCTGCCAAAACAGCCCTCCATGGGCCCCACCTCACAACTTACAGGACTTAAAGGATACTTTTAATAGATACTGACCACTGCAGACCAGACCAGAGCTGCAGTTTTGGAGATGATCTGATCCAGTCGTCTAGCCATCACAGTTTGGCCCTTGTCAGACTCGCTCAAATCCTTACACTTCCCCATTTTTCCTGCTTCTAACACGTCAACTTTGAAGACAAAATTTTGACAGTAGGGTATTTTTCTTTTTTAATTCCTCCCTGTGACATGAAGGTTAGGCCAGATTCACAGGTTTCATCATCATCGAGACACTTTTCACCGACTTAAAGGCTTTCCAAGCCCTCCAGTTCATTCCAGTTTGCAAGTCTTGTCCCCATGTATAAAGTCCATTCAAGTTGGAGTTGTAGCAGGAGTTGTACCAGAATGCTCCCACAAATAAAACAGCACAATTTCCTTCATTTGAATCTTGATCTTTGTCAAAAGTTGAGAACTTTGATCCGCTGTGGTATGACAAGGAATCTCCTAGAAAGCACAAGGATAATGCGATGCAAGCATATGCTTATTGTTGATATCTGCTGATGATTTATTAGTATCATATACTGTGCTCTGCAATGAACTAATCAGCTCATGACTTACCTGCACCACCATCTTCAAAATCAGACACATGCAGCTTGTAGCCATCCAGTTCTGCGTTAATAGCCATTGGAGAAATGCCAAAGGTTTTGTATTTTGCATAGACCTTGTTTCCTTCAAAGTCCTCTAAATCTATTCGTAGCTCGTAGTTCTTCTTTAGCGTGAGTAGATGAATTGTCTCAAGACCTAAAATCGAGAATTGAATACAATGTATTGTGATAGTTTAAAAGTAATTTGCCCAAAGCTTCAACTTTATCATTTTCTAGTTCAGTGCTTTACCCAGCCAGTATTCTCCACCTGCATGCCCAAAGCCGTTCTTGTACTGATCCCATCCTCTGTAAAAGTTCACGCTACCATCCATTCTTTTCTGAAACACCTGATGAAATAAACAATATTCTTGAATATTCAGTAATGGGTGCAATTTTTAGAAGTCAAAATTTTTCATAAAAATAGTGGTATCTTTCTGACTCAAGCAACAAGTTGCTCATCATCATTTGCCTCTTGTAAGCCTGTAATTGAGAACTAATTGGACATGGGAACTAAAATTTTGAGAGGCAAACAGAGGGACTGTATACACAAACACACACACACACACACACACATAAACACCCACAGACATACAGGACTGATCACATTAATTGAAATCAGTCTTCTGGATTTGTAGTTCTTCTACGTCATACCAAATTTGCATAGAACTGAGAAAATTTTGAATTTCTTGTCATATATTGTTGCATATTTATTGTTGAAGTTATATTTATACCATCCTTTGCTGACACAAATGAACATCAAGATATAAATCATTTTAAATTAAATAATTTCAGTTGAACAAGTTTGCTTTACTTCTTCAGTCCTAAATTAATCATTCTGATTGCACTGTGAAATATTAGGCCAATGTTTCCTTAATATCCCACACAATACACTGGTAATCAATAAACAATAAGTCAGATTTACTCACAGTCCATTTTCCTCCTTCAGTGTACATGTCACAGTACACATAGCGACCAGAGTTGGGTCCAGCAGGGTAGATCATGTATACTCCATTTGTCCAAGAACTGTCATTATAAATGTCTGCACAGTCTAGAGGCTGGAACATCAGGCTTTTAGACTGAACCTCCACACTCATCCATAAAACCACTAATAGGATCTGGTTAAACACATGTTGCATGAAAATAATTAAATAACAAATCTCTGTGATCGTATACTTAATATTCTGAAATGGACCTGAATTAAAAGGCGTTTGAAAAAACAAGACACAAACATTAGCACTCGCAATCAGTTCATACTGCACGTAAGCACACTGCTGAATTTTAGGGAATATTTAGTATCTCCCACAATCCAACCTGTACAGTATAATATAAAAAAAAAACTTACCCTCATTGTTCTAGTTGATCTCGAAACAACCTGTGAAAAGTAAAATACTTGCCGTCGTTTAGCTGGAGCTTTTCAAAGCAATGCATAGTGACGTGACCTATGCTCAGTCAATATTTACCTTCATTATTGTGCAATTTTTGTTTTTCCACTCTTGGAATTTTCCAAATTCCATCACTAAATTTCACAGACTGAATACTTTCTACGTAATCTCATAAGTCAGAACTAAACATACTGTTCTTAGGTTTCATCACATTTTTTTCCCCCACTTTTATATTTATTTAAAAAGCAATCAATAACATACGTTCACGTATCAGTACTAACAACTAACAACTCAGCATGCATACAGACGTCGTGCTTTTACATAAAAACAAAAAAGAGAGAGAAAATAACAATCAGTAAATCACAAGCAAGACATAAGCATCAGTTTGTCCACTTACAGTTATACTTGGTTTTGAAGATCATATTTGAAAGGACGCCACATGGCAGTGAACTTAGACCCAGAACCCCTTTAATTTTGTCTTATTTTTCCCAAACTCAGGAACTGAAAATCATCTCTGGCCCACTGTTTAAAAGAAGGGGGGAATGACACTTTCCAATAAATTAGAATCAAGCACCTTGCCAAAAGAGAAGTAAAGACAGTGCAGTCTAATTCACTGATTTCATCTAATCATTTAAATTCAGTTTTTTTTAATGAAAATCTTTTCCACTAAGCCCTTTTAAGACACAGCTCATAATCTTAAATTCATGATTTGTTCAAATTACACCAGTGACTGTTAATTGACACGGTAACATCCCCAGTACAAGTTGTTAACCTCAGCACATTTTTTATCAGTTCTCAAAGTTCAGTCTAAACTTAAACTCATTCACCAACCTTGTGGGACTTGCTAACCTCTGACCCTTACACTGCTTCATTTGTTCTAAAGGTTTGGTCAAAAAAACAGAAAAACCGATGGAGGAGTACCAAAAAAATATTATTTCTACATGGTCAATAAAAATGAGCATGTGAGATACACTACCAGTCAAAAGTTTGGACACACCTTGTAATTCCATGGTCTTTCCTGATGTTTATTTCTTTCTACATTGTAAAACAATGCTGAAGGCGGCTGAAATACACAATAATGTCCTTTGAACAGTTGATATTGAGATATGTCTGCTACTGATGCTCTGTAAACCCTTCATAACGGCTCTAATCTGAGGTGCTGTTAATTGGTGATTTCTGAGGCTGGTAACTCTAAATGAACTTCTCCTCTGCAGCAGAGGTCAGTTTTGGTCTTGCTATACTGGGATGGTCTTCAAGTGAGCCAGTTTCATCATGGTGCTTGATGGGTTTTGCAAATGCACCTTACAATACTGTTCTTGCAAGAACTATTCCAGAACACCTGACCTTCGTGTATTAAAATAACAACTGACTGTTTTTTGTTGTCATTACATATGGATCACTTAAGTCCATGTGTGTTATTTCATAGTTTTGAAATCTCCAGTATTGTTCTAGAATGTAGAAAATAAATCCCTAAACAAAAAACATTGAATTAAAAGGTGTGTCCAAACTTTTGACTGGTAGTGTACATGAACATCCTTCCCTACACTCACCTGGGCCTACACTTTGCTCAAGTAAAACATTCCTAACATAAATAATTTAGAGTTGTATATAAACTACCGACCAGTGTGTGTTTTCATGCACCATCATCCCTCTACTTCAGTGTGGTTTAATTATTATTTCCCACACCGATACCCAAATAAAACGATTCTGTTACCAACACGGACCTAAATCTACTTAATAATTAATGATTAAGGATTTGCACACATTAGGCCTTATTTATCAAGTGGGATTTATTCATAAATTGTTCATTTACACAAGAAATGTTTAGAAAAATGTCTGTATCCTACTCATGCTCCTGAGTGTATGTAACCTAATGCATAAAAAAACAACTTGTTTCTGAAACCCATAAATACAAATCATTTTATATTAATGGCATTAACTAAATTAAGTGATTCAGATTTAATGTTACTGTATAAAAGGAGCATGAGGTGTATTGAGTGGATGTATGAAAACCATTATTAGAGCCAACATCAGGTTACTGATAAGTGGCCCATCTGTTATGTCTTAAGCTGCTTGATGCCGTGTTATGCCTAGCATGCTGCTACTTCCTCTGACACACACTCTCTTGCTTTTCCAAAACAGCACTGAGGAATTGGGAAAGTTTTCTCCATTTTCTCTATTTTATTTTTACTCTAGTTAATTCACATTGAATTGATCTTTTCTGTAATTTGGTCTTTTCACTGGGTTATTCGGTTATATAATATATCCACTGATCAGGCATAACATTATGAGCAGTGGCAGGTGAAGTGAAAAACACTGATTATCTCCTCATCATGGCACCTGTTAGTGGGTGGGATATATTAGGCAGCAAGTGAATTTTCTCCTCAAAGTTGGTGTGTTAGAAGCAGGAAAAATGGGCAAGAGGAAGGATTTGAGCGAGTTTGACAAGGGCCAGATTGTGATGATTGGACGACTGGATCAGAGCTTCTCCAAAATTCCAGCTTTTGTGGGGTGTTCCCGGTCTGCAGTGGTCAGTATCTATCAAAAGTGGTCCAAGGAAGGAACAGTGGTGAACCGGTGACAGGGTCATGGGCGGCCAAGGCTCACTGATGCACGTAGCGAGCGAAGGCTGGCCCGTGTGATCCGATCCAACAGACGAGCTACTGTTGCTCAAATTGCTGAAGAAGTTAATGCTGGTTCTGATAGAAAGGTGTCAGAATACACAGTGCATGATGGGTCAGGGCTGTTTTGGCAGCCAAAGGGGGACCAACACAATATTAGGCAGGTGGTCATAATGTTATGCCTGATCAGTGTATATTTTAATTGCCACAGGCAAAATAACTTCCTATTGTTTCTTTTAAAAATTGTTTGCCATTTACATGTCATTATAGCACTGTGTGCCTTTTTATGGAGTTTTGTGGGCGTCACCAAATGCTAATCTGCTGTGTTGTGGATACATATACAAGAGTATTTATGAAACAAATTCAGCACAAATATTTCATTTGGTCTGGTTTAGGTAACCATTTACACACAACTTTACTAAGGTTCATAGATGAGGCCCAGTATCTGGGTTTTAATTCTAATTCAGTATTAGCTACAATGGGCAAATGGCTAAGGTTTTTAAAACAACTATTCTTGAATGTAGTATCTTGAGCAAGCAGTATCTCATAAATTAAGAGTTTAATAAAAATTTAAAATAAAGAAGTTTAATTTCTTTATTTGAAATGGCCCATGTATCCTAGTTCTGTGTCACTTCTCTTACATATAGACAATTGCATACATCAGCTCATTGCACTCATTGAGATAGTGATGTCATTCCTATGATGAATCTGGAAGCTAAGTCAAGGCTGAGCAACAGCCCTGTACCTACAGCTTTGTTTTTTTTTCTTCCACTGAAGAGCAGACATTAATTCAATTACATGAAAGCCGACATAGAGGCAAGAGATACTTTTGCTTTGTCCATCTCTGACCTATGCTCACGCTGTCTCTGCCCTTTTTTTCGCCCTTCCTTTGTCCTATGTATTATCAGTGTACACTCTCTTACTCTCTCTCTCTCTCTCTCTCTCTGTCCCTCTGTGTCTGGATTTGCATTTAAATTAAACGTAGCACACAGGTGCATTAATGAAGTTCTTCCTGTCTGTCTGTTTTGTCTCTTTAGTGTTGCAATTCAAAGGGTCTCTTTCACAGTCTTCCATTATTAAATAGGGTTTGTAGTAGAAAAGGCAGCCAGGTGCATTTGCTAATGAAGGACATGCATTTGTTATGAGTCTGATTTAGTGCTGCAGAGAAAATCTCGCCATCATATCAGCGCTCATTACAGTTAGGAGAGGACATAAGAGCTGCTAATACAAAAATGTTAGTGGTCACAATGGCAAAGAGACGACATAAATCAATTTTATTCCATTTTATATTTGGACAGCAGCTTTACAGGAATCCTGATGTGAATTTAGGTCCCTAATTTTCAACCCAGAGGTTACTGTTGCAAAGAAGACTCTCTGGCATGAAGAAAAAACATTGAGAGGAACCAGAACTCATCCTCTTCAAGGTGACACCCGATAATGGGATTATGAATCATTATAGTAAACAGTAGTAGGAGGTTTCAGGTCAAATAACACTATAAGTCTTTAGTACGAATCTGTTGTATGCATGTGAGACTGTCCAATTGAGTAAATGATGAAAGTTTAGCATGAACTATTTTTGAGAAGTGCAAACCATTATGTATTTATTACATTAATATGAGTCTGCAAATGCTGAAAAGTTAGCTAAAGAAAGCTGGGGTTATTCAGAAGAAAGAACTACTCCTTGCTATAATAACTGTACGTAACTTATTATTTCTCTAGGTTAACTAATAGATGATAGATGAAGAAACAGTGCAGTTCATGTTCCTTGTGATTGTTGTATGTTGTGACCAATCAGCAACAAGCATGAGCTATTTAATAAGGACCAGCAGTTAATGTTGAGGTGATGTTTCACTGTTTTTGGTTTTGTCACTGAGTTTATCAATGTTTTTCACTCATGGGTCATTCTAGTGCAAGTTTTGAAGTTGATCCAAAGATTTGCAGTCTCATCCGACCAGACCGCTCAGACGAGCGAGGGATACTGAATGCAAAAACACAGTGGTTTGAGTTTGTGGTGTGAATGTGTTTTGAGTATAAAGTAAGTAGACACCAGGTAAAAGGCACTCGGTCATTGTGGCATGTTGCTGGATAGGGAGACGCTTGGAGACTCCTTTGAAATGCCAGCTTCTCAGCATGACCGACCACTTTCTTGCTCCTTATTAAGGCCATGGCAATCATCACAGTGTGGGATTGATACTCAGAGCCTTTCGCAGCAATCAGCACACATTGGTCCAATTTTCGCAAACTGAGCCTGGGTCACTCAGACTGAGAAAATCTGTCTGAAACAGATCATGATGGAATGTCAAATGTATTCAGTTCTCATCAGTAATATCTTATAGGCTAGTTTATGGTCTCATTGCTTCTTTTTTTTTTTATCCATTCGTTTCCATCTACCTGAATTGGGTCTTTGTGCAGTATACCTTGGGGAGAAGCTACGAAGGTCAGCAACAGTGTTCACAGTATACATGAGGAATGACTTTGTAGGCTTGTTTTTATCTTCGGCTGTTAATGAGGCTCAAAGGGAAAATGTCAAATCATGCTGCAAATACAGAATTGGCAAGGGGTTCTAATATCATGATGGGACTGAAAGTAAGACATTTGGTGATCATAGCATTGTTCCAGTAATTAAATATAATCTATTATTTTAATAGGCACCTGTATGACCATTTGGACTGCAATATATGCATGCTACTTCCTTTACATAAGTTGCAGTTTTATTTTGAACATTTATTATTATCATTATTATTATTATTAATAATAATAATAATAATAATAATAATAATAATAATAATATTACAAGTCTTCATTTACACATTTTTGACTCTTGCTGAATTCATGAAGTTTCCATCCAAAATAAAAATAAAACCCTTGGAGAACAATGCCCCTGCACCACATATACATTTATACATCTATACAACTATTCAACTATTCCTCTAACCTGCATGACCAGCTATAAAGGTTAAAGTTGTCCCTGTGCTTCACACCATACATCCCAGTTCACCTCTCTTTTATCACCATGACAACCATCAACAGCCCAGCGTGTGTCATGCCCTTCACTTACATGCCTCCTGTGTTTTGTGAAGCAGCACCGCTGAGAGTCCAGAAAGACAGAATACCCGAAAGGATCAGAGTGAGAATGAACACAGCCTTCTTTCATGAAAGGATAGACTGTATTAAAGCTACAAAAGGACACTCTGTCCTGTATGTGATGAGACAGATGGCTCAGACCCAGTCAGCAGAGCTGTGTTTGCCGTGCCAGGTAAATTAGATGACGGCATCTGCAGCTCATAAATAACACTTTGTTTTGCTTTCAGCTTGAGCACTTGGCCTGTACATGTTGCATTAGGGCCCACATGCTCATATGAATCGACGTCACCCTCTCAGTCAAGGGGAACAAAAGGCCTGAGCTGAATACAGAGTATCACAGATATAGGACACTATAGTTGCCAGCTGGATTTCTCTATTAAAAAATAGATTTTTTTTTTTTTCATAGTCATTATTTGTAACTTCAATCAGCCAGCATATAATGGAGGAGTTAGTCAGTGAAGTGGTTTGAATCATGTAGCATATTGCACAGAATTTTAATACAGTTGCATAGATGCTACAGTCTATGAATTTAAATCTCATTCTGGGTCTCAGGTGGAGGTCGAGGTGTACAGAAGAGACTCAAAAAAGCTTCCTGGACTAGGAGACCCTGATATAGACTGGGAGGAGAGTGTATACCTGAACCTCATCTTACAAAAGGTAAGCTGAGGTCAAGTAGCAGATACCGGTGCTTTGCAAAAGCAAATAGAAACCTTTTCTGAAATATATCTTTAGATAAAGTAAATAAATAAAAATTCATTTTGCTGATTTGAAGGTAAAAATGTTTGTATCTTTGTAAATGTGTGGTCTGTAGACTTTATATTCATACCTTTTCTGTGTTTATATACATTAAATATTTTGTGTGTTTTTAATGCAACAATATATGGCAGTTTGTGAGCAAATCTACCCCATCGTATATACATACATGCATATTGAGAATTGCAGTAGGATATTTTTGTCACATCGGGTCGGTTGTAACATAGATTGTTTTAAAATACAACTCATCCCTATCCTTTAGATGCAGAATTTTCTATGACAACATGCATAGCTATCCAACTTGAGTGACAGGAACACTCAATACTAATAATGTAATATAATAAAATACACAACTGACAAAAATATCTACATCACACCAATCCTGTGGAAAGTCTGCCAAAATATGATGGGTCAAATATTTAGCATTTTATGCCTATAGACACAGGCAGTGGTTGTACAGGTATTTGTTTGTACCCATTTCTGTTATGAAGGAAACCTGACAAGAGTATAGGAAGATATTTATATGCTTTAAGGAAATAATGCATGTTGTTGAGGCTTGAATTCTTTCATCCCTGTGATGCTGCTTCACTCACTCAGGGTGCTTCGTTACGGAGCAGCACTATTAATGTTACACAATGTTTTCTCCACCAGCTGGACTACATGGTCACGTGTGCAGTGTGTACACGCACAGATGCAGGAGACATCCACATCCACAAAAAGAAGACACAGGTAATGCAAACCCGATGTGTAGATATCAGAATGTCTGCAGCAGGAAGTCATCACATATGTGTTTCTACACCTCTTTATCTGCCACATTTTGTACACATGAATGAATGCAGTTGGTGTAAGTGAATCAGTGAATTAATAATTAAACAGCAGCATCAGACGCCTAAAGCCACAACCGTAGGATCTTTAGAATCAATTCGCTGCTTGTCTGAGCAGCCGAGACCTTTTCGTAATTTGTTTTCAGATAATTACCTCACTGGCCTGCTCACTGACCTCTCGGTGTGATAACACTCTAACCAACAATGTCCTGGGTAATAAGAAGCTGTAAATTCTGCCAGCATTGCCAGCAGCAGCAGTGGGGCTGCACCTCCAGGCACAGCATACAAATCGATAGCAGTTAAAGAATTCAAAAGAACAATTGAAAAATTGAAAAAAAAAATAAATAAAAAAAATAGAATCATGTGGTTATCTAATCCATAATAAATAAAAAGAGCTGCAGAATGTCAATACACAAGTCACAAAGTTTCTATTATCAGTTATGTGATTTTGAGATCAGTTCAAGGAAGAAAAAAAGTCAACAAACAGCTATAATCAGTTACTTTTATCACGAGAAAATAAGTTCAGTTCTTAGCTTAATTGTTTTAATACCTTCAGAGATTTTTATTAATGCACTTAATAACACACTCACAGGGACATATAGCAGACATATAGCACATAGTGGGGCGGTGGTAGCTCAGGTGGTTACGGCTGACCGGAAGATCGAGGTTCAAGCCCAGGCACTGCCAAACCATTGCTGTTACCCTTGTTTTGATGATGAGCCTGATGCTGCACTGTTAACCCATTATCTTCTCTTTACTTCACAGCAAGTGTTCGCTTCTCCCAGCAAGCACCCGATGGACAGCAAGGGTGAGGAGTCCAAGATGAGCTACCCGAACATCTTCTTCATGATCGATAACTTTGAGGAGGTAATCAGCTCATCTATAATATTTCCGTCCAAACCTAGAAAAATCTTTTGATACATTTCATTTACATTTACATTTTCTGCCATTTGGCAGGCGCTTTTATCCAGAGCGATGTACAAGAGTGTTTATGAACAGTGAAGTATCTATCAGTGAATACATTAACATTGGTTCAATAGGTCACAGATATAGGATACCATCAGCCTAAAAACTCTGCTGGGAGATTTATTTAATCAACATATAACAATACACAAAACAAACAGGGAAAATAAGAGCTAGTTGAAGTGTTTCAGGAAGAGGTAGGTCTTTATTCGTCAACTGAAGATGGTCAGTGACTCGGCTGTACGGACGTCTAGAGGAAATTCATTCCACTACCTCTGTGCCAGAACAGAGAAGAGTCTAGATGTAACCTACCTCTTACCCTGAGAGATGGTGGGACCAGTCGAGCAGTGCTAGTAGATCTGAGGGATCGAGGTGCAGTGTGAGGAGCATTAAGAGCTTTGAGGTAAGATGGTGCTGGTCCATTCTTGGCTTTGTAGGCAAGCGTCAGTGTTTGGAATCTGATGCGTTCAGCTACCGGGAGCCAGTGGAGGAAACGCAGCTGCATTGTGGATCATTTGCAGAGGACGAACAAGTTACTGTTCTGGACTTACATTAATCCACCTTTATCATCTCTGACAGGGCTTTAGAATTACTCATGTCTTCCTGCCAGGGGAAAAAGGCTAAATTATGCAGTGCAAAAGATTGAGCAGCTGGTTAATTCATGTTCCTATGAAATAGGATGTTAGTAAGTCAAGGTGCTGTATTTGAAACTTTATTATCTTTATGATCAGGCAGAAGAGCATCAATCATCCTTTCCATGTAACAATATAATGTACTGTGTATCTATATACTGTACTGTATATAAACTTGTTCCCCCTCAGTACAGGTTTATTTACAAACATAAGAGATAGACAGACAGACAGACAGACAGACAGACAGACAGACAGACAGATACATACATACATACATACATACATACATACATACATACATACATACATACGCACATACATAGATGCATACATACATACATACATACATACATACATACATACATACGTATGTACATACATAGATGCATACTTTATTGAACCAATGAGGGAAATTCTTATTCAACAATATAAGGCTAATTCTTTGTATATCCACAACAAAAACACAATTTATTGCGTTGTTTCATTTCTGAACATTTTACCACTCTCACATTTTATTAAATTGTCATATTTCTGTTCAAGTTGGCATCATTTTCAGGCCTTTGTGTTAAAGTTTGGATTAACCCCTTGGATTTAAGAGGCCAATTACAGATGCTAATACATATAAGGACACAATAATAACTATAAAAATATTGATATTTATTTGATTTAATTTCCACTGCTGTGTAAACTAAACTAAAGATTTTGGGCTAGGCTTCACACTTTGAGAACAATGTCTCATACTGACACAATTCATCCATGTTTAGCATTTAAAAGGCTTATCAGTTTTATCATTTCTAACTGAACTCTATTTCAGGTGCACCAAACATATAGATATTAGGAATATAGATATTGATTTATACTGACCAGAAGGTTATGAGTTCAAATCCCAGAATTATCAAGCTGTCACTGCTGAGCAAGGCCCTTAACCCTGAACTGCTCATTTGTATAAATGAGATAAACATATGTGAGTCTGGATAAGGTGTCTGCCAATACATATATATTTATATATAACCCCTATATATTTATAACCCTGAAAGCATATAACTGTATTGGATTAGTTCATTGGAACTAATGGGCCTAGCCCAAAAACCTTTTCCAGAAGAGTGGAGGCTATTAAACCAGCAGGAGACTAACTTTGGAGTAAAGTTTTCACTGAGCAAATATGAGTGTGATGGTCAGGTATGCACATACTTTTGGCCATATAGTGCCATTTACATATACAGTTGATGGTTTATTAGCTGCATTTAAGTGTCTCTATACTCCCTGGTCATTTTATAAGATAGGATTACCATACAGGTCCACTAACAGCCCTGTAAGAGTGACTCACCACTACAATAATTCTCTCTGTACCTAGCAACAGATAAGCTACATGATAATCTTCTCCCTACAGTGTGTACCTGTTGGAACTTGAGAAAATGTACATTTTGGTCTAGTTACAAGCCACTGAACAAACTAATCTCAGTGTACATAATATACTAGGATATGAAGGTAATCTAGTGTGCACACATCTCTGTCAGATCGATATTTATACTGTACATTGTGAATGTGACACACAGGTGTTCAGTGATATGACTGTTGGAGAAGGAGAGATGGTATGTGTGGAGCTGGTGGCCAGCGACAAGTCCTCCACCTTCCAGGGAGTTATCTTCCAGGGCTCCATCCGCTATGAGGCCCTCAAAAAGGTTTACGACAACAGGGTAGGACAAACTCACTGACACGTCATCCTGTAAAGACTAACCACCTGAAACTGATCTTGAGTCATGATTTCCTGTCTCACTGTGCATGTTTAAGGTGAGTGTGGCTGCTAAAATGGCCCAACGGATGTCCTTTGGCTTCTACAAATATAACAACATGGAGTTTGTGCGGATGAAGGGCCCTCAGGGGAAAGGGCACGCCGAGATGGCTGTGAGTCGAGTGCCGACTGGAGACACGTCACCCTGCGGCACCGAGGAGGACCAGGACTCGCCTTTGCATGAGAGGGTCAGAACAACACACATGAGAGACTTCTTTCACTTCAACTCCCCCTGCAGTCAGAAATGTGATTTTTAAATTCCTTTGGCATGGCTGATTCTGGTATAATAGCTTGGCAATATTATTTAAAGCTAGGCTGAATACATGTATTTCTCTTAACATCAGTATCTTTCATAAGCTTTTAATCACAGTTAAGGTAATCTAAATGGTTGAATTACAGTTTGAAATTTTGTAGTTTATAGCAGGCAAGGTGTAGAGAAACCATTCTAGTAGCTTCAAAACATTTATTGTCCGTCATCAATTACAATTTCTGGTTTAATTTAGTGTATTTCATGGTTTCTAGAGTTTCTCATGTCTTCCTCCTTTTACTTCTATAGGTGACGTCGTTCAGCACTCCCCCAACCCCCGAGAGAAACAGACCGTCCTTCTTCTCTCCCTCCCTGCGCCGCAAAGTGCCCCGAAACCGCATAGCCGAGATGAAGAAATCCCACTCCGCCAACGACAGCGAGGAGTTCTTCAGGGACGAAGATGATGAAGGTGAGGCCTAATGCTGCTCCAAAGCCTTTATGCTGGGCTGCAGGGGAGGAGTTTTGCAGGATCAAATCTATGTAAAGACACCCAAGCAAATTTCATGTCAGGAGGACTGAGAGAAAGTATAGCTTGTCCTGATGAGCGGTGTTGAGGTGTGTGTATAAAAATAATATATTTTAAAAATGTGTCACACTTGTATGACTGTAAATAAAAATAAATAAATAGAAAACTGCACCTTCAATATCTTTAGGATGGATGGTAAAATTGTTGACTAACAAGCGGTTTGTGTGTGTGTGTGTAGACATGTGTAACACCACAAACCTTCGCTCACGCTCTCTTTCGGGAACTGGCCGCTCACTCGTGGGCTCCTGGCTGAAGCTGAACAGGACAGAGGACTATTTTCTGCTCTACTCACATCTCACCTACATCACTCTTCCTCTACACCGGATAACTACAGGTACAACACAAACACCCGTATTCACACATACTGATTTCTGCTGTGTGCAAAGAAGTCATGTATTAGCTCTCACATACACATGACACCTGCTGACTGAGTCCTTTGGGCATTTAAGCACAAGGCAGATACACACAAGCTAATTCTGATGTACGTTTATGAATGTAAGTCTTTTGGTGATCTCGATATGATATAATAAAACGTCCTGGTATGCCATTCTGACACCAATCAGCAACCCATAGTACTTTTATGACACAGATAACTCTAGTAAGATGGTAGCTGGATGGATAACCATCAAGTTTCGTTTAAACAATTCTTATCCTTTCTCTCCGTGGTTCCTTTTTAGTGTATTTTGTGTAATAATTTTCATTTATTCGTCTCAGTAGACTGACTTTATTTACAGATGGCATGGTTATAAAGTGTTTATTTGAGGTCTAAACTAATAGTAAATAAAAAAAAAAAACATAGATCAAGTTTTATTAGTCATTTAAAGTTAAATTCCAGCTATTATATAAATCTATTTTTTTTTTTTTTTTTTAACAGATATACTGGAGGTGAGACAAAAGCCTATTCTGATGATCTAGCGGCTCCTGATTTCCTTAGAACTTGCGACTAAGTGCCTCTCCACATCAGGCCCCTCAGACGACAGCGCCATCTAGCATCCATACAGAGAACCAAAAAAAAAAATCAAAAACCACCACTGACTAAAGGAGAGGAGAAGAAACGCGAGAACTGAGGACTTATTAAAAAAAACCAGCCAATCAAGAAGTGCCTCTTCCACCTGTTTTCTGTGACAGTCTGTATGTGGACACAAGCGCAAAACAGCCTGAGTGACTGAACACCGTCTGAAATGCCTCGTTCCATCTGACCAGCTCAGGCTCGGAAGGCAGGACTGGCAAAATGTCCCACCTGCGAGCAAAAGGGAAACGTATCAAAGAAAAAAGAAAAAACACACACATGCAAAAGAATGTCTCTGTTCCTTGTAAATACACTGCTGCTTAGAATACTCAGTGAATCTACCAACCAACACGACCCTCTCGGCCTTGTGTAAACAGACTCTGCTGGGTCTTTCAATGTTGTTGAATTGTGCGTAGTGCTTTTTTCCAAAGGCAAACATACCCCCCTAATCCCCTCCACCCAACCCCTCACCCTGCTTCATCCCTAGGCCTTAACACCTCCTAACCAGCTAAAGTGAAATCTGGACTCTGTTTTATGGCCTATTTCCCAGCACAGAGTCTGGAAATGGAAATGCTGGATGTGTCTTAAGTTCAACCTTCTGGTTCACATACAAAAAAAGAAAAGGGGAAAAAAAAAAAAAGCCGCACAAGTAGATTTCTTTTCTTTTGTTAAAAACAGACATTTGTATCATTTGCTCATATGTTTGGAGATCGTTACTACCATTGTGATATTTATTAATAGCTGTGAGGCATTCGAGTGCAACGATAATACTGAAGCTGCAAGGTTTCCCTGAGGACAATGTAATACAGTTGAGCTGTTTGTACATGTAAAACTACTACATTTCAGAAACCCACATACCTGTACCTGTCCTACAGAAGCCCTGAAACTCAAGTTGTGGGGGAAAAAAAAAAAAAAAAGTTAAAGGTGCTGTATTGTCATTTCAAATGAATAACTTCTTGTATTAGATCGTTCATCTTGACTTAATATCTTATTTCAATATAGTATGTTGTTATTTTATAAAATGATCTCATTATTTATTCTTAACATATTCTGAGTTATCTTGTTATCCTGACCCTACCTGAAGGCTTTTAAATGAGTTACTATCATCGTATTCTGTATGTGTCCTTCTGGCTTACTATCTGCAGCCTACAGAAAAAGAATTACTTAAGCTAATTAGTCTTACTGATAGATTGTATGGTGTAACGTAATCTCTATATATCTCTATATATGTTAAAATATGGTGTTTAAAAACAAAACAAAGCAATCTAATATGTTGAATAATGATTATAACTAGACATAACGTCCTGAAATAAGTTATTAAGTCAAAATAATGAAAATTCCTTCAACTTTTTTTTTTTTTCCCCCCAACTTGCAATTCAGGACCTTCACCCACTTCGTTTTTGTCTCGTGTGTTTTATTCGAACCCATGAACGTTTAAAGGATTTTAGGGATTCTTTAAACATGAGCTGAAACTCTGCTCCTTTCTGTTCCTCCACTTCTGTCTTTCCTTGTAAAGTGTTTGAGTATTTAAAGGGTTGTTGTCTTTCAATACATTTCTGTTAATCAGTTGGCTTTGAAAATGGCAATGACTGACAATGACGTGTTCATGGAGGAAATGAAGAACAAACCAGGATTGTCAGTATTATGTTGAATTTTGTGAGCTGAATGTATTCCTAGTGGCTTCTTTTTAAAGACGGCTTTAGTAACCATTTGATATCTGAAAGGCAGCCTGATTTTATTTATTTTTTTTTTAAATGCTTCAGAATTCACTTTCTTTGTATTTCTTCGTATTTCTTTATTTTATTTTATTTTTAGTAGGCTGTAGAAGCCCATGTCAACCAAATAGAAAGCTCTTCAAGGAGGTCTTGTGATACATACACAGTTCTTTATTAGCTTAAACCACGTTTTTGTATTCAGTTTTTAAGAACTACACGTGCATGTTTATCCTATATTTATGTTACACCGTTAATAATTGTACATTTTCTTTACCTCTTATTGGAATACAAATTACAACAAAAAAAAAGATTTGAATTTATGAACTATGTACATATGGGAAAGACAAGAAAATGTCCAAGTCAAGAGCACACAGGGGTGAACCATTCAACACCTTATAGTAAGATGTGCAAAGGTAAGACTAGATGTGACAATTTTGGAAAACCGTGTGTTTGTGTGTGTGTTTATTTCAGGTATCCTGTTCTACATTGGATTTTTTTCTCCATCATACACACTAATATGATGGCATGGCTTTATTCAACCACATAAAAGTTTGTCATTGTGGCATATGCAAATACTGAGCACAATACCGGCTATAGCTATAATTATACCGTCCAATTTTATCATCCTGCAGGAACATGCAGTTCTTTACTTTAATTTCAGACTTGCACCAGATTAACTGTGGCCGTTGCTTTAAATACTTCCCCATACTAATCAGTACTTTGTTTATATATCAAACATGAGCACAAAAGCTAGAAGGCATAACATTATGAGCACTGAGAGGTGAAGTGAATAAGACTGATTATCTCATCATGGCACCTGTTAGTGGGTGGGATATATTAGGCAGCAAGTGAACATTTTGTCCTCAAAGTTGATGTGTTAGAAGCAGGAAAAATGGGCAAGCGTAAGGATTTGAGTGAGTTTGACAAGGGCCAAATTGTGATGGCTAGACGTCTGGATCAGAGTATCTCCAAAACTGCAGCTCTTGTGGGGTGTTCCCGGTCTGCAGTGGTCAGTATCTACCAAAAGTGGTCCAAGGAAGGAACAGTGGTGAACCGGTGACAAGGCCATGGACGGCCAAGGCTCATTGATGCACATGGGGAATGAAGGCTGGCCCGTGTGATCTGATCCAACAGACGAGCTACTGTTGCTCAAACTGCTTAATGCTGGTTCTGATAGAAAGGTGTCAGAATACACAGTGCATGACGGGTCAGGGCTGTTTTGGCAACAAAAGGGGCACCAACACAATATTACGCAGGTGGTCATAATGTTATGTCTGGTTGATGTACATCACCACTGTATGTTCACATTCAGATAGTTTTGTCTCCATACCAAGATCAGGCTCCAATTGCAAACTGTCCAAAATAAATAAAGGTTAGTGTACACTTTTTAAAATGATTTCTATGTTGGTAGTAAAATACTGTTTCATAAACTAGCAGTTGTTGTTGATTTTTCGGCTGCTCCCTACTTGTGTGAGGGGTCGCCACAGCGGACCAACTGGTCCACACATCAACTTGGCACAGGTTTTACGCCAGATGCCTTTCCTGACACAACCCTCCCATTTTATCTAGTGGCTGGGGATCGAACCCAGGCCTTCCACATAATATGCAAGAAACCTACCACTGAGTCACCAGTGCCCTTTCATAAACTAGCAGTAACGCTATAAACTCTCTGCCTGTTTGGTTTAAACGACATGTCTGCTTGATAATATTATTTCCTTTTATGGCATTAGTTGAACTAACAAATATACTTTGTTTGCTAGCTACTGCTAAAGTGAAGTTTCTGACAAGCTAGCAGGTTTTATTGTTATATGTAGTATTACCATTAAATTAATAATTATGCTACCTATGTTATCTAAGATGAGCTGGATTTGTGAGAAGATGTTAAAGGAGTTAATAATGTTTAGACTCTCCCTGTTTTAGTTAGCTAGATAAAATGAGCCAAGCTGACAGGATTTCTGAAAGGATTTTTTTAAATCGTGTTCCCAAATCATCCATGGACTAGCTGGCTGGCTAACAGCTAGTTTAGCTGGCTAACTGTTCATGATATTACTAAGATAAATATACTAATATTTATCTATACAAATATTTACAGCTTTATATTTCTCTTACATATATTTCTCTAATCCATTCAGGTTTGTGTCTATTTAGGTAACTAGCATTAGCCACAAAGTTTATGAATTTTTTATAAATATCTCCTATTGATATATATCGATCAATACAGTTATAAAAGAGACACATTTGTTTGTTTCTTGTGAATGTGTTAGATGTCTGATCCCATGTTTAGTTGGTGTTTTAGACATGTTTGTTTGCCCTGGGCCTGCATCGAGCAGCTGTATGCATAGGATAATACCAAGGTAAGCTCTAATTTGAGTAAAAAACGTAGACTGAAACTGAATTAAAATATTAAGATAAAAAGAGCTAGTCTCATTTAGTGCACTAGGTGGCAAAAAAGAGCATATATAAAGATCAATAAACATACTCCTATACTGTATGTCTCTTTCCAAAAGAGCTTATTTCAGTATTTCACAGCAACATGGGTGAATACTAATGTAATAATAAATGATCATTTGCAAATTATATAGATCCCCTCATGCTATCCTAGAGGCATTTTCTGATAATGAATTTTGAGACTGTGAATTATGCTAGTTTTAGTTTTACACTGGATGAATTTTCGGTCAAGACAGTTTACGCTATCCAAACAAACGTAAAGATATTAGAAACGAAGGAAGTTTCTTTTCCAGATGCTATCAAGCCCAAGGACTTAAACTAAGTCATATACAGCTACAGCATCACTGTGATTAGTGACAACTCATGCATGACATCTCACCTGTTTTTCCTCGACTGTGCAAGAGTGAGCATGGGCAGTTGGTTTACTTTCCTGGTTTTATGAAGAAACCTGTTATAATTATAAATCTCACAAAATACATCACTAGTTGTCTATAAAGTGTCTGTTCTTTCTCAGCTCTAGCATGGCACACTTTCAGGCTTTTTCGATATTTATTCTAAAAATAAACGCGTTCAGGTTTTATTGAATGCGGTCACAGGAAGGTCGTTCCTTCAGCTTCACCCACTTGAGTGCAATAAGACAGATGTTTGTTGAACAGCTGTTTAGCTCCATCTTGTGTCCCATTGTCAGAGTTATAGGCAAGTATAATACATGTGCAGTTATTTCTAAGCATGCACTACTAGATTATTCAGATTAATATTCAGCAATGTTGTTCAATGTTTCAACCTTTAGTCCTTTATTGTACTTTATAGTGTCATGGTGTAATCCAGGCTATTACTAAACCGAAAACTGTTTACTCTCACAGGAAAAAAAAGCACGTTACATGTGGAAAGCTTCAACTCTTCTGGGAAGGCTTTCCACAAGGTTTAGGAGTGTGTTCATGGGAATTTTTTTTAACCATTCCTCTAGAAGCGCATTTGTGAGGTCAGGCACTGATGTTGGACGAGAAGGTCTCTGCTCTAATTAATCCCAAAGATCAGGTTGAGGTCAGGACTCCTCCACAAGTTCCTCCACATCAAACTCGCTCATCCATGTCTTTATGGACCTTGCTTTGTGCACTGGTGTGCAGCCATGTTGGAACAGGAAGCGGTCGTCACCAAACTGTTCCCACAAAGTTGGGAGTATGAAATTGTCCAAAATGTCTTGGTATGCTGAAGCATTGATTTCCTTTCACTGGAACTAAGGGACCAAGCCCAACCCCTGAAAAACAACACCTGAATTCAATGATTTGGAGGGGTGTCCCAAAACTTTTGGCAATATAGTGTAAACTTCACATGATTTTATACTTTTAATCATTTACAAATATGACATTCATAATAGGATTTGCATATTATATTTGCTAAACCATGCAATCAAGCACAGAAATAATTGTTCATAGCTGTGCCGTTAATATGGCACACTAATGGAGTCTGGGTTAAACTGTGTGTGAATTTAAATGGGTTTTATCTTTTTAAATAGCAGAAAAACAAAGAAAATACCATTACTGTTAACTGGCCAGAGACTGATAGATACAAGGTTTAAACTACTGCAACATTCATTTGTAATTTAAAGAGAGCATATCAATTTAATTTTTTACCAAATACTAATTTGATTTGCAGAATGGAGTTGCAGGGAGAGTGAATTTTAAAGACTCATGGCAAGACAACTCAGCTACAGTTTGGAACAGGCAAATAATATGAGAAATAATTTCCCATAGTTCTGTATTAATATATACACTGACCAAGCATAACATTATGACCACCTGCCTAATATTGTCTTCGTCCCCCTTTTGCTGCCAAAACAGCCCTGACTTATCATACACTGTGTATTCTGACACCTTTCTATCAGAACCGGCATTAACTTCTTCAGCAATTTGAGCAACAGTAGCTCGTCTGTTGGATCGGCCAGCCTTCACTCCCCACGTGCATCAATGAGCCTTGGCCGCCCAAGACCCTGTCGCCGGTTCACCACTGTTCCTTCCACTTTTGATAGACACTGACCACTGCAGACCGGGAACACCCCACAAGAGCTGCAGTTTTGGAGATGCTCTGATCCAGTCGTCTAGCCATCACAATCTGGCCCTCATCAAACTCGCTCAAATCCTTACACTTGCCCATTTTTCCTGCTTCTAATACATCAACTTTGAGGACAAAATGTTCACTTGCTGAGAAAATCAGTGTTATTCACTTCACCTGGCAGTGCTCAGAATGTTATGGTTGATCAGTGTATTAACTCTTAAAACACTCCAGATAAAAGAATGTTATGATTATATGTTGTTATGATTTTGACTGCTAATTGTGTGTGCTTCATATGCTATATAGTATAGTATCCTACATATCTTGATCTTTATACATCCCAAAAACTGTTTGTCTCAGCGAGCTGGCCTGTGTTTATCCCAGGACTCTTACTCACAATTTGCTTATGTTGAGCAACAATTCAACACACTTGATTTGTATACCTAAATATACAATTGTGGAAGAGTAAATATTTATGATCACACTATCCACGGTCACCCATTAGTAAAAGGGTTTCCTTTGGAGTCTGCTTCTTTTCAAGGTTTCTTCTTCATTTAGTCTCAGTGGCGTGTTTTTCCTTGCCGCCACCGTTGCTTCTGGCTTAAATCTATAACAGGAATTCTTTAACACTGCACGTCTGGTGTTAATGTGCTATATGCAAATAAAATGGAATCGATTTTTGTTGGCCGTGATGCTTGGGGGAAATTCCAATACATGCAACCTCAGCTATCTCACTGTGCAGTTACTGTTTGACTGAGCCAACACTGCTGTCGTAAATCACGAGGTCCATAATGTAAACTAGATCCCAGCATGGAGGAAACCACTGTGTGACAGTCTAGATCTTGATTAGATTTTAAATTGAAAACCAGAAGGTCTGAACATCTGACAATATACAAAATAAATACATCAGGAGTCTGAGGTTCATGGAGTTCAGCTGCAGATGGTGCTCCGTGTTTGTGCCACAATAGTTTTATTTAGTGCTTATTGATTTGCAGTAAGTAGAAAAGTATGTTAGTATATATGGAGTAAGAATTTGTACAGTTTTTCATGTCACAAAACAGTTAGTTTGGCTACAGAGTTCCTTATTAGAGACGCGTTTCCAAAAGAGGTCTGTTTTAATGATGAGTATCTGGATCATCTTCAGCGGCTGACTTTCAAAGGATCTCCACATCCACATGAGCAAATATGGAAATACAACATTCCTAAGGTTTCGAAATATTGTATTTTAAGACCTTATGAGAGTACATAACCTACATAATGAGTGCAAGAAAGAAAGAAAGAAAGAAACAAAGAATAAGATTTGTCTTGACAAAAGTTAAGATTGTTCATCAGTTCAGGCCTTGTTGTTAAAAATTCCATTTGATTTACCAGTAAATGAATCACATTAATTTATTCAAATCTTTAGGCATTAAAATTCATGTACATGTACAACATACTGAATCACTAAACCAAGCACGGATAAATTTCCATCCTACTTCATTAATTCCATCATTAATTCCAAGTTGCGCTCTTTCGGGTCAAACTTGGAGATGAAACAACATATTGCATTTTGCTGCTCAAGGCATTCAGTGGTTAGTTCTGGTGTATAAAACAGCGACGCTAACATGGAGTCTGGCTGATGTAACATACAGTCTCTTCAGCACAGCAATCCAATCCTCAGCAAGCAAACATTAGCTACACAAACGTAAGTAATACTACATGTTGAACATGTTACCGATACACAGCTTTCATTTCAGAGCGTGTCAAGAGTTTTGTATCACCACATTTGTAAAAATGGCAGCAACAAGCTACAGGTGCACAGCAACACATCCTTATGTGACAAGAAAGGCTTTAAGTATTTTTCAGCTCAATTTATTTGCCATTTAACAAAGCTACAAAATGTATTTGGTGCTGTTGAATGCATGCCTTGTGTTCTAAGGCGTTACAAAGGTCACTTAGAAAAAAAATAAAAATAAAAAAACAATCAATTAAAACCATTAAAAACAACTTTTAACCAAGATCCACGTAAGACAGATGCACTAGGAAGATCATTTACTTGCGGTCTTAACAATGCTGTAGATGTTGTTTTTCTGTTTATGGAGAGAAGTTTACAGGACTCATTTACACAAAGCACTCTACAGGAGCAGAGAACTCGCTCAGAATAAATATCAATTACAGCAAACACCTTGAGCGAAACATAAAAACAAATACTTTATTCAGGCCTCAAACAAGCTAAAACATTAACATCTAGTTGCCTGCATGCCTCCAATCAAATAATTGGCAAAAAAATACTCAAAACTTTAAGAAAATAAAGGTTTCTTTGTAGTTTATAAATTTCCCATACATCTCTTTCTGAGAAGAGGAGGCATTAAGCCAGTCAAATACTTTTTTAATTCCTCCCTAGATCAACTTCCCCTTTTATCAGGAAGGTCCAAGTACAAAGCGCCAATCCATATTTCAAATCTAATTTATTCAATCTGCACACATTCCTAGATGAATAAAAAGAGTTCCTCGGCTTCACCCTCATCTGTTTAATAATAGCAGCAAAATGAAAACCTGACGGAATGTTCAGAATGCAGACGTTTTACAGCCTGTATCTTCACTTCACTTTACTTTAGGGCGTCATCGTTATGTACTGTTCGAAAAATCAAACACAACCATCAAATTCAACCAGCATTTACACAAAGGATTTCACAGTATCTGAACCGATTTGGTGCCAGTGCTCACAAAGGGTGTGCTGGCATGCAGGTCAAGACTGCTCAAATGGACAAAGAAAAATGAGCCAGGTGTGTGTGAGGTCATACAGCCGTGCAAACCACATTCAGGCAATACATGACATGTAAGTTATTGGGGGGGGGGGGGGGGGGGGGAGTCTGTGACGGGGAGGAGGGAGCTCACGCTTTCTTCTCCTGTAGAAGTTTGTGCAGTTCTTCAGCGTCCTCTGCCGTTTTAACACGGATCAGCATCGGTACAGGGGTGCTGGGGTTCTTGTCGTCCACTGGGGGATTTGGCACACACACTACCATGACGTTGTTTTTCCCTGTCCTTGTGCACGGCATGGAGGAGTGAACCATGATATTCAACAGGATGTTACCTAGAGAGAAATGTGTTTTGGTCAGTTAGACATGGGAAGGACAATGTTCATTAAAGAATCCCAGTTTTAGTTAATAAAATCACTGACGTCTGTGTGGCTGGCATACATGCAAGGCATATATATATATATATATATTTTTAGATTCTATTTATAGCAATTAATTAAAACTATTAAAAACTAATCTGAAACAATGTTTTGTATTTGTTATTCATCTTGGTTTGATTTTCCTTTAACTATGGAATTCTACCTACCTAATAAACTTCTTACACACAGGGAGGGCCTACATCAGGTATCATTTAGCCAACGATAATGTTTCAATAGACTGCAGTTGGGTAACTAAACACAGAGCCTTAAACATTCATTTCAAACTACAGAAACCTTCATAAAAGTAGTACTCATACATGCATTGTGTTGGTAAAATCGAGGGTTAAGTGTTGTCCAGAATTTTTTAACATGAAAGAAATATTTGTATAATAGGACTATGAGATTCTCTGCTAGAAGAGAAAAATGAAATATGCAATCCAAGAGACTGCATTTCTTTTCATGTCCACCAGGGGGTGAATGACTTAATATATCTGAATACTGGATAACTCCTGTTAACACCCTCAGACATGCTCAGTACACTGGGCCTTATTCTCTCAGATAGAATAAAAAAAATATCTTTTTAATTCTTTAGCCTTTCTGGATTCTTGGTCAAATCCTTTTTAGGAGTGGTCACATGCCTCACATTAAATAATCTGTGACATTCAGTCTGACCTACTCCAAAGACATGAGAGAAACAACTATAGAATTTACAAGCATTATCTCTTAACTTTGGCTTCATAAAGAAACAAAACTACTGAAGGCCATTTTAATCTCTGATGTGAGGAAACTGTTTTATAGCAAATGGCTAAATTAAAGACGAGAAGTTCGTGTTAATTTGACCAGTAGAGTGTTTTACCCAGGTTTGTGTCCGCGCGCACCAGGAGCTGCAGCTTGTCCTCTGAAACCAGCTTCAAATGCAGTGTACCAACTCCTTTCTCCTTGAACTCGTTGTCCTTTTTATAAAACAATTTGCACCTGTAACATATAGACAAAGCATAAATATCCCAGAAATATATTGTGTAAAAAAAAGAAGACCAAATTCATCCTGAAAAGAGAGAGAAGTGAATTTTGGGTTACTTTTTAGAGTAGAAGGCATCTTTCTCCTTGATTTCTCTGACTACAGGTACTGGAGGCTCATCTGATTCTTCTTCAGCTCCATTCTCATCTGCAAAGGAGAAGGAGAAACATATATAAACACTACATGAAGAGAAGAACTGGTATGCCTTCATTAATTTAGCAAAACTTGTTAGGAGATCATTATTACTTCCTTTCTTTTGATAAAATGTCTATCATTACTAAAGCTTCATTCACTGCCATGGGGCAATGACAGCCATCTCAACAGGAAGAATTAATGATTGATAAGAAACCCTTTATTTTTTTTTGTATGATAGACTGGCTGTTTAATAAAATCCGTCGGCTCTCTTTTCAGAAAAATACTGTAAAATAACTGATGATCAGTATCAGCATCTGCAGTTCAGGATGCATATAAATCACACACTGACTGCAAAATTGTATGCTTTAAAACTATCAGTCATTTACAGACAGGTGAAAAATTAAAGGGGAAAAAACATAAACGTAGTAAATTGTTGGACAACCACAACAGAATAACAATCTTGGCACAGATTCTGATATTCTCTGGTACTGCACTGAAGAGATGAACAGCATCCTTCCAAAAGATAGTATACTGAGTGCCCTGTCTACATCATCTCCTATAAGTTCGCCAATTAGGCTAAGAGCTTGTGACCTTAAAGGCGATAGGATCTACATTATTTTAATTCTCATTAAACCATTCAGTTAGCCTTTGGCAGGTTCTCCCTGGAAGAGACCACTCCTATCAGGACAAAAATATTTTATCACAGGATAAAGATCAGTCAGAACAACTTTGCCTTCATCTGTGGTCATAACCATACATGTAGTCACAACTATACCACAACCACCCTGCTGTGCACCTGCTCCTGTGCAAGATCTGTTACACTTGTCAATTTCATACATGTTCAAGACACAAACCTATATATAAAAATAGACATAAAAATACAGCAAATCCGACATCACGCCAGTATTACAGACACATTATCCTAATATCACTACCATTGCTCAGTATCAGATCCCCGTCTGCTGTGCAACACCTGACAATTTACAGTCACTTGACATTGGTGAAAGTTAGCCTCGTTTTAAAGTTATCATGCTAATTTGAAATACTGTGACATAAGTAGTAAAGACGTACATAAAAATATTTAAATAATCCAAGTTTTAGAAGCATTTAAAATATTAACTGTACTGTAACATCTGATTAAATAAAATTAGAAAGCGCTGATTGACTGATGCCATTTGTTAAAACACAAACAAAAAACCACACATCTGTCTGAAAAACAGAGATCTTTTCATGAACATCTATATAAAGATTCTATATAAATCTCTACTGTAAAATCAAGCGTCTGTCAGGGCTTTGTCCGACAAGCACAATATATTTCGGTTCACTGACAGCTGGCATTGTACAGTTTTGCCCAGCACCTGAAGGACCCTATTTGTCAAAGTGTGTACCTGCTGTCTGGCTGTTGCTGGCTGCCTCAGTCTTGGCTGCAGTGAAGGAGAAGGTGCCTGTAGATGTGCCGGTGCTTGCCGAATCGAACAGACCTCCACGCGTGGTGGAGGTGGATGAAAACGAAAACCCGGAAGCCCCTGCGGACTTGATAGAGCTTAGCACGGAGCTGTCCACCTTCTGGCCAAAGTTGAAAGTAACGCCTGCAGGAATGGAGGAGCTTTTCTCAGGTGTAGCACTGTCCTTGTTCTTGGTGAAGGAGAACAGAGCAGGAGCAGCCGGTGTAACATTACTGCTGGTGGAGGACGATAGCGTGTTGGTGGTGGTGTTTGCCTGTTTTCCTGGCTGCTGCTCCTCCCCTGCTGCTGCGCCACTGCCGTACTTGCTCTCGATGGTGGCAAGGTGCCGCTCATAGTCGCGGAAGATGGGGTTGAGATCGCACAGCGGGTTGTCATTCACATGCTTGGTGATCCAGTCACGCACAGAGCAGTTGAGAGCTGTGAGCTGCCGGTTGTACTCCTTACTGCTGCTGCCTCCTCCAGAGATCACAGGCAGGCTGGGGGCGGAGCCGTTGGCCATGATGTCACCACTGACTAAGGAGGAGGAGGAGGTTGGCCCATTGGATGATGAAGTGCCTGAGGGAAGAGGAGGGACACTGAGCATGAGTGCACTGAATAGTGGTGATGCATTTACACACAGCATGAGAACGAGGAGGGGGCAGAGGGAGTAGGAATAAATGCTGGTCCCATCTCGTCTCCCTCTCACTCTCTGATGGACATGTTAAGCTGCTTCCCCAACAAGAAAAAGGCATTTATTTTAAAACAAACAAAAATCAGCTCACTATGACCGACTCAGCTTGGCATAACAGCAGTCTAAGCACATATGTCCAACTGTTTATTCAGCTCCATTAGCCTTAAATGCTCTTCCCTGGACTATTTCCAGATTCAGAAATCACATTACAATAAAGATTCACTTCTCTAAACAACATTTTCAACAACACTTTCCGAATAACTCAGACAAAAAGTAATTAACAAACACTAAAAAACAGTAAACAACAAACAGTACAAGAAGTGAACCAATGGTATCTGAAGACACTCTCACAATGTCACAACATTCACAAAGTTTTGTTGAGGAAGTTTCAAAATGGACAAAGGCACCAAGAGTGCACATTAAAAAAAAAAAAAGCCTGTGAAGAAATATTTATTTAATGTTTACTAACAGAAGGAAATATATATCTGGTAAAACACCTGGTTACCAAAACAGACAGAAGCAGTATTTTAATTCTGAAACAAAATTAATATTCCCACTATCATAGTTCTTATATTATATTAATAATGCTAATTCACTACACATGCTTTTCCATCACACACACACAAATGTAGTCAAGACTCACGGTCAGATATGAAGCAGTTTTGCAACAAGTTATATAGATGTATTAATCACTTTCATATTTTGCTACCTCAGAAATAAAAGAAATGAAAGGTAATTTCATGTTCTTGTTTATTTGCTGACCCAAAACTCTTCAAGGATAACAGGTTAAATGTGTGGGTGACAGAATAATGTTTTTTGTTTGCACTCAGATATAGTGAAATAATTCAAGTACTTAATGAATTTCAACAGACGTGCTCTTTAACTTTGCCTCGCTGGTAAGAAATGTAATTAAACAGATTTGCAATCAAAGGAGCTTTGACCTTTCTGTTGTCAAATCACAAACGTTGTTGTCTACTAAAGTTGGAAAATGTACTATGATAAGTTTACTTTTCCTTAACTAATGTGCAAGTTTTTCCATCATTCAAACAAACAGAAACTCCTCACCGGTGTTTGCCTTCACAGTGGCAGGAGAGTTGAAACCTCCAAAAGGGGTAATAGCTGAAGCGCTGCCATTGGTCAAAGACATGGGTTTAAATCCAGCTCCATTCCCAAATGCAGAGAAATTTCCTCCAGCTGCTGGAGCTGATGGGGTCAGAGAGAAACCCTTAAAGCTTTTAAAAGCTCCTCCACTCTCTCCCTGCGGCAGAAGCACAAAATTCATTCATAATTAATATTCCAGGCCCATGTCCTGAATGAACTAATCACATACTTCAGCTTTAAACATATCACATATACCAACACATACGTCAGCACACTATCCCTATGGTACAAGATTATTTTTTTACCCATTTAAATAAAAAGCATGATTCAATATAGAAAGTAAATCAACATTAACTGAATACACACAAAAATGTCAACGCCTCCAGCCTTTGTCTTCTAGAATGCTGAAGGCATTGACATTTTTTTTGTGCTTGACCAGTGTACAGAATCACTACTGAGCATTATCTGTAGATAATGGTTGAATAATAAACCAGGAAATAAAGATATACAAAACCCACACAGACTCTGAAGCAGTCTCAGAAACACAGCATTTTGATTACCTCAGTGCCAAGATTTCGACGCTTGGCTTTCTTAATGGCGCGGTTTTTCATCACTTCCTCGCTTGCAATTGAAAATGTTCCTGCCTAATGGAGAGAATTGGAGAGAATTACAGTTAAATGTGGACACTGCAAATGTTTTTGTTATACAACAAAATAGTTTTCATTTCATAAAGCTGGGTAATATGGCCAAAAAAAAAAAAAGATAATTACATTAAAGATGTTTATAAACTGGCTGCAATACCCAAAACCGTCAGTGCTGACATGTTAAACACATGAAAATATGCAGAGGAATTAACCAGCAGCAGGCTCTTGAGTTCTGTTCTGTATTCAGCATTAGTCTAGACTTCCTCAAGGTGCAGTAATCTCCTCCTTTCTTTCACTGGCGGCTGATCTAAAGTAACAATGATTGTTTTTGCCTCGTGGTTTGCTCTGATCAGCAACGGGCAAGTGTGAAAGTGAGAGACAGTTGCTGCTGCAATGAAAATATAGAATTTCCAGAGATTATTTTCTATAACTGTCAGTGTTTATCTGCTAGCACTAACAGCACAGTTACAAATGTTTATTAGCGCAGTAACGTGACACCGAGTGCTTGTGACACACTTAAAGGTGAACATGAGACGGAGAATAATCCAGACTAGTGTTAAAAGCACAATGCTTTCACTGAGCTCCTGCTCTGGCATGCCATTTAACACTAGGTGTGCATGTTGAAGATTAAAAGCAAGACCTGTATTTTAACAAGTAATGCTTGTACTGGTATATGGCAAAGGGAGAATGAACGTTAGCATAAAAACGTTGTTTTTTTGCATCCGCAGTTAAAAATAAATACAGTAATGTTAACATCACATTCACAAGGCATAATAACACAACCGCAAGCTCCTTCCGTACTCCTCATTTTTGCTACTGTTGTAATTTTGCTCTGTGCTAAAATCATAATGGTCACAAAATTTGCATAACTGGTATTTACATAATGATCACGGTCTCTGCTGTGCAGTGGATATTCAAAAGAGAAACTAGCTCATGAACCGTGTGTTTCTCATTCAGAATGTTATTACACAAATAATTACCCACCAGCAACCATAGAGAGATGCTCGTGTTGTTTATTTGTTGCTATAAGCTATATAGAAAGAAATATTTTTTGGTTCTTTTCACAGCATCAATACACACAAGACAAGTTGTGCTGAACTTGAGAAAACAAGAGCTAAATGGATCAGCTTGTTCTGGTGTGCCACTTGCTTTGTCTCTGTTCCATCTTTGTTTTTGTCTCTGCATGTGTAAGCTTATTTCTTTAGACATTAATTAAATGTATATACTGGCACTACATGTTTATAACCACCTGGTCCAATACTAACAATTTCTGCATTGCATTTATTCACTTTTTGTAAGAAAACACTTAAATGACGCTCCACACTACAAATAAAATAAAAATAAATGAATGTATGACTGCGGTCTTGAACTGTAAAGCCTGATCTCTGCACAACAGAGCTGGAACAAATGATTCTAATAATAATGAAGATTTTGACTTTAACACAACTAATCTGAGGGGTTATTTCGTGTTCCCATACCAAAAAGCAGCTTTGATTGCAAACAAGGAAACAGACTATTTGAAAAAAGGACACAAGAACATTTACGACTCAGAAGGATCTTGTTTTTCCTCTCTCTCTCTCTCTCAATGTTATGAGATGATAATTAATGATTAATATGAATTAGACAATCAAATTAAACCATAAAGGTTCAATGTTAGTTTTTCATTTTAAATAATTCAAGATTGAGCAAAGAGGAAGAGCACAGAGCTGACGTGATCACTATTTAACAATAAAAATCCTTCATTTAAGTTTTATTACCCCAGAAGATGGCTCAATCATTTACAATTTATTTCTTTCATGCTTCGGATCAAAATTCAACTAGACGTTTATGATCTCTTATTCATGTTGGTTTCACTTTTAAGGATTTATTTAAGCTTAATTTTATCAGACAAGCACAAAGATGTGTTGACAACATGGGAATGAATTACACTATATTGCCAAAAGTTTTGGGACACCCCTCCAAATCACTGAATTCAGGTGTTGTTTTTCAGGAGTTGGGTTCAGCCCCTTAGTTCCAGTGAAAGGAACTCTTAATCCTTCAGCATACCAAGTCATTTTGGACAATTTCATGCTCCCAACTTTGAGGTTTAAACAGTTTGGTGATGACCCCTTCCTGTTCCAACATGACTGCACACCAGTGCACAAAGCAAGGTCCATAAAGACATGGATGAGTGAGTTTGATGTGGAGGAACTTCACAGAGTTCTGACCTCAACCTGATGGAACATCTTTAGGGTGAATTAGAGCAGAGACTGTGAGCCAGGCCTTCTCGTCCAGCATCAGTGCCTGACCTCACAAATGCGCTTCTAGTGGAATGGTAAAAATTTCCATAAACACACTCCTAAACCTTGTGGAAAGCCTTCCCAGAAGACTTGAAGCTGTTATAGCTGCAAAGGGCGGACCGACTCCATATTAAATTCACGTGCATGTAAAGGCAGATGTCCCAGTTTTGGAATGACTCAGAGTCTATGCTCTAATTCATGCCAAAGGTGTTCTTTCGGGTTGACGTGAGTCAAGTTCATCCACACCAAACTCTCTCATCCATGTGTTTATGGACCTTGCTTTGTGCACTGGTGTGCAGTCATGTTGGAACAGGAAGGGATCATCACCAAACTGTTCCCACAAAGTTGGGAGCATGAAATTGTCCAAAAAGTCTTGGTATGCTGAAGCATTAAGAGTTCCTTTCACTGGAACTAAGGGGCCAAGCCCAACCCCGAAAAACAACACCTGAATTCAATGATTTGGAGGGGTGTCCTAATATGTTTGGCAATAACGTGCAAGTCAAAGTCCATATCATTTTTCATGAAATTCCCAGGAGTACACAGGTCTCATTTTAAATATCCATCTTACCTCTTCTCCTTCATCTTCCTGATCCCAGTTCCTGTCTGTTAGCTCCTTCTCAGCAATCCGCTTCGCCATCACTGATCTTCTCAAATAAATACATAAAAACAGACAGAAGACAGATTTAAACAACCATAAATAAATAAATAAAAACGTTGTATTCAAACATTATTCTGAATTGTAAAGATGATGGCGTTAAATGGAGTGATTTTATGGTAAAGGGTTCACACAGAGATCAGAACCAAACTGTAATTCACAGAATTATAAACCTCCATAGCTTTGAGAATGAAATAAAGCCTTAAAATGAAACTAAAATTTAAGTCAGGTTAAACAGTGGAGCAACTTAAACCCTGTTTTATTGAATTCAGCACACCAAGCCTCAGGCTGGGGGAAAAGAACAGTCGGTTTGGGTATAAAAACTACTCTGTGATCACATATTCATGTTAATTAGATAGTAGTTAGTTGTGTTTATTAACTACAGCACACAGACTCTGGGGTGTTACGTCATTTACTTCCTCGAGCACACTTTACAGCTATCTCACCGACACTTTAGCATCCCGGCTAACTAAGCTAACCTGTCCGACTTACCACACCGGTAGGTTGTGAGTCTTTGTCTCTATTTATGAGGGAAAAATGTCTAGTTCTCGAGTGCTGTGTTTTCATCTGTAATTTTAAGGAAAATGTCTAATTAATTGCAGCCGGTCATCCCGTCCCATTTCTCTGACTAGCGTGTTAGCTGTTAGCTGGCGACATGCTCCATAATCATTAACCTCACTAACAAGTTACAAATATTTTTAACGTAAACACTAAACGTACAGTCAAATACACACCTTTTGTTTGACAAGTCACGAAAATGTTAACAAATATTCCTGCAGTTTAGAACCCGGCGACTAAGTTGTGGTATTATTACAGGTCTTAGAACAACAACCGGCAGTTTCCACGACCACACGCCACCATTTTAGAAAAACGAGATATTCGCGCGTCGTGAAGATGAAGTACGCATGCGCAAAGAAGAGGCACTGACGCTGGGAAATGAAGTTCCAGACACTTCAGAGACGGATGTGCTACATTTAATATGGCGGCAATGTTTGTTTATTTATCTGTTTATTTATTTATTTATTTACAAATGAAACTGATTTCAAGCTCCTCTCACCGAGAATATTAAATAACTCAAAAGAAAACGACTTTTGTTTCCAATTATGTTTTTTACTGGATACATCAACTACACTATATTGCCAAAAGTGTTGGGACACTCCTCCAAACCATTGAATTCAGGGTTTTTTTGTTTTGTTTTGTTTTTGCAGGGATTGGGCTTGTCCCGTTCCAGTGAAGGGAACCCTTAATGCTTCAACTTTGTGGGAACAGTTTGAGGATGACCCCTTCCTGTTCCAACATGACTGTACACCAGTGCACAAAGCAAGGTCCATAAAGACATGGATGAGAGAGTTTGGCCCATATGGCTGATATATATCTAGATAGATAGATAGATAGATATGTTGCATCTGTAAGTTAGCTTTTACAATAGTGGTTCTCAAGATCTAACTTCGTGATGTCAATTTTTTTCAAAAGTAATATAGAAGTAAAATACAAAAGAAGGAACATTGCAGTGTCTCCTTGAGATGCACAGGCTGTACAAACTATCATTTTACAAACTAGGATGGTGTAAAAACCATTCCATCCTACTGTACTGCACACTGTACAGTATACACACTGTATACTGTACAGAGCAATCTGCAGAGGTAGATTTTTTCCAGCCTGTTTGTGGGGCTTTACTTCACCTCAGATCTGCACTGGTTCAGAAACACATTTGGGGATCTCTCTGAAAATGCCAAAGTGTTGAATTACAGATGGCTGCGTTCCAAATGTTCAGGATCCCTTGGTGCTGAGCCGACTCTGGAACAGGTGCTGTAGAAAGTAAGAAGTGAGCTCCGAGCCGTAGATGACCACAGGAGAGGTCTGACCAGCTGGCCAGGAATGTGCAGGACAGGAGATTGGGATTAAGTCTTCCATAAGGGTCACAAAAAAGAGAAAGTAATGAGAAGATAATGTGAACACACAGGAGTATGAGTGTATTATTTTCCATCACACACTGAGGTAACAATATTAGCAGATGTTACAATGTTAGATTGTGTGTGAAATGTATAGGTTTCTCCATTCCATAAATGATTTTAAATATACACTATATTGCCAAAAGTATTCGCTCACCTGCCTTGACTCACATATGAACTTAAGTGACATCCCATTCCTAATCCATAGGGTTCAATATGACGTCAGTCCACCCTTTGCAGCTATAACAGCTTCAACTCTTCTGGGAAGGCTGTCCACAAGGTTTAGGAGTGTGTTTGTGGGAATTTTTGACCATTCTTCCAGAAGCGCATTTGTGAGGTCACACACTGATGTTGGACGAGAAGGCCTGGCTCTCAGTCTCCGCTCTAATTCATCCCAAAGGTGTTCTATCGGGTTGAGGTCAGGACTCTGTGCAGGCCAGTCAAGTTCATCCACACCAGACTCTGTCATCCATGTCTTTATGGACCTTGCTTTGTGCACTGGTGTACAGTCATGTTGGAAGAGGAAGGGGCCAGCTCCAAACTGTTCCCACAAAGTTGGGAGCATGGAATTGTCCAAAATGTCTTGGTATGCTGAAGCATTCAGAGTTCCTTTCACTGGAACTAAGGGGCCAAGCCCAGCTCCTGAAAAACAACCCCACACCATAATCCCCCCTCCACCAAACTTTACACTTGGCACAATGCAGTCAGACAAGTACCGTTCTCCTGGCAACCGCCAAACCCAGACTCGTCCATCAGATTGCCAGATGGAGAAGCGCGATTCGTCACTCCAGAGAACGCGTCTCCACTGCTCTAGAGTCCAGTGGCGGCGTGCTTTACACCACTGCATCCGACGCTTTGCATTGCACTTGGTGATGTATGGCTTGGATGCAGCTGCTCGGCCATGGAAACCCATTCCATGAAGCTCTCTGCGCACTGTTCTTGAGCTAATCTGAAGGCCACATGAAGTTTGGAGGTCTGTAGCGATTGACTCTGCAGAAAGTTGGCGACCTCTTTGCACTATGCACCTCAGCATCCGCTGACCCCGCTCCGTCAGTTTACGTGGCCTACCACTTCGTGGCTGAGTTGCTGTCGTTCCCAAACACTTCCAAGTTCTTATAATACAGCTGACAGTTGACTGTGGAATATTTAGGAGCGAGGAAATTTCACGACTGGATTTGTTGCACAGGTGGCATCCTATCACAGTTCCACGCTGGAATTCACTGAGCTCCTGAGAGCGACCCATTCTTTCACAAATGTTTGTAAAAACAGTCTGCATGCCTAGGTGCTTGATTTTATACACCTGTGGCCATGGAAGTGATTGGAACACCTGATTCTGATTATTTGGATGGGTGAGCGAATACTTTTGGCAATATAGTGTATTTCCTTGCTTACTATTAAGATTAACACTCAATTAATGTGACTAAGTACCAGAGTTCTTTTGATTAAAATATTTTCACAGAAAAAAAAGCTCTGTGCTCTGTCTGTTTAAAAATGACTTAGTGACAAAGTACAGTAAAAAAAAAGTATTGTAATCCTAAATTACTGAATAATTGTGAACAATAGTCATTTTAAATAGTGAGCAAAATAATAGTATCACTCTACCCTAATCTTGTTGAATAAATTATAGATTCATATATACACCGATCAGGCATAACATTATGAGCACTGCCAGGTGAAGTGAATAAGACTGGTTATCTCCTCATCATGGCACCTGTTAGTGGGTGGGATATATTAGACAGCAAGTGAATATTTTGTCCTCAAAGTTGATGTGTTAGAAGCAGGAAAAATGGGCAAGCATAAGGATTTGAGCGACTTTGACAAGGGCCAGATTGTGATGGCTAGACAACTGGATCAGAGCATTTCCAAAACTGCAGCTCTTGTCAGGTGTCCAAGGAAGGAACAGTGGTGAACCAGTGACAGGGTCATGGGTGGCCAAGGCTCAATGATGCACGTGGGGAGCAAATGGAAGGCTGAATGCTGGCCCACCGACTCCCCCAACCTTGCAGTTTACAGAACTTAAAGGACCTGCTGCTAACATCCTGGTGGCAGATACCACAGCACATCTTCAGGGATCTAGCGAGTCCATGCCTTGACGGGTCAGGGCTGTTTTGGCAGCAAAAAGGGGACCTGTGTGTTTGTGTGTATAGATAGATAGCTAGATAGCTAGCTAGCTAGCTAGCTAGCTAGCTAGATAGATAGATAGATAGATAGATAGATAGATAGATAGATAGATAGATAGATAGATAGATAGGTGTGTCTGTATATAAAAAATAGAAAATATATGTAATATAAACACTGCTATTAGTTATAAATGTCACTTTTTGCTGATGTAGGTAAAATTCACCCCAGTAAGTTTCCCATTGTGTTTCCCTGAAGAAAGCAGATGAGCAAAATGGAGACTGTTTCAACAAAGTGCCAAAATGGAGGCGTGACTCCCTTCACAGAGTGGATGACACAGCTGAACTCCTGCATCATTATTAAGAATAGGAGGATGACAAAAAAAAAAAGTGGGGGTCTGGCCAGGTTCTAATGGTCTTTTTCACCCTACACACAATTAGCCACAGGCCACAGTGGTAATGTTCTATAAATGTAAGGAGATTGATTTCAGATTTTTCACCCAAAACTCCACTATAGATGTTCTATACAGACTCCTTCTGTCTCACTGGTGTTATTGATCACTATTTTTCCAGCGGTGATTACACCCCTATTTGAACCGGCTCACATTTCTTTGGATGTTACAGTTTAAACCAGTCATCTACGTCTGTGACTGACAATGAAATCAGCTTTTCATCCCTCCTCTCCTCCACTTCAAACTGGAGCAACATCTTCATCCTTGTTAGTTTTTTTTTTTTTATTATTATTAATTAAATCACGGAGCCATGATTATAATTTTTCTGCCTGCATTTCTAATTGCGGATCTGCTCACAAGACATGCTTAAATGTCAATCAGGCACCACAGATAAGTGAAACCCTAATTATGCACAATTAGTTAACTGTCATATGGAGTAATTACAGGAGTGAATGGACAAATTAAGAGGAAATTTAATTGGCCGTTCTTAATGGGGCAGAATGTACGTTATCTCTGTGTGCACTGTGGCACGATAACGAAAATGTTTCAGTTTGTTTGTCATATTAAATACCAATAGGAATATTAAAAACATTATAGAAATATGATCATTGCTTTCTTTTAATATTCAAAGGGGGAAATGTGTAGATCAGCCTCTATGATCATTTTCACACTCCTTGAAGCTCTTTCATAAGGCAGCTAATGAGAAGTACAATCGTTTCACTGAAAATGAAACAATCTATTATAAAGCATTGTACAGGATACAGAATAGGAGCCAGACGTTTGCGCAGTAATCCAGGCTAGCTCCTGCATGCTAATCGAACATTCGTATTATGGTTAAAATGCAATAAAGTCCAAGTTTAGTGGTTACACATATACACGTTTACAGTTGAAAACAACAAAAAGAAAAGTTTACTGCAATAAGACATTTAATGTGTTAGGTTTTGCAGCTGTTCGTGAGTAACGTAAATGGGCAAATGTCAATGCTACGGTTTTAAGAGGGAAAACAGTGACATGATATCAATTTAGATGTTCACATCTGCCTTTCTTCACATCTTCTGCAATATTCTGGACTTTTGAATCGTTTAAGTTATGAGCTTTTCTTTCTCACTGATGATATCAACTGTACCAGATAATCACACACTGCTGAATCATATGTGAGACAGAAAGGGTTATTATTCATTCATTCATTCATTCATTCATTCATTCATTCATTCATTCATTTATTTATTTATTTATTTATTTATTTATTTATTTATATTTTCCCAAAATAATTTTTGCGTTTGCTATTTTTGTTTCGTGGGTTAATATCCCCTATCTGTTAGTGTGCTTATGGAGAGACTCCTCTATTTAGTCAAGTATGGGATAAATCTGGAGACAGCATGTTCTCTTAAATGCTCTGATGCAGTCAGTCAAAAAAAATCAGTCAAATGCCTTCTAGTGGCTGCTTTTGGTACTAAAATGGCTAAAATAAAGTCTGGTGACAAAACATTGTGTTAAAACTATTACACAGGCTGCTACAAGTGTATGAGTTTAAACTCATTAAAAGGCGTTAAAGCCTGTTTCTGTCTCTAGAATAGATTAAAACTTGAATTCAGCAGTGTAAATATGGGCATGGTGACTATCCCGCACCTAACAAGCAGGATGTTAATATTATTGATATAACAAGTGGTGTTTTTAGGCTTAAAGGAACTGTTTGTCATTCCCAGAGCCATCTGCTGTCTGCAAAGTGAATTGCAGTTGCAATGAAAAATATTGACAAGATTTCCCAATCAACCCCATCACATCTGCTCATTCTGAGGGAAATTACATGTTGTATTTATTAAAGAAATATCACGTCATACTTTTCTTCCATTTATAGTAACATTTAATGTTGTGGAACATCTGTGAAAGAAAGCAGTTCGCTTGCTTTACAACACACATAAACATCATAACTTATAATTCCTTCAACATATTTTCCCTTTTCACTCTCTTGAAGTTAATAAGACAACCATACGAGTCCCTGTATAAGCTGTTACTATAGAAACAATAATTTATTAGAGCAAGTGCATTAATATAACCCTTGCAGTGGGAAGAGCTGCTGTTATAAAGAATGAATCAACACACATTCAGCAGTGCTGTGCTGTGGTGAAATAGTAATTATTTAATGGTAGCTGGTGGTATTAGGCTTTTTGGGAGAGCAGAAAGGCAGGGCGTGATTCAGAATTATATATTCATGTATGTTAATGTGTATTCCTGCATATCCTGGCACTACTAATGTGGAATTTGTAATAAAGTGTTCTGAAATGAAAACCCTGGCATGAGAGCTCTGAGAAATTCGCTGTTCACTAGTTACATGTCGGCATCTGCAACTATAATCGTTGCAAAATGCGCAACCTACTTACTAGAGCTGTTTTTACTATAGATGTAAATCCACTATTCTGCAAAATGTACAGTTCTAGGGTCAGTTTTTTGTTTGTTTTTTTTTGTTATTCCAGAAATATTTCATCCTCTGGAATCCACTAAACCTGATCTCAGATCTTGATTTGACAGCAGTCCCTGGAGTGTTGCTTGTTCTCTGAACATCCTCCTCATCTACTGATGACTAATGCCTCACGAGCCTGATGGCCTATAAACGAGTGTTTGTTTGTTCTTCCACTTGAGTAGGCAAAATGGTAATCGTGCAACTGTGCAGAGCAGAGAGTTCATCTTCATGATAAGGAATTAATTCACTCCTTTGTGTGTGTGTGTGTGTGTATGTGGGATAAAGCAGTGGCACCATTTCCAGCTAAGTAAAAGCTGAAATGAACAGAATTGTGAGCAGCATCAGCATTCAGCTTCGAATTCACTTTTTTTTTTTAGTCAGTGAATTATTCTAATGATTGATCTGAAAGAAGATAAATATGCAGGGCTCCTGAACAGCAAAAGTTTTCACTCTATCTTAACCTCCTAAGACCTGAGCTTGCATTTTAGATTTCTTCTACCTATTTAGGGTTAGGAGGAACCAATAAATATAATAACCAGATAGTATCTTTGAACATGAAGCCACTTCTTTTGTGTACAACATGTTCCAGTTACAAAGAATTAAGTATCATGGTGCACACAACCAAAAATGTGATGTCCATGTATGTGGACGCCAGGTTGTAGGAGGATAAGGTACTATGTCAGAATAAAATAATGACGGTGCTACAGCCAGCATGGTAAGGAATCCATCCATCCATTGTCTATACCCGCTTTATTCCTAATTAGGGTCACAGGAATCTGCTGGAGTCTATCCCAGCAAACATTGGGTGAAAGGCAGGGGTACACCTTGGACAGGTCGCCAGTCCGTCACAGGGCCACATATAGACAAACACACACACTCACAGGCAATTCAGAATTACCAATCAACCATTAGCTTGATGTTTTTGAACTGTGGGAGGAATCCGGAGTAAACCCACGCAAACTCACACAGAAAGGTCCCTGCCTCCTCAAACCCGGGATTTGAACCCTTCTTGCTAACCACTAAGCCACCGTGCTGCCCCAGCAATGAATCCAATCAAAACTGGTCTCTGATAAGAAAGATGGTGTTACTCCCTCTTTGTCACTCACAGTGACACTGGCCAATCACAGGTGTCTGAGCTCATGTATGGGGAAGAAGGCAGATAGCATTTTTGTCACTATGATGCTTTAGCCTGAAAGCTGCATGAGTCTGTGAGGATCCACATGTTAGATTTCCCCTCTCTCAAGTTGGGTTATAAAAAATAAAGGTAACAAACTGTACCATTCTCACTGGCTTGATATCACCAAGGTGGCATTTGAATATAGAGAACCTTTAAAGTACTTTACTGGACTTATTGCCTATTGATATACCTACACTGCATGTATCTTATAAGGTAAAAGATGCACAATACAGGTCCAAAACATGTATCTATGAAGGTACTAAGGTATTATTATTATTGTTGTTGTTGTTGTTGTTAATAATAATAATAATAATAATAATAATAATAATAATAATAATAATAATAACAACAACAACAACAACAACAACAACAATAATAATAACAGATAAATATGCTAGTGTTATAATGCTATACAACTGACTTGTTTTTTGTTTGTTTCTCGATTCAATATCACCTCAGTCTGGGTACCAAGGTGACCTGAAATAAAACCATCTATTCCTTCTTCAAAACTAAATAAACAGAGTCTGAGTGGAATGTAATAGAATTCTGAATTAGATATAATAGCAGAAATATCTTTCTGACTTCTAAGAAGAGCAACAAAAAGACAGAAAGAGCGTCACTCTGATTGCCTTGTAATAAAAGTAAAGTAACTTCCAGCTCACACGGCACATGACCTTTCATTATGACACACAGTGATGCTTCACATGTTCATGTGAGTAATGTTTACAGTCAGCTCTGAGCACCTATTGATATTGAAAGCAGCGTAATGTATTTTCATTAACGCAGAGTGAGGCTTGCTTGGCTCATGTATACCTCAGGCTTTGTGCAATATTCCATGCCAATGCTTTTATTCACTGAGGCAGCTAAAAACGACAGAGCACCACTTTAGTGATTGAGTACCTCTAGTTATAGGATACAAGAAACTGCATTACTATCTGAAGTGATCTTACTTCTGAAATGCACACAGAATTAATCCACAGTGTGTATTTACTGCATCTTGTGCTCAAAATGACCACAAAACAAAGAGGCATTTTTTTTTTCCGGCATGCATACATTTATCAGATGGCTCGGTCAGTGAAATGTCCTGCTGCAAATTAAAGCCACTCTTTTTTGCTTGGGTTGAGATTACTACTGAGGCTACATTTCATAATCATTTGGCTCTGAGGCTTAGTACTCCACTTATCTCCATTTATTACAGTAAGTGCATGACCGTAAACACTCAGACACGCTGCATGCCAGAAGCTTGCTTTAGGTTTATAGACAGTGAAGAATTGTTACTTTTGATTCTGTAACTGAACCAGGCATTTCTGATATTTAACATTTATTCCCAGTTTGTCATATGAACTGGATTTGATGTTTATTAATCCGAGGAACTGACTAAAAAGTGAATTTCACTTTTTTCCACTTACCAAAAAAGAAATCTTTTCACAATCCAAATGTGTATCATAGTTGGAGAGAAAAAATAGAGAAGCAACAGTTTTGCTGAAAGTTACCTTAATGAATATGTTTCATTCCATTTCGGGGTCAGCGATTTTAAAGAGACAACATCTTTTGATATACTTAGTGACATTTTCCTCTTCTGAAAAAAATGATGAACAAATCATAAATTCATTAGCTATCTCACTGGGCAAGTTAAACCCCCAGTGGACTTGCCAAGTCTTGTTTTGCAAGCCCAAACATCTAATCCTATAAAAAAATAGCTAATGTGATTTAACCGCCAAGGTCTACTTATTTGTTCAAATGTATTAATACAAATTATGTGAATAGTCAGATTCCTGTGGTGGGTATGATTCTGTGTAGGTGTAGTACTCCTCTATTTTTCTCATCTGTCTCATTTTGGTTTTTTTTCCTCACCATTCCAAAAGTTTGCCACTTTATATATATATATATATATATATATATATATATATATATATATATATATATATACATATAAAGTAGCAAACTTTTGGAATGGACTGGAGAACTGTACTGGTTTCAAAATAGCTAGCACCAAACTCACTGACTATCTCTATGTGTGGTCCTTATACAATCTTTGGCTTGGGCAAACTCTTGTGGACTGTGAGAATTGCTGTGTTCTCTTTTCAGTGATCCAGAATGATGAAGGACTTATAATAGGCTGGTGCAAATGGTGTCCTGCTAAGAAGGACGCCTGCTGTTAACACTTCACCAAAGCACGCTGGTTTGTCTATCTATTTATAAAAGCAGGTTTCATGCCAAAATTTTGTGAAGTTAACGAATAGCAGGGTTTATAGTGGGTCCCAAAACCTCTCTTCCTCAGACCTCCCCTCCTGTCTCTTTCTTTTTTTGTCTCTGCTGTTTTCCACTTGGCTAGCTGACATGCTTACTCATCCAGCAGCCTGGAGGAAGCAGAAAGCTTGGCAGATTATAATGTACGCTAAGCACAGCCCAGGGCGCTTCAGCCACGCTCGCCATGGATGATGCGTACAGTAACAGCAGAGCACAAGTGACAGAGACTGCTCTATTCCAGGAAACAGTGTTATTCGCTCAATCAGCCATTAGACTCTGAGGAAAGGCCTCTGAAAAGAATCAGTGGCGACTCTACATCCTATAAAACTTATGTTATACTGAAGTCTACTATAAAAAATGTATGTACTAATGCTTATGTAATATGGAAATGGATGCAGCAGTCATTTTAACAATGATGAGATTGTTGACTTTGTAATACATTGTGATTGAATAAGGAGAAGAGATATTGATTTATGGTGCCTTAAATGTCTGGTGGTGTTGATAAACAGTGAACAGAAATAAAAATGAAACCACTATGTTTAAAGAGTGGAAGGTAAGAAAGACTTATTTGCCATTTGTATATCTGAATTTTTAAATGTCAAATGTAATTGGTATCTTTTGGGGTTGTTCTGACTTACAAGGCCAGTCAAAGACCAAGCTTTTGAAGGTCACTGTGTCCCTGAGGTAATAGACCTACATATTGTTACTCCAGTAGGGGGAATATTGGATGTATGAATAAAAAGTCGTAGACCTTACATACTATAGATCTGTGTAATGTTCAATATTTTGAACCTATCTCTCTATTATATAAAATAATTAGGCAACACATTTGTGGATTTTTGTCAACACATTATATACACAGCACTTTCTTTCAGGTTATGAATTCGGATTTTAACCTAATGCCTTTTTTTTTGGTCATGAGAAAAAAAGTCCAAAAGGATCAGCTTACCAATATTATATCATTATAAATGTTGCTGATGTAAAAAAAGAGAGAAAGTGTTATAATTTTTGACTAAGCAAGGAAGCAAATTAATTTGATTTATGGCCAGTTCAACACTTACCCCACACAGGAAGGCTGATTAAATTCCTGCTTAATTTATCATCCTGGGTTTAACAATGACCCACCTCGATTTGAGTTCACCTGATTCAAGTTTTGTCCCTTTTGCAACTCAGAAATAAAATAGCATGAATTTACCTTTCTTTGACTAAAGGGATGATATAGCAGATGTAAATCAAATCTTTTGTTGTTATCCCCATGAGATAACAGGCTTACTGTAAATGGCGAGATAATATAGCAGAAAGAAGTCAACTTTTTTCCTGTGATCTCCCAAGAGATAATGGCCTTACAGTAGGCATGTTGCACTAAAAAATAAAAAAGCTGCTCATCTGCTGAGAGGAGCTCGAGAGTTTCACTGCTGAGCCGTGAAATGAAAGTAGCAGCTGATGTAGCAGCAAAGCAGCAACAGAAAAGCAGGCCTCCTTGTGCATGATGGGGGTGGAAGTCTGTCTGACACTGACGAGTCATGGCTTCCTTTCCAAAACCTCTGCAACATTATTCCAGGATACTGCACATGTTGATTGCGAAATGTAAGCTATGCTTAAAATAGATTTATTATATATAATCGATTAAAGTTATTTTACCTGCAAGATGTTACTATAGACTATCAGGAGCTGTCCATGGTGCTTTGTTCTATGAAGCATTGACATGGTTCTTAAACTGGATCCATAAAGCATAGTCAGTGGGTCTGTGACTCCTTTCTTTCTTTCTTTCTTTCTTTCTTTCTTTCTTTCTTTCTTTTTTCTTTTTAATTTTGCTACAGTTATGTGAACACATTATTAAAGTTATTAAGTCTATACATAATGTCAATGACATAATTGTAATGCAAAATATGGAAAGTTCAGAAATCGAAGCAAACAAACAAACAGAGACCTAGATCATAACCCACCTTCATCAAAGTTATTATAATCATTACTTAGTATATTTACTAATCCAACTGTCATTTTTAATGTATAAAAAGTGTGGAATGAGTGAAAAGATCTAACAAAAAGACAAAAATAATATCATACACGTTTTAAATAACAACCCTACTGGATTGTGTTTATAAATGAAGCTGTACTGTATTTATTTTTGCACATTTAAGTTGCCCCGATTGTAAAAAAAAAAAAAAGTTTGAGAAACCAATGTCCTACTAAACTCATTAGTGTTACAGCGTTTATTCTCCAGATGACTCGTTTATTGTTTATTGATGGTTTGCGTAATAATTCTATCGAAAGCAGTGTTGAATGAAGACGAACAGTGCTGAATAAACTCTTCCGGTGTTTATCTGTGTTAAGAGTTAAACACACTTAATTACAGCAGCTGTCTTTCTAACTCTGGGGGCTTTTGTTAGAAAACACACAATTGCTGAGGTTACAAGGGCTTCGTATCAAGTTCCTATTTGGCCAGCCCGTTCCAGAGGAGCTGATTGGCTGTCATCAGCTAGGGTCTGTAGGCGTCACGACGCCGCCGCAACTCTTGATTGGCTGGCGCACTCGATGAAGGCGGGAGGAAGGCGGAAGTGGGAGGAGCGAGACAATAGCGTGCAAAAACACATACAACCACATTAAATGGAGTGACAAAATAGTACCCAATAACTTATAGAGGGAAAATACAGACCCAGCATGAGGTACAGTGAGTGAGAGGGCTAAAAAGAAAAATAATAGTACATAATATGTGGCTTCTCATGGCACATTCTATTCAGTTTAATAATATAATAGTAAAATAATATAATAATAGTATAATAATAATCCTCATTATGTCATATAGGTGTTGCTACATAGTAAGTAATACAGTTAGATCATTTCAGATAGATCATTTATATAAACGCTATAATTCTAACAACATTTCAATATGATTCATGTAGACTACAACGGCATTGTAGTGAAAGAGCTGATCAAACTCAAACTCAACCAACCAACATCTTCCCAATACTGATGTACAAATGAAATCAGCAGACACGTAGCTTATTGTTCGAACATAATCAGATTTAACAACACCACACAGGAGGAAAAAATGAGAAAGTTTCAAAGGCTACATATGGTTGTAAAAATAGTGCTCAACCCCCAGAATTGTGATGTAACTGAGTGCTAGTAAAGTTAAGGCAGAGTGGTGCATATATTTGCATCTTAATAATTGAAAGAGGCGGTGGTGTTAATTTAGGTTGGAGGTGGGGAACACTCAGGACAAAAGTGATGAACAGCCCCAAGGACAGTGGGCTGTAGCGAGGGAGGGGGAGGTCTCCCCGCAAACCTAATCCCGCTCAGAAAGGCCATTGTGTGTCACTTACTGCCCATATTGATGTCTGATGTCTAGCTTATTCACTCTGACCACTTTTGCTTGACGTATATTAGCTGGTGGAATGATAATGCCGCTTAAGCAGATGGGCCTTAACCCAAATCAAAATGCACAAAAGGATAAGGTGGTGTCTATTTTTCATGTCAGTGCAGAAAGTAAGTTTGGTTAATCAAAAAAAAAATGGAATAAATAGCCCAGACCTTGAAAGTCATAGAAAGGCAAACTTTAAGCATAGAGTGTAAACACACCATGGACTTGAAAAGAAAAATGAAATACTCCCTATAGAGTTGTCCTTGTAACATTATTTATTTTGTATGGTTCAACTGAATATTGCGCATGACTGGAATGTATGCTAGTGTGTGTGTGTGTGTGTGTTGGGGGGGCATGTATTTATGTCCCCAAACAGAAAGGAATATTTGACTTTGTGGGGACTTACAAACCACGGCTTTTATTTATAAAAACTCCAAAGGGTTTACTAGTATTCATTAACTACATTATAGCAATGGAAGGTCCTTACAAGGAATTGTAAGACAAACGTGTGTGTGTGTGTGTGTGTGACAGAGAAGGGGGGGAGAGAGTTCCGCTCTTCTTTCACTGCTCCATCCGGGAACTTCCGAATTAGCATTGACAACCGAAGCGCAACTTTTTTTCCCCAGGCAAAGTGAAATCCAGCCGCGGACTCGGACAAAAATATAGTCCCCCTGATTTCAATTCTAAAATAGCGAAGGAAAAAAGATATCGACAAAACATATCGAACACGCCTTCAAATTGTCGCCGGTGGAGTGTTTGTGTCCGATCGGCGACGTGTTTTGGCCGTGTTTGGAGCACTTTGTGTAGTGGCGTGAAGTGAGCGATGAGTCTTGTTGCCCAGTAAAGAAGCGAGAACTTGCTTTTGGCAGCGCGAGGAGTTCTTCTTTCCCACTGTTCATGTGGCTTTTTTAACACCAAAAAAACCCCCAGCTCGGTGTACGGAAACTTCTCAACGCATCGAAAGTGGAAGAAAAGTGATTTTGAAGTCGGAACATGGAACTACAAGGCCTTCAAGAGGCGTTGAAAGTGGAAATCCAATGTCATCAGGTACTGAAACATCGCAGTGTGTGTGTGTGTGTGTGAGCGTATGTGTGTGTGTGTGTTAGTTATTCCACCCTCACTGGCTTTTCTGACCGTGTGTGCAGTTGAATAAAGCGAGTGTTTGGTTACATTTTGTGAAATAAGGAAACAAGTAGCACTAACATTACACTTCATAGTGTCTGGTGTCGCCATAACATGTAGTTTCGACTTGAGGTTGTTCATGTACTTTTTAAGCACAGTTATCTTGGAGTCGTGTTTTATTTTCCCCCCTTCAAAGCAACAGTCGTTTGTAGGAGCTAGCTTTTAGGCTAGCTGTTAGTCTAATAATGCGGTGTTTTTTTGTGTAGCCAGATCAGCACGAGACTTGAATATTTATGAGGCGCGAGAGTCGCTGTGTGAGCCGCGGCTAACGGCTTTGTTCCTCCCTGACACACTGTAACTTCAACACACTTTTTCCCCCCTCTCTATCTCTCTGTCTCTCTGTCTCTCTCTCTCTCTCTCTCTTTCGGTTCGACCATCTTTCATTTCTTTTCTCCGTTTTAGAAACTAGTTGCACAGATGAAGCGAGAGCTGCAGGTAAATCGCAACGTCCTACATATTCCTAGTGCTTTGAATCGTTATGTGTATAAAGAGCAAGCAGGGGAGTGTGTGTGTGTGTGTGTGTGTGTGCGAGTTAAACTTTATCGCCGTTAAAATCTCTCCTTGTTCGCGTTAGCCGTTAGCTCGTGTAGAGTTTTAAGGCTTTCAGCTGCAGACGGCTTCGTCCTTAGTGTGACTTTGCTGGAAAACGTCACGCTAAATATCACTTTAACTTTTTGTTCCACTTGCATTTTTTTGGGCATTTTTTTTCCTCCCTCCCCCACTTACATTTTTGTTGTTGTCATTCTGTTCAATTGTAGGACGGAGAGCTTAAGAAACAACTACACGAAAGGCAAAGCAGAGTCCTAAGCGAAAAACAAGTAAGAACAATTCATATTTCCTCCATAGTTTTTCCACTGATTTTCCTCCATGTCGCGACCTAACTCAGGCACAGCTTTTTTTATTCAGTCCACAGAAACAGCTAATGTATTAAAAAAAAGTCTCAGAATTGACTGCGGTGTTGAAGAAATGCTTGTGGATGGAGAAATGTGTATGGGCTACTTTAAGTACATGAATTGTGAATTTTAGCGTCCATTTTGAGCAGGTCGACATGTTTCTTGTTTCTGGAGTCTAGCCTAGTAGTTTGCTTGAAAGGTCGCTTTTTTAAGTGTGAAAAGATGACTCTTTTTTTTTTTACACACCAATCCTGAAAGTATGACAAATAGCTAGTGATATTTGTAAAATTTGAAGTTTATACGTTTGAAATATACTTATTGGACACTTTTATCGCCGGTCTTGGTCTTATTATTTCTCCTCCTTGGTCACATGACGACGTGGTAGCGTTTGATTCGAGCTCGACTTTCACTTTTTTTTTTTTTACAATCCCGAATCCAACAGCATAGTTAGTTAGTTATAAGATTAACTAAGAATTAAAGGCGGAATTCTTTTCGATCAGAGCTGGTTTTATTAAGTGTTGTTTGACGGATCATGCAGAGGAGCCCTGAAAACACGAGCTCTGTTTTAAGCACCACGGACAGCTGCCATAATAGAGCTTCAACACAAGTCACCATCCTCCCTCCTCCGCTTTTATAAAGTTAACCTTGTCCTTCCTCAACAAGCCGAGAAAGTTAAACACAAACCTCGAATCGCACTCGTTTAATGGTGTGTATGTGTGTGTAGTTGTGTAGTTGTGTCAAGCGATTTCTTTTCCCACTAAGTTTAATCGATCGCGTTTCCTCCGGAATGCAGTTTTTCAGCACTTGGAACAGCGCCTCGTCTTTTTCCCCCTCCGTCCTCTGCAACGTTTCATCGTGTTTAACACATCCAAGTCAAAACATCATTAATAAAACCACGGGATTTATGTGTGTTTAGAGTTTATAGACGTATGTGAAGTGTTTTGGTGGCTATTTGCCGTACTGTTTTTTTTTTCTTTAGCGTTTCAGTTTGATAGTGGAAGCTTCCATTTTGTGAGAGAAGAGGGGGGGAGGTGGCGGTGTTGGTTTTCTTCCTAACATGGAGCAAAAAAAAAAAAAAAAGTCTGCAGCAGAGAGTTTGGCGGTGTGGGGGGATGGGGGTCTCATTCATACCCAACATTACCATTTTGATGGCTTTGATGCTGTTTTTGGAGGAGGAGGAGGGGGAAGGGCGCTAAAGGAAGAGAGAGAGAGAGAGGGAGAGATGGAGAGAAAAGGCGAGTCAGCACAGCGCGAGAGCTTTTATCGGCTCTCCCATATTTACAACACAGGAAGGAAGTTGTTTTCGACTATAGAGTGTTACTATGGCTACCTTCTAAAAGTGCACACTACCGCCCTAAGTAGTGTGTCCGTGGTATTGTGGTGTACTCTTTTGACATACTATTTAGTAAGCTAGCATGAAGGCAGTCATTATTCCCATCCATTATTTTTCTTTCATCTTGAATAATAGTTACTAGAGCTTTAAAAATAAATACCAAAACCTCCATAGTATGTGTAGTGCCCACGTCAGTGTCATTTTTTCAAGGTCACAGGTTATTTTACAACCCAGCGACTAGTTTAATCTTCAGTAGAGTATAGTGATTTGTATCTGTTGTATAAGAAGTGGTATACTTTGTGTTTTTGTGCATTTTATATTAAACCGATATTCCACAGAGTGTCTGGAAAGTCAGCAGCCATCATGGGATCTTGTTGAGCAAATATGTTGATGTGAACATGTTGAGCTAAATCTACTAAATCGTTATACAGCAGCTGAGAAAATGGGTCGAGGGTAAGGGTGAACATGTAGGGAAGGCATATGGTGTTAATGCAATATGAAGTATAGCATGTCATTTTGAAACCATAAATGCATTCAGAAATAACTCTGATGATCATATTTGTGAGTTGCTCATAAGCTCATGATGCACATTTTGGTCATATAGTATACAGTTATAGCAGGTGATTATTTATATTATATGTTACTTGTTAAAAGTTCTATACAAATAAAATCAAATCGGCTTGTACTCTGATTGGTTCATGATTTTTTCCGAAGTTATCTTATATAAATATATATGAAAAAGCACAAGAATTGGGTTGGGTAGAAGAAAATCCCAAAGCTAGCCTTAATTGGACTTAAGACCTAATAATCTGTCTGTCCCTGCTTCCCTTTTAATCTTTAATCTGTTATTCTCCTCACTTTTTAATCTGTTGTATTTTATTATTATTACTAATACACCATGATTTTATTTTATCAGCCGTCTACGATAACTCTGTACAGCACTCTCGTCAACATGAAAGTTGTATTTAAATGTGTTTTATACATAGTTTTAACTTGCCTTGTCTCCATAAAGTGGGTTATAAGTGGCTCATGAGTATTGCAGATAGAACTGGCATCAAGAGCAAAAAAAAAAAAACAACAACAACAAACAACCAGTAAAAAAAGGACATGAAATATAATGAGTTTTTGACTAGGAATAAAATGTTGACTAGTAAATTATGTATGTAATATAGTATTATAATAGAACACTATTACTACTCAATATCTACCTATTAAATAATTCAGCCTGAAACATTTAGATCAGTGGTGCTTACCTAAACAGTTTAAGGAGTAACTATTTTACATACAGCAGGTAGCCTTTAATTTCAGATTCACTCCCAAAATGAAATGCAGTCAGCAGAAAAAAAGGCTGATTCTCTAAATAACCATTAATACCTGTGTGTGTGTGTGTGTGTGTGTAAAGGTTTGTACATGAATGCAAATGTTCCAGTCTGTTAACTGAAAGGAAAAGGACTGCTGTATCTGGAATAAAGTAGTTGTTACGTTTTATAAAATTAAAGGTTAATTTCAAAGTCTGAAAATCATTTGCTGATTAAATAATAGTTCATGCATATTAATAGTTAGACACCGTGACCCTAACCAGGATTAAGGGGCACTGAAGACGAATGAGTGAATGAATAATTGTCAGAATATCTCTTTTACTGATGTGGCGAAGCAAAAAAAAGAAGAAAAACTTTAACGAAAAATTGCATTACGCTTTTTCTTTCATAGAGACTTAAGCGTCTGGAACTGTTTCTTGAATAAGTGTAAACGAATAAATCTAGATCTAATATTGCATATACGATGTTATAAAGAGTCAGTAAAAGCCGAGAGTCAGGGTTTCTTATTTCACTTGGTTCATCTCAGCTCAAAACAAGGTGTTCATTCGTAATTCAGAACCACAAAGATCACATTCTCCCTATCTCTTATTCATTCTTTCAGCTGTGCACACACACACACACACACACACACATACACACACACCTGCCATCCTATCAAGATTGTATATACTGATCATCATTGAGATGAAGATAAGATTAAATAAATGTTACAGTTCTATTGCACTAATACATAAGAAGATGGCCCGGAGTAACGGGAAACAGCACGATTAAATAGCGAACAGAACATGAAGGTTAAAATATGGAATTCTTGCAGTTTGTTGCATCAGAGAAATAAAGTTCCCAACAGTGTTGAACTCAGATGGATTTCATTCACGTCTTCACTTTAAACTTTTTCTCTTTGGGCGATAAGATTTTGGCTGTGAAGCTGCAACGCGAGTCCCTGTTGAGAACTGTGTTGTGTTTTTGAGTGTATTTTCAGAATGGAGGCAATGTTACTTCAGTTAATAAGAGGCGTTGGCTTATATAAATAAGTCTTTACTTAGTAATGTGAGGACAGCTGCTCGTATAGTAGTCATGCTTTTAAAGTCTCTCTGTTTGCTTTATATTTTGTGCAGTATTTGTTGAGCCACTACTGCGAAACTAAACAAAGCAGTCGGGGAATGTGTGCGAGAGCATTGTAGTAAGAAGGTACAAGACAAAAAGCAAATTAGGACAATGGAGAGAGGGAGCAGTTTAAAGTTGGAGGTACGAGATAAAAAGTAATTTAACATACATACATATATAAAATGACGTCGGAACGATAAATATCTGAACGTCCTTTCGTACCGATGCAGGACTGATTTATAAGCGCACTCCAGCGTCACTCAGGAAATAGTGGATACTCTTTTGAGTCTAGTTTCTCTTAAGGTTTCTTTCTCATGGCTTGCTCATTAGGGTGGAACTGAATTCATAAAAGCTATATAATGTATATATTTGCTGTTAAAATCATAGGGATGTGCACAAACACAGCATGTTTTTTGCATAAAAGCAATTCAGCATTCTGGCAGGAGTCATTTTCATGGATCATGTGTTCTAGGCTGATGGTGGTCTGGTTCACAGAGGCATGTGATTGTGTGCTCTGACAGATTTGGTCTGATTTGGGTCCAGGAGTGAGCAGGGCTGAATTCTAGTGACTCCTTAGTTCCTCTTGCCAAATCAGGACTATGGCAATCACACCTGGCTGATTGTGGCCATTTTGCACAATACTGTGTTAAGTCATTTAGTTGTGCCTGAGGGCTTCAGCCTCTAAAGCAATCCAGTGTGAATATTACGGGCATTTAGATACCCACAGTTACTGTATTGTTGTTTAAATGAGTTGGTAATATTTCTCAGCAGTTTTTTTTCGTCTCTCTCTGGTAAGGTGTCAGGCTTTGGTCATTTGGATTTATCATATCTCCCAGACTAAGACAATTTCACCTCTAGTTCAACTCTTTCAAATTCAAATAACAGGCAGGTTTTCAGAAGGCTGTTAGTAGTTTGGGGAGGGGTGGATTGGACTGGAGCAAGCACTGTGAATAATATGGTCCCTAGTCCTGTGGGAGCTGAGAGTCCCTTCCAGATGCTGTGTGTGAGTGGCAGCTTGGGCTGGGTGAAAGGTTACGGAAATCAGGCAGCGTCGGCAAACACGAACGCGTCTCTCTCAGCCTACCTTTTCAGTATGGGCGTGGGGGAGGGAGTGTGAGACAAAGTTTACTGTTTGGTCTAGTGACCCTGTGTAAATGAGTAGAAGCATGTTATTAAAACATCATTATGTCTAAAATGGCGAGGACAAGAAGCGTAAAACAACATTTTAAATGTACTGTGAAGAATTGTTATCGGAGTTCACTAGCTTGTTTTGCTATTCTGATCTGTCGGTGTAAATTTGGCTAGATAATTGGATGCTGTACAAGTTAGAGAGACTCGCAAGAAAAAAAGTAGCCTTTTAAATGCTATCCTTGTGCATCTGCATCTGCTGTATTGGAATTATGGGTGGAAGTGGTCCACTGCATGTAGACACTATGTAATAAAATAACTATGTGGTTCACAAAATGTCAGGATGCTACACTTTGCAATGAACTTTGTTTTTTTTTTTTTTTTTTTTCAAATCATGAAACATCTCATTAGAAGGCTTTTGTATTTTTCTTCACATTAGAGCCGTGTCAGGGTTTTTTTTTTTAATTTTTGTTATTTCTGGAGCATGGATGTTAAAGCCACCACGTCATTCTCCCAGCTTCATGTTTTGAACACAAATGCAGTGAATCTACATCTGTATCTGATGCTTTCTGTACTTACTGTGAACTGCAGATTTATTATTGATGACTCTAGACTAGTCTTTCTTTGTGTTTTGGACTCTGGAGCAAAAAAAGGCTGATGCAATGCATGATTCATCATACGAGCGTACATGCTAGACAACTCCGAAGCAAGTAAACTTATATGCGAGTGTGTGCTGTACCGCGTGTCCACATCTGCAGCGTTTTAAATGTTAGTAAGATGCCTTGAACATTAGTGGAAGTTTGTACAAGTAAATAAATGTTATAAAACACAAGCCAGGGTTTGGCAGGCTCAGGTCTGGTTTAATCTCACACATATGTGTGAGTTAGGCTTGGGGATTTAGATACGAGTTTGAATGCGTGCTGAGGGAGGCATGAACCAGTAAAGGTCATCCAAATGTCACCCTGAGAGATATAGTGTGGTGGATGGTGGAAGGCTCTTCCTGAACTCTCCCAGGTCTGTAAATCTGAGTGCTTTTTGTTCCCAAGCACTCCTGGCTATGCCAATCCCGTCTTTGTCTGCCATTTCCTTTAATCACTGTGCTGGGAAGGCCATGTGAAACAGTTCCTGAAGTTAATTAATAGAGCCATGTGAGAGCTTTGCCATTACTTCTTCAGGGGAAGCCAGAGAGGATGAGAGGAAGGTTTGGATGGTAGATGGAAGGCTGGTGTTATGTTTCTGTCCAACATTGTTCTCTGCTTTCTTCACATGCTGTAGGGTACAAATCTGTCCATATAGGTACATTAGAAAGCGGCAGTCATTAGCAGGGCTATAAAGACACTTTCAGGATGTCTTCAGTACCACAGAAAGGTCACCGCAGTCACAAAACGAAAGACACCGAGTTTGGCAGGGATGTTGGCGGAACCTGATGTGTTGAAAAGCTGTGTTTTTCTCAGCTTTACGGGGCTAATTATGGAACGGTGTCGTAAACACGTTGCGAGGCACCTGTTCTTTAGCACAGTGTTCTTTTTCTAATGACGACAGATCTGCTCTCTTCTTTTCCTCTCTGAGCTGCCAAGTGCCTGGTTATTATTGTGCAGCAGGCATTTCCAAGGAGTCATATTAAAAGTGCTGATGTGGCTTTGCTAGCAAGCCAATAGAGGGAGAGAAAGGGTACAGTGAATTAACCCATGTCTGCTGCCATGCCAGCCTAAACGCTTTCTTTCTCCCTTTTCTCTTTTTCTCTCTATCTACGCAAGCCATGCAAACAGAAATTTATATCCGTTAAGATACCATTTAAAAACATGACACTCTGCTGATAAATCATATTCGCTGCAGTGTGAGCCTTAGATAACCTGTGCTGCGGATTGCTAACGCTATCAGCTTGTTAGTTTCTTTCATAAGCAGGATTAAAGTAAGGGTAGCTGACGACGGGCTTAGTCCCAACTCTGTAATCAGTACTTGTTTTCTCGTCATAGAACACGATTAGGTCAGGGGAAGCACGGCTCTTTATTAGTACAATAACCTTATGTGTTGCACGGAAAGCCACATGTGAGTAGTTGAATGGACAGTCCTTCAGTTTTCCTTCCACGCAGCTCTTTGTTTCTGCAGCTTGACGTCCAGCATTAATCATCATTATTACCTGAGGATAGGGCTTTAAGAGAACGACGAGAAACATAGATGACAAGCTCTAATAGCTTAAAGCTATCAATTGCTTGAAATAAACAACAACCAAATTAAAATTTACCTCTGAGAGCTTGCCAGCTCTGCTCTTCAGCTCAGTTCCACCTGATAACCTTTCATTACTCGTACTTGCTCTCATGTCTTGGCTCCGTTTCTACCATTTAAATTCCCGATATCAAGCTTTGTTAGAAAAAAAGGGATATTTAGACAGACTTAAACATGTTCATGTCTCATACGACTACTCTAAACTTTATATAACCTGAGATTAAATTCGGATACTGAAACAGAACGAAGCTGAAAATCTGATCATATTAACACGAAACATGCGTTGTGAAATGTAAACGTCAATAGAAATACGTAATATAAAAGCAGGTTATGAGAATGAATAGTGTGTGTGAGGGGGTCTGTGAGTCTATTGTGCATATTTATAGAATCTGGATTTATAGATAAAGCTAAACCCGAGTGTTTCCTGTGCACCTTGTCTGTTGTTTAATGTTATTTGCAGAGCTGCTATATCAAGCACTTTTATTTAACGCAATAAACATGGTCCACAGAACAGTTCTTTAGGTGCCATCAGTGATATTGTTCCGTTGTCAAAAGCTAATGGTTATTGCAAACATCCTGTCTGGCCAATAAGACTGCAAAACATTAGTCTTCATAGCTCATTTATAAAGTTTTAATAGTCCCACAAATTCATGCATGGAGAATATTAGCGCATAAGAGGGCTTTAACTAATGTTTAGCGTCGCACTGTGATCACATTAACATTACAATATGTCATTTAGAAAACATTTTCTCTCCAGTGCCTTAATAGGTTGGAGCTGAAATGGCTGTTTGGCGTAGGGCTGTGCTCCAAATCGGAACTGAGAGGACAATTTGAAACTGAGAGGACATTTCTGCAGTTTAGACTTCTGACACTCGTTCTCCCAGTAGGGACAAACGTAACACACTGAAGCCGGGCGGTGATGCGGCGTTCCTGTCACGGGAAACAGCGAGACGGCGAGGCTAACGTTCTTAATATTACGATGATCTAGTCTTGGCCTAGATTTTTGTATCTTCTGTCATCTTGGAAAGAAAAGAGGAAAGTCACAGCGAGATGCGTTCAGCAGAAAACAAGTAAAGGGAGAGGAGAGTATTAAAAACCAACTAAAGCTGAGCATTAGTGCAAAACAAACCATCTAGAAAGAACAGCTGTCGCTGGCAACGACTAGACATCCGCCGTTTGCTTGTTATATACAGCGTTACACCCAGATCCAATACGATTTCAAATTCCTCATGCTCGTGAGGAGAAAATCATAAAGATTAATTACATTTCTATGGACCATATCAGTGTGCAGAAGTAACAGTGGTGTGCCACACTACAGGAGCAAGCAGGATCTGGAGGAAAATCTTAACGTTGAAGCAGTAGTGTTTTTCAGACCGCACATAATGAAATGTTTTAGCTTTATAGCGGCTGTGTGATTAGCATAATCTTTTTCAAATCTTTCCTTTTTCTCCCTTAAGTTATCAAGCAAGTGAGGTAAGCACACCCTTCAAACAATTCAGATATTTCTCCACTCACTTTAGTCTAGAAACTATCCTCTAGAGGGACAGAAAGAGCTTTGATTTTCATATTCTAACGGCTTTGGAAATTGCCATAATAATTTCAAATTTGTCCCGGAGTACCTTCTGCTTTATATTTGTCTTTCATTTGAAGCTGAACATTGAAGCTTGAGTAAACACGCAAAAGTAGGCTACAAATATGGCAGTCATCTCAGGTAGGATAAAACAGCCGCACCTAGTTTTAACCGAAATGTTTCAGGCTTGGCAGCTCGTTACGGATTTCCACTTCTACGGATTTCTGAGCGTGGATGATCAATTATATTGGCAAAATTGATATTTGCGAAAGATCCTCCACATTTAATTAAGTAGCAGTATCCTATAGTAACAGCGGCTGATATTAAGCTTAAAGTTCACACGTTCCCCCATGACAGATTCACCAGAGAGCTAAACTGGAGCTGCTGTGGAGTGTTACTGAACATTTACAGTCTCAGTGCTGTACTTAAATGATAGCCAAAATCTAAAATGCTGATTCAGTGCAGTGTAGAGCAATAAAGATCCCTGGACTTGAAGTCACCCACTTCTAAGAGTCTGTTAAGGTGTTATGGTTGAATGGGTTAACATATTATAGTAATTACCAAGGCTGACGGGAACAAAAGATTGGTGACCAGAGAGTCCATGGAGAACAGGCTTATTCAGAAGCCTGGTTTTAATGAACTTACTCGAGCCTCTTTTTCTTACCCCGAGTCTCGTAGCAACGAATTCTCTCACAGCGGGTGCCACACACACAAAGCAAGTCAGCCACTCTTTTACTTATTTTCAACAGCATAAACTCTGTTCTGTCTTTCTCTCTTCCAATTTACCATGCCATCAGCAGAATGACTGAGTTCAGCTGAATCGATGAATACCATTTTTCCTTTTCAAGGCTTTATGTAGTATTAGCACTTTTTTTTTTTTGCCAGCACAGACTGCTCCTGTATGCACATATGGTCAGGAGTAAAGGAGGTATATGAGCAAAGGAGCTTGCAAAACGATAGCTTTATCAGGCACTGAGCAGGAACACACAAACCTTGGTGTAAATCCCAAACTTCACAACACAGTAGCAACAAAAGCAAGCAAGCACACACAACAGCATTTCAAAGACAAGCCTCGTCTTCTGTACTGTTACCAAAGAGGAGCCTGAGCACTTAAATCTGTGTTGTTTTTAGATGAGAATCAGGGGCTGCTCTGATCACCTGCCAGTAAAGGCCACAGCGGTTGGATTACGGCGACCATATTGACTTCTCCTTGATCGTATTTTGGTGCCTCGCACAGAGCTGATAACCCAGTGCTCCTGCAGCCCACTGACCGGTAGAGACCAACAGGATGCCTGCGGTCAGCAGATTAGCCCATGACACGAGCACTGAGCACTCTCGCACCGTCAGCACGCCAACACGTTTTATCCTCAAACACGGGGCTCTCATTTCCTCATCTCTCTCATTCTGTTCTCCCGCCAGTTCTTATTTGTTCCTGAGATTGTGTTGACAGTAATGAAGGCAGCATCATTCAGGAACAGTGCCTTCTTAAAAACAACACAAAACAATTTTAACACCTTCACCAGTTTTGACTTAATCCTTAAATCAAATTTATCTAAGGATGGCTTTTCTTTCTGATTAGCTATTCATTTTTTTTTTCCTTCTCTCCCCTGACTACTCTCCTGAATTCCTCTTTAATAGGATGGAATGAACTCTCACAAAAGTCATATTTCTGTCACAGGGAGAGAATAGGGCCCTGTACGTTACAGCGTCTGTGTGACATGTTTAATTAAAGGGGTCTGTTAGAAGCACCACAGATCTGATTGAATTAGACAGGATCTCAAGGCATAGCTTGCTGTGCCGGTACCCTACTTCACCTGCTAATGTCGGGCAGTAGCTGCACTGAGCTCAGCAGATTGTGGCCTGAAATGGACATGCTGTACTTCTGTAGCGCATGTGACACCATGACAAAAGCCGACACAGCATTATCATATGTGAAAGGAATGTGCCAGCGACTTTATAATACACACAGTCGTCTGTTCACTCTTTGAGACCACGAGGATCATTTTATGGATGCTAATTCGATTCTGTTTTTCTTACTTTTCTGCGAGAGACGGTAGTGTTTACCTTCTTTAATTTAGCCGACACAGAGAAACACAAAAGCTTTCATCAGAGTGGAATGGGGTAATTTTGTAGCTCCGTGAACCATCTGAAATCGAAAATTGATTTAAGGCCAACGCCTGAATCAACACTCTATTGTTTGAACCCTTGTATGACGGTGGCTTTCTTTGCTGGGCGGAGAGTAACAAGGTAACAAGATTAGATCACGTTAGTTGACCTATAGGATTACTTTATTAGAGCAGGCCAACACTTTCAAAGATGACTTCATCTGTCTGCCGGCTATTCCCTCACTCTTTCTCTTTCCCCTCTCTCCCAAAAGGGAGCCTCTTTTTTTTTTTTCTTCTTCTTCTTTCTTTCCCTCTCTCTCTCTCTGAGGACCAGAAGGGTAGGAATCCATTTCTTGCACAATTGAATTGAAAAATAATCATGAGTGGAATGGCCACGCTTTGCTGGAATATCATGATGTGCAGAGAGTTTGGCAACGAGGCAGAAGGATGATGTTGAGAAAAAAAAAGAAAGGAACCCTCACGCTTTAATTAAAAGAAGCAGTGCCCGCTTCAAGTGAGGGCTTAATATCTTCATGCCAAACTAAGCAATGACTGTCAGGATCTGGTCTGACTCTTACTCAGGGAATGTTCAAACTCAGCACTTTTGATGTATCCTGACCCGTATAGATAGATCTTGGCCAGTGATGGTGTTAATTGAATATGAACTAAACTATTACGGTTCCAAAATGTCCGTTTGTTATGGCTGTCCGACATGCAAATCTTGTGTTGTCAAATATATATATATATATTCAGCATCTCAACATATGAGTTGGTCAGTTGATCACAGTTGAAGCCTCTTAGAAGTAAATTAGGCAGTGAGAGAGTGGAGTGCTTTAATGCCATTCAAGTGTACTTTTATTTACTGCCAGTCTCTTAGCTAGGATTGTTTGTTACTCTCTCTCTCTCTCTCACTCTCTCTCTCTCTCTCTCTCTCTCTCTCCTTCTTCCCTTTCAGAGTGTGTGGGTGAGGAAGTGGTTGTCAAGGACTTTTCTCCTCTGCCACAAACAATAGAATGCTCTGCTGTACAGACATCACCAGAAGAGGGAAATGTGTATTTCCTTTCTTTCAATTAGCAAAATGAGAGATGGGAGGGCTATAGAAAGATATGTTATTCAGGTTAATGGTGTATTTCTCATCTTTTCACTTTTGGTTATTAAGGGGCCTAAATGTGGGCCAGTGTCTATGTTCTGATAACAAAAACTCAATCACTCCATCTGTGTTGTTTTTATCAAACTAGTTTTAAGCTTTGCCGCCATTCTGATCAGGATGTTCTCTGCCTGGTATGATGTTAACTAGGAGAGTTGGGTTTGTCGTGTTGCAGGCACGCATCTCATTTGCATTAACTTCTAAGACTTTATTTTGCTTGTCTTAGAGAGGCTAAGAACAGAAAGTAGCATCCTGTATGTGCTTAACTGGAGAGTGACTTCAAAGCTTCTTTAAAAATTGATTGGACTTGCTGGAGCCTTTTTTTCCCCCTCAGACACAAATACAAAGTTTGTGCTCCACATGAACATGGCCTGTAATGTTCATGAGGCAGCCTGGCATCGCTTATTGGGTCACCTGCACCTGCCGTCTCATCTCGGAGTAGATACGGAAAAGGTGCAGGAGGTACATGAAACACTGCATTATATTTCTGTAATTTCACACTTGTGCAGGCATTTACCCACTACATATAGTCCCCTAAAGCTACATAATACCTTTTGCTTTGGTCTCTGTGGACGTTTTTCTCCGAAAGAGCTGATTCAACCTCTAGCATACTCACTTAGCGTGGAATGCCGTGGTTGTTCTATTGCTGAGAAGGTTTATTAGGTAGCGATGCGATAAGCTCGAGGGTATCATACCAGCATCTTTCCTCAGATTCAAGTCCCTCTTACCGTGGTCATTTAGTTCATTGCCACAACCTCCAACTCAATCATTTATCCAATCTTCCACAGTCTCTCTGTGCTTAACTGCACTGCAGTCCTTTGACCGAATCCTGGCTTTCACTGTCCAGTCTCTATAATGAGCTTTAGCTCTTCAAAGTTATCATACTGTGCTTTTTACACAGTGCTTTAGTATGGATATTAACCAGAAATATGAATCCCTGGAAGACAGAAATATGTAAATGGAACTAGAGCTGGGTACTAACCCTATGTGCTACATCCATGGGATATTTCAGCCTAAGCCTGTCATCAAAAAAGTTAAGCTTCATCAAGATACAAATCATTCTCCCAAAACTACATATGATACATAAAGAATATAGATCAACTTCCAACTATCCAAATAGACTTAATGCACAGGGATAATTGGCATTGTAGAAATTAACAGCAGTATGACTGGCGGCTACTAGGTAGGCAGAACATGGTCTGTGTAAGCATACTAAAAACCAAGATGGACTTGGACACTGTAGTTGTCTGTTAGAAAGCCAAATGAAAGCACTTTTAGTGAAACCTAGCTGTGAATCCTTCAAAGAAGAAAACCTGTCCCTGATGAAAAGCAGAGGGTGATTTCTAACAGCACCAGTACTCACTGGCCTTGTTTACCAAGAGGTCCAGAGGGAGTTGTCCTGATTTGCCAAGAGCTCTGGATGAATCACGTACCACCATCAAGATGAGACCATGGCAAAGCATGCAAAGGCAGACATGGAAGGACAGGCACATCCCATGATGCCCTGATTATTTATATCCTGAGGTATAATATGTTGGAGACAAAGAGTTCCTGGTTGTGGCCAAAACAACGTCCTGTCTTGCCAGGCTGTTACATCACAGCAGCCGGTGCCAAATGAAGCTGCCTCCCATAGAGCCTAGGTTCAGGAAGCATACAGAGCACATTTGGTCAATGGAAAAAAATGGCAACAGGTTGTTAGGATGAAGAGTAGCCAGATTTTAACCATGATAACTGTTCTTATGTTATATGAAGTTGCCCTATTAAGCTAACTCGAATGTGGATGTTTCTTCTTAAATGTTCAGCCTTGGTGCACTATTGGTTTCTTCCATTTAATGGTGTCTGGCAGACTAAAGATTTTGATTTGGGATCTTTGATAGTTGTGGCCTGAAGGAGGTGTTGGTGGGGATCAGGTCTCTGTTAAGCTCTGATGAGCTGTCAGGGCTGCGCCTCTGTTCATCTAATCCTGGCATCCCTCTGCCATCTGATTTTCCTCCCCGATCTCTCCCATCGCTCAAGGCATCGCTGCTTTAATGCAGATAATGCCTTTTTAGTTTTGCGCCAAAATATAATCTTTTAAAATCCTTCCTAATCGGAGCTACAGTGACATAAACAGTACCATGGAAAATGGCCTAGGAAAGACTACATAAAGTGGAAAGTTTGTGTAGCAACATATTTTTCACCACACTTGATATGCATAATTCCTTTTATTTGATATCTGCGCAGGATGTGATAAGGTGTCACACAATTATCACTGTCAGTGCACACTGTGCCACTTTACTTCACGACACAAGTAATGAAGCTGTTTGAATCTTCTTTATTATGAAGTGCTATATTACTTATAGTGCTAGTTAATTATATAAATATTTATAAAAACTATTTGTTTTGGCCCAGTTGCGTGTATATTGTTAGCGTCTGTTATATGTCAGGTCTGGCCACCCCACTTTTGGTTCACATCAAATGTGCCGAGAATTGGTTAAAAAGTAAGAGTCCATTCACTGATCCCAGGCAATGAAACTTTGGAGTCAATTCCACACACTAAATGATACACCTCAACAAACAATATGAACTTTGGAAGAAACATCCAGTGGATATTGAACTTTATTTTGAGTTTGACTCAACAGTTCACACACAGTGATTAGATGATTAATCCACTGAAGCCTTTATTTGTCACATATACATTACAGCACAGTGAAATTCTTTCTTCACATATCCCATCCTTGGAGGCTGGGGTCAGAGCGCAGGGTCAGCGCCTCCAGAGCAGGGAGGGTTAAAGGCCCAACAGTGGCAACTTGACGGTGCTGGGGCTTGAACCCCCGATCTTCCAGTCAACAACCCAGAGCCTTAACCACTTGAGCTACCACCACCCTGATTTTCTCATATCTCAGCTTATTAGGAAGCTGGGTTCAGAGCGCAGGGTCAGTCATGATACGGCGCCCCTGGATCAGGGAGGGTTAAGGGCCTTGCTCAAAGACCCAACAGCAGTAGCTTGGCAGTACTGGGCTCGAACCCCCAACCATCTGACCAGTGACCCAAAGCCTTAACTGTGTGAGCCACCACTTCACTGGACACACTGATATATCTTTGTAAAAATAAACCCTACAGCGTGACCTGTTCTTTAATTAAGTTCTGTTGTAATAGTTGACAGAAATGCTGAAGACAAATACCTTTAAGCAAATATCTTTTGGTCCGTTTTTCAATAATCCAGCTTTTCATTTAGCAAAACTAGAATTGTTCTATTGCATGACAAAGATTTGCTAATGAGACACAGCCATCTTTGCTGCCACCATTCCTGAAACAATCTGAGCTAAGGAGAAATCTCCTGGCCAGCATGAAGGCAATGCTCCTTTGATGTAGATTTCATAGTAAGATGGAGAAGCCTCCAGAAAGATTGGACCACACCCACCATCAGCCAGCACTACACTTGACTTCATAGGGAACTACAAAGACACAAACATCTTTGTCCTAGTGCAGAAATGAGAACTTTGATGTTTAGGTTGGATCTGCAGCACTAACAGTTCTTCACTATAGTACATGGAGGGAAATGTAAAGGGCTTTGAAGCCTTCATCATTTTTTTTCCCGTAGACTTACGCTTAGGCACCTGGTGTGCATTCGCTGCAATGAAGTAATGAGGCGCAAGAAGAACCAATAATAACAGAGAGCACAGAGTGCCGCAGACTGAACGCCTTGCCCTTTTCCACAAAGCTGTGCGTGGATACATAAATCAGGACCAGCCTCAAAAACACAAAATGAAAAATTCTTTCTTTGTCCTTCACATAGATGAGATTAAGTCAGAGAAGCCACTAATATGGCAGGAAAGGCCAGAACGGATTTTTAGGCAACAGAAAAACACACAAGGTTGATTATTACTTTGAGGAACAGTTTGATATGCACATAGCATTTGCCATTTTAAAATGTCACTAGGTAAAAGTTTAATGGCCAGGAGGGCTGCAGCTTATTAGCATGTTCTTTCTCTAATTCTACAAGGATAATCAAATCCGAGTCTAATTCTATAGCAGTACTCAAATGCAATTAATCTTATAACAATGTTCAGGAGCAGTGAGGTATTTCTGTCCTAAACACACTGATTGCTTCAAATGTGAATTCAGATCTATAGCTCATAATTTCTCGACATGACTCATTAACGGCATGTAAGACCGCGAGTATTATCACATGAATCGCTATTCTCAGAATATGTGTTTCTTTCTTTTTATTCATCATTGTTCACATCAGAGTTAAGGTGACCTCACTGGGTTCCTGTGAGTCACATGTTAGTGGCTGAAAGAAAGGAAAGTGTGGAAGGAGGCGTTTCTAAGATTAGAGGGAATGCATCGGGTATAAATTGCTTGGCTTTCAAACTGTGTACGTAAGCAAGGAAGATAATTAACCAGACCCATGTGTGGAGGGGAGATGGTAAAAATGAGGGAGAAGAGCCAGGATGCAGGTGGGGCAATAGATGCAATTTCATTTGGAACTTTCCAAGGAATCTCCCCATGCTGCTGGAACGGAAATAACAGACAATCCGACAAAACACCTGATACTCCCATGGCTTTCTATGGACCCAAACTATCTCATAATATTACATTGTAAGTACTTTAGTTTTTAGTGAATATAAAAATTTAGGCCTCTAGCAGCACACAGTCTTTTTGAGATCACGGTCCTTTTTGTTAGAACAGAAATGCAGATGTTTTTATTAGTGCAGCAATGAATGAACAGCTGTACGACGTGATAAAGTCAGAAAAAACGTGAGAGCGCACGGATTCTGTTCGGAGCGTGTGGACCGTGACCTGGCGCTATAGGGCGCACTTATGCTGCTTGGCTACCAGACCTGCTTTCTCTTTCCACGCTGCAGCTTAGCAGCCAGAAGATGGCATGGTTCGTATGCAGTCTCCTAGAACGGGAGAGGAGGCAGCCGTGCTATTAATAGGCACGCTATGGTTCAGCTTTAACCTCAGCAAGAGAGAGAGAGTCACTGTAAATAAACTGCCACTCCAGTGCGCGCTTCCTTTAACATCTCTACTCTTTTCAGATCAGAGAGCATAAAACGTATTATTGTTTTATTTGATGCCTAATGAGCCTGCCCATATTACACAGAGGAAATTGGCACACAGGAAGGTGACCTTTGTGCTTAAAATCACACCCGTAGTACCCAATTAGATGGACCTACATCGATGAACCCCTTAAATAAACCTGAACCGCACCACGTATATGATACATCATCAACATACAGCACTTAGATGACACCCTTCCAGAAAAACAGATAAACCAGGAAGCAATCTTGGTTTAGTGTTACAGGGTTTGTAGCTTTAGCAAGTTTGGCAAGCTTGTATCTTTTTAAACAGATCCAGACTGCCCAGGGCTCTTGTCAGGGATGTTTTATGTAAGGAGTTTTTTGTGTGAGTGCACTCAGGTGTTTAGCTTCGTATTGCTCCTCGATGGGAATGTGGCCTGACGTGGAGGGGCTGGATGGAGCGTGTTCGAGGAGACAAGCTGAAGACAAACAAGAACCGCAATGCTTATTTAAAACCCATTGAATTCTTACTGCTGAACATTCACTCTGGAATCTCGCTAGCTTTTGAGAACCTTGACAAGTACATTTCAAACCTTGACAGCAATTCATAAATCACTAAGCACCAATTTGCTGTGTTTTGAAACATGGCGATGGTAAAATAAAACTCTAGTAGATGATATTTACACATACTTTCATCGAGTATTATTGGTGCAACAGCAGACAGAAAGGAAACCTCAGAACTAAATGCACTCTTAAATCAACCATCAGCAGTGAATAATTTTTTTATTAAAAATGCATGAGAGATGACCATCTTGAGTTATTCATCTTTATATTGCAATAACGCTTCATCCAGATTTACAGGAAGGGAGCAAGGAGGTGTCAGAAACTGAAAGGGGAAGTGATAGTTTTCATTAGTGCTGGCTGCATCGTTCTCTGTGGACCTCAGTATTCTCCTCTCCCAGTTCTTTTATGCACCCAACTGCATCAGTGCTCTGGATTTCCCAGCTAAGGTTAAAGTTCTGTTTAGTTTCTTAAAGCATCATAATTAGACACATTTAACTAACAGACACACTCCCTTCCCGGATGCTGCAATAATCAATAGTCACAGCAGCACTCTCGGCGTGATCAACTCTTTGTTTATACATACAAGCGAACAAGAGTCTGCTGACACTTCCCCGTGTAACTCACAAACACGAGGCTCATATTTTAACTTTACATGAGACATGACACTAATACTAACTAATACTAATACTATTATTAGGGATGGTCGGTGAGTTGTTTGCTCCCCATGTGACAAGAAGGCAAGGTTTGCATGCGGTTATACATTACTGTGAATAAAGTCTTCAAATTAGAAGACTGCACAGATCAGGGATAAAATAGTTCACAGCCTTGTTCTTCACACAGGTTGTTCTTTTTCATGTGTGAAAATAATATCATCTCTACATTTCTTACATGACATGGTGTGACTAGAGTTGGAACATAACCCTATTTGCTCACCTCTCCTGTCATATGACGGCTATGAAATGGGGATAGTGAAGGCTAACACATTCTTCCTCTAAGACACATGAGGCCTATTGACTGCATCTTTTCAACTGCTTGCAGATGAGCACTATTTGCCCTTTTCTGCATCCTTGAGCTCACACATGCCCACCATTGTCTAGCATCTCTGTGATTACACGAAAGAGAGAGAAAGTATGTGTACAGGTAGCCGAAACAATTAGTCTACTTATTGGCAGAGTGATGAGGAGATGAGGAGCTTACCTGAATCGCTAAATAAGAGTTCATCCCCCAAATCTCAGGGCCAAAAGGGATGTCTGTAATGTTACTGTTCTTTTCATAGAAGTCTCCCGGTTAACTAAGTTGCCTGGGAATAGAAAATCATTTCAAGAAATCAATTTATTCATGATGTACAGTAACCGTGACTTTATAACGTACTGCGCATAATACTGATATATATTCGGCCCTAAAAAAATTCCATTCAAAGTGCATGTATGTGCTTTGTTTGACCTTCCTCTGAGGATACCTAAAGGATGATGGAGTTAGTTGAGTTAAGGCAGAGAAAGATGGAGTGAGAGAGGCCGTCCTTGCACTTGTCACTCAGGCACACGGGCACTAACAAAGCATCCCACTTCATAATGAATGGTCCTTTAATTTGTTTTTCCTGACAAGGTCACTGTGAGTGATGGGTGAAAGGTATTTACTTTGCCCACACTGGTAGTGAGTGGGAGAGAAGAGAAAGATGAAGGAATAAAAAATAGTCTGAACAAAAATTAAAAGCCCATATTCATACCTTTCTCCTTGCTAGAAACTCACTATTGGTATGGCTCTGTGCCGACGTCCTTGTCCTGGTCAACTGTGATCTTTAAAATCATCGGCTTTATGCAGCTTTTGTGCTCGTGCATTTTTGAGCCATGTTTAAACAGCCAAGCAGGCATGTGGCCGCTCTCCTTGTAGCAGATTACTCAAAGTACTCAGATTACACAAACCATGATGGCCGAGACAAATTATTTGCTTATCCAAAGTACAAAGTAAGCTCAAAGCAGCATTCTTTAGACTTATTTACCAGTTTATTATTATGGCACATTGTAATGAGGTCAGGTCCAGGTCAACTGTGATGTTTAAAATAGGTCCCTCAGGATTGTGATTTAGAGTGGAACAATTATTTTTATATTCTACGTAAAGATTTAGGGTGGCAGTGTGGTGCCGTGGGTAGCATCGCTGCCTTATAGCTCGTAAAGTTTCCCAGAGCTCCGGTTATAGTCCTTGTGTGTGATGGACTAACATCCCATCCATGGTGTGTTCCCACCTTCCAGTATTCCTGATGTAGGCTCCAGATAAAGGATAAAGGATAAAGCAGGGACTAAAGTGTTTTCTAGATTCTTTAAAAGTGGAAACTATTTTCATTTGTTTTCGTTCATCGTGCAAAACGCATAATGTATGTCCATTGTCTGAATTTTCACAACATTTACATATTTAAAGGCAAAACCCCACAGTTTAACGATTAAAAATACATGTTCTCTTTTTCTAAATAAGTCTATCAAAGCATATTTCTAAACACGATTAAAAAAGGGTTTGGAATAAATGCCTGGAGTTCGAAGGCTAGAAAGAGCTAATCAAAATCTGATTGGCATTTTGAAAGGTTTTTGACATCTCTGCAAACAGAAAGGTTAGGTTATGTTCGAATTTTTCAGTCACAAGAAAAACGAGTGAGGCAGAAATGAACGCGAATCGTCTAGGGAAGAATCTCAGTCGAGTATTAATCATATTTAAAAATTACTACTGGATGTATGAAAGCACAGTGTTGTTCACATTTTTATGAATCCTAAAGTAATTCTTCACACAAATACGTAAGGCTAGAACAACACAAACAGCTGAATAATATAAGACTCAGTGCCTGGTGGTGGACAGGATGCTTTTTGAGGGTGGTACATAGAAACATTGTTTTCTCTGGCAGAGGTGACTAGGTGATTATGACTACAAGTAGCGTCAAGATGGAGGTCAAATTCAAAACAGCTTCCAAAATTATGCACTCTCTCTCTCTCTTTCATGCACGGAACAGGATGGCAGGCCTAAAAAACTGGAGTGCGTGTGCTGGAATGAAGAGATTTGCTGCTTCTGATGGCTGACTTAGCACAGCAGTGGTAGCCTGCAGATGTCTAGCGCCGGACATTAGCATTCATTTGAATTACATGTGTGTAAAAACAACTAACTGGCAAGGTGCAGTCCGAGTTAATCCTGATTACCGAGTAGCCGTCTGACACGTGCCGTCATGTTACACATACCCAATGCGAAGTGAGAAACCGTCAGCCGGTGTATTCCTTGTTCATGCTCAGCTTTCAAACTATGAGTAAATTTCAGCTTCTCTAATAAACACTCATTTCTACAGTCAGATTTATATTACAGAGATTATGACCCGAGGGGAACTCGGTTAAAATAGTTGGTCTTTGAGAAAGATTATTCACAATGATTTTAATGACTAATCCAGACCTGCTCCAACAACACAGCCTTCTGGATTCATTGATTTAAAAATCTGTTAAATCATTTAACTGCTGAAGAGAGAAGAGAGAAGGAACCTGGCACAAATATACGCTTGTCTACTGTTTTTCTTTTTTAATATTCACTCCTGGAGCTGATATTTTCAGCCGGAAACAATGCAATCTATTATGATTTTATTTCTAAATTTGTATCTGAATAAATAGAGCAGTATTTGCAATGTAGTTGCGGTTTCTCTCAGGCTACGTCTACACTAATCCGAAAAGATTTTTCCGAAAGAAGGGCGCTTTTCTAAAAACGCTCCCCTCCATGTTATCGTTCGCAAAAGCGAGCGAGAATGTATTCTGAATGTATGCTGAACTGGTCACATGACTAAAAATGCGTCATTTCGAAAGCCTCCGTTTTCACTGTCCACACCGCGACCAAACTGAACCACTTTGGAGAGCTTTTTTAAAAAAAGGTGTTGACTAAAAACGCCATCTCAGTGTGGACAGAAGGCCAAAACGGATAGAAAAATATGTGTGTTTTGAATGAAAATGTATCGGTGTGGCCTTCAATATTTAATCATAATTCATCCATTCATTACATCTTCAGTAACTGCATTATGCTGGTCAGGGTTGTAGTGGCTTTTCATCAGCATCACATACACTAAGATGTACAAGCATCAGAAGAACGTAATATATCTGAACATGAGTACGTAAACATAAAATCATAAATAATTCAGAAACATCTGAATATCACACGTCATGCTACATTTATCATTTCTTGCCTTTTCAGGGCAATTGCAATTGTTTCGGCAATGATAACTTTTCAGACGTTGACGTGTTCCCACTGTAAAAGTCCTCAAATTAAATTTCCATTATTGCTTCACTTATCAAAGGCACTAGGAATGTAAATAAAGATGGAAGGAGATGGAGGGAAAAAAAAGCAATTAAAAATAAATGGACTTCCAGTATTGCCTCAGAGAAGGAGATAAAGTGCTGCTTCACACTTCCTTAGCAATGTGCTGCTTTTTGTAGTCTTCTGTTCCAGGTCTTAGCTAAGCAGCAATACATCAAGATATAGCTTTGATTGAATAAAGAAAAAAAATAATAATAGAATAAACAAATAGTTATGCGTCATCCATTTCTGTAGGAAAAGCCAAAAGACATTAAAATGAGCTGATGGCTGTTAAAAAAAGCATTAATCAAACACACACACACACACACACACCTCTCAGAGTCTCAGGGGAACATTGATGGCAGGATCTTTCAGCACACTGATATTTCAGTCAGGTTCACTTGGGCACAGATAAAGCTTTTCCATGAACAAAATCATTTTAGTGTTAAGGAAAAACCCCAAATCAGTGTTTGGGATCGAGTCCTACTGAAAAGCTGTGGTCTGGAACAGAACTGAGGTCCACTCACACAACCCCAAGAACATAAAGGAGCTTAAAACATTCTGTATGGAGGAACAGGAGTCTCTACAAGGGTTTCTGAGCTTGTTATAAAATACAGAGAAACTCAGTGCTGTCTATTATTCCTGAACTGCAAGAAAATTGCACTACTTCAATAACACAATACCATACAATGTCTCTGTATCTTTAAGCGCGTCTTTAAGATCACTTCTTGTACATGTTATTCTTTATGTATATTGATTCCTGCTTATTTTCATGCTAGGTGCCAATACATTTTGGAGGATGCATCTACAGAACTGAAAGTTGTCTTAAAGTGTCCGTTTTAGAACAAACAGAGTTTAATTGGTTCATTAAAAAAAAAAAAAAAAATGAATAGAGTGTGTATAAATATAGTGCTTATGGAAAAATCTCTGCTTGTGGCTAATGTTTTAATTTAGTTAATATATCCTTAAGAGCATGCACTAGTAGAGCATACTAAAGCCATTAGGCGCTGATGGTACTGCACAGATTTTCTATAATAATTTTCAATTTAATTGGGTCTTATTAAACAGTGCCACACTGTAGTTTATTCAGACTCTTGTTTTAAACCACATTAGTTATATTAGTATCTCTAATCTTGATGATCCATTTGTCTGGCTTTGCTCTCTGGGCATTGTTTCCACCTTGCTAAGCTCCCCTCTAATGAAAAGTGCCGTATCATTTTAATTGGCCATTGTTTTCATTGTTTGACCTGGCTGAGCAGGAGAGGGGTCTCAAAACACACAAAAACAAGCAGGCGAGGAAAAAACGGGAGGCTGCCTCTCTTTTTTTTTTTTTTTTTTTTTTGTCCAAACACGTCTAAATAAAGTTGAAAGCATTCATCATGTGAATGAACTCGCTGCATCGTGTCCCAGAGATGGAGACCCTCCGTATTTGTCACTTTGACAGAGCCAAGGCTAACAGCGCCTGCATGGTAATGATATGAACCTCACAGTTACCATATGGATTAGTTTTTAATGTAGGTTTTCACAAGCCACGAGCAGTGAACACTTCATAACCAGACAAGCATCAATGAAACTTCATATCAAAATTTTTAATAAAGGAATTAAACTGTTTCTTATTGATCAGCATTTCTTCTGCAACATTAACTTGCTCAGGGTCTCACTGCAGATTCAGCTTTCATTTTATTGCGCCGGGCACATGCTATTTGCGTACTCTATATTGCCTGTTAAATTCCAGGTAAAAATATCACAGGGTTATTTAAATAGGTTTAGCTACTTAAATAACCCTGTATGAAATACATGAAATATATTAACTAGCCCAGCGGTTAATGTGTTTGCCTCCTCCCTAGTTTTGGTTGCCTAGAAATCTGATTATCTAGCCTAAAAATGTTAGCTACTGTAATTTAACTCGCAAATTCAGCAAGCTAAATCAAGTGCTTAAATAATGTCTGAGGTTGTGTATTTGAAAGGAAACGACTCTCCTGATAATGCTTTTGTTCTACAGTCATCATCATATTTATGTCTTTGTCAAGTAAACAGCGAGTGTTTGTTAAACGTTATACACCATTACAGCAAGTCCCTTTCCAGCTTTATTTCCCAGTGTTTTCGCAGTGTTCCAGCCTGCCGTTTTGCTCAGAAGGAAAACAATTTTTGGAGATAAATGAACGTAATTAATCCCATGTATTCAGGAACAATTACTCGAGGCAGCAGGCATTATCAAGCACAACTCATTACACCCAAATTCTAAATACGCCACCTTTGCAGCACACTCCTTGCGAACCTACAGCAGCACGGAACAGGCCAGGCAGGGCTAGCTGTGAGCCGAGATGAATGTTAGTCCCCATGCTGTGAGAGGAGTAGAATATCAGGGTTCTCCTTTACCCAGGAGGAACCAGGCAGCCCTCTGTGACCCAGATGAAATGAGAATGAAAGAGGGGGTGAAGCCAATGACATGCGGCATGAAGGCGGTGTATAATATACAATCACAAAGCCAGTATTCCCGAAAGAAGGAGCACTCGAGCTTAAACTTGTTATAAAGGAAAGTATTGAAAAGAGAAATTGGAGTCAGTGGAAAATGTTTTGATTTCTCATTTACACTGATTATGTTAAAAAAAAAAAAAAAGAGCGAAAGAAAAAAAAAAGAACAATTCATATTTCTTATCTTTGTGACAGACTCAAGGTGTTTGAGGTGTTAGAAATCCACTCATGTGCTGTGAATTTATTTCTCATTTACAATGACACATGGCATTGAGCGGACGCTTTCAGAAACCCTGGTATGATGCTTTCAAAAAGTCTTTTTCCAGAGATAAATCAAATAGAGAGTGAGATTGATTTTTTTTTTTTAAATTGTCATTCCACTGGAAATGGATGTTAGCAAATGCACTAGGAAAATTGGAGGAGTATGGTACATTTTGTCCCCGGAAATTGTGCAGAAAATGATGAAAGACTACAAGGAGCCACTCACATATGAATTTTAAAAACAGTGCGAAAAAGCGTGCTTTTAATACGGGCCTCTCTGACAGTGTGCCATATTGAACTGACAGGCAGCGGGGTCTACAGTGCGGGTCGTCACGCTATTTTAATAGATGTCACTCCTCAGAGAAAGGTTTCTTCATCTCTCCACATTGATTACACAGACAGTATTTGAGCGGACAGCAGACGACGAGCAGATATTGCTTTTGTGATTTGTTATCCAGGCTGTCATAACAAGCAAAACCTTACGCACACACATACACAAAAAAAAAAAAAGAAAAAAGAGAAAAGATTTCATTTGCTCGTCCCTAATGAAATGGCAATTTAGGCCCGGCGCAAATGGCTAGAGATGAAGTGGGATGCATGAACCTGGAGACAGGCGTCTCGTCTCGTCTGCTCCCACGGGAAGATGAAAATAGAGGTGCTCAGAATATGCACAGTCACCCAGAGGCCTAGCACCGAAGAGTGACAGGACTGCAATAGTTCATCCAGAAAGATCAGAACACCTTGCAGTGGAAGGAAAACATTTAAAAATCGATTTTTCTTGAGACGTCTTCAATCTTTTAATAAAAAGTATAGTATGCTTATATGAGAAAATCATTGTATATATAGACAGGCACAAGCCTCCTATGCTGAGAGAACATTAGAACAGTAATAAGGCACCTACGGTTGGGTTTTCACAGTTTCCTGCACTCACTAATTGGCAAGGAGCATGTTGGGGCATGCTAGACGCCGTGGCTGCGTTAGGTAGCATGCAGAAAGGCTGTCACAGGGGGACAACTCTGTGCTTCCTGGTGCCTTTTCATATTTCACCCATGTCGCATCAAGCCTACAGTTTTTCTAATAACACCTCACCTAAGGCAGCTCTGCTCGCCTCGCTGACACGATTTACGATGAACCAGGGAGATGTACTGTGTTTTTTTTCCCCTCCTTGTGAGACTGTGGAAAAGTTTCCCCATGCAGGAAGACGGGGATCCCCCGAGACATGTGTTGAGTTTCATCAGGAAAAAGCCCTGGCACATTTTACCAAACGTTACAAATGTGTTCCCCGCAGACAGCGGCCTCTGCAATCGTTTTAAGAGCGCAGACAAACAGCTGAGCTTTACAGTGCAGACAAGTTGGAGGTTTCGAGACGAGATGAAAAAGAAAAACTGAGGAAACAGTCTGTCTGTTTGTTTCCTGGGCCTTGAGGGAGCTGGAGTCTGTCTGCAGAGGTGAAAGCAGAAATGATTGTTTACTTAACCCATTAGTTACTTAGTTATAAATCGTATTATTCAGGTACTGCTATGAATTATTTGAAATGACGGAGGGTAGCACAAGTCACGATTGTGTCCTTGACAAAATGTCAACAGGTTTTTGGTCAATATTTTGGACTCGGACATTATCTGGAATCTCACATAAAAGATTTGCAGAGCATTTGAGTCGCTGCATGTTCCTCATTCAGTCAGCGCACACAAGTTAATCCGGCTAATGAAAATCATTCCACTGCCAGGGAGACTGAGGCTCAGACGACGTGTATAGGCATTCGGAAGCTCGAGCTTTGGTTACGGCACTGACATAAAAGTTTAACCAAACACACCAAATGAAAACGTCGAAAGGAGCCGTTTCTAAACCTACTTGCATAACTAGTACCCTGAGCTCTGCCGATTGCTTCTGGCACACTTTAAGGGGTTCATCATGTGCAATACTGATGCTGTTACAAAGTAGTGCCTCTTGCACTCGAACACGCTGCACTACTGTTTATATTGTTTATCCTATTTATATGTATTATTAACTATTTAATTCCTGATTGTTTTAAATTGTTATTAGGCATCTTAAGAGCTGCTTGTGTTGTTTTGTTCCGCCGTGTACACCCAATGACGACAAAGATAAAGTTAATTTAGCCCTTATGTTTGAGTAATTGTATATTTCAGTGCTGCCCCTTTTACGGACAGCGACCGAGTATATCCTTGCGTTTTTACACAGAATGTCCCCAGGAGGTTCTTGTCTGTTTGGTGTGTGAGACTTTATCTGAGTCACAGCGCAATGTGATGAGACAACAGAATGAATAAGTGCAGCGAGTCTGATGGAGCGTACGTCCTCGGTGACTGCACCAGCACTGTGTAATTGTGTAATCTAGTCCACCGATAAGTCGAAGCAATTGCAACAATCATATGCGCTAATGCAGGTAGAAATAAACACAGGTGGAACCGAACTCTGAGGTGTTGTATGTTTAGAATGATGTAGACAGTATCATTGCTGGAAGACGCTGCAGCTTTTGAGGAGAGTGATCTCTCTGATGCTGCAGGTCTCTGTTTCCAATCTAACTGATTTGGAAACTATCAGCATTTCAGCTTATAAATTTCCCTAGTGAGGAAAGCAATGCATACAAAATGAAGCCTGTCGTATTTATCCATCTTTTTTCCTCCTCCTCCTCCTCCACTCTCTCTCTCTCTCTCTCTCTCTCACACACACACACACACACACACACAGTGAATATGCACACATTCCATTAGGCCCGAGTCAAGTGACAGTATATTCGTTTTCCAATTTTTTCTCACATGACTCCCAGGATACCGCCATGTGTATATAGACATGAGATTACAATGGCAACAGGTATAAATATTGCTGTAAAGACAAGCGCGTTAGAGAAAGCACGGTTCGTGAGCAGATGTACATTAAATATGACAAATGTCAGTCTATAATGACAGACATAAAACACGAGTAGAGTGAAACGGAAAGAAAAAGAGACACGGCTTAAACTAGTAGTGAAGGTAAATACCGTCTGCATTTTACGAAGCTGAGGTTTAAATAGAATATTCTAGCAGCAAAAATGCTATTTGTCGATTGCGCTGCAAGGTTATAAGACCAGTTGCCAGTCTGTCTCTGACGGATACGACATGACAGGAAGTGTTTGGTAGGCCGGGAAAATGTTACATGCGTAAATGGCTTCTGTGCTGCCTTCAAAAGGTGTGACAAAGGAATGGTGGAAAAATGCAATTCATTAGGTCTTCAATTCATTACGTGTCAGTGTAATTTCAGCAGGAGCTACAATTCATTACGTGGTGTGAGTCAATTTCCACTCTTGTTTGGTGGCAGGTTTATATATCCAGCCTTGACAATTCCCCTACCGAACCCAGAAGATGTCTGAGAGACGAGCTGAACTGAAAAAAAGCCTAATTAAAACAAAGTGTGTGCTTCATGATAGGTGCAGAATTGTTGCAGTGAATCAGTGTGTGTAATTAAGGGTCGTTTTTTTGTTTTGTTTGTTTCCTGTTCCAGGTTGTCCTGTAAATGGATATATTTGCATTTTGTGTTGTTGTCTATGGACTACCATGCTGACAGCACAGTGTCAGACCGACTCCTTTTTTCAGATTCATTTCAGCATCCCAGTGTGACAACCTTTTAACAACTTGATGGCATAATGAGGTTTTTTCTGGAGCTCAATAGTGGTGACTGCTCTGTGCATTGTAAGTAAAGCAACTAATTGCTAAAAATGTTTTTTTTGATGTAGGATCATAAGACCACAATATATGTGAGAGAAGGTTTAGACTTCCGGTAGTGTATATGTGGCATTCCAGAAAATGCTATAGCTTTTAATACAGCTTTTAACTTTAGGATGCTTTGCTTGTAAGCCGAGTTCTCGCTGCTTGGTGGAATGAGATATATCTTCAGGTCTAATGTCCTTATAGGTTTTGTATTTAAAACTGAATTAGAACACTCCAGGCAGAAGAGTCTCCACTAGTCTTTTATGCTAAGAATCACGTCATTATGCCTGCTAGTTAACAGGGACGGCGAATGACTACAACAGACTTGCTTTCAGAAGCGTATATTCATATAGTTCTGCTGCACACACAATCCCTCAGGTTTGCAATTTTGTCAGTTTAAACTCACATGTCCTAGAAAGCTTTGCTGTTGCATTATTGAGATCCTTTGTAAGCAGCGTAATGACCGTCTGAAGTGTGAAACACCTTTCTTTGTTTCCTCCCAAAGGCATCATTAGGCACAGCTAAGGAGGACGATAAATAGAGAGAGTCATCCGAAGGCACAAAGTGAAGTTGTTAAACGATTCTCTGGAGCGTGCTAGTGCATGCAGAGAAGTACGATGGCTCTAGTTCACTGAAGCTCAGGGCCTGTCTCATCGTATCGTCTATGAATTCCTTTCTCTCTTTCTCGGCCCCTCCCGTGCTTCCCCATGTCGATTTCCTCTGTTCCTGTTGTCTGACAACAATTAATGGCCTTTGTGGGAGCTTCTGTGGCCCCCTTGGTTTGTATTGAGTGTCCGTTCACCTTGTCCCGGGCAGGCTGCAACACGAAGGAGCTTGTTCTTCCATGTGCCTGTTTGTCACTGAGAAAGAGGTGGCCATGCCTGCTACTAAATCGCCACCTGCTATGAGCAAATTAAATATTGAATCATTCTATTGACTCAGAGATCTAATTTGAAGCAATTGTGAACGAGCAATAATGCCGCATAGAAAGAGCTGGTGTTTTCATGTGCACTACAGGCCTCCTGTTAAGGGAGTGAAGAGCATCTGGATGAGGGATTGAGAGCAAAAGTTGGTCTATGTAACCTGGTTTGTATACTGAGAAAGGCAGAGCTTAGACACAACCTACTTCTGTGTGTTTTCACTGATGTATGTGTTTGCTGTGAGATTAGTGTCAGTTTGTTCAAAGCCACACAGAATGTCGAGGATGTAACCAAGATGTCAGCCATGGAGCGACGAATTATGAAGATATAGACCCCTGAATGTGGAGAGCAATAGTTATACACAGTACTTTTACCCAGTGTTAAGGTAATGGTTATATGAAATGGATTGAGAAAAAAAGCAATAGTGACAGAGGAGAGAGATATGTGTATGTGAAATAAAAAAAATGTCTATGAATAATCCTGCCCATTGGAAAGTGGCGTATAGGCATTGTTGCTTTGCTTTTCCACCAGCTGAACCGGATCTGACAGTAGCACTGGTGAAGGACAGGTTTCAACAGGAGGGACTGAGACAACAGAATAATGATTTTCCTGGAGTGTGTGCATGCGGGTTGGGGGGGGTTGTATTTCTCCTGCAGCTACACATTGCGATACCAATAACCTCTCCATGGTCCTGGCAAGCCCCTGCAAGACAGCGAGAATCAGACACTGTCCCTCATCTAGTCTGCTGTCTCTTCAGCAGATCCAAGCACATCACGCCCGTTCTGCCAGGAATGAAATGAACATTCAAATCCTCCGTGTCAATATTTGCCGATGGGCTCTGTTCAGAGCTCTGATATTGAAAGCTGCCGTCACGCTCTGGAGGGTGAGCGACTACACGGTAACTCACCATCAGACATTAATAACAGGAAGACTATTGATGAGAAACGCAAGACTATTTCACTTCCTCCGCTGCCAGCATCCCAAATGTGTTGCACAGAGCCGCTGCCAGCACCCAAACAAAATTGCAGGTGTTGTTGAAGAGTCCAGCACAAACATGGGAAAAGCTGGGCAGCAGTCATCTGGCTCAGGTGTGCCTCATGTACTGAATGAAAGTGAAGGCTAAAGTAAAAAAAAAAAAAAAAAGGAAAAAGAATGAGCATCTACTATGGGATCCATTAGATTTTTCTACTGATAGAGCAAAGAGAGGAGAAGAAGAGAAGGAAAGACCATAATGTAGGGCTGCAGAGGGGACATGTGGTTAATTAAGTCTGAGAATCCAATTGGAGCACCACGCATGTTCTCGTCTCCCAGGTTCAGTGAGTCAAGGCCCATTTTTTCCCCATCAAAATTCTGTACTCAGGTACAGAACAAATTAACCCTCATGAGCAAGTCGGAGTAGGTTTTATGGTGGTTCCAAGCAAACTCTAGTACAATGAAAAGGTGATTTGATTCTGAATCGAAATGACTGCAGGAGGCGAATCAAAACATGCTGTATTTTGGGTTCGGCCGAGTTTTTCTGTAGATGTAAGGTGCTAAACTGAGCTGAACCACTGCAGAAATGCCATGTGTTCTGTATTTTCCAACTGACAAACCCAAAAAGAGAAAATAAATTTATGTAATTATCTTGTAATTTATTGAGCACTCTGTTGTCCATGCTCGGTTGATTTTTTATGATTTCTGTGTGCATTTGGAAGAGGTTTATTTATTTCCGTCGTACAAATGAATAAGGAGTTTTATGAATATGCTTTCAGTCCTACACACCACTCAGACATGTTTTTTTGCGTTTTATTTATTTATTTTTTGCTCAATATTTACAACGTGAAACCAAATCAAACTAAACTAAACAACAAGCAAACCAAAAGTATAAATTTTGCTCAGAGTTGGACCCAAAAAAAGTTTCACCTGGATGGTATTGTTTTAGACCCAGAGCCAGTCTGGATATTTTGGTCTGTGACAGCCATATGGCAGGAAGAATCTGCTGTACTATTAATTGTGAAGAGCATTGTTTCTGAATATCGCACTGAAATATGTGTTATTGTATTACGTTACATTTTCAGAAACTTTGCGCACTCTAATCTTTAAATAGTTGACCAAGGAGGAGTATCATCAAGTAAAATCGGATGATACAAAGCACGATGATACAAAAGCGATTCAAGCAGCAGTTTAACTTTAACTGTCCGCTTCTGCCACGTTCAGTCAGCAGTGTAACTGTCACATCATTCATTTAATGTTTGCTGCTGGTTTCGGTATCTCCCTCTTCCGACCTGTCCTATTACAATGAAAGGAGGCATCAACTCACCGCCTCAGGCACAGGGAACAGAGGCAGGGGGATCCTTTTGTTTCCACTAACCTCAGGGTTTACACAGGAAGTTTTCAAATTTCGATGAAAAATGCCTTTTATGACTCTGATATGGGACATGTCTTTCTATTACTAAAGCAAAACTAGACTGCTTGCAGAGAATATTTAATTTATCATTCCCATTCTGTTTGTACCGAGATGTGTTTAAAAGAAAATAAATAAATGAAAGATTCACACCTAAGTAGATTGACCACTGGTGTAGTAATGCCGAAACTGCCTAATGCTTAGAGGTAATTCAAACTGCCTGCTGATCTGGTTGTTTATTCATGACAGATGATGGCTGGAGCTCAGGATTAAGAGCTAGTTGGGGATTTACCGGCTGTCCGTGGGGCTTTGTTAATAAATGAGGGCTCTAGGGGTGGCATAAGAAAGTTACAACCCATGCTCTTTTGTTTGTTTCTTTGTGGTGCCCTGTTGCATAGTAGCTCCACCTTCCTGGCTCTCTTAAAGGAATAATGCCTCTTTTGGAGAAAGAATGGCTGTCTGTGTGGAGTTGCAGCACCTCCATCATGTCCTGCTGGGTGCTGGTACACTCGAGTACAAGGGCAGCACTAGCCTCTGTGTGGCTGCATCTTTGTAGCTGCATCTGTCCCTGCTCTATTGTTTGAAGGAGTCCATCTGCTGGCCTCTCTCCACCACAAAAAAGCGATCTCTCCATCCCTCCCTCCCTCTCGCGTCCCAAAGCCTGCTGCTTGCATAGGCAACCCCCTCAACTCCCCTCCCCCTCCTATCAGAGTGTGCCAGCTGTCCCATTTCCCTCTCATCCCCTCCCTTTCTCTCTCTCTCTCTCTCTCTCTCTACCTCTCTCTCCCTCTTTCTCCACTAACTCTCCTGTCCTTCCAGTCCCCCCCATGCCTTCGAGGCCCTGCTCCCACAGGAGCCATAACACAGCGATATAGAGTGGATAGAGGCAGACGATCCGTGCAGTACAACACAGCAATAAAAGAGTCTGGCAGAAGTCTTTAACTGTTATCGAGAAAGTCACGCTCGGAAATGTTTTTTTTTTTTTTTTTTTTGGAACACTGGATAAGTTACATGGTTTAGCAACAGACAAAATCTTACCTCTGTACATCTGAAGGATGGGCTTTTGCTTTGCTTCTACTAATCACTTATACTGTAAACCACTCGTCTTGTTCCATCTCAGTGTGTGGAAATGACAGTTGTGAGTATTGATCACGGTATCCTGAGGGTGCTGTAAAATTAGATGTATAATCAGCTACCACGAGTCTGATGAATTCAAACCGTAATAAAAGCTTTCGGAATGATAAAAGTCCTCATTTCAATGGCGATGGGAAGATAGCGTTAGCCATTGAGCTACCGTAATTCTCAGCAGATGCCCTCCGTCTTTGCTGAACAAACAAGTTAATATTGGCATTTGCCTGGACCACGCTGGGGATTATTACAGTGCTTCAGGCTCGCAGATCCATCCCAAAAGCCTCAGGCCTCACGGCTTGTAGTAAAAACACTGCAGCACTGCTACCACACATGAAAGATGGATCAGACATTCTGTTGGAAAAGAAAAAGAGGACTATTGAAACACAGATGAGAGAGAAGAGTGATAGAACTTTTGTAAAGCAGTAATGATAGACATTAACCAGACAATAATTAATACACATGTAATGACCTGTGCAGAGGCTCTGCCATTTCTCTTCTTATTATTACCTCCCATTAGGAGGCAACACTAAGAATGATCAGTGTCTCCATCGCTGTATAGCTCCGCTCATGCCATTCACTTCATATAGAGAATTTGACCTTTCTGTGGTCGCTGATTGTTGCCATGGTGAGTCAATAGGCTCCAGCGGGCTGCAGTCTCCCCAGGCCGGGCCGGCCGAGGACGGAGGTGAGCAAATAAACGTCCTCATTATGTCAGAGGCTGCAGATTCCATATCGCTCCCTTCAGAGTCACTCCTATTGCAGTGTGATAGTAAAAGCCCCTGCGCAGTCAGAGCAACAATACCATTCCCACTTATTTTACAGGCTGTGCAGATAACAGAGGCAGCAATTTATTTTTGCTGCGATGATGATACACTTCTCAGGCTTTGATAAGGGAAAAAAAACATATTTTTGACAAGGGCTTTAGCTGCTTAATATAATGTCATATTGGAAAATAACTTGATGACATGTTGCAGTTTTATTAGCCTAGGTTGTACATGGAATAACATGGAGCAAAAAGAGAAGGACTTTTCAGAAATCCAGTCAGACTTCATCCACACGCTCACTTTATATTTGCCTGAAGGCTACATTTAATGTATTGGCAAAGAGAGATGGATAGAAGAGACAGTGAGGGGTGGATAAGAGTGAAGGAGTAGGAGCTATGTGCTCAGGGAAATATGACTTGAATGTGCCTTGCCTGCTAGAACTTTAAGTCGATACTGGCAGTCACATGCAGTGCTCAAAGTACAGCAGCAGAACAATCCTGCTGTCAATCATTAACGTGACAAAGCTTCCAAATACCTCTCCTCGATTCTTTCTTCGTCTTTGTTTTCGGGCCCCCGATGAGCAGTTGGAGGATGAAGCGAAAGTGTAGCGTTGTGTGAGAAAGGACGGAATGTAAAATGCACTAGGTAGAGCTGCTGAATGTTTGATGACACTGAGGACTCTTCAGACCTTGTTTGCATGCATTAGTGGACGTCTGTGGACCCTGGCTTGGCCAGATGCAATTTCCAGTGCCAAGGAGGGTACTGACCTCCTACGAGCTGTTCCGAGCTGAGTCAAGTGCGGCCCTGATTATGTTTTCATAGGCACGTGTCTGTCGTTCCTAGACTCCTTACATCCGCAGGCCCACAGGGACCAGTTCAGTTCATTTGGAACCCTCCACCCTTCAGTGCAGATACAGTATGAATTTGTTACAGGATTGCTGATGTCTTTATTCGACTCATTCAAGTTTCAACATATCCCAAAATTTATGACACTGGCAGCATGCCTGTTTTTTGCATCGCACAGATTTTCTGCTGTACACAGGCAAGAGTCTTGTCCAGCTCATGTGCTGGGCTGATTTGCCTTATCAGTTCATTTTATAGTGCTTTACAACTGAACATCCAGGTATAGTAACAAGTCTGTGATTCCACATTTTGTTGTTGTTTCTGCTGATACCAGGGACATATGGATGGAGCGGTTTAAATAGTGTATTCATTAATTAAAAGGCGGTTATTAATTAAAAGGCACTTATTAGTGTATTCATCAATCAAAAGTTGATCATCATTGGCTTGGCTGTCATTTTAAACACTAGCTAGGTAGCGTGGCTTCTGTGCCAGTCAATACAGCCCAGTGATATCACTAAATACATGGACAAAGAACAACTTGTTTTATTTTTTGTTATATTTGAACATTGTTTTAAAACGTTTGCATTCAGCATTTATTATAAATTTCATTAAAATATACGATTGCTACACTTCATTTTGTCATTAATGCTGCAGGCAAACACCGTTTCCTCATTCTTTATAGTTAAAGGAGATGAGTGACATCACCACACACGTTTTAATGTTCAATAAGCTATGTGTGTGTTGTTTTTGTCACAAAAACTCAATAATGAGTAGTATTTTGCTGATCATGCCACTCATTAGTCACTATCCCAGCCTCTAACTCATTCCCAAGTACCGTTATGTCACGAAAAACGGACACAGGGATAGGAATAGTTTACGTGAATGGCATCACTACATCTTTCTGCCATTTTCCCTTGCGTGATTTCTAAATATAACCAGTGTGATTGTTTTAAACGCACAACTCTGTAGAGGATTAAAAGTAGTTAATATATTCTTAGAGCAGTAAGCCCTCTCTGAGTGTGTCATGGGATTTACAGCACCTGGTGCACTGTGGTACTTCCTGGTTTTGTGGTCTCTCCTCTGCTTGAAGATGATGGGAGATGACAGGAAGCAGGCGGGGTCTCTTGTAATGAAGCTCTGACTAAGCGGGAGGGAAGGCTTCACAGTGGCTTGTCCTACGCTGAACATGCATTAAGTGCTTCGAGAAATAAATGCAGCAGTTAAAGGACAACAGTATTATAACATTCTGTTCTTATATGAAAGGGCCGCTGGTTTAAAAGTAAGGCCCTGTTTTATTGCTTATTAGTTGTTTGCTAAGATACACGAAGGCTTAATGGACTGTTGAAATTTTAATTTAGGCTCATTGACATTGTTATTTATATTTTTCGGATGCTTTAGTAATGGTCTGCATTCTCTGCACACCCACACACACATAAAAACACACACGCCTGATGGAAGCTCCTGTGCTTGACAGATATGAGATGTGACGATTTGACTGTAACAAGCAGAGGGGAGTATCTCACTCTGAGAAGTGAAGGAGAATTAGAGGCATGAGATTGAATCATTCCAGACTAAGAAACTAGTGTGTGTGATGAAAATAATGTGCCATAACAGGGTACATTTCTATTCTCCTCTCCCCATGCCTGAAACAGCTGCATACACATATTTGGTCTGTTGAGTTATAGAGAGCGAAGAGAAGCATATTTAACAAAACATAAGTATTGTTAATGATGCTGGAAAAGCAGCAGAAATCTGTTAACATTCTGGAACGGGTATTGCACTGCTAACCGTCATCAGCCCCTACTCCAACAAAAGAAGAAAAAAAAAAGAACAAACAAAAAAGGCCCCCCAAAAACGTTCATTAAACAACACCCAAAAACAAATGTAATTATCGACTGAATGTTAAATAACGCCCAAAATAATGAATGTTTCCATTTCCAACATGATTTCTGTCATGATTCGCTTTGCTTTGGAACATAATGAACTTTTGCATGGAAATTAATGGGACAAGAAGCAAGTAATCTCATTTAATAACTCCCTGCAGATTTCCTGAAAATAACTAGAAACTATTCATCCTTAAATGTGAGGATTACTCCATTAGCCCGTACGAATATTCTTGCTTTACTCTCGGCTACGTGTCATGTTTTCTCATATATGAACATCGCTTCCGAGCGAGAGACAGCCGTTTTCAGCCCGACAAACCGTTCTAGCTTTGTGCCAGACAGTGAAAAGCATTTCTTTGTACTTTTGAGCACTGTTCCTCCAAAACGCAATGAATTAACTCGCAATGAAACAAAAGCACATATTAATTTTGACTGTGCCGAAAGTTCTGCTAGTGCACCACTTTCACCAAACAAAAAAACACCTTTTCTCATACGTTAATGTGGTGCATTCCAATGAGTTCATAGTCAGAGGAAGGAGAATTAGACCTCAGGCATGTATAATTTGCATTTAAATGGATTTATTGTCTACAGATGGCGTGACGGGCAGCGGCCACACTATCAAATTGTTTTCTGTAGAAAGAAAATCAGCAGTCGGGATTTAATTTAGCTTTTACCATAGACGGTCACATCAGAAGCTTTAGTGGACAGGGGTGGCATTTGCTATTTCTGAAGTACTATAATGAAGGATCTGTGTGATGGTTATCTAAGCAGTGCCAAAGAAGCTATATTAATTATAATCACTCTGTTATTGACTCATAATGCTCAAGATAGGCTGTTGTTGTCTCTTATTTTCTGGGCCAGTGCAGCTTTTTATGTGTCTGGATTCAATGATTGTTACCATAGCAGCAGTGATGATGCTAATAATAATAATAATAATAATAATAATAATAATAATAATAATTGATACACCAGTGTTGTCACTTAAAGCAATGCAGTTGTTTTATAAATATATTTTTAACATAAGTTTGAAGATGCATTATTACTCCTGTGGAATAAGATGTCAGCTCAGCAAACGGCTTCTGTGATACAAGGTTGCTTGTCAGGTTTATTCCTGCACCAGATGGGCGCGCTTGTTGTTACGCATGCAGTTTCAGATGCACCCTACTTGGGATAAGGTTTCCTGGAAATATGGCGTCTGTCAAATGCCAGACCTAAATACAGCACCCTTCTTTTGTTTTGGCCCCATTCACTAACATGGTCTTTAAGTCGTGAAATGTGGCACAAAAACTCTCTTAATGTCAGACTCTTTTTTTTTTTTGTTTATGGCTACATTATATCATGTGTTGATTAATTTCCACCATAAGAAACCCTGGCATCCAGACCCCAGGGTGCATGGGAGGCTGGCCTAGAGCCCAGAGTTTGGCATAAGGATCTTGGTGCACATTCAAAACCACACACACTCACCCCTGGATTATCTCTCTTCCTTATGGAAGCACCTTGATTTAAGGCCTTGCTTTAGAGTGCCTTCAGTATAGATGGCTTCCACTGGGTATGCGCTGTACTTTGCATATTGTCCTAGTAGCCTGCGGTATTTGATTGACATGTTGAGGCCTTGCTGATAACGTGTCCTTTCTATGGAAGATATTGATGGGTGACATGATTCATATACACGCTGCTATGAGGCAGTGAAGGGTGCTCTGTCTGCTGCGGGGGGGGCTGGTATCGTGGCTTGAGCGACTGAATATTCAGTTTAAATTCAGTCACCCCAGCCTCCATACTAATATGAGAAAGTCATTAGTATCATTCACCATTTCTCTCCAATACTGCAAACTGATGTAATGGAGTTTCACTCTACATTTACTCCATTACATTTATTTAAATGACTGAATAACTGAACTTATAAGAGTAGTACATTGGTTTTTATTTTGGGTTAAAGAGATGATGGACGCATCTCTTTGACCCCCCCCCCCGACATAGCACATCTCAACTGTTCCCTACACATTGCATGTTTTATACATGTTTAGATTATGTATGCTTAGAATAATTTGACAATATTATTTTTATTATTAGTACTGTCTAGTTGTTGTATGATTATTATTTTTTTACTTCATTTAAAAAAAAATAGTCTTTTCATCTGTTTTAGTTATTCTACACACACCTCTGCTCAAGACCCCGTGAACTGTCTTACCGAGCTGTCACTCATCTCATATGCTGCCAGTGTCACCACGAACTATTGAGTGGCCAAAGGATCAGGGATGTTATGCACTTTAAAGGAACATTTCAATCCAGACCTCCAAGTTCAATGGCAAGCTAATGCTGATATTCAGGCTTTTTGACGCCTTCTGATGGGAGTCAGGGATTACTTGAATGAATCATCAGGCGCTCAAAGAGAAGTTAGCACAAGCACTTTCAGAAGATTTGGCTGACATTGGAGAGGTTTTCCTCTTCCGTTAAATCAACACAGTCTGTTAATCATTAGCACCCGAAATGAAAAGGCGACAGCATCATGACCGAAAGGGAATAGAGAGAATGGTTGATTCATGTTTTGAATCGAGAGAAATGGGAGCTGGAAGAAAATGATTCCTTAAGGCACCACTCCTAACTGCTGTTACCAAATTTAGCCTAAGCACTCTCCTAATAAGTGGCATCCATCATCACCCATCACAGTTCCTTGGTATCCTGCAAGTACACACAGCAATGACAGGGCTATGAGAGAAATTGACAGTAACCCCTTCCTCCCCTTTCCACACACACACACACACACACACACACTCCGACTGCCTGTTCCTCACACTGATCACCATAACAACACCTGCCTGCGGTGTGCATTTTGATTGGGTCCAACTGCCACATTCACGCTGGGAAGTAGTCCTTTTATGTAGTGGGTTTGTCAAGAAGTGTTACACCGGCACACGGTACAGGAAAAAAGAGATTTTTTGCATGTTATTGTTCTCGTTGTGGACATGTATTAATCCAGCTTAGTCTCTAAGGGACCCCATCTGTATTGTACAATTATTTCAAGCATAAATGATTGATTTATTTGTACGACCACATCAGTATAATAACGGCACAAGTCATGATGACATGTTTGACTTAGAATCAACCCTTGCCATTTGTTTTCCCGAAAGACAGCAATTTACTTGTTATTTTGCATCAACTTTAAAGCTGACAGCTCTGTGGGGCAATTACAGCCTCAGAGGCAGTGTTGTTATTGTCTGGTGTTGCACTTCACACTTTGTATACATTAACCGAGGCCTCTTTCAGCTTTAGAATCCACACTGAAGGGCTTCTAATGGCATAATATGACCAATTAAGTCTTCCTTTCGTAAACATGCTTCTGATCTTGGATGAAGTGGTACAGTGCGGCTCGCAGCTCGTAATTTGGCGGACGGTGAAGTACACATAGCGTGAAAGGTAAACGTGGCCTCCTTCATAAAGCTCCTGTTTGCCTTGACACCGCAAGTCACCTTAATACAAGACAAAAAAGCTGCTCTTTGTGTTCAGATTCTGGGGTAAGGATTGCATTTTGCAATTATTCTTAGGTAAAAGCATTGCAGTGAGAAAGATGGAGCTTTTTTAACAGCTGTCTCCCATTTTAGTCATTTTCCATCTCTTGTTACGTTTCGTGTTTAGAATGTGAGTGCATAAGAGTGTATACAGGTGTATTTGTGTGTATTAGTGAGGGGTACTGAAATGGGTGACCTTTGAGACAATCAGAGATGCGCTGGGATGAACACATGGGGACATTAGGCCAGATGCAAACTGGTGCTGAGGATGCCTGTGGATTACATTGATTCCCTGAAACAATGACGACTACCACGCACATTGTGAGGGCATTAATAAATAACCCCAAGCAAATGAGCCTTTCATTCACACCGTAACTCAACAAACAGCACGCTTTTGTGGACACAGTGAGACATTTAGTGTTTTTAATAGACCCTGCTTAAAACTTTTTCTTCCTTCTGTCTTCATTTATCTGTGCCCTGAATCTGGGTTAATATACTTCTGGTGGTTAGCTATCTCCAAACAAGCACAGTGTGTAGGGAAGCAAAGCTAGGGCTTTCTTTAAGCTGGCCTTTAAAGGACTCACAGTTTCTAGTGCATAAGCATTCATTAAGGTGTAGCAGAAGGCAACAGGAATGGAAAAAACGATCCTGAAGTGACGACTTGTAGGAAAATGAGAGGAGTCGATTCTGTTATTCAAAGTGATAGGATTATAGGGCAAGATCTACTTCAGTGCACAGACTTAGAGAAGGCTCTAAGAGGTGGAGTGTGTGTATAAATCAAGCTCACAGCTGGGTACTGTATTACAGAGAAGCATGAAAATGACTGCTCATCTCTGTCAAGAGTTCACCATCTCCGTATGAATAGTTTCTAGAATCAGAGACGGGCTACAGAGAGCAGAGATATTCTTCCGGTGCATGAATACCTTAAATATAAATAATAATTTGAATATTGTTTTTTTTAGATTTTACCCATGTTCTTTTTATCTAATCCACAATGCTTTTATCATCTATTACTATATGAAAAAACCCCATAGAATCTTCAACATAAGAGAGACAGGTGGACGATAATTTGCACAAATCAGCTAATGGATGCAAAATAAATAAATAAATAAATTGAAAATAGCATTAGTGCCATAGAATTAGAACCAGAACAAACAGGCTGTCTTATATGTCTAAAAGTAAGAAATTTGCCATGAACACATTTGTTTTTCTATCCTCTTTTAAATGCATGAGAATGTGAATGTCAGAATGAAAGGCAGAATCAGCTGAGAAAGGGGAGAGGAAAGGAAAGGACCCTGGCGTGCACTACTTTCAATTTTTTTCTTCTTGTAGGTCATGCTGATTAGTGCAGATTCTGGCACAAAGCAAGAATTTAGTTTCCTCTGTGATCAGAAGATCTGTTTGGTTCCACATAATACCCCCAGCACCATCACTACCACCATCACTTTCCCTCGTCACCACCAGGATCTCATCACCCCCCACACACATCCTTTTTCTACAGCCCGAGTTCCCTGATCCCATAAATTCAGAGTGCACCGGGCTGCCCTGGCTGCCTGATCCCCCTCTATAAGACACAACAGAAGCTGCTTCCCTGATTAGGCATGCAGGGGGGAAAGCAGAGGCTTCTAAATGAATCTCAAGCATTCTGCTATTTTCTTTCACTGAACGGGGCTGTCAGGGCGTGTGTGTATGTGTGTGTGTATGTGTGTGTGTGTGTGTGTATACAAGACCCTCTGCACTCAGCCTAGGTAATTGTGAGTCCACCAAGCTGTGAAGGCATTGAGCATAGCCTCCCTGCTGCACAGACACTCTGCAGAAAAAAAAAAAACTAGAAAATGCAAGCTGAATCTAATCAATTTGGTCTATTTGTTTATTTATTTTTGCTCTGCTTCAATGCAAACAGAGTATTTTCCCATCCCAGCCTCAGAGCCTGATGTAATTTGGTGCAGAGTAGTGCATGAGAAACATGATATATCTTTAAAGGAGCGACACGTTTAAAATAACACGAAGAGTCTATTGGATTGTGCATGTACCACGGAATATCATTACACCTAACGTGACTTCCTCGTCATTACTGAAGCTCTTTTATATTTGTAACTCAGCCAGTGTGTATTATTAGCAACAGAAGGAGAGGCAGCACTTGAAGGACATACAGAATATGTTCATTTACTTTAAGGGTTTTTTTTTTTTTCCAAGGCTGGCCAAGTGAAAGGGGAGCAGGAGAGTGAGTGAAATGGCCTCCCATGTTGAAATGGCTAAATATGAAAGCCCCCTCTCCCCCTCCCCCTGTCTACACAGTTCATAGAAAACGATAAAAGGCAAAGAGAGAAAGACATGGGCAGTGGAATGGAATATAAAATATTTAGTGTGCCTCCTCTTTCACTGGTGGGAGTGTGAACTGTACTTATCTCGGCTTTGGATTGTTTTTTTTGTTCCTTTAGTGTAGTGGGTGGAGTGAAAGACGGAGCGAGCAAGAAAGAGATACGGAGGAGAGAAGGACACGATTAGGACAGATCTGTAGCTTGTGAGACAAGCAAGCTTTCAGGGAAGCAATAGACTACACATGTAGTTTTGTGCTGGTTTTGTTCTCAAGGACAATGAAAAGGGCCGAATGAGCTATTTCATTTTCCGTTTCCCAGAACAGAGAAAAGTGGCCGGATGAAGACGTAAACAAATACAAATAGGCCAGAATTTACATTTCAAATGTTCGCAGTCCTAAATTCCTATAATAAGCTCCACTGTTACTTGCATGAACTATTACATTTCACTCAAGTGTTTCATGTAGTACTTCAGTTCTTAAATTCACACCTCATATGTGATCAAAATTAGAAACGTTGTGGTATTGCTAAATGCGCTAAATGGTTTGTTTCTTCATCCTGTTTAGGAAACTTAAATGGTCCAGTATTGCAAATGCTGGTGTGTTTTAGTGTCTTTCCACTCTTCTGCAGACTGGGAACACAGTTTTTTCTTTGCCTCCTGTATGTACCTTTGGTTGTGTTGCAGATATGGGAACTCAAGGGTGTTACTTTTTCCTTTCTTCCATAACCTTTCTCCCTCTCCCCCTCTTTTTGTGCGTGACAGAAGCTAGCTGTAAGAAGTTGTCCTGTGGGGACACCGGCCAAGCCGCTCTCCCTCATCAAGCCTCCCAGCCAGAGCATCGCCATCTCTGTGGTGCCAGCCAAGGCACCTGTTTCCATGGTGACCGCACACATTAACGGACAAAAGGCGGCGAACTCTGACACGCTGCAGACGTCCCCCATCAACCTTCAAACGGCCAACCGAGCGCACAGACCGGGGGAGCTGTGCCACTCACAGGTAACCCCCCCCCACACACACGAATACTACACAACACACATGGGTGCTTAAAAAGTTACAGAAGAGTTTGGGCTGCATGATGAGGGTTATATTCTTGCATAGTTTTTGTGCACATTCAGTGTTTCAGGCTAAAGCTTGCTAATTCACTATTTGCTTGCTGCATCTTTATTGTGTTGGTTTACTAAACTAAACAATGCCACTAACAAAGTTGTATGAGGACAGGACAACTTCTCAATTGATACGGGTAGTCTCACATTGAAGACCCTTTCTACAATGTACAATGATCTTAACTTCACAGCATGTTTGGGAAACTGGGCCTATAACAGATTAAAATCTGTTATAAATCTGTTATAAATCTGACAAGGAGCAAGACCAGCTCTTTAAAATGGAGCTTTGAAGCAAGAAACCATGGGAGGATCCAAGACTCATTTCCACCGCTGTGAATTGCAAGCTCAAGGCAAATATTAAAATGATATATAGCAGTTAGCTTTAACGTGAAATAACCTGGGCTCTAAACGAGACAGTAGAAAAGACAACTTCCATTTATCCTCGTCCCCACAGCCACAACAAAACACCATTGATTATATTCATGGATTGTAACTTCATCAATTATATAGCTGGCTTTTACTTCCATAGCACTGCCCTTAGACTGTAGAAACTTTCAGGAATGGTCTGTCAATTGATTTTGGAAATACTAGGAGCTGTCTCGTCTGTAGTCCTTTAAAGAGTAAGTGTTTTATAAGCACAATTTAAAACTGTACTCAACCACAGCAAGACAGAAACCACACCTTAGAAGAATTGCACCTCGGTCTGTGAAGCTATTTCCAAATAGCTTTGGATAGCAAGTGCTCATGTCACATGGGTTATGTGTGTAAAAAAAAATAAAATAAAATATATATATATATATATACACATATATCACAAGTTCATAAAGTCAAATGTTAATGCTCGGCTCTGAAGGAAAAGTCAGTCAACCTGAAGACGCCATACAAAATCCTAACAAAGGGGGCAGTAGCTGATGGCAAATCTATGATAGGTTAGAAATATATAATTATTATTATTATTGTAGTTTGTAGCCTATAGACCTGCTCAGAATGACTGCAGATGAATGCTGAAGTATCCAGCAGAGATGCCTAACAGTTGCACATTTAGAGCAGTGATTCCTCAGTGCATCACCCCTTTCCTGGGGGGGGTATTCGTCTAAATAATCACCCCTCTCTCTCCACTTCTCCCTGTCCAAGTCTCTTGGCCTTCCCTTCCCCCTCAGATCTGTCAGATTGAGTGAAAGGGAACAGGGAGAGGGGTCAGGCAGCAGGATGGTTTTACAGATCTTTGTGGTTGTGGTGTTTAGTGAGTGAGCACAATGCAGCTTTTAACTTTTCCCAGTTGCCAAGGCTCAGAGCTAGTTAGGAAGCTGGGGTCAAGCTAGTGCAATTTCACCTCAAAAACACAAAAACACATATTTTAAGAAATCCAATCCAATTCCAGGCTGTTTTGCTGGGGGAGTAGTGATGGGTGATGGTTGATGGTTTGGGTCCAGGCCACCTGGCTTTTAATTTGGAGATCAATAATGAGTTGCAAGTGGATGGAGTGAGACACTGCATGAATGCACACATTAGGAGCATTGTTTCTGTGCACAAGTGTTTTGGGGGAATTGGTATGGGACTCGAGAGCTGCTTTGTGGTGACAGCAGGCTGATTCAGGTCAGCACTGAAACAAGAACACGCAAAGTGACATCTGCCAAAATAGCAGACTGTAAACAAACTCTGAGCAGTTCAGTGAAAATATCCTCAACAATATCATAGTTGATAAAAATCATTCCATAAATAAAGGAATTACACCAAATTATATGATGTCTATATGAACTAATGCTTCTGCACACCACTGACAACAGCCTAAGTATGTTCCAAATGATGGACAGTTTTTTTGATATTACTACTACACATATGGAAAAAATTGCAGAGTACTAAATAATTGCCTTTGATGCCAATAACAAATAAAGTAGTACGATACTGGTTTTCTGCATTAACATGGAAGGTCATTGGAAAATTATTTGTTGGATATAGATGAAAAAACAAACAGAGATCTCTTTTTTAAATAGTCAGTGAATAAGCATGCAGAGACATTTTGCTACAGAGCAGCATTAATAATCATCATCATCATCATCATATTTTATATTTGTTAAATGTTAGCAGTTCAAAACAGCTCGGAGTAATTTGACGTAGATGTTGCTTAGCAACCTGTGGTCAGTGCAGTAATACAAATCTGCTGAAAAATACGCTTTTATCAGAAATAACACAAAGCTAGAATTCTTTTCAGCCAATCAGACTGAATGTTCTGAATTGACTGAAGTGACAAGACAAGCAAAGACAAAGCTTGTAGTGATTTGTTTGCATTTTCTTTTGCAGTTGCTGTGTTGCAGCATGTGTAACTTCAATTATTGAAATATAGGTACAAGTCGTTTAGAGTCCAGTGTTGCAGTTATTAGTACAAAGCACCTGGCCTAGAATTTGGCGTAATAATGGTAGCAAGTCACAAACAAATAAATATAACCTGATACCATAGCCAGAGAGCCTTTTTGCTTTTAACTAAGACAGAGAAACAGAGAAATAGTTAAAGCAATCCAATCAAATGACCTTCAGTTTATCATAAAATTTCTTAGATTTAATAAAGAATCAGAAGATTGTTTTGCAGGAGGATTAAGAAATAGGCTACAAATCTACTTGTGATGAGCAAGAAATTAATTGCGGAAACATGTACCCGTATCAATTAGCCACTCATTGTCAAGTATAATAGTGAGATAAATCTGTCAGCACAGCTGTGGCGATGTGTTATGTTTCTAAACAGGCTGACCTACTAGTAATACTTAGATATTGAGAATAAAACTTTTAGCCAATGGATCTCTGTGGAGCCAAACATATGACAGTAGCTGAAGGTAAACATTTCTCAGTGTTAACTGAAATGGTTTAGCCTCTGAAGCTTGTGAATGCTAATGGAAGTCTAATGTTGGCCAGCCTTTTCAGAATGACACCCACAAGCACGACACATAGCATTTAAATTGGACGCCATTGGCACTGCCTTTCCTGCACTTCGCTGAATAGTTTTAATTACACTGACAGTAAAAGTATCACACTGCTGCTCAATTAGCCTCCTTTCACATCCACGTACATACGTTCGTGCACATATGTACACATGCAGGCTTTCATGTGATTTCTCTTGTCACTGTGGATGTGTGTGTAAACACAGCTGGGAGGCAGTGGTACCTGAGATTTCCTGCAGGAGTTACCAAGCAGGCAACGACGACTAAAGTCTCCTTGGGGTGCCACTTCAAACCGCTGGCCTTGCAGTAACTGAACGAGATGGGCACCATGCCCACCTCTGTGCCTGTTTGCCCCACTAGTAGGTACTCGCTCCAACAGTCACTACTCAATACCTTATAAGTGGTACAGCCAGTGCTACCTGTATTGTCCTAGCTTTTGATGGCTGCAGTGCTTAGATTTAGGAGATGACTGTACTGCATTGTGACCAGCTTGGAGCCATGAGCTATAAGAGATTGATCTTTTCTTTTTTCCCCCACTTCATTTTGTGCAGTGTGGTCATGGTCACACATTTCTCTGTTAAGGGTACATGGAATGAATCATTTACTCAGAAAAGCAGGCTTGTACACTGTGTCCTGACTCCAGTTAAGGCAACTTCCATCACTCAGTGTGATTACCATTCAAACCCACCTTCTAAGCCAGGGAGGGTGTAAGCATGCAGGCTTTTAGTGGAGAATTGAGTTTTGGTCGTTCACATCTCCCCCAAGTGGCCGTCAGCACCATTGTACACTACAGATTTAGGAGCAAGCATCACTAAACTGCTGCTGAGAGAAGATTGTTGTAAATATTTATTTGCCTTCCTTATGCTGAAAAAGTTAGTTCATATAGAGGAACCGGTCGTAATGAGATGTGGTTTAGCTGGCTGAGATTCTGTGAAGATGTATTTTACACCGTAGCTCACTGGTCACTTCATTTTACACTGATAATAAGGGAGGTTGTGTACACTATGCTCAGTACTTTAGTACCTTCATTTGGCTTTTTGACAGAAGTTGTTTAATTTCTCATTTCCACACATTTTTTAAGAAATGTCAGCCTACCATTTCATTTCTCTAAAATGATCCCAGTGAATCAGAACAATAGGTTTGTAGCGAGGTAGCGACAGCAGTGGATCTGTGTCGAGAGAGCCTTTCATCCTGAAAATGAAATGAGAGAATGCCTGGTTACAAGTGAAATGTGTCTGTTAAAGTGCACACTCCGATCCCTCTCTCACTCACTCTCCAATTTCTTCTCCTTTCTGATTCCCTGCTGCGTCCATATTTCTCTGAGCTTGTGATGAAAACACCAGACAACATGGCAGAGATACAGGAGACAAAAAAGTGTCCTTGTCTCTGAGCTTCATTTCTTCATTTTCAGTCGAAACAAACCTCTGTCCTTGGGTTCAATCTCAGTATTTTCACAGGTCATAACTCTCAGCATCACTAGCTGACCCAGTTTTGTAATATACAATGTAGGATTAGGTGCCACAAAGCGGATGCTTTAAAACTGTATCTGAACTAAAAAATAACGACCGGGCACATTTCTGATTCTCTGGGTTGGAATATTTGAAGAACATCCTACACCAGGAAAGGCTAAAGCAACGCCGTGTATTTTGGGCTAAGTAAGGAAACACCGAAGGCCAGACTAAAATGTCAGCGTCTGAAAGCCAAATGCATGCCTACTGAAAAGGTTTCTCAATTCAGCATGGAAGAGGAAAAAATAAGGCTAAACGTTTCTCTTTTTCTCCTCTTGACAGCCAAGAAGGAGGAGACAAGGGACAGGCAGAGCTGAAAGAAACACTTAAACTCTTCTTCTTATCCTCTTTTTTCTCCTTTCTTTATCTGTATTCTTCAAAATAGCCAGTGAAATTGGGTCCAGTGGATGAACTGTCAGGGCTCAGAGCTGGATAGGTTTCACAAAAATACCACATACCAGCATGGAACCGATCCAGACATATATTTTATGCCCCGTCTGGCTATCACACACAAACATCTTCACTCAGATTGAAGACAGTTTAGAGAGGGGCTTAGGGGGTGGGGAACACACACGTCTCCCAGGACTACCTCAGCAGCCCCACTGCTTTTTACTCATTACTCTTCAAAAAAAATAAAATAAAAATAGAGGACTAAAGCAACTTGTAGGTTATGATATTCTTACTCAAGAGGAGGCCTAAGAAAAGCATGCTTAGGTTTTGGGGAGCAGGGGGCAACAATTACAGAAATGAATGCCCTCACCAAGGGAGAATTTTCATCCCTGCCGTTACCATGGGAACAGGCCTTTAACCCCCCTCCCCCCACTTTCTCTAGGCTTTCTCTGGCACAATGGAAGGAAGAGGGATTTTTACAGCGTGAGAGTGAATGATTATGTTTTTAAAAGGACGGGAGCTCCAACTTTTCTGATTTGTTCTCTTTGTTGAGGACGCAGAAACAGGAAGTACAAAGCTCCATGTGCTTCGAGCACAACGTGAGCCTTGCCAATCATTTAAGCAAAGCTGCAATCCTGGAAAAAAACAAGCAGAATATTCTTCATCCATTTCCAAATATAGGTTATTCAAAAGACGTAGGAATCAGTAATCAGAGACTGCACTGTGAGGAACTTGATAAAGAACCGGGCCGTGATTCACATTTCATATTTTAACACAATAGATTAGGCTTGGAAGTAAATTATCAGTATGAGTGAGAGTGTAGAGTGTGCTGGGCTGTGAAAGCAGTATTTCTACTCTGCTCATGAAAGGTTGACCTTGAAGGGCAGATTTACTGGTCAAACATAATTCTGTTCCTAATATCTCATTGTGAAGCCCCTGTCAAAAAGCCATTCATACATGCCAACAACAGAACTGTACATGTCCTCAAGGTCTTTGTACGTTGTGTGAAATTTTTTTTTTGTATACAAAAGAAATTAGCTAGCTCAACCACTCCATAACCGAATGTTACCACCGTATGTGCCGTTTTTCAGTGTCGCAAATTATGTTTAAAACGTGCTTGCAGTACTGTCCTTCAGCTACAACACTACCGGTAAAAGTAAATGAATACATTTGTCAAAGAGAGGCTTCTGCACCTCACATCTGCTGTTCCTCTTACATCTCTGTTTGTGAAAGTGTGTTTGCACTGTGTCTACTGGCTCGCCTCAGCATCTTAAGCCCCACTGCAGTGTCATGTTTCACAGCTCGCACTGGCAGTTTGTTGTCTCCACTAATCTGCTAATCAGCTCCTGTCCACCAGCATTGTTTAAACTGGCAGCCGAGGAAATAACACAAACATGGAGAAAGCTTTACTGCTGAAATGTGATGCTGTTTCTGAACAAAACATGCTGTGCTACCATGTCCTTAAGTGCAGTTTCTGTAAGCAAAAGCTCACAAACATATGTTTCTAGCTTTTTTTTATATAGCAGATTTTTTTTTTTAAGGTCATTCTAAGTGTATATAGATATCTTACACAGAAGCAAACATGTTAGTGGGATATATGTAAAAGAAAATAAGAACTTTTGGTTTGAATATGAAAAAAAAAGAAGATAACATTGTGTTGTCCACCTGTGAAGCAGAATGGACTGCAGTATTTTTAGCTTCAGTCCTAAAATTATGCAAGGTCACCATGGTGTATTAATTAAAAAATAGTAATTATTAGCTTAAGTTTACAGGCTGTTCGGCCCTCCTCCCTCTCTCTCGCCCTCTCTCTCTCTCTCTCTCTCTCACACACACACACACAATCTCATTTCCCTCACTGGAGATCATTAGTCACCAGGCAAGGGAAATCTCCTGTGAGAGAATGCCATGTCAGCACCAGTGATATCTTTCACATGCTGAAACATACAAGGATTCAATGTTAAAAATGTGTGAGGCATTGAGAATTCAACACAGATAATCCTTATTGAGACAATTTCTCCATGTCATGACCATGTCCAGTGACTGATTACCAAAATTTTATTATAAGCACTCATTAAATCCACCACTGAGTGTTGATTATATTTGTCCTTTCCTCCTGTGCTGGACCATCCAACTATAATTTTTAAAAAAAAATTTTTAATGCCTGTTTGGTGTTATAAGATGAAAAATGTGAAAGATGTTGGTGACAGAATGTCTTCCCACTTGAAAGTGGCACACTGAAATGTGGAGAGTCAATCAGCTCTTGTTTGAGTTTTTGGACAGTTAACTCTACAAAATATATAAGATGCTTTATAGTCCATGGATGAAATGTCGGAGGCAGAAAGTAGCTGATGCTGATTGTTTTCAAACTAAAAACAAATACAGTCCATTACTTCAGTGTTACATAGACTGGAGCACAAACTCTCTGTACTGACAAGCAGGCAGGTAGAGATTATTTCTTGTCCTGACTCAATGGATGGAGATTAACGTCATCTTTTTCTTTATCTTCTAGTTTACTGATTTGCAACATATACCAAACCAGGCATAACATTATGACCATCTGTCTGACATTGTGTTGGTCCTCCTTTTGCTGCCAAAACAGTCCTGACCCGTCATGCACTGTGTATTCTGACACCTTTCTATCAGAACCAGCATTAACTTCTTCAGCAATTTGAGCAACAGTAGCTCGTCTGTTGGATCGGATAACACGGGTCACACTTCGCTCCCAACGTGCATTAGCCTTGGCCGCCCATGACCCTGTCGCCGGTTCACCACTGTTCCCTCCTTGGACCACAATTTGGTTTCCCTCAAATCCTTACGCTTGCCCGTTTTTCCTGCTTCTAACACATCAACTTTGAAGACAAAATGTTCACTTGCTGCCTAATATATCCCACCCACTAACAGGTGCCATGATGAGGAGATCATCAGTCTTATTCACTTCACCTCTCAGTGCTCATAATGTTATGCCTGATCGGTGTATACCAGAGTTTTACGTCTGAGCAATTCTCCATTGTTTTACAGAAGTATAGAAACAGAGAAAAGAAAATATATATACAGCTCTGGAAAAAAAAAGAGACCACTGCCCAATCTCCAGATTTGAACCCTATTGAAAACCTCTGGAATGTCATCAAGAGGAAGATGGATGGTCACAAACCATCAAGCAAAGCTGAGCTGTTTGCTTTTTTGCAAAAAGAGTGGTATAAAGTTCCCCAACAGCAATGTGAGAAACTGGTGGAGATCATGGAGCCAAAACACATGCAAATCAGAGTTATTCCACCAAATACTGATTTCTTAATGTTATTTAGCCAAAGCAATAACACAATTTGTTTACAAATGATTTGCATTTTGTTTTATTTGAGTTATTAAAGCTCTACAAATACTGCATGATCTTGGGTTATTTTGATGTGTTGTCATTTCCTTTAAATATACACTCTAAATAACAATAGTTATATTTGGAATTTAGGAGAAATATTGTCAGCAGTTCACAAAAAAATGAAAATATTACTATTTTATTCCTATATTTTATCCTTAATGAGAAGCCTGAGGCAATGGAGGCAAGGAAAATCTCCCAGAGATGATATGAGGGAAGAAATCTTGGGAGGAACCAGACTCAAAAGGAAACCCATCCTTATTCGGGTGACACTGGACAGTAAATAATGTCCTTCCTACAACAGCAAGTTCTGAGCACTTCTTTTCATCGACAGTTCTCAGAATATGAAAACAAATTCACCAAATATTAGAGTCTTAAATTCCTCATCTTCAATGGTTAAATCTCTGCTATTAGCTAGTAGGTGCTGAAAGAGAAGTATGTGGTTGTGTTATTACACATGCAGTGTGCTTTTCTTTCAGCACTAATATCTAAATGGATGGCAAAGCTAGGTATAGCTATTATATTTCTCCTACACTCACTTACATACTCCAATATGTATTAAAATCCATAATCAGCTAAAGAAGAAAAAATCATCCAGCTTTTCTATGAATAGTAAAGGTCCTTGAGTACTGGGCCACTGTGTACAGTCTTTTGAATACAGCAGAATAATGAACTCGACTGTTTCCTGTGTTTCAGTAGCGTTTCTCTGGGGAGAGCACTTCCTGAAGCAAGGAAAACAAGTGGGCGTTTGGTTTTGAGCATCTTTCATGGCAGAGAGTTTAAAGAATGCATTCATGTTTCCTGCTCTTACTCACTTACTTATTAGCATTGATCCAGTCCCTTAACCTCTCTGGAGGTGCATGGCGAACAAAATGAACACAAATAAAGGGAATATGATTCTGAGCCTGTGTTTGGTGGGCGAAATGAAGTTTGCTAGCCCAGTCGTAACAGTTTCTTCGGGATGAAATGTGTTTAGAATAGTCACTTCCTGTCAGCCTTTAACACAAGTACTCAAAACAAAGTTTGTTTACACAAAGTCTTACAACAGCACATCTCTTCTCCATCACAGATGCTGGGAACACTCACAGCAGTGCCCATCAAGGTGCCTCAGGTCAGCTCTCTGCATCGGCTGGCAGGGCAGTCGCCCACTGTGCTACCTCAGGTAACACACACACAAACACACACAATCCTGTTCTTCCTCAGGTCTCAGGTGTCACATAAAAAACAGACTGCATCTAATGTCTGACATACTATGCTAGAAATCATAACGCAAGGTCAGCCTTAGCTAAATCTCCTGAGGGGTTGCTATAATTACACTTACTTTTAAAATGACCATTTCATACACTACATGTGCACATTTGCCAAACTATTTCTCACAAGCACCGGAGTGTTGCTGTTCCATTTTCAGATCAGCCTTAGAGTCTGCAGTTTAAGCCTAGAGATCTTTTTTCTTGCTTTGATGAGAGCTTAGATGTAGTGATTTGATCTGTTTGCTTTAATTGTAGGTTTGGGTAAAATAAAATATTGATTCTTAAAGGCACTGCGATGACCACAATGTATTATTATTATTATTATTATTATTATTATTAATAATAATAATAATAGTAACAGTTGAATGTATTTTCAATTGAAAATCAAATGACCATATCAGAATCTGAAAGTTTTTCATTTATTTACCCACAGTGTTGACAAAATGAGGGTCATGTGAGCTCAGATCTGCGATGTACAACACACAAGCTCACTGCTCAAATACAGATTAGTGTCCATTAAAGTACAGGACAAAATTTTAGAGATTATCTGATAAATCACATAGCTAATAAATCTTTAAGACTGAGCCTCCCAGCCATGTTCAACCATCCATTCAGACAGTGCACACAATTAATCCCTGCTCAAGCTGAGCTCATTTGTTTCCATTGGTCGTCTTAATGGATCAATGTAGATAATGGTGTCTGATAAGGACACAAATGAAGCTCGTATGTGCATGTCACGAGAAGACCACAGGGGGGCAGTACAGGCCCAAGATAAAGCCATACTGCTGAGCCATGCACTCGCACACGGTCAAAACACTAGAGAAGAAGGGAAAGCTATTTAGGGATCTGTTTATACTTTGTTTACACACATTATACCAATTTTGCTTATTCCATGACTGAACGGTGAACATTTTCTATAGAAATGGCTCATTATTTTCCAAATCATGCAAATTTGTCTGGTCTGAGTCATAAGCACATAAAATTAACCCTTCAAACTCTGCCGAAAACAGGTTAGGCCAAAGACTCTGATCCCGGACAGCCTTCCCCACAGCCCGTGCCAGGAGCAGCAGTCCAGCCAGCCACTGAGCCTGGCACGTGGTACTGCTGTGGTCAGCCCCAAAAGCCAGGGACTTGGTACCTTCAGCCCAGAGAGGATGTCCAGCAGCCAGGGTGAGATCACGCCACCTCCCCTGCCCGTACCCAGCGTCTCCACAGCCACCGCCAGCCCTGGTGTCGCGTATGCCATCATTTCCGCCACCTCACCCGCAGCCAATGGAGTGGCAGCCATGAGTGAAGCAGTGAAAGTGCAACCCCTGATCTTCAGCCCAGACAGCAAGGTCAGACAGTAGCCTGATCAGCTATCAGCACAGTTTACAGCTCCTGTGAAAGTTATCAGACATTTAATCCAAAAGCTCAATTGTTCTTCCTTTCAAGTGACTAGGAAACAGACTGTGGAGAGTCTTTTCCAATCTTATGTTTATGGATCTATATATTTGGTGCAGCATGTAAATATTTTCTTAAAACTGATTTATATTGTATGTTTATTTATTGTATTATATTATTATAGTATGCATTTTTTCTTTAACTCACATTCTACCAGCAGCTTGTTCCTGTAAAGCAGTCAGTCTTGTAACAGAGCAAGACAAGCATATCATATGATCATATTGCTGAGCCTGTAACGTTTAAAGTAGCCCCAATTGCTACAGTTTAGAAATGCAGCATTGTACAAACACTTCTAAAAGGCAGAATGCTACAGTGCTACAGAACTATTTCTAACACTTATGATGGTTACACCGTAATGCTTTTGGGAAATCGTTCCCTCATTGTGCAACTTAACCTTCCTGGGCACTTGTGCGTGACAAGTAATTTTTTAGAATCCTGAAGTGTCTCAGAGTAGGGTCTCATCCCTGCGTATGAGTTTTGCAGCAGTAATTAATCTCAGGCTGGGATGAAAAATGGCTTGTGGCTGACACAAGGAAGATTTGTGAGGCTCATTACGTTGTCGTTAAGAGAGAGTGGTGGTCCGCATGACCACTGGTCTCATTCAATTCACATAGGCTACATTTTTTCTCCTACCTCCTATAGAAAGGGCAGTAACATCACGCATTTATTATATAGTAGAGATTACCAAAGATTAATCAAAGATTTCCCAGCTTTAAGTCATACTATTAATGAAACTAGTAAAAGGTAAAAGCTATTTAAACAATAATTCAGCAGTCAGGTGTTATACTTATTTTATTGCAAATGAAACGTCCTCAATGCTAAACGTGTTTACACCTCATTTTGGATTTCGTATGCTTTTCTAGGTGATTATAATCCAGCCACAGATCCCTAGCAGCTCTCAGGGTTCTCCAGGCCCCCAGGCTGAGATCCCCTCTCAGGAGCCCAGTCCTGCCCCCTCTCCCCCACACAAGACCAATAAAAAGGAGGAAGACCCAGAGGTATGCTCATTCTATATACTCCACTGCATCTGTAATAAGGACTGACAGACAAATAGAAATATCCGGTGTCAAGAAATAACCATAGATACCTCCAGGAAATACTTGTCTGAAATCATATTTACACAATCTGATTCTCAGTATGTCCTGGGGACCCTTACTGAAGTGTGCCTTCTATGTAACACACCTAAGATGAAAATCTTTATATTTTTAGACAGAAAAGGCTTACACATGCTATTAGCCACAAGGCATTGTTGCCATGAATTTTAGGTTTCTCACTGTCCCTCTCTCTACCTTGCAGAAAATTGCCTTCATGGTAGCGCTCGGCCTAGTCACTACAGAACACTTGGAAGGTGAGTTGCTGCGCACAGGATCCCGTTTCCTGAGTGTAACCGACTCCTGTGATAAACTTCTACAATAACTGTTATCTTTTCACTGTTACTGCAGAAATCCAGACCAAACGACAGGAGAGGAAGAGAAGAAGTACGGCTAACCCTGCATACAGCCTGTTTGATCCAGAGGTAGCTCTCAAACTCACCTGCATTAACATTTTTGTTAAAAAAAATTGGCAAATGGTTAGGATTAGCTGAGATTTATCTTTCAAATAATGATGAGACAATCTGTAAAATAACTGGGAAACTTGTGGGAAGTCACTGTGACAAGCTTTTCTGCCTAAAACATACTTTGGCACTTTTACCATAAAGATATTTCACTTTAAAGCTGTTGTGTGGTTTTTATTTAGGTTTTAATCGTGCTTAGGTGGGTTTATTTTTAGCTCAGGATAGACTGTAGTATTCAGAACTACTTATATATACACTATATTGCCAAAAGTATTCGCTCACCCATCCAAATAATCAGAATCAGGTGTTCTAATCACTTCCATGGCCACAGGTGTATAAAATCAAGCACCTAGGCATGCAGACTGTTTTTACAAACATTTGTGAAAGAATGGGTCGCTCTCAGGAGCTCAGTGAATTCCAGCGTGGAACTGTGATAGGATGCCACCTGTGCAACAAATCCAGTCGTGAAATTTCCTCGCTCCTAAATATTCCACAGTCGACTGTCAGCTGTATTATAAGAACGTGGAAGTGTTTGGGAACGACAGCAACTCAGCCACGAAGTGGTAGGCCACGTAAACTGATGGAGCGGGGTCAGCGGATGCTGAGGCGCATAGTGCGAAGAGGTCGCCAACTTTCTGCAGAGTCAATCGCTACAGACCTCCAAACTTCATGTGGCCTTCTGATTAGCTCAAGAACAGGGCGCAGAGAGCTTCATGGAATGGGTTTCCATGGCCGAGCAGCTGCATCCAAGCCATACATCACCAAGTGCAATGCAAAGCGTCGGATGCAGTGGTGTAAAGCACGCCGCCACTGGACTCTAGAGCAGTGGAGACGTGTTCTCTGGAGTGACGAATCGCACTTCTCCATCTAGCAATCTGATGGACGAGTCTGGGTTTGGCGGTTGCCAGGAGAACGGTACTTGTCTGACTGCATTGTGCCAAGTGTAAAGTTTGGTGGAGGGGGGATTATGGTGTGGGGTTGTTTTTCAGGAGCTGGGCTTGGCCCCTTAGTTCCAGTGAAAGGAACTCTGAATGCTTCAGCATACCAAGACATTTTGGACAATTCCATGCTCCCAACTTTGTGGGAACAGTTTGGAGCTGGCCCCTTCCTCTTCCAACATGACTGTGCACCAGTGCACAAAGCAAGGTCCATAAAGACATGGATGACAGAGTCTGGTGTGGATGAACTTGACTGGCCTGCACAGAGTCCTGACCTCAACCCGATAGAACACCTTTGGGATGAATTAGAGCGGAGACTGAGAGCCAGGCCTTCTCGTCCAACATCAGTGTGTGACCTCACAAATGCGCTTCTGGAAGAATGGTCAAAAATTCCCATAAACACACTCCTAAACCTTGTGGACAGCCTTCCCAGAAGAGTTGAAGGTGTTATAGCTGCAAAGGGTGGACCGACGTCATATTGAACCCTATGGATTAGGAATGGGATGTCACTTAAGTTCATATGCGAGTCAAGGTAGGTGAGCGAATACTTTTGGCAATATAGTGTATATATATAGTGAAATATTAAACAATTCATCATGTGAAGTGTTTTTCTTGTTAAATAATATTGGTTTTGTGTCAATATTGACAAAAAACAGCCTCTACAATCCAGACTATCCTGTATTTTATTCTGGATTGTTCGTGTATATGGTGCTGTGCTTTTCTATACCTAATTAATTCCTTTTGGTACCAATGTCGAGTAGGTAACAAGAACCAAAAATGTTTTTGTGGCAAAAGTTTGTGTACTCTGTGTGGTAGAAACTAATGATTAAGCACTTAGAGTCACTTCAAACATGGAAACGGTAACAAGGAGAAATATACCAAGCATACATGCTAACAGATAATGGAAGTGTGTAAGGTACAGAAAAACTGCAGTTAGAATACACATCAGCCAGGGAGTGAGGTCATACTCTTCTCCTCTCTTATTTATTTGTTTATTAGAAAATATCATTCTGTACATCATCTATTAAGGTTCATAGTAGAAAGAAAAAAAGTCTAATAACTAATAAATAAGCAGGTCCTGTTTTCTCTAAATGTATTAGACGTTTTGCATACATTTTACGTTTGTGATCTCAGTGGAAATGTTTCTCCGTCATTGCTTTCCAGCGCAAAAGGCTTGCATCAAATTACCTGAACAGCCCCCTCTTCCTATCAGCCAGAGGTAAAACTCATTTCTCTTCCCATCAACACAACAGCTGGGGTAGAGCTCACAAAATTACATTTGAAGAGGCACACTCATGCACCATGTTACCACACACACACACACACAGAATACCATGTTACCCAGCGAGACAAATAGGATCTGAGCTCATGTAATGTAGAGTGAATATCAAAGACTCAAAAACTTATATGTTCAGGTCTGCAGTGCCATTCTGACCACAAATCAAAAGAGTTGTTCAGGCTTTTAATGAAGCACCCGGTGTCATATAGACCCCTATATGTGTGTGATGTGTGTTTTCTAAGGCAATCACACACACCCAAACTGTCCCTTGTTGCACTGCACTGCCCATTTTTGTGTCATAAGTCTTTACCTAATTATCAAACTCTCAGCTTTTTGTTTTTTGAGTCTTTGAGATCATGAAAGTGCTTGCTTTGCCACAGACACTACTATGATACATATCTATACTACTTATAGATCTGTTACTACAAGACTAACTTCAAAACAAAACCTAATTGCAGTGTTACTGAAGGTTCTCCACTGAAAGCTCTTCTGAGCAGGAGAATATGCCTCTGTACTCAGGAAACTCAAACACAAAACGCTCTATATCATGCTCTGTTGTTCAAAACCCAATAGAGACAGCGCTATAAAAAGAAGCGCCTCAAGCTTTAGTTCTGTGTGCTCAGCTTTGTTGCATGGCTATAATTGTAATCTAACCCATGAATAACCCTGTCTCTGCACTCTGCAAGCTACTAACTAATTCTCTGCTTCCTATTCGCACACCAGACTCTGAGGATCTGTGTTGGAAGGTACGTAGCCACTCTCAAGATTCTCTGTGTGGGGGAGGAGGGGCCAAAGGCTTTCTGTCATGATCTATAACCGGTTGTTTATTGTTCTTGAAAAGTATACATCAGGGCTACATTCGACATAGTCAGAGATGATCACTTACAAATATTAAGCATATAAATGCATTCATATATTATGCATGTAATTTTAGACTGACGAACAGAAACGGCAGTAAAACTACACTCACTGTCCAGTTTATTAGGAACATTCGTGCAATTATCCAGCGTATCAAGTGGCAATAGTGTAATAAATAAAGTCATGTAGAGACAGGTCAAACATCTAAATGGTGAGGAAATATGATCTCATTGACGGACTTTGGCAGAGTTGTTGGTGCCAGACCAGGCAATGCTTTTTCAATCCTAAACTATCTAGTTAAACTATCTAATCCCAGGAGGTCAGCAATGCTTAAACCACCCTGTCTGACTATAAAAAGCATGCTAATCTGATGCTTGATGTGAACATTAACTGAAGCAAAAGGATCTTAAACATTTCCATTTAAATACATAAAGAATTTGGTAATTGGTTAAGATGTTATACTACCCTTTAAAAGGTTATAAGTTCAAAGGTCTGTAACTCTCAACAGCTCAGTTCATTCATATACATTCCTCAGCTCTACACCACATGCCGATTCTTAAATAACAGAGCTAACCCCACTTTAATTAAATATGCAATTTGATTGTCTTCTTGCATAAACCAAGTGAAGCTTTTAAATGAGGAAGTGTGTGTGTGTATATCTGAAAGAACTGTTATATCTGATGTGCAGAAACATCGCCTCTCTAGAGCCCAGATTAAATGAATCAATCAAAATAACATGGTACCTTGCTTATCTTTAAAAATCAATCATCACTGCGGTTACATTGCTGCCTGTACACTGAAGTAATACAGATGTACAGAGCAGGATGCTGATAACAGGGCTTTAAAGTGTGGTGTTTTGTGCATGGGTGCTGCAGGAGGAGCTGGAGCATGATGACCATTGTGCTGTATGCAAAGAGGAAGGGAACCTTCAGCAGTGCCATAGCTGCACCCGTGCTTACCACCTAGACTGCTTACACCCTCCGCTCAAATCCCCACCCAAGGGCATGTGGATGTGCCCTAAGTGCCAGAAGAAGGTCAGTCTCTCAGCACATTGAAAATATGAGTATGGGTTGTTATAGCAACTAACCGTGTATAAAAGCATTGTGCATGAATTTAACGGTTATTTTCTCTTTCTTTTATGAAGGTACTGAATAAAGAAAACTTGTCTTGGCCACATAATTTTGTTCAATCCTACGTTACACACAAAACAGGTATGATCCTCTACATGTGCGTTAATGCTTCACATACATGCCGTCTGTTTGTAGCTGAGGATGTCTAATGCCTGTTTGTGTGTGCTTGTGTTTAGTGAGAGAGGAAGAGAAGAGAAGACTGATGAGGAGGAACAGTGAGCTGAAGAAAGAGTGTGCACACCTGAAAGACGAAGATCAGAGACTCAACAAATCACTCTTGGTACAGTTCATGTTCTACTACTGTTGAGGCTCAGAAGCCATGCATATTTTACTGCGACACACAGAGGCAACGAAATGAATGTTTATATCTATTATATCATTACTGTTAAGAGGAACTACTTAGAGATTCCACAACATTCTACATTAATATATTCTTAAAAAGCTTTAAACGTTAAACAACAGCAAATTGTTGTGTAAGAGAAAAATAACACTTTGATTGCTTTTCCTATACAATGAACACCATCATGCTTCATTTCTACATTTTATGTCTATGCACATAGAACAGTGGATGTGTAAATAATTCCATTCCAAGGTTGTGCTTATATATTTTTCGTGTTTAGTCTTTATAAAGCCTAGATTAACTTACAACCTACAATATTACCATGCTGGTCCCAGCTAACCATGTTAAATTTTCGGTTTTACATGCTGACAGCAGGCTTACTCTCTTTAATGTTGTTTTTCCACAACACAATAATACTTGCTTCGTGAACAGTCAATCTTTCTAACTAGTTCAAACATGCGTTTACCTCGATAGGATTTGTTATAATTTGTACAGTTGTTAACAAGTTAACAAGCTTAATGATTTGGACTCTGTAGAAGTGCACAGATGTGCTTACAGAAATATCTTAGCTTTCAAACATGATGGACACACCGATATACACTACCAGTCAAAAGTTTGGACACACCTAATTCCATGGTCTTTCCTGATGTTTATTTCTTTCTACATTGTAAAACAATGCTGAAGGCGGCCGAAATACACAATAATCTCGTTTGAACAGTGGATATTGAGATATGTCTGCTACTGATGCTCTGTAAACCCTTCATAACGCCTCTAATCTGAGGTGCTGTTAATTGGTGATTTCTGAGGCTGGTCACTCTAAATGAACTTCTCCTCTGCAGCAGAGGTCAGTTTTGGTCTTGCTTTACTGGGATGGTCTTCATGTGAGCCAGTTTCATCATGGTGCTTGATGGGTTTTGCAAATGCACTTGACAATACTGTTCTTGCAAGAACTATTCCAGAACACCTGACCTTCGTGTCTTAAAATAACAACTGACTGTTTTTTGTTGTCATTACATATGGATCACTTAAGTCCATGTGTGTTATTTCATAGTTTTGAAATCTCCAGTATTGTTCTAGAATGTAGAAAATAAATCCCTAAACAAAAAACATTGAATTAAAAGGTGTGTCCAAACTTTTGACTGGTAGTGTATATATATAGCAAATAGCGGTGTAGACTGAAGCCTTTTGAGAATAATAAAAAGGTTTTTGAGATCTGTTGAATATGCTATGACATATGAACATCACGTGCTGGAAGACTAACCTGTGTGTATCCCTACAGAAATGCAGAGACATGAAGGAGCGTCTGCTGAGTCAGCAGAGAGAGACCCAGGCGTCTCTGGAGCGTCTCCGAGCCCTAATCCGCCTCATCCAGCGTGATCACATGATCCAGGTCACCATGACAGCCACCACCACCACTTCAGGGGGAGCAGCACTGCTCTCTCTGCCCTGGATCAAACCGAGCTCCACCAGCAGCACGAGCAGCTCCACAGCATCCCCTGCAGGGTCCTCTACACTGCTGCACAAGAGTGTGCTGCACTCCCAGGGCAACAACTGAGCCCATCACAGGCAAAAACACTTTATTCATAACAACATACGTGCATTTTCTTTTACCACACAGCTCTTCCTGAGCTTAATGAGAGATACTCACAGAGGAAGCCGGAAACTGAAATCCAGCCAACGTGGGTTCCCCCCAAGAGCTGTATTGTCTTAAAATATCAAAAAAAAAAATAAAAAAAAAATCAATACTAACTACAGTATATTCTTAATTCAATTCATAAGTATTTTTTAAACCCAACACCTACAGTGCTTAAGAGATTTTTTTTAACTTATTGTTTTTAATTTACTAAATGTTCTTGGCCTTAATGTATTTATGACAATTGAGCAGATCACCATGCCGTCATGAATACAGAAATTAAAGTATTTTATGCGGCTAAAGCCTTTTTTTTTTCTTTTTCTTTCAGTTTTGTTTTTTTTTTTTTAAAGGGGGGATACTTCTACATATAGCGAGAGAGAACATTAGAGTAGCGGTAGTTAAACGAGACATATGAGACAGAGGACTGTACAGATACTGATCTATCCGAGTCAGAAATCGTTCTCATTCTCCACAGAACAACAATCGCCATACCAATTCAGGTGAAAAAGGAGATGGGAAAGTGGTTTTCGTTGTGTATGTAACTATGAGCATACGAGCCTTCAAACAAAAACACACACAAAAAAAAAAAGAAAAAGAAAAAAAAAAAGAGAATAACTTTTTTTCAGTATTAATAGAGTTGAGATAAAGGAACAAAGTATTTAAGATGATTACAGAATTTAGCATTTCTAGTGGAAAATTTAGTATTTTCATGCGGATGCCTGTTCATAATTGTGAATGGAAGTATTGGAGAGAGGGGATTGTTGTACATATGTTGTATTGTTATAACAGGTCCTTCTGATTTTTCTTCTGTATTGTTACTCCAATCAGAGCCTCATCGACGATGTTTCTTTCCGTTTCTGTTGCACTGACAACAAAAGTGGACATTAGGAAGGGCCGTTCAAGATCCAATGAGTATGTGCACCTATTGTCAAACCCTTTCTTTTCTTTCTCCAGTATATAAGATATGCCAAAAAAACCCTTACGTTTTGAAGCTGGGAGCATTCCCATCTTTCACCATTGTCTTTATCTGTCTTGTCTGTATTTGTAGTTTTTGCTTTAATGATGCCTTATTTCCTAAATCGCCACATTGACATTATATACAATTTCACATATAGTCGCAAGGACACATCTGACTGGAGTTGTGTCTGTTTGGTTATTTCATTTTCTTAATCTGTGAGATGATCTAAATGAACACTGCCTCAAGAACAAGGTTTAGATAACGCCAGGGTTTATTAAAAAAAAATGTCAGATTAAAATGAGAAACTTACCTGGAATTCTCTCTCTCTCTATTTTTTTTTTTTTTTTTTTGGGAAAGGACAATTTTGTCGGTCACCTTTGCTAGTTTGTCTTCCTGTTCTTCTAAAGGATTTCTTAAGGTGCGCAGTTCTGACCTGGCCTGTGAGGCAGGGCTGCTTCTTAACCCGTGCAGAGGAAAAGCTGATCTACCTTTGCTTTAGCTACTGATCAGCGTTCAACCCAAGTCAGCAGGGTCTGAGCCTGATCACGGTCCAGTGGAGCAGGGGATTTTGTTTCCAGAATTCGCAGGTCACTCGGTCTCGAACTGCGTTCAGCTCTGCTGTAATCACCCTGATCAAAGATTCCTAAATAACCATGACAGATATAATAAGACAGACAACTCAACACCAGATATCCAATATCATTATCTATTACTTATCATTACATAAGGGCTTAACAGGTATGTGGAATAAGGATTATTTAAGTGCATATCATAGATTCCGACCATTATTGTAAATGACAATTAAATCTAGACCAGGGTGCACCATCTAGATCCGAATGTAAGGAATTGCAAGCATATCACCCACAGGCCCATGATAACACCCACATTATACCGACAAGCCTGACCCTAAGGGATTAGCTCACGGGAAACTGCAGAGGCTACATTATATAGATTAAAATCAAACCACACTGCAAACAGGAAAGTCGATGATTAAAAAAGCAAACTTGCCCGTATCTGAGCTCTGTTCATAGCGAGAGTGTTCTTCTGCCCTTCATGCATCATACGAGACATGTCCCCACCTCCCCCATAGTCCACCCTCCCCCCCCATATTCCAGAATCTTCTCCGGGACAAACTGTGCCGTGCTTATACAGATCTATTTTAATACACTCGACACTACGTTGAACAAGATGAAACTTTTTTATATTCTTTTATCAATGAACGTGAGAAAGAAAAAGAGACAAAAAGAACATGACCATTTTTTATTGTTTGCCAATTATGCATTTAGCTTGCAATGTGTGATGTGTCTGTATGCTATGAGGAAAAAAGGTAGCAAACATAAAAACTGAACTGGAAAAGGCAACAAGGCTACTGTTAGATGGATGTCTTCGGACTGTCGGAATAGTGTTTTGTTTTTTTTTTTCTTTGTCATTATGGAAGGGGACTGTCCAGTGGATAGTATGTATAGGAAAGTGTTTGTCTTACATATGCCAATGTAGTTTTTTCTTCTTTATGATGCATTCAAAGTTGATCGATGGAAGTTGGTAAATGGTAAAGAGTAGTCACACTTTTTTGTACCAAGTTCTTATTGAAATCTGAATCAATAATAAACATGGAAAATTGGAGTATTGTTAAGTGTGGTGCATGTTGTGTGTGTGTGTGTGTACAAAGCATTTATTACACTGTAATTACATTTATAAATGCATGTATCTAATGTACTCTTGCCTTATTCATTAGGTTCAGGAACTACAAAACCTTCAGCGTTTATATAACAATGATGCGAAGTGTGTTGTGAAAAGCTTTATTAAATATTCCTCATTTTCTTGAATCCATATGATCAGAAACATTGACAGTCCAGAGAATAGTACAGCTATATTACTGTTGTATAAAACCAGACACACATATATACAGATAAAGCTACATTTGAATTAGATTAGCAACTCTATTGCTAATTTCATTTATAACAAACCCTACAGGAAAATAATCTTTTAAAAATGTCTTGGTGCTTTTTCTTATCAAGTATCATAACCGATAAGAGCCTGTGTGGATCCAGGAGATTATAAAGAATCTATGACCTCAATACACACAGATACACATCACTTCACTTTTTGTGTGTTGGTAAAATGAACTAAATATTGAAAGGTGAGAAATAAAAAAAATATAGATTAGTTCTGAGCTTGTGATTATCTGGCATCAGGTCACACGCATTAGGTCGACATAACTCATTAGTGGAATGTAAATATTTAATAAAAAAGAGCAGTGAAGCATAAAAATGGAACATTGTCATTTCATAACATCTCAATGCTGCTGCAATTCATGCCTTCAAGGTGATCTCTGCTGCCTGCAGCGAATGGTTGCCATGGTAATCGTGAGTGCAGTTGTAATTTAGGGGAAATTTGCTTTGATTTGTGTGTTTACACAGTCAGTGTGGGTGTGCCTTGTGTTCTTAGCTAAAAGATGTGTGTGCATGGTAAAAGACACATTTTAAGCCACACATCGGCAACTGCATGATTAATGCTATTTAGAAGCACAGAGATGTTAATGTAGCATTAACATACTGCTTGCTGTCCCTGTAGGAGAACGTGTCTCACCCTTAATAAATCCTAAGAGATCAGTGGTAGGAGTGTACAGTGCATTTTCTGAACCTGACCTATAAGTAAATACATTCAGCATAACAAAAGACCTTCTATGTGGTTTAGTGTTGAAGTACTATACAGTCTTAGTGTTTTGGTCTGCAGTACAAGAGCGTAAACGTTTTGCTCCACAGGTCACTGAGAGTCGGTACATCATATCAGTGGCACAAGCAATAATAACAAGGCCAGGTGTTAGGCTTCCTGCTGTGAGCTGTAGTGGAAGTGTGTGGAGCAGTCAGGGCAGTACCTGCTGTGGAGGGCAGTAGGAGCTAAAGATGGCATTGTAGTGCTCGATGAGTAGCTCTGTGAATATGTTGAGCGGTGTGATGGCACTCAGAGACACGCCGCCATGACGAGGCCACACCAGGTTCACCCCGAACACACACGCCAGGTTAGAGGAGCTCATCTTATTGAAGATGCTTTCCTGAGACACCTGCAGAGAGTGAAGTGACTAAATATATATACACACACACACACTACCGCTCAAAAGTTGTATTGTTTTTCCAAGGAAACACACGATATTAGTCTGAATAGAAAATATAGCAAAAGAACAGGACATGCTGACATGTCAGAGTTAGAAGTAATGATTTTGATGGAAATGATGAATGTTTTCTTCAAATTTTGCCTTCATCAAAAAAACCTTTTGCAGCAATTACAGTCTGGGCATTTTTTCAGTTTTTCAAGATGATCTGTGGAGATTTCAACCCCATGGTTCCTGGAGCATCTCCCACAAGATGGACTGCCTGATGGAGTCTTCCTCCGTAGCTGAAATCAAGCTGAAATATGCAAGCGATCCCAAACTTTTGAGCGGTAGTATATACACACACAAACATACATACATACACGCAAAAATACATTTGGGGATGACCCTTTCCTGTTCCAACATGACTGCACACCAGTGCCCAAAGCAAGGGCCATAAAGACATGGATGAGCGACTTTAGTGTGGAGGAACTTCTATGCACTTCTAGAGGAATGGTCAGAAATTCCCATAAACACACTCCTGAACCTTGTGGAAAGCCTTCCCAGAAGAGTTGAAGCTGTTATAGCTGTGAAGGGTGTGCCAACTCCTCAGCTTTGGAATGACTCAGAGTCTCTGCTCTAATTCATCTTAAAGATGTTCTATCAGGTTGAGATCAGGACTCTGTGAAGTTCCTCCACACCAAACTCACTCATCCATGTCTTTATGGACCTTGCTTTGTGCACTGGTGTACAGTCATGTTGGAACAAGAAGGGGTCATCCCCAAAATTGGAAATATAGTCTATGTTTCAGGCCAAACAGATATATTATATGTATATATATATATATATATATATATATATATATATATATATATATATATATATATATATATATATATATAAATAAAAAAGAGAGCACTGCAAAATAATCAGTTTCTTATGTTTTTCTCTTACAGGTTCATGTACTGGTGAGATGAACAGTTTTGTTTCATTTATTTGTGAACTGCTGACAATATTTCTCCTAAATTCCAAATATAACTATTGTTATTTAGAGTGTATATTTAAAGGAAATGACAACACATCAAAATAACCCAAGATCATGCAGTATTTGTAGAGCTTTAATAACTCAAATAAAACAAAATGCAAATTATTTGTAAACAAATTGTGTTATTGCTTTGGCTAAATAACATTAAGAAATCAGTATTTGGTGGAATAACTCTGATTTGCATGTGTTTTGGCTCCATGATCTCCACCAGTTTCTCACATTGCTGTTGGGGAACTTTATACCACTCTTTTTGCAAAAAAGCAAACAGCTCAGCTTTGCTTGATGGTTTGTGACCATCCATCTTCCTCTTGATGACATTCCAGAGGTTTTCAATAGGGTTCAAATCTGGAGATTGGGCAGTGGTCTCTTTTTTTCCAGAGCTATATATATATATATATATATATATACACACATATATATAGATAATGCTGGGTTGACTCTTTCCATTTTATCAGCTGAGATCTGATGACTCACATCATTTATTAGTTTGAAAACAAACTAGTTTCCTTTGTTTGAATATATGCAGCTTTCATGCTCGTGCATGTTAAACAGGCAATTATGTTCAAAAATGGGTTCGTGTAGGATCAGGAAATTATGCAGAGAACTAGACTTGTGTACTATAAAGTCTTTAAACAAGCGCTTCAGTAAAAGACTTTAGTCACTGTGTAACCTGCACATTTTCTCGTTAGAAATCGCAGCTCAGAGAACGGTAGCACATGCCTGGTTTGGGTAGCTTTTATGTTAAAGGTCCCGAGATGTGCAGGGGTTCATTGTAAGTAATTATACTCCGTTCTCACTGATTAAACATTTGCATGTCATGGTGAGTAACGATGCCCCTGGGAATGTCTGCAAGAAGATTACTCTATTTTGCTGTACAGGGGGGGTCACAGCTTCATATTAACATGAAGACAAGAGAACTGTGAATGTCAACTGCCATGAACTACAAATCTGCATGAGTGAATTAAGGATAATGATGACTTCTACATGCTTGCGAAGAAATATGTGAAAAACAATGTACTTTTGCCACAAGATGGTTAAAGATGATAAAGAGATTCCCAGCCCTGGTCCTGGAGTACACTTCGGTCCAAGTGTTTTCACTGATCTGCCAAACCCATGTCAGCATTTTAAGAAGGCTTAATTAACAGCACTTCCTGAGCTGGTGTATTCCAGGCCCAGTGCTTGAAAACTGTGTCACAGAGGAAGCAATTTATACAGTTATCTTTGCTATGAAATGTTTCCACAGCCCAGAAATACACACTTACTACAGAGGATGTTATATTTACCTCATTCTTTCTGAAACACAGACTATGTCTACATGCAGAGCGAGCGAAAAGGATGGCCAGGACGTGACACAGCGTGCGTGACCAGTATTAAATGCTGAACTTAATACTGATGCACCTGTATCTGCCTCAGAAAGTAGATGAAGTTGCCCATTTAACCTCACAATAAATATTGATTGATTGTGTAATGTAACCTGCAGTTTCGCTGCAAAAGGTTGGTTGCAGGTTGCAAAATGGTGCTGACAGATTTACATCAACTCCCCCCCCCTCATTTTTATTTATTTTTTCAACGACTGAGCTAGTACTATCTGATTATTAACCGATTATCAGACTGCAGGTAAACAGACTCGATTCAAATAGCCTGGTATATCCATTCCTGTAGTGTAACCTGTTTCTGGAAGTATAGTTTATGATGTGGGGGAAAAGGTTATTATTGGTGGATTTGGATGTAAAAGCAAATTTATTTGTTTTTTATTTGTTTGGCAGTCACTCGATGCAGCCAGACCTGCAGTGTATCCACTTACCATATTCAGGAAACAGATGAGGTACTTGACCACGATGAAATTGTACTCTGGAAGCGACTCCACAATCCTTTTGCACCTTGAAACTCGTAAGCTGCTCTCCAACTCTGTGAAAAACATTGCCTTATTTTACAAAAGCCAAAAGACATTCCCAATGAAACATCAATAAATAATTTCACCACTCACAATACACAGAAGGCCAGTGTTATTTCTAGTGGTGTAAAATGAGCCTAGAATATTCCCGATACCTCTAGAGGGTACAAAGACACTTATCTCACTGAACTCTCACTGAATTCCCTTGCCTTCGTCATATTCCACAGACCTGCTTTTTAGTTGCCTGAGTGACCGATTAATTATTAATACTGGTTAAAAAGAGCCTTTGGGAGAACTGGATCAGGCTTTACTAAATGTTGAACACAGACCCTTCGTCTAAGAAACCGTTGAACGGTTTCTGAATCAAACAGGTGAGACACGGATGTGAGCTGTAGTGTCCTCAGTGTATCGTCTCTTAATTGTGACTTGCAGTGCAGCGAGCGAGCCGGATTATGGCCTGGATTTAAATACTCACTGGTAAGATCCTGTATCTGGTTATATAATGTGAAGGTGAGGAGAGGCTCCGGGAGCTCACGCAAAAACGTCTTCAAAATCACAGCAGGAACATGAACATCAGAGTACTGCTCAAAGTTAACCGGCTTGCCTGAGGCAAAACAGAAAGAGAGGAGGAAGGGAGAGAAAGCAAAAAAAAGTACACGATGGACTCTGTTAAAAGAATAGTGAAGTGGTTTTCAACCTCATTTCTATCCACAGCATCTGTAATCATCACTGACAACGGTTTTAAGACCTTTTAATGTACCGATGTTAAACATTTGAATCGAATTATTCTGTCTTCAGTTATATTACATTGGCTTTGTCATTGAACACTGCTGAGAAAGGGTGAGAGTTTTGTTTTTAAGATTATAACTGAATAAACCTAACTGTTATTACTTATAGTAATAGTTACTACCTATTTTTCTCCTAAACACCACTTCTCTTCTTATATCATTGTGGCACTCCAACAAATTAGCACCACAACCCCTGAACACATCACATGTACTTTCATTTAAATGGATTTAATAAGCTTTAGGAAATATCCAAGTATCAAACTAAACTTACTGCACAGCTGCTCTGAATAAACCCAGCATTATCCAGCACTTCCCTTTTGTTCTTTATTAAACAGAACACCATCTCTACTTAGCCTAATAAAGCATGTATTCCTTTCCTCTTTTTCCCCCCAAAACAGTACTGCAGCTTATCAACACTTCATTTAAGCAGTAATATATGGTGCTAAGCAAGCTTTTTTTGTGAAGAGGTATGCTTCAAGAAAGGTATTGTTTAAAAGGACAAAGGCGGCGGAGTGAAAGCACAAATGAGAACGAGTAAAAGTGCAAACATGAGAAAGGATATGGCTGACTGATAGAGCTCTCCTCTGGGACTGGGACTGGACTCTTTTATACATTATTGGAAGGGAACGCTACATGATTAGCTATTTATAACAACCGGGCATGTTAAAAAATGGGACTCACTATTGTCTTCTTTCTGTATTAAACACAATTACATCGCCTGAATAAAAGTTAGACGTATAATCATAACCTCAAAGCTGAGAAGGGTATTAACAGAATTTTGTGTTAGATCTCCACAGGTAATTGGAGGAGTTAATGAACTGGAAAGTCGAAACGGACACTATCTTAATGGGGAGTTCTGCAGGCGACGTGCTGCCTGTGATGCTATCAAGAATCGTCGGAGGAGACTGAGCCCTATTGATCTCCCTTTCATGGCTGTGGAAGAGGGAAGGAGGGAGAGAGAGAGAGAGAGAGAGAGAGGGGAAGAGCTCACCCTGGTTATAGAGTTTCTGGATGTCCTTGATGAGCTGTACTCTAACTGACCTTCGGAAGATCCCTTCTGTTTTCAGCCCTGGGGGTAGGGAGGGGGAGAGAGGGAGAGAAAGAGAGAGAGAGAATATGTGTTTTGAAATGTGCCATTGAATGGGGTTCATTCTAAATAGCATTTCTATCTGTCTGAATGCTGATATGAGCAAGCAGGTGGTAAATGAAGATGTCAAAACAGTAACAACATAGATCCAATATCCAGTATCCAATTAGCCAACCGTTATTATTTCTGATCTTACCTTTCTGTTTGAGGTAGGACACAGTTTGAGACATCACAGGAGGAATCAATACACCATTGTTTCTCTCTCGAATGCTGAAAAAGACATATTTAATAACAAATGCTTGCAAGCAATCCACATGCACACCGTATAATAAAATGTAGCAATACACACATTTCTGGTGAAATCAATACGTGGTGTCGAGGAAAAAAACACGTTTTTAATTACAATCACCTTGTCAATGTAGCTTAACAGCGATGAAATTCGCCACAAATCACTGATGAATTTACTCACTATTGTAAGCTCACACCAAATTGCTGGGTGGGCAGAGGAGGTCTGGGTGGTGGAGCCTTCGCTGGAAGAGCTGATTCTCCTTTCTGAGCGGCTCGGAGCTCTTCGTCATGCCTGATCACAACAGTTAAAGCATAGTGAATTCTCATGACTTTGGCTAAGCAGCAACTTAAACCTATAAAAACAGAACAGGTCTTTGGAGCAAATTTTTCCTTAAATGATAATAAACCAAACAAATTCAGTGTCTCTCTGTAGTATTGAAAATTCGGGTGTGAATATGATAGATATGAAGATGATGAAGATATGAACAGCTTCCTTTTTCGGCATATTTCTGATACACTGACATTCTATCTGAGTTGATACGGACATCCTTCTGAAACTCTAAGCCCTCAAAATATACAGTAGCAGGGACAATTAACAAATTAAAAACTAAGCATAGTTTCTCAAGCATAGCGACTCTGGTTTCTAAACATGAACCAGCTCTGCTTCTGTTGCTTGTTCCAGCCAATCACATGAATTTATGTCAATTATTTATCTGAAATCAGCTCATTAGATCAGAAACTAGCTATATATCTTAAGACTTTAGGTCAGAAAGGGAAGTGTTATCATTCGATTTTTCATTTATCAATGTTTTTAAATCTACTCATGACTAACATTTTGCATCAGACCTTAATACGGCTTGTGGGATGATGAGCTGCTCGTAGTTGACGTGTTCTCTTAGCTCTGCCAGATAGTTCACATACGTTAGCTTCTTACCAAACTTGTGGCTAGGTGGAAGAAGAAAAAGATATGTAAATACCATGGATACAATTAGAAAAGCCTGATAGATAATATGATTTCTGTCTACCTTATAAGAGGTTTGAATACATTCCATAGAATACGGATAAAGTTTGTGGGGTGGACAACATAGAGGGTTTTAAGATTCTTCTTATACCTGAAGTAGATGCACGGAGGAATAAAGACAGACATTTTAGCAACAGAAACACCAAATGAACAACTCTCTTAGTAAAATCTCTTAAAACAGACACATCACAGTTTATTCCATGCTCGGAAATTTACTTTAATTTGCCTCATTATGGAGACTAAATTATTAACTCCGGGCTCAGACATGCTTCTGTGAAGCTGTTACATTTAGAGAAGAAAGACCACTAGGGACCAGTTAGCCAGACGGGTGGGTGAAGGCATTTATGTTACTCACTTTCTGTCGAATTCCCGGTAGGCATTTCGAAGCCAGCTCAACGAGGGTTTGTTGATGCTGCGCAAGCCGTAATGAAAGTACACTACCGTGTAGTCGCTCTCAACATACTGGTCCAAAGTATACTTGATATACCTGTGATAACAGTCAAGATAAAACCTTACAAAAAAATGACAGAAAAAACGACAAATTCAAATGAAAACCTAAACTGTGTTAAATCTCTCTCTAACCATACTCACTCCAGCAGACGATGGTGATTGAGCTGATGTGATGGGGGCATGCAGCAACTGCTAAAAATGATCAGCTTTCTGCCATAATTGTCATCACCTAAAACACACACACACACAGTAATATTCCAGAGTTTCCTGTTAATGTTGACACTGGAAAAAATCAGTCCATGAGAGTCCATGCGTTATCAAACACAAGCTCATTCCATTTTTAAATTAAAATACAATGCAAATTTAATGAATAATGTTAGCTGGATCAGCTTTAAGAAAAAGATACTGACCTCATTTACACTCTGTTGCTTCACGCATGCTTATGGAGCTTGGAAGCTAACGGACGCATTTAAATAAGTATTCTGACTATCTTTCATTATTTATTTCTATGGTGCATTTAATACATTTCTATTTCTGCTAAGATTTGCCTTCAGAAACATCATCTGAACAGTCCTGCTTATTTTGAGATCAGAATTCTAAATACAAATATCAAAATACCAGTTCTAATGGGAATTAGGCCAAAAGTGAAGTATCTTGGATTCCCAAGGAAGGCAGACGCTTCCAGAGGGATCAAATTCAGCATATTGCCAATTACAGTCTTCTTCTACACTTGCAACAGAAAACATGAGAAGCAGAGTTAAGTGGAATCATGGAAGATCTGTGTGTGTGTGTATTAGACACCATGGAAGTGTATTAGCTGTACGTTCGAGCATCTAAAGTTAAGCTCTATTGAAATACATAAATTCTTATGCAGCTAGTTTTAGTTACTGATGATGAAGAGAACAGGGCAGCAGGCTACTGCACAGCTAGCTACATACATGTGAGGCATATGCTAAGCGTTAACTGTTTAAAATTACTGTAGAAAACATTTTTAAAAAATGACTTAACTCTGGAAACATGTGAAAACTTTCCTCTGGGAATCAATGATGGTCCATATTTGGCATAATTTACTCAAAAATCAGATTTTATTTCATCTTAAAACTTTACTCTGTAATTTTACATAATGTTTCCCCGTAGCAAATCCAGAACAAATAAAAACACTGACAATAATTTAGATTTATTACATACCTCACAGGGAAAACATAATTTTATTTAATGTGAAGTTTATATAGTTACTGTACATGCTTTCAAGCTCCATACACTTTATATCTGATTATATCTGGATAAAGGAATATCTACGACTGGTATATGACTGACGTGAAGGTTGACAAAACCCTTCACTATACTGCACATGGTCCATTCGGAAGAAAAAAAAGAAGTATATTTTATCGGCCATCCTTCATCATCTATTGAAATCAACTTAAAATGCAGAAACAGGAAGTTGGCTGTCAAGAGGTGTTTGCTGATTTGAACTTGATTTCAAATCTGAAATTAGTGTAAACTGTGTTCAATTTGGAAAAGCGTCAGAGAATTATTCTGGTATGCCATTCTTAATAAAAAAAGAAATCATGAGGAATCAACATGGTTACGGAAACAAACTGTTAATAACATTTTGTTAGAAACAGAGCGGAAACTGATGTATAATGGAACGTGGAAAATGTCATCTCTGCTGCATTCAAATGCTAAATAAAACCTTTTCTTTCCGTCAAACACCTTCATCCATCACATACACATTTTATCCACTGAGGAGTCCCAGTGATGCATACTGACTAAACCAGGAATGCCTTGACCTTTATCATTAAAAGAAACAAGGTTTGCAAAGACGGCTATTATGTCTGGAAATTAATGCAGTTTCTGCAATAAAAAAATAAACATAAGCAAACCAAGTTGTTACCTGTAACTTGGAGGATGCCGTGCCTCGCTACGTCGTAATAGGGATGCGATGTGTCTTGACAAGCATTGCCACTAGGCGGCGCTAAAGGGCACAATTGCCCCTGATCTTCCTCTTCCTTCTGCAGCTCTAAAAAAAGGAATGAAGCCCTTCAGGTTTAGCTTGGGATATCAGACATCATCTGAAGATGTTCTTAATGTGCATTCAATCTACACTGCAGGCGTTACGAGCATGACAAGCGCGGTTATAAAACATGCAACATGTGGACAGATAAAGTTGGACCTGCTAGAATTAGTGCATGTGACTTATCTTAGTTATGAGCATTACCACAACATAAACTCTTTGCTAAATACACATTTCATAATCATGATATATTTGTAGTTAATAATTCTAAAGACTGATAACAGTATATCGAAGGTGATTTCAGTGTATTCTGATGGAGTTTATACTTGTTTGAGTAAAACAAACATTACAGAGGAATGAAGCCCTTCAGGTTTAGCTTGGGATATCAGACATCATCTGAAGATGTTCTTAGATCTTACTTTGTCTGGTCAAATATTACTGTATCCTGTTTAGCAATATCCTTGCCAAAAGGACAAATGCACGTTACACACAACCTGATTTTACGGATATTATTATATAGAAAATTTATTTAATATTATAATTAAATAAACAGACAAAATAGATAAATTAATAACTAATTACAAACACATCAACCTTTAGATGGAAACTACAGCTACTTGTAGTTCTGGTCTAACTAGTGTCAAACTATCTGCCTAAATTTTAAGGTCCTGCAACAATTCCTTAAGGTAGAATAATGTAGAATACAACATATTCATGATTATCTCCTTTAGGTGGAATTAACTAAAAAATACAGGAGCTAAACATGTGCCCGTACGTCAATACAAGACATGCAGCTGTGGTTTCCTAAGAAAGGAGATAAGATCATGTAGATTTAAAGAGGGTATTTTTCAGTATGGATATAAATCAGATCTGGATTTTTAATGAGGATAAAAAGGTAGGTCCACTTGTCTTGTTGTTGTCTTAAAAGGTTTGTATAACTTTCCAGACAAAAAAAAAGAAGCAGCATTCTTGTAGAACTATTACGACCATGAAGTGGAAATATTTCTGCTCGGTTTACATTTCTTTAGGTCACATGGTGTGCTATTCATTAAGTTTCAGAAAGTTGACAGTTGCCATTATCTGTGTGGTGAATCAGTATTTACCTTCGGGTGGACTGGGGCAGGAAGCAAGCTATAAATACAATCTGTTTTTTTTTTTGTTTTTTTTTTAAAAAAAGGAAATGGCCAGTGGTGGTCAGTGGCCTGTGAGATAAGCTGAAATCACATCCCTGACATTTCTGGCTACACTCTGACTCTACTAGAGGATGGAGGAGGGGGAAACACTAGATAACTTTTTCCACTGAATGGAACATTTACAGAGACTCCAAAATGAATTTTTGGTTAAACAGAACAAAAAATTAGTTTTCGGAGTTGCATGACATTACATTTTACTACAGCACCCTCTTCTGGGGACAAAATAAAACACTTGCTGTCCACCTGAACAAGTCCTGTTATATAGTGTATGCCAACGGTCATTTAAGCTACCATTAATATGAACACATTTTTCACTGAAAAGGTCAGTGGATGTGGGCTAATGTTTAAGGAAGCTGCTGGCTTGCTGTGTGCACACGGTGACTCCAAACTAAAAGTATGCACTGGCTTTTGTGTGTTTAATTATGAGCATCGCTGTCCCATAAAGACAGCATTGGAAGGTCAGCATTATCTGAAAAGTAACCTGTTCATCTCCCAAGATGGTAAATATAACTCATCATAAAGTTGCATGCCAAATCCAGCATGTGGTTTCGGAGAAATAGGCCTGTTTACTGTTTGATCCTTCATGTGGCCTACTTCCTTCCTTAGAACAAAGTCAACAACTGACTCAGGCGGGAGTGAGAGTCACTACTGCCATCTTGGATTACTAATTCCTTTCCAGACATCTGAGTAAGGTCATAGCTGAATCATGAGAGAGTTTACTGACACCAAACATCAGGGACGCTTTGTAGACAGAAAGGGGATACTTCCAAGCCTCAAGGTTACCCTGAATACACACCGGATACACTGCGGTCGAATCGCATCAAAAATGTGCATTCAATCTACACTGCAGGCGTTACGAGCATGACAAGCGCGGTTATAAAACATGCAACATGTGGACAGATAAAGTTGGACCTGCTAGAATTAGTGCATGTGACTTATCTTAGTTATGAGCATTACCACAACATAAACTCTTTGCTAAATACACATTTCATAATCATGATATATTTGTAGTTAATAATTCTAAAGACTGATAACAGTATATCGAAGGTGATTTCAGTGTATTCTGATGGAGTTTATACTTGTTTGAGTAAAACAAACATTACAGATGAAGTGTAAAACAAAGGTCATACATGCCTCTGATGTACAGCTATTTATACAGTAGGCTACACGGATTTAACCACTGTGCAGAATCATTTGTTGTGTACCTCCCACGTGTGTATATAAAACACACACACACAGGACCCTTAGAATTTCAGAACTTACCCTCTGTACTGTAAAGATATCATAAAGTTAAAACCTAACAAAGACTCACCAATCTCGGCCAGTTGTTCCAGGTCATTTGCTGAGATCATGGTAAAGGCTGAGTGGTCTCGGCTAAGCTTCGTTACATTCTGCAAAGAGAATAATGATTTACTTGCTGGCAGTGACCCAAAACCAGCTTCTGATCTGACAAAATAACACAAACACAGCTTCTCAAACAAAAAACCTGCTGGGACACACAGCAGAATAATATTATCTTTGTTCTCCTAAACATCTAGTATGGAGTAAAATGGATCATTTGGGACTGCAAACCTAAGTAGACAGACAGAAAAAATATATAAGCGCCCTTATGATTTAGGGGAATGCATTTTACTTGGGTTCATTTGTGCCAAACACTTTGAAGCTGCTAATCAATCCAGATGGGACATTTTTTGTAATTATTGCATGTGTGGCTTTCTTTAGATACGTGTATGTGATTAGCATGTGACATAATTACCTAGTCATGTGCACAGAGATAAACAAGTCTAATGTTTACAGTCTGGGAAAATAAGTGCACAGACAAGAATTTTTCTTATTTAATATATGTCCAGGATGTCCAATACACACACACACACACACACACCTAGAGATCAGCCACAACCTTACATTGTTGAGGTATGGACTCCACAAGGCCTCTCAATGTGTGCTGTGGTATCTGGCACCAAGATTTTAGCAGCAAATTCTTTAAATACCACAAGTTCTAAGGAGTGACCTCACCAGTTCACCTTCTGACCACTTTTAGTCTGTACTAACCAGTGCATACCAGGAACAAGCCACAAGACCTGCTGTTTAGGAGATGCTATGACCCTTGCCCTTCTTAATATAACTGGGACCCTTTATGCTTTCCCATTTTTCCAACACATCAACTTCAAGAAGTGACTATTAACTATTATTGTTCTGGCTGATATATATATATATATAAAAACTATAAAACTTCTGATCTATTGTCACATTCATCTCAAACCTAAATGTCTTCGGTGTATAGCAAAAATAAGAAAAATCGTACCTGCTGTTCCAGCGGTACAGACAATGAAATGAAATGAAATGAAATATTAAAGTTTTCTCCTGACTTACCATCGCACCTACCACACAGTTGGAGCAAATCCCAAATGGCTTACTCACAACATCTGTTCATTACACAAGGTATAACACAGTGGTATCTGTCCATCTGTTAAATTTCCATATGCACCACACCCACACTACATGCATTATGCATAAATCCCACAAACCCAGGTAGGCTGAGGGTGGGGGATGTGTAGAGTTGTAATTTGTGTAATACTGGTTGTAGGGTGGCGTGGTAGAGAGATCTATTGTGTTTTAACATACAATTTAAACATAAGATAGCCAGAAAACAAGCAACAAACAATTAACCTTACACAATTAACAAGGAAGGACAAGCTTTACCAGGTGTTAGTTTCCTTCCCTCTCCCCTTCCTCCTTGTGTTTTTGCAATGCTTTCTTCAAAATAAACCTCTATAAAGAGCACTTGTAAGGACGGCATCAATGCTTTGTGAATTCAGTGCCAGATTTTAGACTGATCAGAGAACAAGTGTATATTATTCATTTTTGTCACCAATAGTAATGTTCTTCAGCAATAGCTGTCCTTGGCTTCAGAAAAATACAACAGAATGAAAATGTCTGTGTTTGTGGCCACACAGTAACGTTTATAAGATAAACAAAAGGCTGATGTCAAAGGCTGAGTCGTGGACATTTGCTAGACTTATGCATGATCTAATGCCTGGAATGTTGCTCTCAGTTTGTCTGCTGTGAAAGCACATGACACGGCTATATGCGTCACTGCTAATGAAAATAAGATGTGACTGCAAACTATAGTCTGTGAACTGTTAAAGATCTGTGTTGTCCTAAATGCTCTAGTATGGACGTGGCATTTAAACACATATTGACCGGTAGTGTTTTATGGCATAAAGTGTGCATATTTTATCTGTTTATAGGAACTTTTTTGAAAAAGATAATAAAAATATTGATTGGATGCAATGTTTCTGAAACTCTTTTATAGAATATAGAAATCACATGGCTTAACTGTTCTATAAAACTGCTGGATTAGGTTATTAAAGATAAACTAAAATGAAAGCAATGTCAATATTTAGAATAAAATGTAATCTTCCATGTGGTCCATTGGAAAATGAAACCCAAAATTGTTCTTTTTATGTAAATTTCTTTCAGCAATCTATCATCACTTCCTTCCCTTCCTGCATTACCCACAATGCCTTTCAATTACTGTCAGTTATTCAGTCAGTCTATCTCTCACCTACTCAATCTATACACTGCAGATCTACAGTGTCCAGAACACTACTTCAGCTGTCAATCCCATCACCCAGTGATGCTCAAACCAAAATCTGACCATTATCACTTATTACATTTATCTCCCATTAAACACCACGGTATCTGTGCTAATAATCCCCATCAATTTCATATCAATCCCTAATGAATTGCAGCACATTTTGTGAGTGCCTTAGTTTCCCCAAAGATTTTAAACCCCAATCCACATTCATAGGCTAGGGCTTCATTGTGCTGCTTAAATACAAAAATAAATCAAAAATCCCAAATGTCATTATATAAAAAAAAAGCTAAAAGCATGTAGGTCATTCTGAGGACAACATTCACTGTCCTTTCTTTCATCCTTTTAGAAAACTTTGAGAAAGCACAAGCTATCGCTATCTTTCACATTCCCAGACAGATCCATTAAAGCTGACAGTGAGGTGAGGTTCCTGTAGGATGGGGAATTCAGATAGGGCAGGGTGTGACAAAATAACAGTATGGCTGTCTACTGTGATAAGAAAATCTAAAATAGTTTCACTGGGACAGATCCTTGAAAATAGCTTACAAAATTAGTAGCAGTCTGGCCAACTGTAAACCCCTTAAGCTGTTTGGCCCGAAACATACGCTATATTGCCAAAAGTTTTGGGACACCCCACCAAATCATTGAATTCAGGTGTTGTTTTTCAGGTGTTAGGCTTGGTTCCTCAGTTCCAGTGAAAGGAACTCGTAATGCTTCAGCTTCATACCAAGACATTTTGGACAATTTCATGCTCCAAACTTTGTGGGAACAGTTTGGGGATGACCCCTTTATGTTCCAACATGACTGCACAAAGCAAGGTTCACAAAAGACATGGATGAGAGACTTTGGTGTATAAAACACACTTATAAAACACCTTTGGGATGAAGCTTTCTCGTCCAACATCAGTGTCTGACCTCACAAACGTACTTTTAGAGGAATGGTCAAAAATCCTCCAAAACACACTCCTAAACCTTGTGGAAAGCCTTCCCAGAAGAGTTGACGCTGTTATGGCTGTAAAGGGCGAGCCAACTCCATATTACATTCACGTGCATGTAAAGGCAGACGTCCCAGTTTTGGCCTGGCTCTAATTCATCCCAAAGGTGTTCCATCAGGTTGAGGTCAGGACCTTGCTTTGTGCACTGGTGCACAGTCATGTTGGAACAGGAAGGGGTCATCTCCAAACCGTTCCCACAAATTTGGGAGCATGAAATTGTCCAAAATGTCTTGGTATGCTGAAGCATTAAGAGTTCCTTTCACTGGAACTAAGGGGCCAAGGCCATACCCTGAATTCAGGAATTTGGAGGGGTGTCCCAAAACTTTTGGCACTGTAGTGTATTAGTCGATACATTAAACATGGAGGGTTAAATGCCTTTTTTTTTCTGTGAGTCAAAATTTGTTTCATTGTTCCATCGTTAAAACCACATGCTTCAGATGGTATATTTCATATATTTCATATATTTCATATATATATATATATATATATATATATATATATATATATATATATATATTTCATATTTCTTTGCAGTTCTGCTATAAAACTAAACATCTGGTCTGTTCAATATTTAGCTGTATCCTGATTAATCTGTGTATATATTGTGTACAGGTTACATCAGCATTCAACTGCCTGCTTTCAGTCTTATTTATTCGAAAAGCCCTTTGTTATAAGCATAGCATAGATTTTTAAGTTAATACAAATATTCTTGATATTAAAAGTAACCTTGAGTAACTTTAATACAGAAACCTACAGGTCCGTCCCTCAGCTGCAGTGGACAGTAGAGGTCCGGCTGAAACACCTGAGGGAGACGGGTTATTTTTTTTTTTAAAGGTTTTTGTTGTCGTGTGGTGAAATAAAGTCATTCTGAACTTTCTATGTCCATGTAGATCTTTGTCACTTGTACATGAAGCCTTTTAAACGTTTTACTTAAAAGAAAGAAAAAGAAAAGTTTCTTACCGTCAGTGTTGAATCAGGTGCTCAAAAACACGACTTCCTATCAGACTCGCTCAGCACTGCGCATGCGCGGCTTGTCCTCGCGTTCTTCCACGAAACTTCCCCCAAACATTCCCTAAAGTGGTGGCGTGTAGATCAGGGGCAAATCCAGACTACTTTCTAATCTAATCACAAAAGGTGTGAAAATAGTGCTCCAGCAGAGGGAGTATGCAGTTTCCAAATAGCATTAGCCTTGGCAGGTGTACATTGTTGAAAAGTGAGACTAGAAACCATACCTCCTTGAATAGATCCAACATAAACATGGATTGTTTCACAGACGGAACTGAAAGGGGCGTGTTATGGAAATTATACATTCCTGATAAAGTTGATCACACTCAGGCCATTGAGGTGTGTTGTTTATATTTCTAACACACTAAATTCCACAAAAAAAAAAAATTCCAGCTTGGTCAGACAAAGCAGTGAAAAACTGTAAAGTGACCCAGTCCCGTGTATAGATTTGTTATATATGATAAATTCAGCCTATGGGAATTATTAGCTAAGCAGTATTTCTCAAAATGGAAATTTTAATGACTAATATTCAGTCCTTTCATCCCTGCATCTATCCATTCATTTATCCATCTATTCATCCATTTTATCCATCCACTCATCCACCCAGTCTGTGTGTCTATTCATGTCTCTGTTCATTGCTTCTACTCATTCCTTTCGTTCATCCAAAACATGGTGAACATGTCTCTACGTCCATCCATCCATCCATCCATCCATCCATCCATCCATCCGTCCATCCATCAGTCAGTTTTTCATTTCACTTTCTCTGTTAATTCCTTTCACATACGCTCTTACTATCCAGTTTTTTTCTGTTCATCTCTCCCCTACTCCTCTTCTCATTCCCTCCTCTTTCTTTTTTTCTTCCTTTCTCCTCTCTGCAGGTCTCCACACTGTTTAAGGACAGAACGATAGAAGGAGACATTAACGTGGTGATAGTGGGACTGATCCAAAAATGACTGCTAGCTTCAAAAATGACTGCTACTAATGCATCATTAGAGACACTTATTTTACGGAAAAAATGCTGAGACAGTTAGAAAGTTAGAACATTTATAAATCAGTTTACTCAAGTAATAAGTAAGTTTGAAAATAACCTATAAGCTGGCAAAGATGGTCTACCATCAGCTGGTACCTGGCCAGAGCAAGCTGGGTTTTTCAGCTGAGTTTAACTGAATTTGTTTAATCCATGCCTTAATAACTGAAAACAAATAGACCTATAGGAAGACTAACATGGATTTCAGGCTAATATGTTCTTTTGCTGGAAAGTTCAGGAAATAACAATAGGCAGAAGATTACTGTGCACATAACAAGGCTAATATTTTGAATGGAAACCCTATGTTATATGCTGTTATAAAGGTTCACAAAGAAAGACAAACCAAAGAACTTAACTAGAAGATGTAACCTTTTCTATTTAGAGCTTAACCATCAGTTATATTTGTATTGCATTCAAATTCACAGCATAAGACTGGTTATTTTTAATTACTTACTGGTGAAATTTACTATGAATTGTATACTCCTTGTTTCCATAGGCAATAGCCCAAAGCAATGAATACACACAGAAAAAGAATGAACCAACACATTTTTATGCTCTGCCATGTCTGAGTTGGCCTCACAGAAATGCTGCTTTGATTTGTCAGGCAGTCTTGCCTGGGCTAGGGCTGCTAATTGGCCACGAGTGTCAATCAAATCTTTGCATCTTTGCTCTTGTGTTTGGTCTTTAACCTTTTCCCAGCCTAAATACCAGCCCTAGGTCCAGGTAAACCATCTAATGATGGATGACAGGGAATGACTGCTGGATAGAGAGAAATTTTTATACATAGAGAGAGCTTGGAAGTACTGCAGTAAGTACTTTACATCAAAAATAGACTCAACAGCAGAATACCACCTGCTGTTACTAAAGCACATTTCAATCCAGTGTGTAATTTTCCTCTGTAGATGTGAACAAATAGATTTTGCATGTCTAATTGTGGAGAGTGGACATTTTTTTAGACTCTGTTTACCTGAGTCCACAAGAGAACTAAAGGAATCTTTTCAAAGGTTTGTAAAAACCTGAATGACCATACAACCTTTTAAGCATCTTAATATATCGAGAACTAGAGGACAAATTGAATAATCTGCAGCTGGCATGGAGACTCTCAAAGTGTGGAAAGTCTGACACCTTGTGGTGAAATGGCGAATTGCTTTACTGAAGGTCCATTAGTTAAAAGTAAAGTGCATTATTGATCCAGCAATTCAATGTATCTGTGTAAAGACTTGAGAGTTTCCCATAAAATATGTATATTGATGTAGGCTTTGAACCACAGCTTTAAATACTTTATGCAAGTTAGTGTAGAAAAGAGTAAACTCTCTAAATGTATGAAAATAAAAGTACAAAAAAAAAAAGTCACATACTCTGTTATATTCAGGTACTGACGGTATATGATTGTAGCATAGAATGTGAGAAAGCATTAGCTAATGTTAACTAAATACATGCCAAATGATAGGTTGATAATAACTCTGATTATACAAACTGGTTGAATAATATTGGTATAGCTGTTACAGCAAATAAATTACACTGGAAGGTATTAGGTCTTACTATCATATGTGTTAAAACTGAAATTTGTTAAGAATTTAGATAATCTACTTGAAGTCATGTGATGTGTAAATTTATGGTTTTATCAATATATGATTGTAGAGAAATGTGCTGATGTATTTAAAGATGTAATAAGTAGTAATTACAACACACACACAGTAACTTTGTAAGAAGGGCATTAGAAGGTGGTGGTGGCTCAAGTGAAGATCAGGGGTTCAAGCCCCAGCACCGCCAAGTTGCCACTGTTGGGCCCTTGAGCAAGGCCCTGAACCCTCTCTGCTCCAGGGGCGCCGTATCATGGCTGACCCTGCGCTCTGACCCCAACCTCCAAGGATGGGATATGTGAAGAAAGAATTTCACTGTGCTGTAATGTATATGTGACAAATAAAGGCTGTTTCATTTCATTTCATTTCAGAAGCAAACACAAATCAAATGTTTACAAATCACTGCTGGCCCAAACACTCAACAGAGCTGGGAGATAAGCAAGCTATTACTGAAAAAAAGCCATATGAAATACCATTCTGAGTTTGACTGTCATGTTGGCAATTGCAGGTATGCAAGACTTTATTAAACTTGTCAGTAAAAAAAATATGGAATCCAGGAACAAGGTCACTGTCCAGGCAATGGTGAGGCGACGGAACAACATGAACTTGGCAAGAGTATAGACAAAAACCATAAAAAGTGTCAAAACCAGTAATCTAAATACAACAGCTTGGCAATGAGTGAAACAAAAGGAACTCTGAGCATATACTTTGCAATGTTAAGCTGCAGTGAGGGTGCTTTAATACTGTGTGTGTGTGTGTGTGTCCAGGTAAGTGTTATCAGTAATCAGGTAAATATGAAAGCATCCATGATGGCTGTGAGCTGTAGTCCATGGTGGCCATGTTTGTAGGCCGGGGTGTGCTCTGGGAGTTGAAGTTCACCGTCAAATTTTGGCATTGACTTGATGTTGACAAAAGACATGTTAAAGACTCAGCTAACATGTGAAAAAGAATATGTGGTTCGATGAGACCAAAACAAAACTGTAAAATGCCAGAAATGTAAATGTAAAAGCACAACCTGACCTTGGCAAAAAAGCCCTTCATTTGGCAGAATCTCAATAGTTTCATACACTAGAGTAAAAAAATAGTGGTGGTGTTTGTGTTATGCTGTAGAGATGCTCATTAGCATGAACTTGGAAACTGGTAGGATTGACGGCAAAAAGCATCAAGCCAAAAATTGAGCAACACTATAAGAAAACAGGCGACTCTCGTGGAGTTTCACCATCCAACAATCCTAAGCATTCTGCCAAAGCTTCACAGGACTGGTTCAAAACCAAGAATCTGAGCGTGTTAAAATGGCCAAGTCACAGCCAAGGCGCCATTCAGTGTAATTTGTGGTAAAATCTGAGAATTGCTGTAATGCAGTAATATTGCCAATGAAAAACAGGCAAAAAATATCAGGATCCAGATGTGCATAGCTAATAGAGACATATCCCAGAAGATCTGCTACTTTAATTGCAACCAAAGATACCATGTATTGACGCAGGCAGGGTGAATACTTGTGCAACCAACAAATGTTTATTATTGTTTTTTACGTTTATTAATCTTAAAAAGATGTTTCACGTTGAAATGTTAGAAATAAATTTAAATTCCAGGTTGTAGCACTGCAAAAAAAATATGGAAGAGTTTAAAGGGGAGGAAATGCTTCAGCGAGGAGCTATAAGATAGATAATGTATAAAGCTACTGTTTGAGAAAAATGAAGATTGAGCAACATTAATAAAACAAACAGAGCAATGTTCCAGCCTACCACAAATAAAGACGAGCTGACAGAACACCCACACGAAAACTTGGCAGTGTTGGTGTTGCTAATCCTCTCCTGGCTCTTAACCAGTCGTTAGCTGCCTTGCAAACGGTTGGGGAGGGAAAGGAATGATTGGAGAGGGTACCAAGGGAAACACACCTTCTAGAAAATGCCGCTGGAGTCACGCAGTGATCCCTGTTCCAAATGCAATAATCCAGAGATGAATTATTGTCTGAGGCAACACTATCATGGTGGGAGTGCAGCAGCTTCTGCTTTAATGGTCCTTGCTGATTTTGCTCTAGGGTTACGATGAGATGTAGAGCCTGGGTTTTTCTCTCAGGTCATGATATAAACAGAAACAGGACTGTGTAGTCACGCAATACCAATGAACAAGGAAAGTCACTGATTTTTAAGAAATATTCTGTCCACTAGAAAAACAAGACAACTGCATTTAAGAGTCTTCACCCCTTTTTAAAGTAGGGGTCAGTAATGTTTAAGACTGAATACTGTTCGAAAGATTTGGTTCTCATTACAGTCTGGCAGTCAGTAAAATATCTGCTCAGAGGCCATACTCCAGTTTCTGAGTCATCCCAGGCTCTGTAAACTGGAGAAGAAGAAATAAACGATGTGGACCACCAACAGTCAACCAATCAGTACAAGGAAGCTACTTCCTGTCAGTCACATACAGAAAGCTTAGCCTCTCGCACTGTTCTTCTAGCCTAGGCAGCACATCTGCTTGTGCTTTGTGCACATGGCTTGAATTATGAGATTCTTAACAAATGTGCACATCACACTTTTAAATTAAATTTGATTAATATAATCCATCCATCCATCCATTGTTTATACCCGCTTTATTCCTAATTAGGGTCACGGAGGTCTGCTGGAGCCTATCCCAGCACACATTGGGCAAAAGGCAGGGGTACACCCTAGAGAGGTCACCAGTCCATTGCAGGGCCTGATTAATATAATATTCTTCTCAATTAAAAGCAGTGGGAATTAAGTTATATGGAAAAAATGGGATTGTGGCCAAAGGTATTATTGCTGGTATTATTGAAATGTATTATTGGAAATATAACACGAACATATCTCAGTAAAAACATCTGACTGATCTTTGCTAAATTTCATAACAAAGAAAAGCTCATTAATCAGATATGAGAAAGGCACTGAGACACTACCATCGGTTCCCACGAACTTTTAACAGTGCATGTATTTAAAAAAGCAGAGCTGACGATTTATACACTGTAGCCAAACAAATATCTAGGTCAGGACACCTGAAAATAGCACTCATCTGCTGATGCGTTTCAAATAGTAGGGACAGCAGTCTTGCAGCACTATCAAAATCCAAGCACGAAAGTTGTTTCCTTTGAGGGGTAAAAATAGGGTTGTGTGCTTTGCATTGATTCGTAAGTAACAGTATCATCTGTTGAAACAGTAAGCTGGACAGGGAGCAGTAAGCTGATCCAAATGCACGTCAGTGATTCTCATCTAGTGTATCAAACTGGAAAGGCATAACAAGTTGGGATTCACTGCTGTGAACACCCAATCACTCACACTCCACTCCACTGCACTGTGAAATTGCTTGTTTGGAACAAATGCAGGAGAAATGAAATGGGTTGGCGGCATGAAAAACATTTTTAATAAGTAGTGAGCTATCAGTGGGAAAGAAGTAAGCAGGCTAGACCGACATGCTCCTGCAAGAAAGATTAGGGAATAGAATACAAACAGATTCATTTGTTGATTAGATATTTGTCGGTTTTGTTTTGGTAATCCTTAATACTATTATGATGGGGTGCTGGGCACCGGTGATTTGTTGACACCATACACCATACACCACGATCAGAGCCATTATCACAGACATCTATCTCAGATGTTGTCCACAAAGGGTGAAAGGCATCATCAAGGGCATCTCTCACCCCAACCTGCTCACTCTTCTCCTATTTGCTGCCGTACCAGCAGGATAAGGAACAATTTCTTCTCCTTGTCAGTCAACTCCTCACAACACTGCTAATCCCCCATCCTCCATCCCCCACATTACGGTTGCAGTCAGATCATCGATTTACAATTTAAAATTACAATATTGCACAATTTGCTCACACACATCTATACCCCTGCACATGATCTAACCTTAAACAGTTTGCACAGTTTCCTCCCTTTGTCTTCATTGCTGTCATGTTTCCAGACTCATGTACATATGAGTCTTTTTTATTTTTGCCTATATTCTATTTGCACTGTTGCAAATAGCACCAAATGCAAATATCATTTGCATTTTATTGCCATCTTACCTCACTATCTCTTTGCACTTTACACCTAACATTACTTGCTGGTTAGATGCTGCTGCATTTTGTGCTTGTACAGTAGTTGTACTCTGTTCAATGGAAATAAACTTGCATTTAATTTGTAAAATGTGTAAAATAGAGATGCTAAAATGTTCTCCATAATTATCGGATTATTGAGGTGGCATAGTTTTTCACAAATTAAAAAAAAACAAAACAAGAGTCACCTTGTCCATAGTCAAAACATGAAATTGAGGGTGTGAAGGATGGATATCAGTATGGATATTTCTGTTCTGATATCAGTAGCACCCGAAAACAAATCTAGATTTGTGTGAGGTAGCATGTGCTGCTGCTCGGACATTTGAACTAGGTGAGTGGGATTGGATGTTGACTTGAAACCTGGCTCTGAATGCACTCTTTCATGCTGTACTGATCACAACACTGTTCACCATACCTTTGGAAGTTTTAAAAACAGTCTTGTGCTCATGTCTCCATGGGCACTGGTGGCTCAGTGGCAGGTTTCTTGCCTACCATGTGGAAGGCCCGAGGTTGGATTTCCAGCCCGTGCCCAAAACCCAGCCACTGGATGCAGTGCCAGTCCCAAGCCTGAATAAAAATGGGAGGGTTGTGTAAGGAAGAGCACCTGGCGTAAAACCTGTGCCAAGTTGATGTGCGGACCAGTTGCAAAGATCAACAACAACTTGTGCTCATGTCTTCACTTCAAACATAATGATTAATAATCCATTAAAGCAATGTAAGAAAATTACTGTTTTCAGAATAATGTTGTACATTTGCTTCATCTACTCTAGAATAATTTATATTTAGAATATCATTTTTTTGCAATCCTCCCTCCAACTAGTTGACATCCTCCCACAGCAGTAACTAGTGAATGTATTAGTCAACTAATCTATGCAAATTCTAGTACTATTTTTTGAACAAGTGCTTCCTTCATTCTGTGAAGGACCATAAAACACAGACTCAATCAGCTAAAAAAAGACATCCAATGGTCCAAGAGTCACAACGCTCTGTTCCAGTAGGTAAATTTCTTTCCTACTATCGTGAATTTTCTTCAGCTGGATTATCTCAGCACTCTCCGTGAAATGATATGGTTGGGGCCTTAATCTGAGTTATTATTCAAATAGAGTCACATGACATATCTCAGTGGTGAAGAATTTGAAGCTATTCATAGACACTGAGCAGGGCATATATGCACATTTGCTCCTAGGCACCGTGAGAAATGCCGTGTGAAAAAGGAACCGATCTCACAGGGACAGTGACATAGCTGATTATAAATAGCATGGATATAGAAGAAGGGGAAATTGGAAAAAAAATTAAATACAATCTGATACCAGATAAAGCTGAGATATCCATGCTCTGAGATTTTGGAAAAAATGTGGATTGAATGAATTGACATAGTGATAATTCATCATAAGGACATCATAGCATCATAAGTTCCACAAACTAAAATATAATCAACTAACAAGTATCAATTGAAAAACTTGCATTTTTTTGGCAGGAAATATGTTTATGCACTGAAACACTCATTATCACACTTTCACACCACCATTGGGTATCACTTCTTTCTATAAATAGAATGCAGCTATAAATAGATCTGGAGTATTACCAGCGAGTGAAGGGGGTTTAGTGGTGGGAGTTGGGGAGATTGGGACAAATCCAAAGTGGGTTTTTGCACGTTTCATAATTACATGATATCCTGCATTGCCCAGGGCAAATGACTGGTATGGCAGGTGTGTTTTTTGTCCTTTGTGAATGGAAAGGATACAGTCATCACCAAAGCATTCTGCCTAGTGACACAATCGAGCCCCCTCCACACGTTTGGGAGAGAGGTAGAGAGGGAGGTTGTGTGTTTTTAGTGTGTATGTGTGTTGAAAATGAGACTGCAATATATCATAGCAGCCAGTAGATGTCAACATTGCAGCAGACCACCTCAATGCTGGACTAGTGAGCTAGTTGCACATGTTGATGTCTTTCTTCCTAAAAAAACAAAAACAAAAAGCATGCATGAGTGCACAAGAGTCAGTATTATGCTGGCCTTTTATCTGACCATGTAGGGAATGGGTGATATGGCAACACTATATTATTATTATTATTATTATTATTATTATTATTATTATTATTATTAATAATAATAATAATAATAATAATAAAATAATTATCATTATACTTAAATAAATTTGACCAAACAAAATGTCAGGGTTTGGTAACCAAGTGTCAGCAAAAATTAAAGAAGAAAAATGGTTGCAGTTATTTATTAAAATATTTATTTAATGTTTGATTAAATTATTGTCAGTTACTTTTTTATTGTGTTATTGTATTAAGTGACATAACCCTTCCGCAATATCTCAGAAAGGGCATATCATGTTAGCGATATTGTGTTGTCATATTGCATAGACTTACAGCCATGATTCTTTTACATGTGCGACAACTTTTTTTCTGCATATGGTGAAAGGACTTGTTCACCTTAGTCATATTTGCTCCCTGCAAGGATGAGGGTCACTTTACACTGACACACTTTACTCAGCATATGACCTTGGGACTTCTAGTTCTACTCTTCTACTTCTAGTCAGGATCATGCATTTCTCCTTTTCCTGTTCGTAAGCTACTGGCAATTAGGAATAGGGATATCAAGGTTACAGCCAGTGGATAACTGGAGGTGTATTACAGGAGAAGAAAAGGAGAGCTAGTTTATAATTGAATTAATGTACAGACTACACAGTGATTGTTATGTGTGCCTGTATGAAATTGCCTGGAAAATCTTGGCAAGTACAATGTCAGCTGGTTTATATGTTTTTGTCTGCCACTTGTCTGATCATAAAATGGAGCTCAGAATGTTCTACTACATTGTGTTATTGTTTCCACACACTTTAGGGAGGCACACTACATGCCATGTGTTGTTTCTGTCTTTGGCTGTTGATCCACACTAAACCCTCCTGGGTCACACCTGATCCTTTGGTGCATTGTGAAAACGGGGCGGATGGCACATCCTGGACTGAATGCAACTTCAGTCACATGAGCACCAGCCCATGCTGAATGGTCACACCAATAATAACCCATCCACCTGCATTTGTATTCTGACAACAGTTAGAAGCAAGCACTGACCTCTGCTGGAAGCAATTATTGTTGCTAAAAGTCAAACAAGTGCCCTTTCTGGCCTCAGCCAACCAATTTGAAGCACTCTGTAAAGGCACGTCCTGCACCTCATCTCCAGCCTTCATGCATTAGAAGGCAGTAATCGATTTTTCCTGCGTTTCTGAAGGTCCTAATGACATTCAAGTGCTTGCAGTGAAAGGTTGTTGTCCTGGTACTAATTGTATTTTATCTCCTACTGCCACAAATGCATAGTTTTATTTTTCTTAGTGTGCCTGAATTTGACATACAATAAATATGTTTTGTTTTCTGCACTAGGAATAGATTGTAAACACATAAATAGGGACAATCCATCATCACAATGACACAACATACCTGACCTTGGTACACTGATAAAATTAAGCCCATGGAAATAATTGTGCAGAGCTCATTGATGCTCACAGCAGCGCCTAGGTGGTGAAAACCTCAAGGAGAACCTTTATGAGGCATGTGATAACATGATGCTGCTGATGCTTTTAGTTACCTTCTATGATTAATGCCACACCACCCTGCAACACCCTACACCCTACACACTTTATCAGTCTACTTGTGGTGGGTAATGTAGTTCTGTGTGAGCTCCTGGTCTGTGTACATGGGCATTATTCACATAAGTAAACATTATTCAGCATGTATATATATAGATCCCATAGGGAACACTGAAAATGTCATGCTTGTTTGTGTGCGTCAAAAGCTTAAGGGACATAGAAACAATGTTCATTGAAATGCATTGCATTTAAATTAGTCTATCTTTAGTGATGGTCTGTTCATGGTCACAGTGGTTTTAATTAGCCTACTAATTTGTTTATATTTTGAGAAACACAACCAACTAAATCCAATGAAAAATGGCACAGGCAAGTACAAACAAAAATAGAAAAGAAAACCCCAACAAAAAAACAAAAACAGTCCCATATCTATCTCTAGTTGAGACCATTTATAAATTGAGTGATGTAGCTGAGATTAAGGAACTGTCAGAGCCATAATTCACAGACAACACTCAGGCAGTTCTACCCTGTGTCTTCTTCTTCTTTTTCTTCTTCTTTCGCCAGAAGGTGCAAAACTGTCATCCCATACTTCTTACCTGCCTTCTTCTCTTACACCCCACCCCACTGCCTGAGGGTCACCTTGCAGCCCTGTTAATATCATTTTTTTTTTTAACCAGAACCAGCTTCTCTGTCTCAGTGTGTGACCTGATTGTCAGAGGGCCCTGGACTCCACATCCCCTTTAACAGCCTGGTGGTTAATGAGGCAGCCAATATCTATGAGTAACGTGTGTTAGGGCATTGATGTCATTTCTTCTTCTTTCCAAGATGCTTTCTAGGTGTAAGATGACCTGGTTATGCCAGCATGTAAAATTCTCTGGAGATGGGAAAATTTTGCAATCAGTAAGGATGTGCCTTAATGTTGCTGTTGCTAGGCAGAATGAACATAATGGGCCACTGGTTTAGGTTCAAAAGAATTGAAGGCACATTGTAGGTGGCTTTGATGATAAAAACAAATCCTACCAAGTTCCATCTCCAAAACTTACACCTCCTTCCAGCTGTGTTGCAGATGCTCCAGGCTTTCCCACCCTGTCCACTGACTTGGCAAACCATTCTAACTCTTCCTAACACCACAATGCTTCTATTTCATGCCTTTTCCTTTGGGCAGATGTTGGTTTGTGTCATGTACGTTTGTTTGTTTCGAAACAAAACCTGCCAAACCCTTCTTCATGCTCTATCTGACCTACTGTATCTCAATGTCTGAGATCAATTGCTACCTATTGTACAGCTTCTCATGGTGTTCCCTTTTCTCAAGTAGCTAATCTAGGAGCATCCAGAGATTCCAGAGATTATTATCTGATATGTAAGGGGGAAACATGTATATGTGGATAGCATTCTCTAAGCTCATCAATAATTGCACACTAAAGGCTGCACACTCTGAATTAATTACCATACTATTAATTGTAGGCATATTAACAAGAGAACTAAAAAACAAAACAAAACAGGAACAGCATTTTCTTTTCCTGTTTTACATCAGACTGCTGTTTGTATTGCCTGCAGGTGAATTTGGGGGTATTGCATTGTTCAGAATTGTGAATTCATTTGTAGCTTTTGGTGTTTCTGCTGAGCTCCAGCTGTGTAAACACCCACAGAACAAAAATATGGCAATGAAAAAAGGGATAAAAATGCTAATTTACAATGAGCTGTGGAGTGATTTGGAGTCATTTCCTCTAGCTCTGTTACACTGCGTAAGAACAAAAGTATTCAGAACCCTAGCCATGTGCTCTTTAGGCTATAATTGGATTCCAAATCTCATTCAGTGCTTTTATACAGAATGGCATTAACTACATCTGGCTGTCCACTACATCTAAAGCTAAAGGGTGATTATTATTAGACGATGAATTTGACATGTTTTTTTCCTGTACTGAAAAACCTGATTTGTATTAAACATATTAATCAGTACATATATGCATGACTACATGACTACATAGAACAAAAACTACAGCCTTTAGTATAAGAGAATGTCTTATGACTACGTTTTATACTGTATAACTTTTGTTATTTTTAGCTGACTTTCCTACTAAGCTACTTGCTAGCTTTGACTTCTTTCTGAACGTTTTTTTTTTTTGTGGTATTTAGAGCGTCCAGTGTCCAGGTGGAAATCACTTATGTGTTTACTTTGACTATGTTGGTAAAGCATAACCACAATTTTTTTCCCTGTAAAAAAAGTATTGTCATATATCTTTGTCTTTTCTGTTATGTGTACTGCCTTACCTCTAGCACTGCAGTGTGTATTATCTTGCACTGTTTGTCAATGCCTTGCACTATGTTTTGTAGTGTACCTTTAGTACTGCCAGAGAGAAACAGTGAGAATTTTTTTCTAACATTACTTTTGAATGGAATGACATTAATTCAATTAAGACCATTCATTTAAGCTTTCTACAAAACCACTTCTTGTTCTTTTTACAAGACAGAAAATTGAACAAAAAATCTTGTTCATGGTAAACACACACTACACATATGGTGGATATAGATTAGGTTGCAAAATTCTGGTGTATTTCTTATAGGTGATCACAATAATTCTTTCCCAGGCAAAGTCAAAGTCAGACTTTAGCCATGCTATAAAAACGTCTCTCATTAATTTTACAGCCTGCAGATTTTTTTTCAATAAGGTCAAAGAAGACAAAATATTCATTAATTAAACCTATAAATTGATGAAAAATTAAACCATACAGTAGCGTATGTTGTACCAATTATGTAACCTCCTGAAGGTGATCTTCAGCGCCAAGCTTATTTGGCATGCTGTTCTCATCTGATGCTGTCACGGTGCAGAGGCAGTGAATGGATCTCCATTGTTATATACTTTTATTTAAAAGAATGTGCAGTGTTTCAATAGAAGCTGAACGAAGCTGCCATGTCTGCTACCTCACTTCCACACATCCATGAATAAAAGGAACCTTTTTAAATTGTAATTCATTTTCCTTATCACAAAAAGGGCTCCTCTACTCATTTTTTTTTCCCGGGTGAATACATACCTTCAGTAAAAATCCATCAGTATGAATGAAAAGAGTTGAACAAATGACTTGTCTGAGTTCCAGACCTGTAGATTTGGTCAGAGAGAGGTGAAGCAGAAAGGTCAGTTTTGCCGCTCTGTAAGGTTAAGCTGTGCCACTCAATCCTTTATTCAAAGTCAAGCCAAATAGCATTACTGGTGTAAATATTTAATGGATGTCCTTAGGAAGAGTCAAGTACACATCTCACTGTGAGGAATTGATTGTAACCCTAAACATCTATATACCAGAGTAACAATTGCACAGGAATCTGTTGAACTTTGTGGTCCTTCATTCATGAAGTTGTGTGCCTCTGTATCTACTCAGCAAATGTCCTCTGACTTTGTTTCTCTCCAACAGTAAATCCCCCAGGTGGACTGTTTCTTCACATTAAGGATGCATCTCCTTTGAAGTTGTAATGGAGACAAATTCAAGCCCATTTGACTCTGAAAGCCTTCTGAAAACTCCCTTCAATAACGATGCATCCCTTAGGCTTTTGCCGGATGGCAGAGAAGTGCATTCGAAATGCAAAGATGAAGCATAACAAGTGAGAGGATGAAATTGCTCTGCAACTTGAGCATAAACTCATTCGAGTAAGAAGACACTGAAAAAGGCTGTGTGATATAAGCCGGCCTGGGTATTTGAGCGTGATTTTTTATAAATCATAACACTAATTGAGGATTTATCTAATTTTATAAATGAATCTCTGAAATCTGTATTCTGATTACAATCTCACAACAGGTTGCTGGTTTTAAAGAATCATCCTCAGGTTAATGAAAGTGGCTCAATCAACTCAAACACACACAGTCTCACACACACACACACTCACACACACTGGCTGATTTAATTCCTAGCACACAAGTGGAAAATGAACAGCTTGACATTTGTTCTGCATGATGGCTGGATGCCATGGCTATGGCACCTCATTACTGGCATTGGACATTACTGACGAAATGAAACACAGGTCATATTGTTTAAGCACCTCTAGCATCAAACAAAGACATGCTGATTCAGTGTGAGGACGACCTGCATTAACACTAGGAAGTGGAAGGAAATAGTGCTCAGGAGTGACCATTACTTGTCTAAAATAACCTAAAGAGTACTTATAAAAATGAGTGGAAACAGTAAAGGTAAACAGAAGGCTCGACACTGAAGCAACTGTAGTCTCCCCGCCGGGCTGGGCAGTATGTTTACTGGGCTCGTGAACAAACAGCTTTCTCACCCTTTCCAGTCAGGTTTGTTTTTGGAACTACTCATCAGATCCTGGTCATATGGGTTGTGTTCACAGGTGCTACCATTCATGTTAAGGAGAAACTGAGAATAAATCCAAGCAACAATTAGATTTCATTATTTCTAATTATAATCAATTTCACACTATGTGAGCGTGGCACGAAGGGATAGGTCTCTGTTTCCTGTTTGCTAATAAGTGGGAGTTGGCTTTTCTGAAAGATGTAACATTCACTTTCACTCTGTGTGTCTGCAAACTCTTCCCTAATAAATACTGAATCAGTATGGGTGAGCACACACACTGGGTGTGGAACATGCTTGGAAATAAGTTCGACTGGTTAGAGACTATGGCTTAATACAAAAGAGAGGTTGTCCTGCACATCGTCAACTCCAGAGGAGATATGTAAAAGGAACAAAGAAAAGTATCTAGATTTAGCCACGATTAGCATAAAAAATTAATTTGTATCATTAGAGCAATTAGCATGTTGGATATAGTATGAGATTCTGTTTGGGGATTCTCTCACTTTACCTTGATTTGTTGAACAAGAGTTGAATCATCAGTTTATTAAAATATCCATTTTAGAGGGCTATTTTTTTCTCCTATCATGCAAGCTAACACTTGCATAATTAGCTGGACATTCTCAGGCATTAGCTAGCTTCATTAAAGTTTGTCCATTATAACATCAGTTTTGTCATGCATATGGTTGCCAATATTCCCACAATTATTAGATGATAATTTTCATACTTTTGCTTTAACTTTGAAACTACACTTTTTAAGTTTAGAGATTGTTCAAGTTTCAGTAGGTAATTAAAAAACTTTTACTTGATTTGAAGTCATTTATACCCCTCTGATCACTCCGTTTGGTAGTCATTACATTCATTCATTCATTTATCTTTAGTAGCCACTTTATACTGAAAAGTTCACAGTTCATCCAGGGAACACTGGGCATGAGGTGGGACTACATCAAGCCTGGGACACCAGCTTATTGCCAATCATCTTGCACACAGAGCCAATTTGGTATAGCCAGTCCAATTACCGACATGTTTTTAGGAAGTGGGCTGAAACCAGAGAACCCCAAAGAACACAGACAGTTAGCTGGGCTCTGGAGTAAACTCAGGAGCCTGAAGCTGTGAGACAGAACCACTACCTTCTGCATCACTGTGCCACCCAGGTGTGCATATATTACACCTAATTAAGTCTTGGCAAGTGTGATAGTAAACATGTTTTGGCTTCGTGTGATTTACATATTAACAAATTGTGAATCTTGGAAGCAAACAGGTGATTTTCCTGTTTTGAGCCATTTGCAATTCTGAATCTTAGAGATATGCCTTCATGAGATCTGCCTGCCTTGACAGCTGGATGTGTGTGAGCCTTGTTGTTCCTGGAAAAAGTGTTTTGACTCGGTGTGTTTGTGTATGTGTCTGTGCATGCTGGAGTGTATCTCCATGCAAAAGAGAGAACATCTGCTTATCTGACTGCTACAGCCTTTCCTCTCACTGCTACAATCACAAGGCTGAATTCAAAAGGATTGTGGGGGAAAAAAATGTGAAAATTTACTGTTTGACTTTGTCTAGCACTTCTATATCTGAACAGCATGAGCTTTCCAGGACACAACACAAATCTGGGCACAGTGGTATGTGATTAGCAAAAAATGTTTCCTTCTGCATTGAAACAGTTTGCCTCTCCATGCTGCTCAGTATTACAGGCTTTGGCATAATCCTGATGCTGGATGCTTTTGTGTTTTTCAGTAAGTGGAGAACGGTAATGTGCTCAGTGGGGGAGACGGGAAGCCAGACTGAAACCTCTGAGGTGGAAGATTGAGACAGTGCTGTGATTTGCACGCTTGCCTCTAAAAGTTGCAATAAATTGTTTGGTTTGACAGCACTCTGGCCATCAACTTTCATTAAACATTAAGTTTCCGGAGAATAAGAGATGCTTCTTAAGCTGAAGACAATCACTTAGTACAATGATGCCTCAACCTGATTTTAATCCCTAGGTGCTTAATAAAAGACTATAAAAGAAATGATTCGGGACAAAAGAGATACTTGTAAGTATCCAGTCACTTTCATCAGTAGATTGTAGGTACACAATGCAAACATGTCTCTTTGCTCCTCAATATGTGCATCTATTATCACAGAGGAGAAGCTGCACTCTGTTACTCGCTTGCCCTGACAGGAAAAAGACTGCAGGTCAACATGGGCAACATGGACTCTTATTAAAGCCAGGTCAAGAAATGTACTATTCATATTGCTCTCTCTCTCTCTCTCTCTCTCTCTCACACACACACACACACACACACACACACAAACACACACACACTTGGTGTCTTGACTTGCGAAGGTTAAATAGAGACCTGAGAATACAAAAACAGTTGCTTCCTTAAAAATCAATAAACATGGATAAACATGGTCTTCTTTCTTTCTTTCTTTCTTTCTTTCTTTCTTTCTTTCTTTCTTTCTTTCTTTCTTTCTTTCTTTCTTTCTTTCTTTCTTTCCACTTAGTTTAGAAGACCATGCAGTTGTTTTTTTTTTATAAACAGAAGATTCACATATCAGTGATATCCACAGTCTATCTATCTCTATCTATCTCACATTAACAGGTTGAAGTGACAAATCAGATTTTTTCCCCCTCATAACATGCCATGGATAACGAAGCAAAAAAGCCGATCTATTCAAACCAGACCTGAGTTACTTTCATATGTGGTCCTAGATTGGATACATATCTGAAATATGGCCATGTGACATGAATGAGAAAGGTCAGAATTCATAAAAATTCAAGTGAAACTGGAAGGAATCTAGAAACAATTGCCCAAATAAATCAATGTGCATTTGTAGGTATTTCAGAGGACAGGTGCATTCAAATACAAGACATATATGGGTCACATACAGCATTGTTACAAATGTTGACTTTAAAGATAGGCAGAACCGAGCAAAGAGGCGCGTCTAATATCAGTGTAGCCAAAATGTAAATTTAGACAAACATTATGGTTTTAATTTCCCAGAAAAAAAAGTGTGCAAATATCACTGACATCATTCAGAATAAACCCAGAGCTTTCCTCAAATATACAGTGAATTTCCCATTGCTTAAATCTCACCCTTCTGTTTTCTTTCATAGCTAAAAAGCATGGACACTGCTCAGCATGACCTAACTAGCATAAGGTCTCACCCTCTGGCAGTCAGAAATAATAAGTCAGGAGCACCATGTGGGAGGGTAGAAGTGACTTCAGGATTCTTCCTGTCTGCCGATGCACAAAGCAGGAGAATACAAAGCAGGAAACACTTACTACTTGACCCTGGGCATCATGGACTGCCACACACAATGCTGGACCTCAAGACTGAATCATAGCTTTTAAAGATTCCTCCATAGCGCTGTAGTCCTCAGTGTGAATCTCATATTTGTTCACATTCATTCATGGAGGCAGTGAGACCACCCAAAAGCTTTCATACCGTGCGAATGCATGTGAGTGATGCATGAGTCAGTCTCCTACAAAGAACTTCAGATTTATTTGTGGTATTACAGTGTAGTAAAAAGGGTTTACAAAGCATTGTGTTTAGACATGAACAGCTGTCAATGCTCTTCGTGGGAGGAAGAGATAGGGATGAGGAGCTATAATTCTTTATCAGTCTTTTTCTGCACAGTTATGCATTGCAACACGCAATTGTAGCAACTGCAAACGTTTAGCCGGAGGTGGTACTGAAATTCAGCTACTCACTTAAATCAATACTCTGGTAAAGGGAAAAATAACAAAATCAAAAAATGCACTCAAGTTAAAGTAGGAAAGTATCATCTCAAATTTTCTAAACCTCTGAGCTGAATGCTAATTTCTGGCTATCACAATACAAACTTGATAAACACAATGGAAGAAACAATATGGAGCAACAATATGTAGCAAGAGGCAGATTGAATTAAAAGATAGTCGGGTCCATTCTTGTTGTTACACATGTTAAAGTTGATATGTTTGAGGAATTTAGGTAGTTGTAGCAAGTCTGAAAGTGTGACTAGTGTGAGGATGTCACATTTTCAAGTATTAATGTTGTAAAACAAAGCCACTGTATAGTATGTATCTACTGTTTATCTATAAAGTACTCTAAATGTTCATATCTGTCTGTCTAAAATCATTTCTTTTTAAGACATTTGTGATAGGACTGCTTTTTAAAATCCTTCTTGCACACAATAATGAACTTTAAATTCCACCAGTAGCCTAAACACCATAGTCCTGGCCAGATAGTTATTAAGAATGGATGAATGACCACCGAAAATGTATGTAAATGAATGTGGCCAACCTTTGTCCAGTGATCTTCATACCTGATTGCTTGCACGAAAGAAAAATCTCCAGCAGTGGTGCTGGAATCAGTGAGTCTCCTATCAGTGAGCCAGATCTGTATTTATGTCTGTTTAGAGTATCTGCTCATTCCAAATAATGGATCAATTTTTGATAATATCCCTAACACATATATGATTATACAGAAATGCTAAATGTGTAGAAGTAGAAAGTAGTGATCTTTGAACAACTTAAATAAAATACAGACACTTACAAAAAAATACAATAATTAAGTAATTGAAATTGGTTAGTTGTTTAGAGTAGAAATGGGAAATTAGAGGAAATTGGACACTCTTGCTGGAACACTTGTACTGAACAAAATGGAGATTATGTTGAAATGTTACACATTTTGTGATGCCTATTTATAATCAACAAATAAATAAATATCATCATACTTTACAGATTCCCATCTCATAACCAGTTCTAACTTTTACATGAATTTGCAAATAAGAATTGCTCTTGTTTTTCCATGTCTCCATCTCTTCATTCCTCCACTGTTACTCATGTTGTAATAGAAATCTAGTTATTTAATGTGTATTCTTTTTAAAGCCAGTTGTCAGTGGAATGCATGAAAATACATTCTGCTTTAAATGGAATGAGTTTTGTGCTTCAGTTTGAGTGTGAGAAAAAAAATAGCTGTCTCTGCCAGCTCTTTATTTGTCTGCATCAAATGTTCATTGAATTGTATTTACATAAATAATACTATTCATTTTTATTACACAGAAATTTATAATGCCTGGGCCCTCATTATGGACCAGAAGATTTTGATGAAATAGGTCTATTGTGGGGTGTTCCTAGTGTGCAGTGTTTAGTACCTTCCAACAGTGGTCCAAGAAGAGATGCATTATGGGAAGAAGGCAAGCTGGTAGAGGCAGTGTGATGTGGATGTTACTTTGACATGTACAACCTATCTAATCATTGCTGTAGACCAAGTACACTCCTTCATGTCAACAATATTGCGTATAATGTCAGTGGCCTTATTCAGCAGGATAATGCTGTCTGCCACATTGCAAAAATTGATTAAGGAATGGTTTGAGGAACAAGATAAAGAGTTTAAGGCCGGTGTTTTCAATGTTATCCACAAAGTGCTGGTATGTATGAAGGATTTCATTCCAACCAAGCTGAAGTCTATTAAAATCCAAGATCAACTGATTAAACAGGTGGAATCAGGTGTGGCTCCTGCTTATTTGATATAAAAACCTGCATCCACACCTGCCCTTTGTGTATAAGATTGGACATCCCTGGTTTAAGGTGTTAACTTGGCCTCCAAATTCCACAGATCTCAGTAATCTTCATCTGTGGAATGTGCAGGACGACCAAGTATCCTCATGATAGTTTTTAAACTAGTTATTATTGTGGATATCACTGTCCATCATTTAGATCCAATGGTGGCTGAATCACTGGAATGTCACACACACACACACACGCCATGATTTCTTGAGAATACTGTAAGCTCAAAGCAAATTGTGGTCATATTTCCTAGTTATGTAATTATCACTTGGCACATTTATTTGGTATGAAGCCTTGGTGCTCCTCAGTTCAGCCTTGCTGAAGGACATCAAAGGAAAATATTCCCGCCGAGCTGGGCGAGGAGAGACAGAGAGTTTAATCTGCATCTCTACAGTGCTAATTTATCACTGTAAGCTAGCAGCAGGAGGAGAGCCGGAGCAGGCTTACCATTGTGTCACTGCTGTCAACAGACACAAAGGCAGTCATATAAATCTGTCTGCCCACATTCGCGAGCATTTCGGCTGCTCGTCAGAATCGGGACTCGTTTTGAAGCCTCATTTACTTGATAATAATGCCACGTGGGACGTATGAACATATTACAACAAGTGAATTTCAAGGATGTGCTGCTTTCATAAGACAAGGTGTTGCTCTTCATGTGTTTTTCTCCCAGACTCACACAAGGAAACAACTGGCATTTGCCCATGACATCCTCCACATTATTAAATGTCGTCTTTTGGCTTAAACAGTTCAAATAAGTCATACCATCCTTTTTTCTATGAAAGGTCACCTTTTACCTTGATATGGGGGAAAAAAGCACCAGCAGTTCCCCACTGACCTTTATCCTGCCAGAATTAAAGGGTAATACATACGTTTCTTTATTGGGTCACTAAAAACCAATACAAAACATTGGTTAAAGTGAAACAGTAATTGTAAAACCATTGGCTCTTATAGACCTATTTGATCGAAAACATAGAACAATATACCTGTTCATAGGATGATGTTATGTAGCACATGAATTTTGTTATTCAAGCATTTTGATAGCTGGATGAAGATTGAAAGGTCAGCAGATATGTGACCCTGGAAAAATCTATACATGTTAGATATCTACCCTCAACTTCCGCAGAGCACCTGACTGATCAACTAATACCGTTACAAAAGCTAATGGAAAAAAAAGACATTAAAAGACATTACACAAGGTTTTATAATGCAAGTGGCTTTCAAATTGATCTGTTAGCATGACAAGGTTACACTTAGCAGCAATATTCAAACAGCTACATGATAGCAAACATAAAACACTTCAAGACAACTGACCTAAAGATACATTAAATTAAAGACGGAAAGATTTATTTCAAGATATAGATATAAGATAGATAGATTTTCTCTTATTTATGCTTGTAAAATCTTTTTTTGTATACGTATAACAATTTTAAGACACTGTATTAAAAGTATTATCTGTATGTTTTTTGACCCTATATAAGCATTTCGTCCTGAAACTTTACCCATCTCATCATCACTGTCATGTCACTGTGATATACCAGAAGTGCATCAAGCTACAAAGTCAGTTGTATTATCCTTCTTGTATCAGCTTGGAAACTGACATAACACAGCTTTATATTAAGAAAAGTCTAAATTCCTTAGTAAAATCGAGATCAAAATTTAAAGCAGATTTGAGTTTAGGGTCCATGTAGCCCTATGAAGAGTACACTTATAACATATTACTGCTTGAAACCTCTAGAAGTATTAGCAGTATGTGATCCATTATGAAGCATCGACTGATAAAAGATTCAACTAGCTAGCATGTCAGTAAATAAATATAACTAAAATATTCAATAGGCTGTTATTACTGGCAATGTGATTTCTACATAATAGTGTTTTTACACTGGCATGCTGCCAATAACAGGAAATGACTTCCTTGGGTAGAGGATTATTTTTTAGACAGTACCATGTCATAAGGCGCATATTTTGGATTGGTGAGAGGGTGGTGCAGAAAACCAAAAACCAAAAACAAACACCCGTATTAAACCGCAGAACGCTGTACGACCTGCTGCTGAACCAGATGCCTGTCTAGTAGCTCAGCTGTGTGTGACATATTGATTGCATGCAAGTGACCTACATTATGAGAATGATGTCCATCATGAGAAAGCCTTTATAAATCATGCTGGATCCATTTCATATATTCACGTCTCAGTGATTCAGTGTGATTAAATGTATAGAGGTAAACATTAGCAATAAAATATGTCTACCCTGACAAATTCACCAGCTAGTCATAAAGGTTAGACACAACAGTCCTGGAGGGCATTTATTTACAAAGTTTGATCATGTGTGTGTGTGTGTGTGTGTGTCTGCATGCACATGCTGGTGGGCTTTCCCTTATCTTGTTAGGAGTAAATACACCATTGTCAAGGACAACCAGTGAATTAAACAGTGTCCCCTGTGCTCAAAATGATTTACTTGTCCATAAAGGACCTTTGGCAACATTTGGAGATTTCATCAGTTGGCATCGTAACTCTTCTTCTCTTCCTATTCTTGCCCTTGCCCTTTAGTTAACAGCCAGTAATTTATTTTACGCATTCATACTTAAAATGAAGCACTATGATACACAGACAGATCCACTGGGATAAGATTAGGGAAGGTGCCAACAATGTGCATTGCATAATGCACTGCTATAAATAGCCCGACAAGTCCACCAGTGAAGTACAGAAATCAGACTAAATATAAATGGAAAGGTGTCATTAATAGACCAGTTCATAGAACCCAGTCTAAAGTTGTTCCAACCAAATATGTACACCACAGGCCAGAGCTGAACAATATTATGAAAAAACCTGTATGAAGTCTGCAGTATTAATATGCAAAGAGGTGTTGTACTGAGTAATGTTGCAGACAAGCACAAATAAAATGTAGTAACAAACAATATCAGTAGTAATAATTGTGTTGCTTTCATTCACAAATAAAAACAAAGGAAGTAACATCACTGTTTACCGTGGTGATTTCATTTTTGTTTGCTCACAGTAAGTCTTTTGACAGTGAGTCTTTTAAGTGACTCATTTTATTTGAATGTGTTCAGTTAAATGATTCATTCATATTCCTTCCCCAGCTTGTTTAGTTGCAGGGTTTGCCCAAATTCTGATCATGCCGCTGTTTAAGGCAAAACAAACAGCTTGAGTAGTGTAAAATAACTGGTAATCACGTCTGTTCTGTATTATTTTCTAGTATGCTTATTTTGTTATTATGTGTTTAGAAGAATTCTTTTTTTTTTTCACACCCACACTAGAGTGCTATTGCATGCAGTGGAATGCTGGGAAATCTTCAGCTTGGATCAAATTCATCTAAACAGGACTTGCTGAACACAGGAACTTAACAAATTTGCTGAAATAGAACAGAGTCGCAGCCACTGAACAAAAGGAATCACTATCATTGAAACCGATTTGTTCACTTTAATGACTCATTCACAAATATCACATACACTATATTGCCAAAAGTTTTGGGACGTCTGCCTTTACATGCACATGAATGTAATATGGAGTTGGCTCACCCTTTGCAGCTATAACAGCTTCAACTCTGCTGGGAAGGTTTTCCACAAGGTTTAGGAGTGTGTTTATGGTAATTTTTGACCATTCCTCTAGAAGCGCATTTGTGAGGTCAGGTACTGATGCAGGCCTAGCTCACAGTATCCACTCTAATTCATCCCAAAGATATTCTATCAGGTTGAGGTCAGGACTCTGTGCAGGCCAGTCAAGTTCCTCCACACCAAACTCGTTACATGTCTTTATGGACCTTCCTTTGTGCCCTGGTGTGCAGTCATGTTGGAACAGGAAGGGGTCATCCCCAAACTGTTCCCACAAAGTTGGGAGCAGGAAATTGTCCAAAATGTCTTGGTATGCTGAAGCATTAAGAGTTCCTTTCAGTGGAATTAAGGGGCCGAGCCCAACCCCTGAAAAACAACACCTGAATTCAATGAACCCAAAACGTTTGTCAATATAGTGTATTTCTTGACTTATTCAGGATTCATGTAAAAATCCCCAACTTGTGCAGGAAGAAGAGGAAATAATAAGCAATTCCATTAAGTCCAAATTAAGCAACTCCAAACTAAACAACTCTAAAAATGTACTCGATTTGCTGAATAGACTGCTGTTAGACATTCATGCAGAAAGTTCTCATATACTGTGCATCACTTCACAAAGTGAATCAGTGCATACGTTTTCTGTATACAGGCTTTTAAAGGCCTTTTATTTGCACTAAGATCACCATATTGTCACTCTTCTCTTTATTTAGCTGTGCAATTATTGCAGACCAACAAAATTAATGTGTCTCACACTCAATAAAAGCCCTATGAGGTACAATATGTGACACAGAAAATGTTGAATTCTTATTGCAGCATAATCTACAGGGATTTTCAATGATTGCCTCAAGACAATAAAACTCTATTTGCAAATTTCAGTTAGAATTTTTGTAGTTGATTAGATAATAATAATAATAATAATAATAATAATAATAATAATAATAATAATAATAATATATAATAATAAATATAAGATAATATAAAATAATAAGTGCTTCAATAGTCTTCTACTCACCATAACTAATATCAGTATATTCACAAATCACCCAATTTGAGACATCTACTATTCTCACACTGAATGCTATGCTGATGAAATGTGATAGATATTATGGCTTATTAAGAGGGTTGCATCACATCGATTATGAGTGCCATATGTAGCACCAGAGCATAATTATCTGATGTGCCCTCACAGATGCTGCTGAAGCATGCTGGAGGAATACTGACTCCCTTTCTGACTCTCTCTCTCTCTCTCTCTCTCTCTCTCTCTCTGTGTGTCTCACTCACTCTGTTTCTTTCTCTCTCACTCGGTCTCTCTGGATGTGTTGTGAATTGAAGAAAAACAGAAAGCACAGATATCAAGTTGGAAATGTTCTTAACACACACACACACACACACACACATACACACAAACACAAACAGAGAACAGTATCAGAGAAGTGTCCTGTGATCTGGTAAAGAACATGGTTGCTGTGTCTGCAAAGATTAGACTGAAATTGAATTGTGTGACACACACACACACACAGTCATGATCGATATCAAGCCAGTTACTAATGTCAAGAAAACTATGGCTTTTGTATGTGATGTCTACAGACAGGCTTTCCTGTGTGCATTTATTACATTAGCTGCATTTACTTAAGATTAGTAAGATTAGGCATGCATTTGTCATCGCAATGATGCAATAAAATCAATAATAAATGAATGTGTTTTTCTCTGTTTTCAGCTAACACCCAGCATTAACATAAGTCTTTATAAGTCATTATAAATATTCAAAATAATTCACCAAGTATGTTTCTTTTTTTATGGTATAATGTGTTATACTTTGTAAAACGTTACATGACATACTGTACATGCAAAATGTATAAAACATTAGAAAATCAGTGTGTGATAAATGTGTGAAAGAAAAAAGTTAAAACACTCTCATCTCTTTGAATTTAAAGTCCATTTTAAAACTTAATTGGCATGACAAATGATAATATTTTGGATTTTTGGTTCCTAAATTATAGAACACACACACACACACACATTGTTTCCTATACATTCTAAAGCATAGAACACAGTTAACTCATTCTGTATGTAAACACTGAGAAACACAAAGAGATAATATTAGGGGAATGTTTACTTTAGAGTATGTAATTAGAGTCTAAAGAAGTAAAAGCAAACAGTGCTAGTGTGCTGAAAGGATGTTCTGTGTGTGCATATTGGGCTGTATTCAAGTTTATGACTTAAGTTCAAAAGCTATGTCAATATCTAGATAATTATTGATTTGAATATTGCCCGCTGTGACTAAGACTCATGGCACTGGAACATCTTTATTTGGATTTGGATGAAATGATCCACTTAAGCAAGGGCAAGTGACATCTTAAGGGTGTCCGTGTAGGACTGTCCACAACAGCAGTTACAACATAGTCACAAGTGCAGATGTTCTGAACAGATGTAGTGTCAGGATGAATCAGGCAGATCTAGAGGGCGAGTGGATCCACAGGAGAATAAGTTTGTCAGGATCAGGCACCATCATCACAACAGGCAGCAGGAGTATACTTACAGCTTGAAGGAGAGAGAGTACAGATCATGCTATTATCCCACACTGGTTTAAAAGTGTTTATATTATGATCAGAGTGAAAGCAGGGACTCCGGCAGGCCTGGCTGTGACAGCAAAAATGGAATAGAGAGCCAGAAAGTGATACAGACATTAAGGCACCTTGGGAAATAAAGCTTCAACAAATCAGAGTGATCACATCAGTTTGTGTGTGTGTGTGGGGGGGGGTGGGGGGGGTGCAGTATCAAAACATTACATTTGACCAAAATTCTTTTGCACCTTTGCTGAAGAGAAAGGCTATTTAACAAAATTGCTCACTAAACCAATAGGTTTTTAGCCTAAAGATTACAGCTGAGTCCTAAACACTAATTGGAAGGATTTTAGCAGTCATTACTCTAGGTACTAATAAAGGACCTGCAGTGTTAGAGCAAAGCAAATTTGAGCTTTAAATAAGACACTTGAGTGGCCAATCACACCCAGGTCTAACTGAAACTGGAACTGAAAGTCCATCAAGAGTTACTGCAGAAGATTTGGTGCTGCCTGTGGCACTAGTAGAAGTATTTCTCTAGGATTATTAAAATGCGTGTTATTGAGTTAGATTGAGTTAGAAAAAAAAAAATACAACCTCATGTCATCAGTAGAGCATCACTTCACAATTCCACAAATGTTATTTAAAATTTTGCTTTCTTCACCACTAACATAGTAGAACATGAATGTACTAAAAAATAAAAATAAATAAATAAATAAATAAAATAAAATAAAATAAAATCATTAAAGAGCAGTTGATAACTTGTCAGTAGTACAAGAATTTTGGGCAGCACTCCTTTTAATTAGAGAAATAATTAAGACTGTTTTTGACATATTCTGGCAAAACCTGGATAATTGTTTTTTTTTTTTGTTTTTTTTTACATTCAAACAGAAATGACAGTTTTCTTTTTCTCTGGCCAGTTTTCTTTGGGCAATCAAAGCTCACCCAGTCTGTACTTTGACAAGGTGTTTCTTGTTTTTGGATCAGTCGCCATGCTCAGATAATCTCCCCTGGTGTACTGTGACTTTCTCACTTGTTTGCTTTCTGCCTTCCAGCAGCAAATCGAAGCAAGGCTGTGGGCAGAAATGTCTCTTAGAGCATGACAACCAATAAAAAACAGACAAGGAGTGGGGCAAAATGTGCACCTTCAGTTAAAATAAATAGTGAAAGCCTGCTCTAGCATTGCTCTTGGTAATTAACTGCTAACTGAACCATCTGCTGTTGTTTAATCTATCTTCATATTTGATGTATTTAGCATTCATGAGGACAAATTCCTTTTATGAGAAAACCAACTTAAATTAAAAACCTGAATTTGCCTAACTGCTATTGGTCTTTGTACTTGAATACTGAATACTAATCTGATCAGAAACCAGAAGCCTTGTTTTATCTGAGAGGCTTATCCAGATCTTAGTATGGTCTAGGAAACGTGCAGAGAAGCTACAGTGGACTAGATCATTCAATCAAATGGATACATACAACAGCTTATTTAATACAGATCAGTGACGGCTGGTCCGGATATTAAATGGGAGGGATAACTCACTGATACTATTAGTCATGCTGTGTCTCTTCATAGCAAGCATTGTGAACAGGACAGAATCATTTTCTTGTATAAACTGAAGAACACAAAATGTATCGGCCTCTTTGTGTCATTTGTTCTTCAAAGTGGACAATATTTGCTTAGTCAATTTAATTTAATATCTTACCAAAGGTTTTTGTTTTTGTTGTTGTTCTTTCGGCTGCTTCCTGTTTGGGGTCGCCACAGTGGATCACTTTGGTTTCTATTTTGGCACAGGTTTTTAGCCGAATACCCTTACTATTGCCAACCCTCCCATTTAATCCGGGCTTGGGACTGGGACTGTGGGTTAACTGTACGGTGGCTTGGTTAGCTCTCTGCCTAGAAATAGAACCTGTGCCATGGCAATGAGAGCACAGGATCCACCAAAGGTAGAAGGTATCTTCCCAAAGGTATTTTGAGAAAAGCATTGAAATAATGAATTATCAATATTCATGTTTATTACATCCACTACTGTATTTAACATGTACTTTCTCAGTCACTGCTGAATATAACTGTAGACTTGAATAAATTAGCTAAATCTAGTGGTGTTTCACTCTGCTAGAAAGAAATCAGTGCTGGCCTTTTCATTCACTTCAGTTTGTGAACAGCAAATAAATGATGTGACTGGCAAAAATGGTCCCATCATTTTTGTTTGTATTTGTATTTAGTTATTTTTCTTGTAAGAAATTACATTCTTAACATCATTAGCCGAGAGAAGGTGGGGGGGGGATTTATGTCATAGACCCAAAACAAAATTTGTTTGACATATTTAAGCAGATTCACATTTACAGTGTTTTTAGGAGGGAGTGTTTAAAACAAAAGCACAGTTGTTCACCCTGCATGATCCTTTACACTAATGATATACAGTAGCATAACAGACAACAGACTGTGTCAGAGCAGGGAGTCCTGATAATTGATTAAAGGGCTATCACTATTCTTGGTGTGTGTGTGTGTGTGTGTGTGGGTGTTGTATGAGAGAAGCGAGAACACATGGCTCCTGTCACAGCACTTCCCCAGCATCACAGAACAGATTGAGATCTGCTCACTAGGCAAACTGAAAATCAGATCTGAACGGCAACTGGCACTGGTACACATTTATTCCAGTCCTGTATACACACACTGTCAGGCTGATGAGCAAGGCCACACAAACATCTCATGTGTTGGTACGCTTTGCTGTAACATGTCATTGTTGTTATAACAGCAGTAATGACACTAGGATTCTTTAATCTGGTGAATGTAAGAGTGCCAAGTGGTACCCCTGTGAGTCAGATCCAAATCCTTTTATTAACTCCAGCATTAACTGTTAAATTTAAAAGAACCTCTGTTGCAATATTGATTTTCAGATTTAGGTCAGCAGGACAGAGGCCATACAAGGCACCCCAATAGGCAATGACAAGGTAAGTGACGCCACGTGGCTAACATTTATAGCCTTGCAAGGGGGTTTACTTTGTAATACCATCAGGGGAGAAGAGGCATATATCTTGGCTAGGCTTTAAGCAGAAGTGACACAGTTGTAAATCCAAGTGTGGAATGTAACTGTGTTAACTGCACTTCCAGGAACCTGTTTTAGATGCACAGGGGTGTAACCTCATGGTGGAATGTTAGCTGGTGGGTTGTAACACGTTGAGCCTGGCGATGTGAAGTCATATACCCAGGAATACATTAAAATATTAAAACCATGCAAACACTGGCTTTATAAAGATTAGGCATGAGAAATTGATTCCTGAAACTGTAAACAAACAATAAAAATATTTATTTAGTTCTGTGATGGATTTGTGTGTAGTCTAGGAGGCAGTCAGATATCAGACACCCTTGGGTCACATGTAAGCTGTTATTTGGTTTGGTACACTGAAGTTATTGCATGTCTAAACAGACTGAACCATATATAATTTGAATATATATATATATATATATATATATATATATATATATATATATATATATATATATATATATATATATATATATATTACTGTTAGTTTACTTCTGGAAGTGAGATGCAGTGTGTGGCTCAGATGATGATAATAATAACAGAAAAATTTTACATCTGGTTAATGTTGGGTTGCCACATCTGGCCTGTAGCTGACTGTGACCATCTCTTACTTTTAAAAACATACTATAAAATGCTATGTAGTGTGTAATCTTTTGAGATACTACTGCAACCTGCCCAGTTATTGTGCCAAGACATTTCTGAATGAAGCTTGTAGGTTCTGTGTTGAGAAGGAAGATTACAAAGCACACACACACACACACACATTCACAATTTGTTTTGTAGTGTTTCCTCCTAAAGATCTGTGGATTAATGCAGAATTATTTGCAGAGATTTGTGAAGCATTTAAGAATCACACATTTTTTTCCCTCACCCCTACGATTTAGCTTATTATTTTACGAGGAATATTTTACAAGGGCTGTTATTTAATTTCTGAATATTGCATTTCATTTTTAAGAGGTTTGTGGTGGGATTTTTGTCTGTAAAATACCTGACATGTTCACATGGCTCACTGTACTTGGAGGAGACAAATAAGTACTTATATTTTCACCACCAAAAAGGAAAAAAAGTAAGTAGGTAACTGAGGCAAGAATATTGTTAAACTGATTATAATGACCTCTAATTCATATTTCCACATGTTTGCATAGCATTAAGTAACTATCGTGGGGTAATTTTGTTTGTCTTCTTATCCTAATATAGACACAAAATCATTTAATCCAATCATATTAACTCCACATTGAATTGTGTTATATAATATTTAATTTTTGTTTTATATAAATAATTCATACTGGGCATAATTCAGTATGTTTATTATTATTAAATATGTTTATTTCAAGCTTCTCAGAGAAATGTGGAGATGTGAGCAGATCGGAGCTTTATGAACTGTTTGATGAAATATTGCTCCTGCCTGAGGTGAGGCTGTGTTTCTCTCTCTCTCTCTCTCTCTCTCTCTCTCTCACACACACACACACACACACACACACACACCCTTTGCCTCTCTCCAAACCCCCATGACACATTGCAGGAAGTTGATTCCAGCCTCTCTGCCCAACACAGCAAACAAATCAGCACAGACCTTACTTAATACTTCATTACAGCAATATTTATAGTAGTTGCTAAATAAAATGAATAAATCAAGAGCTTAAGGGGTTACCACATATAATAAACACTTGTACTTAAGCAATCAGACCTAGATTAATGATTACAATTTTAGATGAATGCTTTCAATTTTGGAGCAGTAGCTGCTTGACAAAAATTCAGAAGCACATCAACCTTAACTCAAAACAGAACGTCATTGAACGTCACATGCTCATTGCCGGTTGGACGTAACATATGATGAGACAGGCCTGGGACAGGTGTAGGTTGAGCTGCCAGCTGCAACTGGGTAAGCACCCAAAACACACACTGGAAGAGGGTGAGCGGAAGGGATGTGTGGTGGGTTCAGACCTTGTTGGAAAATATGATGATAAATGAGCTTTGGAACAGAGCAGAGCTCACCAAAGACCCTAAAAATACCCTGTAGGAGCGGGAGGGGCAGCTGTTAGCAAATACAGTAGGTAAATTGTGCTGTAACTGTTACTTCCCCTTATAGATGCCTTCAGACTTTGTTTACAGCTATGTTTAATAAAGTGTCAAACATCTCGCAGTTTATTATTTCTTGCTCGAAGAATTATTCACACAAGGACACACAGGACACAGACAAACCTCGCTTTAAGAGGTATTCACAAAACTGTCACAGTAGTGATGTGAGATAATTAGAACATGATACATGATAGGAGATAGCACATCCTATTTATCATTTCATTATCTAATCATATATCTTATCATATATCATTATCTAATTTCATACTTTTTAAGATCTCACAAATAAAGGTTTAGTTGCTGGTTTATTAGATAAACAGATTTAGCAAATAAAATACATTTTAAATTAACATAATGAGAGGTTAGTGCAGACTGCAGATTGCTGCAGTGAGAGCAATACAAAAGTCCTTGAAAGAATCAGTAAGGCCTGATAGATGATTGTAAGACTATCATCATTTGACGAGCCGAGACTTCCAGGACTCTGTAGGCTTGAGTTACGCTGCCATGTTCACCGGCTCAGTGAGAGACAGGCGAATGCGAGACAGGCACAGCTCCCCATTGCAGGATCCTCTTACCAAGGAAGAATATATACCATAACACTCCAAAAATAAAGCCTGAAGAAATAGAACATAAGTGTTTATTATGAACTTTATAAAAATTAGCTAAATTTAAATAAGTAGATATTAAAAAAAAACAAAGGTATATTACTACTGCAATACTAGCTTCACCTTGGATTTAAAATGTACTGGTGATAGAATTTGTGAGTTGACATGTATGAATTTGCCATCACAGGCTTTTCAGCTAGTCCCAGTGCAGCACAATGGCAAGCCTCCAAAAATCTAAATAACATATCAAACAACACAGAATTAACTTTATGGTCTGAAATTATAATATGAAACACATATTTAAGACCAAACTAACTTTCATTATTAATTAAATGAAAACTGCAGTACCCTGTTTATCATGTTTTAAAAATATATATTCAGCTATTGTCCTTATAGTGCCTTATTTTGTAATGGAAAAATATCAATCGTGTGCTTATTTTTGGAAATAGGAAATAGACTAGAAAATGTATGAAGAGGTAAAGGAGTACCATTCCTCAAAAATAAAAACAAAACAGTGTTAATTACTGGAAATATGTTTGAGTTAACTGCTTCCAGCAAAGCGACTCATAAAAGCACATCATTTATTTCACTTTACTTGATGTGTGTGCAGTATTATGTTCTTTGTAAGCTTATAATAAAATGGAGATTATCAATTAAGTCAGTAGAATCAGAAGTATAGCTAAGAAGGTCTGTGAATTTTAAAAAATATTCACCAATCAGCGTTGGTCCAGCCCTTTGCAGATAAGGTCTGACACTCCTACTTTAGAATATACACCGACCAGTCATAACATTATGACCACCTGCCTAATATTGTGTTGGTCTCCCTTTTGCTGCCAAAACAGCCCTGACCCATCATGCACTGTGTATTCTGACATCTTTCTATCAGAACCAGCATTAACTTCTTCAGCAATCTGAGCAACAGTAGCTCTTCTGTTGGGTGACCTTTCTGATAGAAAGGTGTCAGAATACTGTACACAGTGCATGATGGATCAGGGCTGTTTTGGCAGCAAAAGGTGGTCATAATGTTATGACTGGTCGGTGTATATTCTAGAGTAGGAGTGTCAGACCTTATCTGCAAAGGGCCAGTGTGGGTGCAGGGTTTCATTCTGATCAAGCCAGAGCCACACCTGATTCCACCTGTTTAATCAACCGATTTTTGCTTTCAACAGACACAGGTGTGTCTTCTGCTTGGTTGGAATGAAAACCCACAACCACACCGGCCCTTTCCGGATAAGGTATGACAACTATGTTCTAGATACACAATGTAGTACATAATGTGAATGTGTTTTCATTTGTTCCACCTATGCTTCAGCTTACCTCAATAACATTATATTTAGAACTACATTAAAGGAGTTGCTTGCAATACTGCTGTTTAAATGAATAGATGCCCCAGGGCCAAGTACAGTATTAACATCAGCTACAACTGTCCACAATGTGTGTTTTTTGTGCACACAGTAGGTTGGTTGATGTGGCATAAATAGATTCCCTCATACAAAAGCAGCTTGTGGCTCATGCCAGCCATCACATGCCTTCCTCTTGCCACAGGTTCAAGGGCACCTGCTCCTCATTATGAGCTCATTATGTGCTGCTCGGCAACCAAAATTCCCTCCACATCACCACTGCCTGTAGCAAAGAGCTCAGCACACTGATACTCTCAAGGCACCAGTAGGACAGCTAACATCATACGGTCATTCTCTTTTGCCCAGCTCGGTCACTAAAATCAATGATCCACATAGCTGTACAACATGTGGCTGGCATTTAAGTTGTTCTCTTTTGTAAATGTTATTGAGAGCATTTACAGTGTGGAAGAAGAGACAGAAGAGGAGTCAATGACCCTGAAACCTTCGAGAACTCCCTGACCACAGGTAAGCTGCAATGTAGGAAAGAAATATGGAGGCGCAGGTTTTCATGCAGGATAGAAATCATTGTATAAATAAATAAATAAATAAATAATAATAATAAAGTCACTTATAAGCCTTTCCAATTTTAATGTATTTCTAAGGAGATTTTAGATTTCTACAGTAGCTTTATTGAAATTAAAGTAAATAATAATAAGAATAATAATAATGATTTTAAAAAACTCAAGTATTTATAGGAAGGAACATTAATATATATAAATACATGATAATTAATGGTATGATAAACAAATACCATATTTAACAGAATGAGCAAACCATTCCTAATCTCTTGAGAAAACCCCTTATTCCTCATCTACTCAACTCTGGATGCTGGCTTATTTACAGCTCTGCTAAAAGTTTATGCATGCGCTGCCTTGCAAAGAAACAATCATTTATTTTAACAGACATGTTTGTAATGTGAAAATGCACTAAGCCGATGAAAACAGGATAACATTAAATGAGGCAAAACTTTTTCTGATTAAAACAGCCTAAATATCGATCAACAGATTTACAAATTGATCCAACTTTGAGAGCCTGCAGAACTGAAAGCCTAAGCTAGAGACAAAAAAGAGCAAAAAAAAACAACACAACACATTAAAAAGAAAAGCTTAATTTTTTTTTTTTTTTTGGAAAAAGAGCCAAAAACTCTACTGCATCTCATAAACTGCTTTTATAAGGAACTTGTTTCCTCTTGTGGGTTTTAACATTTCAGCCTTTTCTGCTCTTAAATAAACAGTATACATAACTCACTGTTATGTAAATGCCTAAAAGGTTATATGAAGGTCTGCAGGGTTCACATATTTTTATTTGCATGTGTATTTTATTTGTTTTGTTGCTTTCCATCCAGACATTTTTTTCTTTTGTAGTTGTATTAAAAAAAAATAAAAAAAAATACTTCAGCTGAGTTTCTGCTAAGGATCATCTATATTATTTATCTAAACTGTATACAAAGATTACATACAAGTCCAGCTTGTGACAGTATGAGTGCCTTGCTTGTTAGTCAGGATCCCAGCAACAAGCACAACGCACTTACTCAAGCGAGAAGTAGGCAGCATCAGTAGGTGGCACCTTCCTTCAAACAAATCATGCAATGGCTTTGCAGATATGCTGCCACAGCAATTGATCTGTTTTCTTAGCAAATGAATTGACCAATAAACGCAAATTTAATGATTATGGACTGCTCTAAATTGTGACCACACTATTCAGTTCTCCCCAGTTATTAAATATTTACCAGCTTGAATGTGTGACAGCTAACACAGAAAGCCACCTTTTCTTTTTTAGGATTGTTTCAATGTCATAACATCGAACTTTAATAAAACCGTTTTCCACATCTATAACCACTATTGGAAGATTGCTGTACTATTTTGATCTATTGTTGCTTTTTTTTTCTCACGCTATATATTTCAATTCAATGCAGAAATGAGAAGATTCACTGTCTTAAAAAAAAAGGACAAGGATCTTCTTACATAGTCGAAGGCAGCTCTTATGATGTATTGACCTGTCTAAAAATATTACTGTTGCCAACTAGCATTTTTGGTTAATTCAAAAATAGATGAATCATATTGCATCAGTATTCAATATGTGAAACACTTTCATTTAAAAATGACATGGGTATAGAGGGAAATGAATAAGTAGAAGATCTTCAGGACTTGGCTGTGAAGTGTTAGAGCCAACTTTGTGTAAATAACACATCTCTGCGTCCCGCTGATTAAAATCCACACAGTACATATCCGCTATGATGTTGACAATTCAAATAAATGTAATTACATTTTATTTATATAGCGCTTTTCATGTTTGACGTAACTAATGTATCAAAGCAGCTTTACAGAAATCCGGATGCTGATTTCGATCGAGCCAGAGGCAAGAGTGGCAAACGAGAAATAATATTAGACAAGGAACAGCCCATCACAGTATTTTTTACATAGAGTTTGTTGATGGATGTTCTTTGCATTGCCTCCAGCAAGGAGAGCCACACTGAGAGAAATTTTCCAAATATTATACTCAAAAACATTATCTTTCTCAGTATATTATTGGTGTTTTTTATTGTTTGGGTAATTGAGTCTTTGTTTTTTAAAAATGCATCCATATATGTAGCTTCTAAAAACATCATCCCTCTCTTTTATGACTAAAAAAAATAGCTCAAAGCAATTGGTTGAGTGTCTTTGGCCTTGTCTGGCTGTTCACCTCCTTTCCGCTTTGGGACTAAAGAAGGGAGCCTGAACATATTTCACAGTGACAGCAGTGGGAGAGAGGAGGGGACGAGGGCAAATGGAAAACTGTTGGGGCATGACTGAGGGACACTGATATCAAGGCAAAAACCAAAAGACATCTAAGCTTTATGGAACCTGAACAGAAAAGGACCAGAGCAGAACACAACAGTCCTTGTTACAGCTTTGGTTCTGTGACTCTCTCATGATCTGTTGGGAATAAAAAAAAAAAAACAATACATAATTGTGTTACTTCAATATACTGTATATGTTATACAGTCCCATGCTGCATTACACACATCACCTGAGGCACAGACTGCTTGATGGAAGAATGATTTTTTGTTGCTTAACAGAATCAGGAACATGTAAGTATGTGGAAACACTGACGAAAACAAACAAAATAAGTTCAGCCAACACAAATCTCTCACATTACTCTACTTTGAGGTAAATCACACATCAATATAAAATGAACACGACCCAAATAGTATCTTTTACATGCAGTACAGGACACCACATCTTATAGCCAAAACGTTTGCCATCGATATTCTGGCTTTTTGCTGACTGTGAATATATGATATGCTCCATTATGTAGACCATGTTATATATTTCCCAAGATCGTTTTCTTAGGTAGATACACTTACCTAGCAGATTAGCTTTCCTTTTAGTGTAGCGTGGTTTTTTTGTGAACCGAACATGGTTTGCCATTTATAAAGAAAGTAACTTATACATTTAAATAATGAACTGATTGATTTAACTCTTTGACCTTTACCAGCTCTAACCAATGAAGCTTGCATAAAAACCATCAGCACTCATGGCTGATACTCCCAACTCCAAGATCAATCTCAAACAAAATCAATATATAGAACAAAATCAAATTATTATGAAAGCTATAAGTGGTTAAGGTCAGTTTGGCATCGATGAGTTTTCCACACTTGACCTGCTATCTGTAAGGCTGTTTTGTTTGATGCTGTTTGATGCTACCTCATTTCAGCAACAACGAATAAACAGGAAGAAACACTGCTAATCCCACATCAGTGTTGTGTTGCTGTCCAAACATGTATGAGATGTTTGAACGACTTATCAGATCCGGTCATGGTTATCTTATAACATGAGCTAAGACCGTTGACATCCTTAATGCAAAACACCTCACCAGTGGCTTTATGGCTTCTTGGTTATCTAGGCTGTTAGAAAGTGCACCAGATGGTACCAGTCTCAGAGCTGTTGTCTTAAGGTGAGGTCTATTAGGGATCATTACAGTAGGAGGTGTGCAATAAATTCATGTTTAGAAATGCAGATCAGTGATAAGAAAAGGAACCAGGAAGCACAGTAGTGACATAAAACTGTGAATAGTGCAATCCTAACCCTGTCACTGCCACCAAGATTAGGTGAGAATCTGGGGAATAAGGAAATGGATGTACGCTGGAGACATCCAGCACATTATAATAACAGCAGTGATGTATGAAGGAGAAAATGCACATTTAGCTGCAAAACAAGTCACCTGTCGGAAACAATGGATGGACGCTGCCTGGCAATTGAAGCTTGTCTGGCTCAAAATAACAGGGGGATCATTACCACCATTTTCTCTCATCCCAGAGAGCAGCGCAGGTGCCAGTGGATTAATAATGATGCGCATGATACCAACAGCTGTGCAAAACAACAGCCTGAAATCTTGAACTGAATACATACAAGCCACTGCCTAAAGAAGTCCATGATCTTTAAGGATACTGCCATAACATATTCAAGCTTTGTAAAAGAGAAACCTTGGAATCTCTGTTGAATTGAAAAGGTTAAGTGTACTTAAAAAGAAAAAAAGATGAGTACTCTCGCCAGCTCTATCAGCTCTCTTGAGATGTTTTTGGCAGCCTTTATTATTTGCAACTGTTGTGTCTCCAAAGTGGTGAGAAAGTGATTTTAGGCAAGAGGTCTCATCTTTCCCTACTCCACTTCCACTACCCCCGCCTCTGTGCCTTCCTTTCCCTGTGCTGCAAATGAGCTTCTCTCTGACATTTAGCTTTTTGAAATGTTGCCAGTTCAGCTGTCCAGTAATATTTGCGTGGCTGTCTGATTCCGTCCCTCAGTGCCGACTGCGCAGATTCAGGCTCAGACGTTGCTCATTGTGACCTACAGATGAGGGAAGAAAGCACAGGGTTTAGCTGCAATCAGTAGAGTCAAATCTCTTGGCAGTGGAGAAGAATGTGGAAAAAAATCCAAAATAAATATGAAAGCATGTTTCAAGTAAGAAAGGAAATGACTACTTTTTCTGTTAATCTTTTTATACTATATGTGGGATTAAATATTATACTGAAACTTGGCAAGTAGACACATGCTGGAATGATGTGCATAGTGTTTTCATTTTTCAGTTGTAGCGATGTCTGTGTAGGATGCACAATATGTTGATCTCATGGAAACTTCCATTGGTCAGGCTCTCAGAGGCCTTCTGAAAGAAAAAACAAGTGATATTTTGACAACTTGTACCTTCTTATAGTAACAAGATTTTGACTCATGGTGAATGTGCACAAAAATACAATCCAATTCCCTGTAGGAGAGCTCCAATTTAATTACTACAATAACTTACAATGCAGGAGAAAAGTCAATTCTTATGTACTGCTCAACACAAGAAAAACAAAGTCAGATTTATTAAATAACCTTTAGCAATACAACAAAGAAAATAAATAACATCACACATGACGAGCGCCGTAATGTAAGAATGTGTTTATTATCCACAAGAATGTCCTTGTTTCTATTATGAAACCATTAGGGTTAGTCTTATAGCATGGAATTTCATCATATAGGCATAAAACTATTTTGCATGCACATATCAACGAAATACAGATAAGCAGCACTGTGCATGGTCCTAAATTTTTAACATTAGCAATCATTGGTCAGCAAAAAAGCTATGCTTGATATTAGCCTTCATATAAACATTTACTCAAACCACAAAACTACAAAAAACACTGTTTTGTTGTTTATTCTTTTTTGTGCAATTTGTTTTATCCGCCCCCAAAAGTACAGGAAGTGGAAAGAAAATGAATGCATGAATGAATTGGGAATGAATGTGAGCTTGGTTTATTCACGTCTAGTATCTCCATCAAGTGTATTTTGGGGAAACATTTTGATGTATTATGATGTATGTCGCAATCCACTTCTTTCATATTTATTACACACACTACGGTATTTCATATGCAACTTCTCAATCACTTAAATTGAAATGAAATAAATTGAATAAATTGTCCCTGAAGGTCACTAAATCTAGCTGTGTTCCCTGATAGCAACCTTTTGATGTTAATAAGCAAATTGGATATCCAACAAAATGAAGCTTTTGAAATCAGACCTAGCTATGATATTAAAGACTGATACTTGCTCTCTTCTAGTTCCTGCACTGTGACTCAGCTTTTGCTGCTATGGATTGATCCTACATACATACTTTAAAGAATGAAAAACAGTTCTGTCTTAGTCATGCCTATCTTGCAAAGCTGCCACAAATAAGTTTCTAGTGGGACTGCAGCTTCAGGCTTGTGGTGAGTGACCTGACTAGCAATTTAGTGGCAAATTCACAATCAATGGCATGTGCTAAAAAGACGTCTGATTGATGGGCTTTGACCCCATTAAGAGATTAATAACCAGTAAGAGACACTCAATACACAAATGTCTAGAACATTTAATTAGATCTACTTGTTGTAGACTGCACACTTGTCTGTATTGCATAGAGTTACAATAGTGTGAAAAACAACCATAAGTATGCAAGGAATAGTAGTCATCCATGTCAAAGTACCTCATTAACTTTCTGACAGCATGACGCAGAGGGCTGATTTCAGAAGGAAATGAATGAAGGGCAAAGCAACAATGCAGAGCAATGGGGAGCCAATGAGAGTTATTTATCAAATGAGAGAGAAAAAAACTTCCTTGGCTGTCACTGGATCACCCTTCGAAGCAATCCCTTGGTGCACAATGACCCAAATGTTCTACATTTATCACTTTGTGTGTGAATTAGCAAACAAGGCGAAATCCTCATTTGCACGTTTGCATGCCAGAAACACAGCTATATTAACAGGTGCATACTTAGCAGGTAGCCACAGACACAGAGGGGGAATTTTTACCTGGCACAACATCAAGTACTATGCCAGGCTACCCCCTCTGTCTAGACAATCTCCAATCTCCAGGCGTAACAAACGGAAATACTTTCTGTTCCCACATTTAGGTAGCATTAACATTATCTGGTGTAATGATTTTATGAATCAATGATGGGTTTGTCGAACACGAGATGACATAAGATATTTTATTGAAAAGGAAAAACATTTTTTGGCAGATTATTCAGGATTGTTACTGCGAATGTTAGACCTGTACAGGAAAAATCCACATTGAACCACTAATGTGTGTTTTCTGTATTATAGAAATCCTTGATACTGGTCCAGTCTCACAGGGTTTGTGATGAAACTGTGATTGGCTGCTGTGTACTGGAACAGTATATACAAATTTTGGGGGAAAAAATCTAATCATTCTAATAAATTCTATGTAAAATCAATGCAAAAAAAAAAGAGAAAAAAGTGTAGAAAATATTCATCACAAAATATATCAGGGTCTGACCTGTCTGTAAAATGCTAAAGGCATAATTTTTTTTTTTAAATTGTTTATTGAATTTCTTTTGTTCAATAATATGAGCTATAATTATTTGGCAAAAGTAAATCTGCCAACTATCTGTCTAAATAGGCGTCACAAATGGGCACACTTCAGTAATCATTGGCATAAAGTGCTATAAGGTGAACAAATGTGTCAAAACAAAATGGCATCTTTATTAATATTTTATACACTCTACACTCTGAAACTAAACTCAGTGAAAGTCTACTGTCAGTCCCCTTCTCTGAAGTGCTTTTTTACATGTTTTCACAGCCTGAGTAAGATGAATGAGGCTGCGAATCTGAGGCAAGAGAGCTACCTTTATGGTTAAATGGAGATGCTGAAGGGTTTAAGTGTTTAAAGAGATCCCCTTGAGGGAGTAAATCATGCAGAACCTCCTCCATCGTAAGTTACGAGCGAGTCTCAAGAGTGAATCAAGCCATCCTCTCTGTAGATTGTGAAACAGACATTGTGAACCAACTTCCTTTTCCATGCTTTCTTGACTATTGTGATTTTTACTGGAATGCTGGTATTTGAGGCTACAGTGGGCACAAGTTTATTGAAACTGAACTGTTAAATATTGAAAAAACATCATCTGTTTTGGTTAGCCTTTACCCGCTGTAGCCTCAGATTCCTGCTGGATGACAGGAACGGATCCTTAGGAGGTCTTCTGCTGTTGTAGTTTAAACTTTCAGCATGTTGTTGTGCACTCTGAGATGCTTTTCTGCTCACCACGTTTGTGAAGCATTTGCTAGAGTTACTTCCTATCAATTTGAACCAGTCTGGTCATTCTCTTCAGACCTCTCCCATCCACAAGACGTTTTCACCAACAGAACCACCACTCATGGGATATTTTTTGTTTTTCACACTGTTCTGTATGAACCCTATAGAGTGTTGTGTATGAGAATCCCAGGAGATCAGCCATTTTTGAAATATTCAAGCCTGCCTTGAAATACTCAAGCCATGATCCCACGCTCCTTCCGATCCTCCAGCACTGCTCAACTGGTCCCACCATCTCTCAGGATACATGGAAGGTACACATCAAGACTCTTCTCTGTTCTGGCATCTAGCTGGTGAAATGAACTTCCACTAGCTATCCGAACAGTCGAGTAACTGGTCTTCAAAACATGTATTAAGACCTACCTCTTCCTAAAGTACTTAAATTAGCACTTGTTTAACAAAAATGTCTGCATTTGGCTTGCTGCACTGCTTCCCAAGAGAGTTTCAGACTGATAGTATTCTTAGTCTGTGACCTAGTGAACCAGCATTGATGTAACCATTGATAGTGACTTCAAAAGCACTTGACTGTAAGTCACTCTGGATAAGAGAGTCTGCCAAATGTTGAAAATATAGGCAGCTGCATAATGTGTGCAGATAAATAATATGAAACAAACAAAAAAAAACTGCAACCATTATAGTCTGCATCAGAAAATAAATTAGAAAATGACTTACCATAGCGGTTCCTTTTCTTTAAAGTCTGATGGAGACACTATGTAAGAAATACATTGCCACAAAATCTCCCCTCATGTAAAATGACAAATTCTGCACATTCCCATTTTAAATTCCAAATATTTTTAACCAAACAATTTGCAAAAAAAAAATTGTTTCTCTCAAAAATACATAAACATTTTACTAAATGCACCCATTCATCATTTACTTATTTAAATAAGTTTTCATGTAAACGATTTTTCAATTCTTTTCTCACTACACAGGGTAATTGTCTTTGCTACTCAGTTACTGTATATGTTATAGATATAGAAGTAAATGTTGAACCATTCCTTGTAAAACTATTACAGCAAATGGAATCAGATGGAAGGGTTAACACAGGTCTCATAACACTAGTCACAAGATGGTACTGGTGAGCTCAAACCCCTTGACCATAAAGTTTGTATATGTTGTTTTGTAATTTATGATGCAAAATGTAGGAGGGGTGTTAAAGAATCACTAGCGCTATGCCAGACACAAGCCGAAAACAAACCAATAAACCCAGAGGACAGCAAAAATAACCATGAGAAGGAAGGTTGGTCACCTTGCATGGGGAGCGCTGTGCCTCTGTCAGTTGGTGTCAGCATTCAGTGCAGGCTCTTAAAAAGAACTGACAATCTCACCTCCTCAACCAAAGGTGTTTTCTAAAGGAGAAGCAAACAAGAGGCAGGATAATGATCATCCCTGATAATGAAAAAAGAAGGCATAAAAAAATAAATAAATACCTTGACACAAACTGCTGCTCATCTCTCCCTAGCAATCAAGCTAACACACAGATAATGGAACATAGTGGAAATAGATTTGGGATTGATTGGACATTCGTGCAGAGTGGCTTATTTCCAATGAATATTGAATTAGAAGTCTATTGTGTTTTGCCTATCTGTTTATGCAGCTGGTTAGGGGGAAATGCGAAAGAATAAACTCATATGCTATTTTGCTCTGAGCACGCAGTGTGCAAAAGTCGCCTATTAAACGTGAGCTGCTAAATAAGGAAAGTAAATTCGTTATCAAATTTACACACTGCAGATGTTATGTTATACACAGACTCGGAAAACAGATGAGACGTCTGTTTCGAATTTGAAGAGAGGAGAATAAACACATACCCCTCTGTCTATTCATCTGTAAATTTTCTGTTTTCCAATCAGTGCATGTTGGCATTTCCTTTCCAGAAAGGGTAAATTAAAATCTAAAAAAAAAAAAACCCCAAAAACTGACAATCTCTCCTCATTCTGATTTAATGTCTCTCTGTACCCTGTAGCTATTCTCTAGTCTAATTAGCTGCCTTCATTTAAATACTTTACATAAATGCATGTCTAAATGCATGTAATTAACAAGAGGAAACATCCTCGGCAATAGAAGATCTGCTACAGGAATTAATAAGGGAAAAAAAAAAACAGATTGACGTTACTGATAAAACATACAATCATACAGTCCATTTGCAGTTAGACTTAAATTAAGTGGAGCTTCCATCATACGAGCGTCACTACGAATGAGTTGCTATTATAGAATCAATAATGTATTACAATGACCTATACATACTACATTTAAGATATAAATGAGGACATTTTAATAGCAGACATCCAGACACCCAAATGCAATTTATTTTGTGACATCTTATCATTTAATGAATTCATTTTAGAAGCTAAATTAAACAACCTTAAAAAAAAATCATAAAGCCATAAACTTAAGACATTCTGTGTGAGAACTGAAGCCATACAGCGTTTGTTAAAATATCATATTAGATATTATACCTACATATAATCATGTGGTCAACAGCTTAACGGGTGATCCAGCAAAGCTGCTATTAACCAGTAATGCACATTAGTCACTACAATCACCAATTCACCAAAGTCATGGGTTTAATGTATGACAAGTCACAGTAGCGTGAGTCAGAGTTCACAACTCTTATCTCATATCTCCAAAATTAAACATTTCCTTGGTGCACTTTGAATGGAAAATCCATCATGACTAATTAAGAAATCTTTCCTAGTTACCCACAGTTTCTATTACATGTAATGTTACACTGACTGCCAGAGTCAAATCATCTCATAGCAGTTGCCCTGTTTACTTCTTAACGCCTGGAGAGTGTAAAGCAAACTGGAAGCATCCGGAAACAACATCATGTATTCTTGGAAGCATGAACATAAATTTTCTACTAACAAATGGACAAAAGGTGGGTGGTTCATGTAAGCAGCCTTTGTTTGAGGGTGGTGAAGGAGGAACCGTATGGCCTGGTAAAAGACAAAAAGCCTCACAGGCGTCAGCAATTCAGATGCTTTGTATTGTTATTCTGACAGTGGGAGATGTGTGGAGAATGCTAGCACTGTACACAGCTATACTTAGAAAAGTGACTCCATGTGCACCTGTTGCTGCGCTCTCCATAAATGCATTTCACTGGCTGCACTGTGACTGTAATCCTCACAAGGCAGAAGGCAGCTTTAGATTCAGCCACAGGGGATCAGATCCTGTTTAGGAAAGCATACATCATGCATGTATATTGTGTACTTTTGACAGTAATGAAATCAACTTGTAATTCATAGTGAATGGACATAGATGTAAAATCATTGCTCACAGGAGAAAAACAATGCCCCAAATGCAGTATGTATTGTTTCAATAGATAAAGTTCCAGAGATATAAAACACATTTAAAACATATATTTTCACCTTCATTTCACAGCAGATAATAACAGGTATATCAGGTAATGAATTTAAAGATATTGAATTCAGCCAGTATTATTTGATTATATATAATGATCTCTTAGGAGCGAACTATGTCACAGTAATTCCACTGAGAAAATGAGAACAAACCTCCACTTCTCTTCTGCAACTAATCTTCAACACTACTTATCTTCTTACTCTTCCCTAATAATAACAGTGTCTCTGTTCAGTCTCCATGAGTGTGATTTTCTATGATGAACTAAGAATAATTTATGTAAACTGGCCAGAAATTATTGTGATTAGTTAAGCATGATTATTTGTTCCAAAGCAGAAATTTTCCAAAAACAGACTTCACCTGGAGGAGATGTATAACAAGAAGCTCTTTCTGCTTTTAACCTTCCTCTATCCTTACTGTGACTGAAAAAGCAACTGCATGGTTTGCAGTTAAAAAGTTTCAACTTCCTAGTCTCTAAATTTGAAAATGTTTTACGGATTAACCTGGAAAGGATGAAGAACGATGCTTATTTATTTATTTATTTTTATCTATTTATTTATTACAAAAATGCAAATAATGTTTTTAGCACATATTTATTCAGACATTCTGCAGTGAAAAAGATGAGGGGTCCACTTATACAGAGAAATTCAGAAAGAAAAACCCTCGTATATCCAATGACCCTTTAAATGAATAGGTACCATATAAGAATTGCTTTTCCTCCTCTTTGCAAAGTAAAGACAGCCTGCTTAAGCAGTCCTGACAAGCCCATTTTACTGTGTAGAGTGTGAGCGAGAGAGCACACACTACCCAATCAGGTTTAATTTCTACCCACTAATGAAAAAGAAACTCACGGCTAATTTGTCTTATCCTGGACATCGTTTTAGACAACTTTCTGTTCTCTATTCCCTATTAAGAAAAGCTGTAGCTGTCCTCGGCAGTCACTGTTGGATAACCTAATATCTGCAGAAGCTTGCTGGCAGCATGAGAGAGTTCATAACACAGGCCCATAGATTGTAGTTGCTGACTGGTTGAGCACATGTTGGAAAATCACCCGAACCCCATGCCCCCTCCCCAGGTATTGCTTGGAAGGAAGCAGACAGTATCCGTAGCAAGATTCCAGTGGTGTCAGAATTGTTGAGCTATGTGAGAAAGGGTGATTCCCATCTATCTTTAGATGGGGAGACGAGGGAAGTCTTATGAACCAGTGTGACAAAATTCAGAGGGAAACACAGAGATGTTGGGAAAAACACAAGAATTCATTAACAAATGAATTCATTCTGTATTTTAAGCCCTTAACTGTACCACTCCTGATTTGCACGTATCTTACTCTCTCTCTTCCCTCCTCTCTTTTACTCCTTCATCCTTGTTCTTTGTTCACTCTCCTCTATTCTCCTTTTCCTTCTTGTATTCCCTCTCATTTGTCTCCGTCTCTCTTTCACTTTCCTCTCTGATAACAGGAGATGCTGAAACGGCAAGGGCAGACATCTGTTCATCTGCTAAGCGATTGTTACACAGGATTAATTTAAGTTAAAAAAATAAGCAAGACCATGATCTCATAATCAATGTAATTATTCCACACAGGCTTGATTTCTTTGTAACATATCATTATATTATATTAAATTGGACATTGGACAAATACACTACACGTATGAAGATATGAGATGTTGCATGATAAGATAGAGCTTTGCATAATAAATGTTACTGGTAGTCATTTGTTCTTTGTTGTTAGTATTGTTATGTGGAATCTTTTTCTGAATGGTCTAACATGTTTCTCCAAGCTAAAATAATAATACTTAAGCTGTGTTATTAGACAGTTCATTCTAGTAGTCATATATTATCAGTGACCCTCTAATAATTTAAAGAATCAACAAGACAACATCCAGATCTATTTTTAGAACTTCAGCCTCCTTTTATTTGCATAAAATGATGTATCATGATGGGGAATGTTGTTATAGGAAAATAATCACAGATAGAGTGGTGAGATTCATTACCACTCTTAGGACCTGTGGTATTTTATTGCTCCTATACAGTACAACAACAATGTTAATTTTACATTTATTTTGACATTTAAAGTTATGATTAATATTGTGGAATGTTTGACAAACAAGTTCCTTTCATTACTTATGTTATAGTAGCCATAGCCATACAGTTGTTCCAGCTCCAGCCTCTCTTTTTTCCTCTTTCTTGAACTTTCTTAAGCAAAAAAAAGACTGATAGGTTTTGTTCAAAGCTTGAGGTATTGTCTTTATGGGGTGCTGCATGTTCTCCCTCGGTGTGCCGGGTGTCCTCTGGGTTCAGTTTGGTTTCTTCTCTCTTCTTAAAAATATCCCGGGGAGTAAACTGGCTACGCTGAATTGCTTCTATTCAAATTCTATTTCTATTCGCTGCAAATTACTGTGTGAATATGTGCATGCATGGTGTCTTGAGATGGATTGTCATAACATCCAGAGTGTATTCCTGCTTCATGCCCATTATTCCGGGAATAGGCTCTGGATTCTTCATGACCCTTGACTAGGATGAAGTGGTTAATGAAGATGAATAAATACATGAGCACAGTTAGAAGAAGCTGGGCTTCCTTTCTATGCAGCCCTAAAGCAAGAACTTGTGCTCTGACCTCATTCAGTGCTTGACTTGAACTTAACTTGAGTAGCAGCTGGGAGGAATTTTCTCCTTGACTTATCTGCTGACATGAGTCTTAATTAGAACTTTAGGATGAGTTCGACAAGAAGCACTGATAGGTAACACAAACTTCCTGAGGATAACGTTCGTATCTATTATGCCTATTCCCCCAAATTGTCAATATCTTTGTATTTGTTAACACCACACCACTGTAACATTGAGCCCACACACAAAGAACAAGGTCAAACCATCTATAACAGAAATGCATGCTCACACATCAGAATTTGATCCAGGCCATCCTGTAGGAGTTAATCCAGTGCTAGCAATTTTATAATAAAGAAAAAAACTGACCTTGACAAGAACAAAGCCAGTGCATCCTGCCATTAGTGTAGTGCAACACCTATGTACCATGATCCTTTAGCTTCACACATAGTCAGCATTTTTTTATCGCCAGCACCCTGTGGCCTTCATGCATGTCCTGCGCTCACACACTGAGACCCATTCACACACATCCCTCCTCACTGCTTCATCTTCCACCCGAATGAATAAGTCATATGCTCCTGCAGAATGGGTTATAATGTGCATAGCAGTGACATGTCCTCTCATATCACTAATTATCGTCCACTAGCTGATAAACTCTTAGCGTTTAAAGAACACTTTATGAAGTCTGAAAATTTGAGGTGGACCAGGCAAGCAACCTGAAGCCATCACTTTCTCTTACCAAACTGTTAGGGTGTGCATTATGATGTGGTCTGGTATGATTTGGTTGTATGCCTGTTTTCACCATTATGTGCCTTTCCACAAAAAGTCTTCCAGAGTATTAAAATTAATCTAATCATCATAATGGAAGAGAATCTGATTTAGATGTTAACATCCATAAAACCCCATATGTGTGCTATCCAGTACTTAATTCTTTTACTGAGTCTGAGGTAATGGCTTTGACTTGCAGATGATAGCTTTCTGGAGATTGCAAAAGGACAAAGTGAAGGTGAAAAGAAAGAGATGAAATGAAAGGAAAGGAGAATAAAGGAGAGAAGAGAGAAAATAACCTCTCCACAACACCCACAGAAGAACACCTGTATGAGAGCCTTATTGCAGCAGGGACTATTCATTACGTTATCTTGGGGGCCTTAGTGGGACGGTCGATATCCTGTAATCAAGATGGATATTTATAGATTCGTCAGCAAAAATATCTGCCCAAAGGGACTCGTTCCTGAAGTCCTTGGCTTCCATGTCTTGTCTTTTTATGGACACAAACAGGCAGTGTGTATTCAAACTACACTTCCTCTTTTACCGTAATACAGTAAAGGTTCATTTATAACCAGTGAATGTCTTTTTGTTCACTTGTGCAAGCACAGTAAAGCAAAACTGTAAAGCAATGCAAAGCATTCCGACTGTTTCAATGTTAATGATCAACAATTTATGGCCTTCAGGAACAGGAAACCTTTGTGAGGTGTGATTCAGAAAGGCAAATGAGGACTGCACTGCCCCAAGTCCCTTATTGATCATTCTTATCAGTCTCCATTGTGAAGTCTGCTGAAATTGAAGCCTCTGTCCAAATCAAATAGAGCATTTAGAGAGACAAAACCGCTTCCTTTCTAACCCTTGGCAATCATTCAACAACTTGCACTGATAGGGTGATGAACCAAGTTGTATGTGAAACCAAAATGGAGGTGATTGCATCCATCACATACAAAACTGCTTATTCAAGAAATAAGGTGGTGGGGATAGGGGGTGGACTGAGAAAAAAAATAACAGAGTATTCTCTATTGGGAGGGAAACTGGATTTCCTCCTCATCAATCATGTGATTCTGCATGTTCTGACAGTAGATTGCACTTCTGGAGAGCGCAGTAGAGGCTGAGATGAATAATTTGTCATCCCTTTTGAAAAATCATGCTTTATGTGATGAGTTACTAACTGCTTAAACATAGACCAAGCTAGTCAAGCTGGTAAACCTGGCTCTCACACCTAGTTTAGCCAAGATAGGCTTCAGATCCACCATGACTATGACCAGGATAAAGTGGTTATTGAATATGAATGAATAAATGAATAACTTTATTACATTGATTAATGTTTAAATTTTTCAGTTGCATTACAATGTTGCATCTTTAGTAGTAATTCCTAAACTGTTTCTATCTATCAGCTTGTCCAGTTCTGCCTGTGGCACCTGCTTGTGTCTAGATAATCCACATTTGCTAGCTTCAAGAAAGAGATTTAAACACCCCATTGTTTTGAGTAGTGTACAAAATGTCCACTGTAACAACTTACAACCAAGACCTTATACAAAACATCACATAATCTCCCACAGCCTTTCTATATCATGATTGATTCTGTTGATTAAAAGTGTCCATGACTCTTGACAGAAGCATCAGCTGCTGTTTATGAGGTCAGTAGAAATTAGCACTTTGTCAGCACACAACACTGTGTCATGATAGTGATATCTGACACCAAGTGCATGTAGCAGCTGGGAGTTCCTTCTCTTTGAGATATCTGACAGCATGAAGCTGCTAAAAGAGTTCTTAATAAAGGCTGAATACTTTTGCAATCATATATATTTTTGTGACTGTATCACAATGTCAGAGAGCCACGTCAAGGATGTTATTCACTAAATCAAGAGCAACGGTTTAGTGCTGCACTTGTGTGTGACTTCTGGCACTGCACTTGTGCAAATGACTGCTGGTCCTTTCAATTGCATGAGACTCCTAGTGGTGCCATTTTCTGTCTGTGGGTGGCTGGAGGTGCACCGGGCTGCAACAGGGTAGTAATAATAAAAATGTTAAATCAATGACATCAACAAATCATAACAACAACAATAACATTGAATAATGGGGCTATTTGGTGCACAGCAAGACTTCAAGCCAGTGCTCAGATTTCTTAATGCTTCCAGTTATCAGATCAGCCTTGAATGCAGCTCTCTGGCATTGTACTTCAGACCAATTCAAAATCCAAATTAAATATTATACTGTCCATAATTTGCTGGAAATAGTCAAAATTGGCCTGCCCAGCAACATAATTTCAGGGATTTGCAAAGAATCCTGAACAGTGTTGTCCAAAGATATCAAGAATACAATTATTCGTGCAGAGTCAGAGTCAATTTGTTTCCCATCTTCAGTGTATTCCAAGTGGATATGACCATACTGAAACAAATGTTCAGAATTAGTAGTCAAAGTCATGCATCCACATTGATTAGACCAATTAAACATATAGACTTATTTATTATTAAACAAATAGCTATATCCCTTATATGCCTTATCTAGGGCACCTAGTGAAATGGAATGGGACGAAAATCCAACCGGACATTATCTAACATTATTAACATAGGAGACAAGGACATTGGGACATTGCCATATAAAGGACTTCAAAATTGTTTTGCCCTTACATGTCACCATACCAGGCACCTAAAGGCAGGCTCATATTTCCAATGAGTCCCTGCCCATAGCAAGAGAACATTTCAACAAGGTATAAAATTGGTTTGCAGGGAAAGCCGTGTCTTATTTTGGTCTTGGCTTCTTGGGCGAGGCCGTTCCTGCTCTTCCTGGAGTTCTAGTGAATCCAGTGTTTATTTTCTCAATGAGGGTTCTTTGTAGTGACAAACTACATTCTGGTCGCCAATAACGTGTCATAAATTGGGAACCTGGAATATGTCTTACAGCAAGACTGAGCTTCATTTACCACAGTAGTGGTGTGGAACTGAAACATTACAAGTGTATACAAGATTAAAGTATGTGATTGTGAAGATGGTACTTAAAGGCAAATCTACGCTGACTGACATGCATATTAATCTTCATAATCAACATGTGATCTTCAGCTGGAAATTCCATGTTGATTCTTTTTGTTGTAGCTTTTATTCACATGTTGGTCTGTTGCCACTGTGGTTAATGGTTTCCTTCATTTATCCACAATGCTGTTTGACTGCCAGCTACATTGCTTCATCTCTACCTCAAAGACAGATATGCAGCAGTAGTACTAAGGCTTCAACATAGATTGTAATCGGCCATAAACACCATCATGCTTGTCATTTCTTATATCTTTAACTAGCTAATCAGAAGCACTACCATAACTTTGCACAACTGCATCGCATAACGTCATTGCATTCTGAAAGTCTAAATTCTATACTGCATTTTTAATAGATATGGCAGAAAATGCCATATTGGTGCAAGCAGTGAAATCTGACTGTTATTACTTATGTTATAGACTTCTTAGTTAGTTTAATTTTTTCACCTCTTAAATGCCATTGTAACTGCCTCAAATATCCTTTAATGGCACAGTGGCAAACACCTGATAACTTCTTACAAGAACTAGCCAACAAATTAGTACCAGAAATGCTAAGCACATCAGACATATTTCAGTGTGTGTTTTCATGTGTTCAGGTTGACATTTTCCTCTGAATGCCCTCCTTTGAAAGCAGACTGCATAAGAATTCAATGGATGAAATTGGAATAACATTGATCTTTTTAAAATGTATTAGCCTAATTTTAATTAGGGTAGCTGTTGATGTTTTCCAGAAGTGCGCTGAATTACAAGGCTCATTAATTCTATAATTAAACAAAATAATAAGCAGAGTATTGCATAAGGACTGATATTGTGTGTTTCTTCTTAAGATGTACCTAAAATATGAAAATTAGTCCAGTCCTGTTCAAAACAACAGCACATACCTGCAAGCAAATTATCAGTTTCTGTTTACCAAAGTGAAGGACAAAGTTTCATCGATAAGAAATTTGCTTATAAGATTAGATAACTGTTGTTTTTTTATTATTCAAATTACTATAACATCAGTCATCTTATCGCGATGAGTCATTATGCCAACAGGACCAAGTTAGTATACCAGGATGTAACATGTAGAGTAAGAACTGAAAAATCTAATCTACAGTATCACCAGTGGCAGTGGTTTTAGACTTTGGTAGATGTGCACTTTACTCACGTATTAATGCATTACAACTCAATGCATGTAGTCTTACTTAAACATTTACCTCTTTGCATTTTCATTTTGACCTTCAAAGATTTTTTTCTTCGTAATGTATTGTGTTTTGCTGGACTATCTCAGTTGCCTTTAATGTGAATATCAGACTTTAAATTTTGCCATCAAAGCTAAAGAAGTGCATGGAGTTAACCTTACGTTTGATAAATTAGCTAGTTAGGTTTTAATTTAGCTAGTTAAATAACAAGCTAGTCATGGTTTATAAATTAGCTTCTTAAATATTCCAGTTAGTTAAGTATTGTTGCTGTTACTAATGCGCCTTAGTATTCATTCCAAAACAATTATTTAATATTAGCTAACCAGCAAGCCAAATTCTAGCTTCATCTTGTCAGAGTTTAACAGAATTTTTTCCTCATGACTGTATGCTTAGCAAGCTAGCTCGTCAAGCAGGCTCAGACATGACGAACTTGTCAGCACTTTCCATCCGTTCAATATATTTACTTTTACTCTTGAATTCTTTAGTGAGTTAGTATGTGAATGTGGATATGTTTTGATACTTGTAGATACTTGTAGTTACTTTAGAAAATCCTTCACTCCATATTTCTAAACATTTGACCCAGTACCCATAGTTTTCTCTTTTCAGTACACTGTTTTCTCTTTTCTTCCTCATCTGCAGATGCTGTTATACAAAGTGACACAGGACACAATGAAGGAGCACAGAGCTCAGTAACTGAGGGTCGAGCGCCTTCCTCAGGGGGCGTGCTATAGCGCCCTAGCAGTAATGACATAAAAACTCACTGTGTGTTCACTACTCAGATTTTTTTATTAGTAGGAAAGACAGTTGGAAATGATATAGTAGCCCACAGGCTCCCATCACTGGTCCTTAAGTATCTACTATCCTGCTCATTTAGCTCACTTTTACTTGTCATATTTTTTCCTGCCTCAAGATTCTAGAGTAAGGGATTTATGGTCAGTAGTGGACAGAACACCTTATTGATATATCAAAAAACACATCTCATTCTGGCTTAGCTATCTAAATATAGTCTTAAATAAGAAGGCCTGCTTGTTTGCAGGTATTCTTGCACAATGACATGTCTTGCATCCAAAAAGGGCTGTTCTGATAGGTGTGTTTTTATATAAAAGAGCAGTTTGTATTTGCCTCGAAGTGTGCCAACATGTTTGATGGCGCTACATGACTTTGATGATATACAGTGACTGGCTTCATATCACTGAAATATAACAAAATAATAGCTGCTTTGCTGGCGATTCAGTGAAACAGGAGGGTGGCTTTCTCATGACATTGGCTCTGGATAGACTTAGAGATTGAACTATACCGATCAGCGCAAGTCCAAGTGTGATTGATACTGTAAATTGGATTTGCAGCTTGGAAAACTGTATTTAGATGTTGTGCTAGGGAACATAGATAGGGAAGATCATGCAAAACAATTGTTGTTTGCACCCAAAATTTGGTCATTTTTACTGATTCAATATTTCAGGTATCTAGCAGCCAGTCATCATTTTGAACTCAATAAAGTCTTCACTGTGGTTGATATACAGACGAGTGTCAGTTCTTCTTGTATCCATGTGTAACAGGATTTTATACAGTATAACCATCTTACTAACATTCTGTTGAAGAGTGTCAAGGGTAATCAGATATAGAAGATGCAGAGACTGTTGTAAGAAAGAAAGAAAGAAAGAAAGAAAGAAAGAAAGAAAGAAAGAAAGAAAGAAAGAAAGCAGAATAACATGGATGCAGTTTAGACCACTGAGTTGAAAATTTCTCTATAAGGCAAATTAGATATTGATTGAATCATTTTATATGGCTCAAACTGAGACTGCCAGACGCCGACACAAACATCTGATAGTCCGAATCTCTTCTGTCCAATGCCAATCTACATAAAATTCCATCATGTAGGAATTCAGGCAATAAGTTGAAAAGGATGCACTTGTCCTTTCTAGCTTTATATATCCTGAGGCCTGCTTTACACCATGGTGATACCTCAAACTAATGCTATCTCTCTGAGTGTGTTTCTGTCCTAATTAGCTATCAGGACTTGAGTAGGCTGCGTAAAGGTATTAGCACAGCGCTGATAAAAGCTGGAAGGTCGTTTCTGAATTCTGAAGGAGGAAACAGAAGCAGCAGCGGAGTTACCAAGGTTACAGGAGGCAGCCGATACGGTGGGTAAGCAAAGCTCAGGGGAAAAACTGAATTAATTTCACTTTGGACTTCCATTTCAGCAAAGACAGAGGCGATGTGATAGGGCCAGTCCTGTCATGCCTCATTGGATGCCATTTGGCTGATGGGCATGACAGAATAGTGCACTGAGAAAACTGCACCATTCTGATGGGCTGATCTTCAGAATGATCATATGCAATGGCACAATGTCGACCCATGAAACACTGAGGTTTATTACACGCAACAGATTCTCATTTGGAAATTTTTTATTTTTAGGAAAAGGTGCATCTGAGCTGAATGTCATGACAGCCAATTTACTGGAATAAGGATCGGCTCTCTGTGATGGACCTGTCCAGTACTTTTGCTTTAACACTTCAATCTGTGTCCTTACATAATAATTTTGGCAAGGCAAAGTGAATAAACACTATTTTCTCGTTTTGTTTGAACAGTAAAGACGGAAGCTCAATGATTGAAAATCTGTGTAGCTAAAATGCATTTAAAGGTGGGTGCTAAAACCTGGCACCAGGCAGATGGAGTATGAAAAAGAAAAATAAAGAAGACATGGTTAACAGAACTCTCCCACACAGGGTTATGCAAATCACTAACTTACAGAGCCAATTATGTTCTTTTAAAAATGGTTAGAGAGGCTAATTTGTACATGAGCCTAATCTTAGATTATGTAACACAGCTTCTACAAGACTGTTACATGATTCTACTGTATCACTTTATCTGGTAAGTGATATTTTTGTCTCAGACTATCCAGCAGAACAAATCAGTGGTATTCTGACTCACACATGCACACACACACACGATGTCCTTTGGTAGGAGCACATGGACCATCATTGGCATGCTGTCTTACACACACACACTCACCATGTGCTTTGTGATCCGAGCGCTAATGACTGCCTGCCTTGGCCAGCCGGTGGATCTGTCTACACAGCACCTCCAGAAAACATGATGGAAATTGTTCCCAAACATCATATGTGTCCATATTGTTATGTTATTCTCAACTCTCTCATTCATATCCTACTAGCCACAGAACGGTTACTCTTATTACTATTACTAATAGATCCATAAAAATAGCTAAATGTTGCACTACTATTGATTTAGAATTTAGAGAGAAACTGAATGAAAATTGCTCTCAGTGAAAGCATTTAAAGAATCATCATGAAAATAATAGCATGACATCATTAGTGTCTAAACCCAATTACACACATAATTACCAATTATCATGGCACTGAAGGTCTTATTGCCTGTTCACAGCTCCAGGGTCTCTGGGTTGATTGTTTCACGTTATCCCCTTGCTCATGTGGCTTTTCTCCAGATTCTCTGCTTTCCATCCACCTCCCTAACAATTTCATTAGGTGGACTGGCTATGCTAAATTGTTGCCTGGTGTGAAAGATGTGCAAATGTGTGTGTGCCTACAACTCATCCAGAGTGTATTCTTGCCTTGTACCCAGGGGAACGTTCTGGATCCACTGAGACCTTGATCCAAAACTGTAACCTTTGAAACTGGATCTCAGTGATGTACTTCCTCTTCTTCTTTATTACAACCAAAGATATGTGTGTTTAAAAGTTTTAGGCCAACACTGGATGATAAAAGACTACACAGAAGAACTCACAACATTACAATGTGATTGTATATAACATCCGCTTTTTTCCCAGCTCTCATGGAATGCTTGGTCATGGTTGAGCTGTGATCAATGGACTATAATTAGACTTATGTAAAAGCAGTCACATGGCAAAAATACGCGCATCCCTTTCAGGACACTGTTTGCTTTAGCACTGACCAGATCTGCCCAGAGGTCATCACTCTCCATCGCTCACTCCTGCTGTTAGGCCGAGTTCACACAAAAATGTTCACACAGTGCTCTTCTGAAAAGGACAGAAACCTTCCAGAGGCTGTGTGGGCCACAGTGAATATTTAGAAAAAGCAAAACGTGCGCAGTACAATAAAATGTGTGCTGCTGTTCAAAATTGCCTTTATTATTAAAACTTCATTATTATGTAACTGAATGTATAAAAATGTAATATTGTACATTCCACATACATTGCTAAAATAAGTGGACTTAATTAATTTCAGTAACTGCTTTATTCTGGTCAGTGTCACAGTGGAACTGGTGTCTATCCTTGGAATGCTGGGTGTAAGTTGGGAATACACACTGGATAGGACGCCAGAGTGTTTCACTCATAAAAATGATTGAAACCCCAAAGGCTTCTTTGATTTGTCACTCTGGGAAAAGTTTAATGCTTCTATGTAGAACATAAGCTATCAGATTGTGAACCCTTTGAGAGCCAGGGTGGCTCATTAGTTACAGCACTGAGCTGCTGACTGAAAGCCTGAGAGTTCAAATCCCAGCACTGCTAAACTGTAGAGTCCTTAAGCAAGACCCTTAATCCTCAATTGCTCACTTGTACCCTCTCACAAAAGATAAAAGTATTCTTGAGGAGCTCATTTATCTTAGATCATGAGACCATTTATCATTTATTTTCAGTAACCACTTTATCCTGGCTAGGGTTGGTGATGATCCGGAGGCAATCCCTCCAACGATGGGTGCAAGGCAGAATTCATCTTGGATGGTACCATGTGCAAACTCTCATTCACACCTGGGGCAATTTAGCCAATCCTTCTACCTGCATGCTTTACACAGTGACACAAAAAACACAGAGGAAACCTACAAAAATACTGCAAAGACCATGGTTCAACATCAAACCCTGGACCATACAGCTGTGAAGGATCTATACTATCCACTGTGCTGCCCAGCGTTAGAACATTAAATACACTATATATTGATGGTTTGTGGACACCGAACCATCACACCCATTTCTGAACACCTTGTTCCAGAACCTATACTGTTATTATAACTTCTATAAGAGCATTAATGAAGTCAGACCCTGATGTCAAGGTAATGAGGTTTGGGGTGCACTCAGTGTTCCTGTTCATCCCCAAGGTGTTCAGTGGGGTTGAGGTCAGAAGTCTTTGCAGAAGTCTTTGCAGGACACTTGAGTTCTTCTCAAACTTTATAAACTCTGCCTTCCTGGATCTCTCTTTGTGCACAGCAGCATTATTATGGTGGAATGTGTAGTTATAGTAAAGGAAAATTGTACTTCTAGATCATTCAAAAGCATCCTGTACAATTGTGTGCTTCCAAATTTCTATTCTATTCTACAATATTTGTATACTTTTGTAAGCCAGTCTCTGAATTCTACATGGCACTAAGCATATTAAAACCTTCAAAGCTGATATCATGTCTGTGGTTGTGAGCTAGCACACTGGATACATAAATAATTTCCTGGCAATTACTGTTGCAAACTTGTTGTAATCTTGATCTCGCAGCTGAAAGAAGAGCCGGCAAGATTGCGCAGAGTTTGGGCGCTAAATCATCGCTGAATAAATTTATCCCATCTGCATAGATATGAGGTCACTTCTCAGAAAGGCTCCTTCGGTCATGATAGGGAGGAAGACTCATCTTGGCAGTAACATCAGTCTCAAGGTCTGATAATTTAAGACAAGTCATGGAATCAAATCTGTCTCCAGTGATGATGAAGGCAATGGCCCCTGGTGGACAGTGCATGCTGTTCTCTAACAGTTAAGACAGCTCTATGTTGTTATTTGTGTGTGGTTAACACACAGTGGAGCTGGTTATATACATATGTGTCAGAAAACACTGTGTTGCAGTAGTTGAGCTACTGTATAATTTTGTTCATAAAAGGTAAATTATTATTTAAACGTCCCACAAATCAAATGAATGAGTCCTTTAGTTTGTTATTTAGCAATCAGATTATATTGTAAAAAACAAACAAAATTATAATAATTAAAAACCATGTATAATTCTGTTTGAAAGCTATAAGTCAGTTATACTGGAGATGTTTAAAAAATGAATGAATTAATAATTCAGTGAATTATCTTTTTCTGTTCATTTCAGATAACGATGATTCTGTTTGTTCAAGTCAGCAGTGTGTTTAAAAAGAACTGAAAACTGCAGGGGGATGAAGAGAGGTGGCGTTCAGGAGAAATGATCCAGAGAACATAAGGACAAAAACTCCTCCCCTGACATCATGGACTTCGTTTCACAAAAACAAATGAAAGACTGACGACACATTTACACACATGACTGGTTACATTTAACTGTACACACTTTCCCCGTGAGTGAAAGTAAACTAAGTGTCAGTGGCACTGGCTAAACTTGTACACAGTAGTAGGTTCATTTGTTCAGTGATAATAATTAACTGACAAATTTTCACACCAAACACCACTTCTATTATGACTACTGTCTGGCATAGACAAAACATGAGCATGTCATACTTATCAGTGTAAAGTTACACATTACATGTTACAGTGATCGTATACAGCACATCTCCCCTGAGCCTAATTCCTGGTGCGTTTCTGAGACTCGTAGGTGGCTGTAAGGGCGGATATCTAAATTACACCATCAAGAATTTAACAACTAATGAACTAATGAGCAAAATGCTGGTGTTTACATAATAGGAAAAAAAAAGGTAATTGAAAAATCCTTAAAACACATTTACACTTAATGTGCTGTGACAGTTTTTTTTCCCTTTATTGTGTGATATATAATGAATTCTATATTTAGCGACATAACAGCAAGCTTTGCTCCATTATGTTATGCCATCAGATACTAGTAATTGTTTTAAAATGAAGCAGCTGACAAAAAGTGGAACAATTTAGCGTTCCTCTAGCATTCAAAGTGCACATTACACTGAACAATAACATATACAAGGATATCTAATTTGCATAAAAATATGATTTAAACATTTTTAAAGGATTGATCTTCTAAGTATGATTTTCCTCTCTCTCTCTCTCTCTCTCTCTCTCTCTCACCCCTTTGCTTTCTTCTTACTTTATACACTACTGTAAATCTAATTCGACGTTAAAAGGAATCACAGTCATTTATCTATCCCATTCATTCAATTGCATTCCAAAGCACCTGTAAATGTGTACAGTTTTAAACAGATTCAAGCCCATGGGTTGTGTAAATAATACATCCTTCAGCTGACTCCTCACAGCAAATAGACAATTCTTCAAACTTAGACAGTCTGTACCTGTGGCCTACTTCTGTGCACGTTGGTAAGCATTACTCCCACTTTTCACACAAAGAGGTACAGCATGTGTGTGTAGTGGAATAGTATTTCTATGATTACTTTAGTGCTCAGAGAAAAGAGAGTGGCTTTTCCCAACCATGCAGGTGTTTCTTGAATTAACTCTAGGAATATAGCATCCAGTAACAGGCTGTTTTATAGGAACTGCACTGCTTTATAATGAATTGAGTATACACTGCATAATTATGCTGTTTCTGCATGAGTACTAGAGTGCAATGTGATTATCATTTGGGTGAAGATGGTTAGCTGGAAGCTGTTTGTGTGTGTGTGTGTGTGTGAGGGAGAGAGAGAGAGAGAGAGAGAGAGAGAGAAGAAAAATGTCTTCGCATTTTGACACTGCACTTGTTATTGTTGCTGTACCAGCAGTGTGTAGTGTGTACTGTATGTCTAAGGTCAATCTCTTGTTGGTTTAGCAGCCTGTCCTTAATATGAGTACTGAAAAAAGAGAAAGATTTCTTCTAACTGTTCACACCACTGTAATGCACATATCTGTTATTTTCTCTTGGGAAGAAAGACAGTTCCCAGGCACTTCAAAAGCAATTTTCTTCACCTAAAGCTAGCCTTGAATAATAGCTGCTTGATGAGGCATATCTAAATGTTATTACACAACAGATAAACACCGAAGCGCTTTTATAAACACCTTTATCATCAAAACATCTAGGTACAGAAAATATTAATTGTTCCCCACCCTACATTTGCTTATGTGGCAAACTCTGCACTGATCAGTTGTGCGTTTTAAACACTCGGTTTATTCCCATCAGTTATTCTCAAGACACTTGTAACAACACATTTTGTAGTTTCGAGGCCCACTGTAGCCTCACATTCATGTTCTTGGCTGCCAGGAGCTGTACCCACTGTAGTCTTCTGTTATCTATCCCATTTGCCTCACAGTTCTGAGATGCTTTTCTGCTGACAATGAGGAGTGGTTAATTGAACCACTTAAACCACTCTGCCCATTCTCCTCTGGCCTCTCTTACCGAGACGGCATTTCCAGGATGCAGGAAATACCCTGCATATTAATAAATAAGTATTAATAAGGGCTCAGAACCTGCCTATCAGAAAATGGTCAACAGAATACATAATCAAACATTAGTCTATTTAATGCCATAGCAACTGAGCTAAAGTTAAGATCAGATTTCTTTATAGAAGCAAAATTGAGAGAAACTAGCCACATCATTCTGTGTAAACTCTAAAGATTAGTATTCTAACATCCACTACGTTTAACCATAATAATTAATAAGTAATTTGTTTATAAACTAAAAATAATGTTCGTGATTACCTTTTCTTTTTGCCTTTTGGATTTGATCTTAACTTGGCCTCAACCCATGAAGACTTGGTGTTGACTTGACATTGTGAATGATTTTTTATTTTATTTTTTTTGCTATACATTAAATATGTTTATCTTACTGTCTTTTATACAAAACAGTATGAAAAGGTTATTTCCATTACTATTTTCATTACTATTGTTTTTTCTTTTTTTTTCCAAAAAGCTTGTGAGGTAGCTTCAGTTCGGTGAATGTGAAACCCCCAAAAATAGGCTACTGTAATTACCTTAAATACATACAGTATTCATTTACTTAGCCCAATTATTATTATTATTAGTTGTTGTAGTAGTAGTACTAGTATCTGTCAAATAGAAAACATGGAATCAAGCAACACTTTGGTTCATTTATCATTCTGATAACAGGTGTTGCATCTGCTCCCTTATTGTTGTTTCCCTATAATAATGCAAATATATATAGTTAAAAGCACAATGCTTTTTTAACAAATTCCAGCACACTGATAAGGTTAATTGAGCCAGTGGGTCTGCCTCAGTGGTGCTGCCTTAGTGATAACACAAAGTTTTTATTGCAGCTGAAGATAAGAGCGGCTCCTATTCCAGCTTGCAATTAGGAATCACATCATGTTGTCAATTTGAGAGACAAACACAGGGCAGAGTTTAGATTAGGTCTTAGATGGTAGAAAAGAAAACAGAAGGAAAAGAGAAGTGTACAGTGTGTACAAAGTTCAAAAATGTTCCTGCCTGCTGCTATTATAAGTTGTTATATATTGATTTATGCATGTGTATACTGTGCTTACTGTGTATCGCTATTGTTACTAGAGGAGTAAGTGTCAGCAGGCTGACCTCATTTTATTATTTTTCATCCGACATGAGTAATGCAGGAATGGTAGCTGGAGGAAAGAGTTTGTAAATAATTTTCAAGTGCATATGGAGCATATAATGCAGTTAAATACATATATAACTTATTCATGCAATTATCCAATCAGCCTTGATTGTCACGATCGGCAAGAGCACAGTGCACAAATTAAGCAGATACAGGTCAAGATTTCACTTGGTTTGGTCTCCTGGGATATTCACACACACCATCACTACAGTGCAAAAAAAAAAAAAAACACTTTCAGTGAGCTGCAGTTCTGTTGGCAAAAATGTCTTGTTGATGAGAAAGGTCAGATGGAAAAGGCCAGACTGGTTCAAGCTGACAGAAAGACTATGGTAACTCAAATAATTACTCTTTAAACCCATGATGAAAGAAAAGGATCTGAAAAGGCTCAATAATCCGAATGTCACAGCAGATGGGACACGGAAGTAGAAGACCACATCAGGTTCCTAGTCAAGAACAGGAATCTAAGGCTCCAGTGGGTGCAGGTTAATTAACAGTGATCAGATGATTATGATTAGATAAATAAAATATGTTTTGGTTCTGTTTGGAGTTTGAATATAAATACACTTTACATCCTTTTATAATAATTCATCATCATATATGCCTGGAGATGGTGATCAATAATAATTCTGACTGTTTTATTATTAGAAAGACAAAGGCAGAGCAAACAATGTTAATGGTCCAGTCATTTTTTGAACACAGAAATAAAAAGTATGGTGAATACCAGTGACACATTCAAGAGCGTGCACTAGAGTGGCTGTAGAAATGATTTCTGCATGTTAATACAGCAATGTAATTTTCTGCTAGAAATAGACGCAGCCTGTAATAGAACACAGCACCTTATTTAATACATAATCATGTGATTACAAATTGCTTTAAGGGGGGGGGGGGGGTCGGTTTTAATGCTTTAAAAAAGAAAAAGAAAAAAAAACAAGAAACTGAACTTATTTCCAAAGAGTAACATTCTTTAACAGTACCTTCTTACAGCAAATATTTTTGTGCCTCAAATCAGGAGCTTGGCTGTATTGTCTGCATGGATATTAACATGATATGGTTTTGCCATTATTCTATGTTTCAAGTACACTTTTCTATATGATGTTAAAATATTAAGAACATTCCAAAATTCAATCCAATCAGTCCATTAGCCCAAAGTCCAGTCTCTTAGCTTATTTTTATGGTCATGCATAAGAATTACACGGCAAAAAGCTCCCGTCAGGCACTGCATACGTGACATGCAAACTTGAGACTCCTGTCAGACGCTGCGTCCACTCTATCAGCATGCAGCATAGAATGATTTAGGGTGATATGTAGAGGGAATGACCTTGAAGTGCTGGTCTAGACATGGTATATTAAAAGGCACAATAATCTTAATAGTGCTTTTTTTATGGCAAAGGCTATCTAGGACCATTTGCACTATATATGCACAAGAAGAAACACCCCATTAAGTAACATATATTTATTTATTTTTCATACAGCCGAGTTGTAGGTCTGGACTGAGCAATAATGTTGGTTAAATAAATCAATGAGGGTTAATGAGAACAGGCAGTCTTCTATGATGTTCAATATAGCCATAAGCATGATTATTATAACATGATTCGTTTTTCAGGGTGTTGATGTAGTTAAATGTGCATTGTGCTTATTTCACACCCACTCACCCACACACACATTATATATATATATATATATATATATATATATATATATATATATATATATATATATATATACATACATGAAGTATAAGTTTATAAGTTCATTGTCTGCATTAGAAATATAAGAAAGTATTTTTATTCCATTTTTCCATTTTGTTTGCAGCTGCTGCCCGAGGTATTCCATGGGAAAAAGAAAGCTCTCTTGGCGAGCATGAGAAAAAAAAGCTATTTTCTGTGTTTACGTCAGTCACTCACTGTGTTCTACTTGGCCTACAACTCTCTGGAAGAATCTCAAATTACACTCTATTTTGCTGCAATACATAAAGTATGACATAATTTCGATACTGTATGTATTGTATGTGACAGAGTAGCCCAGACATCATTATTTATACAATAAATTATTTCACATTATCTTCATTAATATTGGTTTGGAGAAGGATTTATTTTCCTTTCGCCTTTTCCGTGGTCCAAACTGTTAACAATCCTGGTCATATGTTATACATCATCATGCACACTACTATGACATCTATCCTGATGCACTTCTTTGACCACTCTTGCTACACTTATGGCTCATTTTAAATGTAACTATATTGAAAAAGATTAAGATTAAAATGTTGTCTCCTTAGAAGTCCTCCATGAAAAATAATCTTTTTGTGTTCTATTTATTAATGTATAGTGTCATCTTTATGTATTTAACATGGCCTCAAATGTCATTTCATTTATTTACACCCCAATGCACAAATTTCAAAGTAGTTTATGGTTATCTCAAAAACAGAGGTTTTGTCTGATGTAACATACTGACACTGGACTCGATACTGCTCCTCGCTCAAGCCATTATCACTCAAGACAAATAGGTTTAAGTCCAAGCTCAAAAACACAACGCCTCAGTTTTAACTCAAACTCCGCCTTGTCTGTGCAACTCCTGCACAAAATCTGAATAGTATTAAAGCATCTAGTTATGTTTAAGGTCTGCGTACTGCTAATTTAGTATTAAATCCTTGTTACTTATGTGCAACTAAATTCTGAATAGGCCCATAAATGCTCAAGTAAATAACTGAATTTACATTCGCATTAATGATTGTTTGATTAACAGTGACATCACAGTTTCCTGATAATAAGTAAATATCTTACAGTTGAGACACCTGCAGGTCCACAGTTTACACAACACTTAATTATGGAACAGGGTTGTTTAATACACACACATCTTCCAACCATGCAAGAGTCACATTGGTTCCATCTGTTTTGTTAGTTGACAAATGCCTCCATTGAATTATCAGGTTTGGCTGCTGTTTTCTTCAGTAAAAATACCTGCAGCCTCACTGGGCCTTTGCCTAAGTCACTCTTCTCTACTTGGCCTACACCTCTCTGGAGGAGTCACAATGTCTCCCTAATTCAGTGCACTACATGTAAGGCATGAAATAATAATTTATATGCTGTATGTAATGGATTATATGTTATTTTGGATTTGGGAATCAGTTACTATTTTTAATGCCAGTAGCATAGGCATATTATTTTCAAATGTTTCATTTCTGAAGCATTTATTGTACTGTCAGCTCTTCCATGGCCCAAATTATTAACTGTGTAAGCACAATCCTGCACACATGGCATAGTTTATACACCAACATAGACACTATTTAATTTCTGTCCATGTCCGATGACTTTTAGCAATACTTTCCACTAGGAGTTCCAGCATAACTCTGCTTTGAACAGAACTTTTGTGCTCTGTTAGTGTTTACATAGACTCTATGCAAACTTTATTGGTCACTTCCTCCAAATCTGCAACCACCATATATTAAAAATTGTAATCTCCAGTCCTGCCATGCCTTGTTTCAAGGTTGTCTTTAATAAGTAACAAATAATTAATAATCATCTGATGAGCTGGCTTGGGATTTAGGAAATTTTCCACAGGACATCAAAATGTGGCTAACCATGTAGTAGAAGGCTCTAGTTCATTCAACATAACTTTGCACAAGGCAACTGGCTGATGCAACTGTTCAAGTTAGTACATAATTGCTTCAGTAAACAAATGAATCACACCCTGTTTACCTTGGTTGTTAACCAATTTACAATAATAAGCAAACATTAGTTGCCACAGACTCCTATTCCTATTTATGCTTTATAAAAATGTACTAAAGATTTCTAAAGGTTTTCAGAAAGATGTAAATCAAAGAATCTACCTGTGTGAGTGAAGTTTTTTTTTAAACATAAAGAAATTCACTTTCTGCCATGCAATAAAATTTAATTCCTGCAACTACTCCCTAGAAGTACTGTGTCAATTCTTCTGAATAAAAGACACAATTTATACATTACTTGCACACTTCTTGTTGACGTTGATATTTCTGAAATTGTGAGTGTAGAAAATTTGGAAATGAACAGAGAAATTACCATTTCTATGAATAATAATGCTACATATGTTGTGGTTACCTGGTTTATAATGTGCCATTATTTTTAAATGAATTATTGTACTATTTTTTTGGGGAGGAAGCTGGTGAGGGAATAATCATCGGATGTTTATCCTGGCTATAACATAAATGAGAAGGACCCCCTGGAGATTTATTATTTCCATATAACCACATGGCCAGGGTAGTGTTTCATTCATGTCTCCAAAAAAAACTTTGGATATATAAACATATTAACCCAGCATAAGTGACACGTTGTTTCATTTTAATAGTTGTAAATAACATGACAGTTGTGAATAGTTTTTGTTTAAGACACACAAACTTGTTAAACCTGCTTGACTGAATCAGTGGTTATACCGCAATGTGTACAAAATCCCAGGTAAAGAAATTTAGGTAACAACTTGAAACAAAGTAGGCTAAAATATTGCTGCTTGCTTCATGACAAAAGATAAAAAGTACGGTCCAAGTTTAGGCAAGCATGGTTGTGAAAATTCTGTCTATCTGTCTGTAAGTCTGTCTGTCTATCTATCTATGGTTCAACTGAAAGAGAAGACATCATAGCTGCCACTTACTCTTTTGCCATATTTTTTAAAACACTGAATTATGTTCCACTTTTTAACAAAGAATAAAGCAAAAAAAATTTCCACAAGTAAATGTTCAAACCATCTGTGACTGTGTAGACTTTCATTAAATTCTGCAGGCTGGACCAAGTGTGGAAGAAGAAGCTTGAGGGAATAGAAAAGGCGGGCAGTACATTTTGGACGTGAAATGATATATATGTTCAAAATTAACGACCATCTCCAAAAGATTATCTGGAAATACAAATGGCTGCTGCTCTGTGAATCAGTTGGAACAATCTGGATGATGTGTTAATTTATACTTGGATCATGTATTAAAAGGTACTTGTAGTCTTTGTAGTAGTGAATGTAGTGTCCCAATTTACTAGAAAAGTGGGGAAAGATTTCAGACACAAGTTTATATCTGTGAATATTACACATTCTACTACACAGTGTGGCATATAATGTTTCTCACATAGCATGACACTTGAGACCGTTCTTCAAAATTTGCTCTGAATTTGCTACACTTTTGGCCCATTTGGCCTTCCACACTGCACATACGCTCACACGAATCTTGAAGTGACCGTGAAAAGTAACCAAAAATAATTTCCTTCTTGGAGAAGCTTGTGCAGAGTGGACATGATATTTTGTTTGGGGGAAGAAACCTTCACAGAATAGAAACGCGCCTGAAAGTCTTCAATGTGATTATTTATTTAAAGAATGATCTGAGCAACAGGTAAAAACTCTCAGTGACGGTAATATTTTGTGAAGGTCTGCAAAATTCAGGCATTTTAGAAGAACGCATGTGCTGTATTTCTACCGTTTTCCTGTTCTCCTGAAGTAGTTTTCATTGTATTAATCTTGCCGTGTTTTTGGTGAAAGAAGGTTGGGTGAATATTTTGAATTTGGTTAGAGCTTGTCCCTCTGGTTCAGCGTGAGCGTCTGCGCACGTCAGTCCGGGGAGGGCAATGAGATGCTGCTTATTAATGCTGCGCGTGTGACAACAGCCAGCCAGGAGCAGTCCAGACCGCCAGCGCGCGGAGGCAACGGGGGACAAAGAGCGCGCGCGCGTCTACCGGCGCGGAAAACAATGCGTGAGAAAACAGTGACGGTTTGAAAAAGCGAGTCGGAGAGAAAAACCGAGAGGAGGACAGAGGAAAGGCGGCGGGGAGAGCGAGGAGGGACAGACAGCAGAACCCGTGGGGTTCTTTCGAGAAGACACAACGCAGACCTAAAGCGCGCACCGAAACGGCGAGGCAATAGGAGCAGGCACCGAGCAGTGTCGCCCTTATTTTGGGCGCTGAGAAAAAGATGACTGTGGTGCCAGGGGAGAACCTGGACGAGACTGTGGCCTTGGCCGCTCTCTGTCACGACGCTTACGAACCCGAGAGGGCGGACCAGGAGTGCTGCGAGCGGGTGGTCATCAACATCTCAGGCCTGCGCTTCGAGACGCAGCTCAAGACACTCGCCCAGTTCCCAAGCACTCTTCTCGGCGACCCTAGGAAGCGGATGCGCTTCTTCGACCCGCTCAGGAATGAATACTTTTTCGACCGCAACCGGCCGAGCTTTGATGCCATCCTCTATTACTACCAGTCGGGCGGGAGACTTCGGAGACCTGTCAACGTGCCCGTGGACATCTTCATGGAGGAGATCAAGTTTTACGAGTTAGGCGAAGATGTGATTGAGAATTTCAAAGAGGACGAGGGCTTCATTAAAGAGGAGGAGCGCCCGTTACCGGAGAACGAGTTCCAGAGACAAGTGTGGCTTTTGTTTGAATATCCAGAGAGTTCAGGACCCGCCAGAGGGATCGCAATCGTCTCCGTGCTCGTGATTTTGATCTCCATCGTCATATTTTGCCTGGAGACGTTGCCAGAGTTCAGAGAGGACACCAAATCGTACGACGAGCACCTTCCGCTGAATGGCACGGTGAGCATTAAGAAGCCAAATCCGTTCACAGACCCGTTTTTCATTGTGGAGACGCTGTGCATCATTTGGTTCTCCTTTGAGCTGGTCGTGCGCTTTTTGGCGTGCCCAAGCAAGGCGGCATTTTTCAAAAACATAATGAACACTATCGACGTGGTGGCAATCATGCCGTACTTTATCACACTCGGTCTTGAGCTTGCCGAGCACCAAGGTAACGGGCAGCAGGCCATGTCATTGGCCATCCTGCGTGTTATCCGGCTCGTGCGCGTGTTCCGCATCTTTAAGCTCTCGCGCCACTCCAAAGGCCTTCAGATCTTGGGCAAGACGCTGCAGGCGAGCATGCGCGAGCTTGGCCTTTTGATCTTCTTCCTCTTCATTGGTGTCATCCTCTTTTCCAGCGCAGTGTACTTCGCTGAGACGGACGACCCCGAGTCAGGCTTCAGCAGCATCCCGGACGCCTTTTGGTGGGCCGTGGTCTCCATGACCACTGTGGGTTATGGAGATATGTGCCCCGTGACCATCGGGGGCAAGATCGTGGGCTCGCTGTGCGCCATCGCCGGTGTGCTCACCATCGCGCTGCCTGTACCTGTGATCGTGTCCAACTTTAACTACTTCTACCACCGGGAGACAGAGCACGAGGAGCAGCTTCAGTACACGCACGTTACGTGTGGTCAGCAGCCCCAGCAGCAGCCTGGCTACGGCGATTTCGGCAGGAGTGAGAGCAAGCCTTCCCTCTCCAAATCGGACTATTTAGAGTCGGAAGACGCGGACTCAATCAAGTACACAAACTGCAGCCCACATAAAGCCTACAAGGGGAAACTCACAGATGTATGAGTGTAAAACACAAACACAAAAAAGTGACACGCAAAAACACAAAGGCGCATTTCTGTGAGCACAATTCCTCATCCTGCGCTCCAGCTTGATTAGATCTGGTTATTGAGCTCTGATTATCAAGCATCCTGCGCGCTAAACGGAGTCATTTTCATTTAAAAACTCATTAGAAGAGGATTTATAAGACGAGGACGCGAAAATGGGATGGTTCCGATTTTCTTCTTTCTTTCTTTCTTTCTTTCTTTCTTTCTTTCTTTCTTTCTTTCTTTCTTTCTTTCTTTCTTTCTTTCTCTTTAAAACTGTCTTCCACGCTTGTGATCATCGACATTTAAAAAAGAAGAGACTGCATCTCTAGCCTCAAAGTATAATTACATAAGAAAACAACTAGGCTAAATAACCAAGCCCGACCTCGTGGAATAGCACTTTACTCATGTACTCTTAGTAATAAATAATTTATTAGGCTATTAGCTTCGCTTTATCTGGGGTTTAAAAGTTTACATATGATTTACCTATTCGGAACAAAGCGAAACGGACCAATATATCTAAATCATGTTATATTTTTATTATATATTTTCTACGCCTGGCGACTGCAAGGAGGTCACTCAGTGTTGCTCCTTCTTGTTTTGGTAATGCTCCTCAGTTTTTCTTCCATGGCTGTAAAGGTCAGGTGTGATTAAGTATGATCAGTTGGCACTTATCGACGAGCACTTTCACTATCCAGATGACATCTTAATTACATTTCTTCCCATTTCACAACAGCTTTTAATCGCCGTTTACACTTCATTTGCCCTGTATTTTTAATTGATCTCTGATTATTGCTTATCATCCAAATAAATAGGTGTATAGCTAAGCCAAAAAAAAAGAAGAAGATATAATTTTGGCTTGTGGTTCCATTTCAAATAACAGGATTAGAAAAAAGCCAGGGTTTTGGTTGTGAAGATGGCAAAATGTGCAGCTTTACCAAAACCAAGTGTGTGATCATGTTTATAAACCTAGAGTGCCATCTATTGGGCAAGAGAGAGAGAGAGAGAGAGAGAGAGAGAGAGAGGCGGGTTCTCAGACACTCTTTGGAGACGGAAGTGTTTCTATAGCAACCTTCCAGACTGTTCTGAATCTTCTAACATCAGGCAATGGCTACGTCCAAAACTGTACTACTTCTATATATATGCTATCATCTGTAATACTATTTTTTTTTGCATATATGTCTGTGCAGTAGTGTTTTGGACGTGCCTGACGTTTTGCCTTAAGTTCTTTTTTTCTGATAGACAATACCAGGTCGTTGTTGCTTTCAGTGTTGCTGCTTTCTACATAACGCCGACCAAGTAATGTAGCCTTAATAGAAACCCGAGATTAGATTGAATAGGCCTATTCGGCAGCTATAGACGCCCAGATAATACTTTTGCAAAGTATGTCTAACTGTAAGCAACATAACATTGTCGCTTAATTCTGGCTTCACTTGTCGGTCTCTGTTTCTCTATTTTGGGCGAGGTGGTGGGGGGAGGGGGGTCATGATAGAAACACATGTTATGTGCATTGCAGCTGATTTGGAGACATTTTCACATGACAAAGGAGGAAAAAAAATAACAAACGGAGGACAACAACCCCATCACTATTACTGGCACTTGCGTCTGTCGTGAGGCGCAGAAAGATGGAATCTTATTGGCTGGATTAAGAGTTTCGGCAACCAATCACTGATCAGGATCGGAGAATTATGGAATCTCTTTGATCTGCTTTTTGAACTTCTTTCCTGTTGAAGCTGTGGAGTGGATTCCTGCACAAGGTGAGCTGGGGTTTTCCATACTCTTGGCTGATATCATTTGTGTGTGTGTGTGTGTGTGTGTGTTGTAGCTTTTTTTTTTTTGCCTAACCCCACTTAATTAACAGGAAATCAGCAAGTGATCTTTGATCTATAACGTCCTATACATCCACAGAGGCTAAGGTGAAAACATTCCTGATGTAGACACTAGATGGCAGCATTTACTAAGTATATTCTATTCTATGGATGGCCTTCATGTACAGTTTCAAGTTCATTGTTCATTGTGAACTTGTTGAAGTTCAATGTCACACCTGATCCAGCTCATAAAGAGATATGCAGTGAGCTGATTATCTGGATCAGGTAAGTAGAAAGACTTGGGAAAACTTGAAACTGTGCAGATTAGTGGATCAACATGCCTGGAGATGAAAGGACAACATTATGTAGTCTCATGTTATTGAGATAATAATATAGATCACTAAGTGATCTGGTCAGGTTATGAAATTCATAACAGCTTGAATTGATTTCATAAAATCTTGCTCATGATCACCTACACAACAACTTTTCTCTCTGTTCTTTTGTTTTGCAACCTCTTTCATAATAATTCCTAACTCCACTGCAGCATAGTACAGTTCACAAAACCATCACTAGAGGGAGAAGCTTTAAATTCAGCAGAGAGCAAATTACAGTTGCACACTGCCAATGATCAAATATGTGAAGTGAGATTAATAAAACATCATGGTTGTGTGCTCTGAATGCTCAGAAAAAAGGTGAATGTGCATTCTTTGGAAGATAAGTGAAGTGTATTGAAAATTCCTGTTCACAGCCAGACCATGAACAGGATATATATATATAAATGCTCTCATACTCAGCAGCTCTTAACCATTTATATGCACACGTATATATTCTGCAAACATAACCCTTTTCAATTTACTCAGAAGTAACAACTTAACTTCATATATTTCTCTCATTTCCACAGTCTTCCATTTATATTCTAAAATCAGAGTGTGATCATTTTCATCATTTTCAAGCAGAGCCCCTTCCTGTCCCAAAGACACAAATGTCCCTACTCTACACACTACATACTTGAGAAAGCACCGTTAGCACATAGTAATGAATGTGATCTGGGTGGTGTTCCAGATAATGGCAGGTAGATCATCCAGAAGATCTCAAGAATAACATATCTCTATCTATTAGACATGGAAAATATTTTATTTATAGTAAAAAAAAAATACAAAGCATATTGCTGGTTTTAAATATGAAATGGATTCACACATAGAACTCTATCAATACTGTTATTACCTCTAACCACTTACCTTTTGGCCACGCCCCAATTTCAGACTTCTGATTAGTTGTTAGACTAATAAAACATTCGATGTGTGCTGAGGATAATAATGCATGGCAATTTGGTGTAATGCCAAATAGAGTTACTGTGTCCAATTTCAAGTGGATAATCTTCTACAACTGCATATCATGAATAGTTTCTGAAGAGGACTGCAGTTTATTTATTCTTTCATGAATGAATGGCAGCTTGTACATTTAAGACCTTTACAGTTGCATTTTTCATTGTTCAACTACTATGAGGTAGTTTAGTTCATGTTACATGATCACTTACCTTAAAGCAGCTATAAACAGTTGTTCCCTCTCCAACCTTAATTTTTTTCTCTCTCTTGAGGTGAATAAGAAAAAACACACCTTTGTCATGTTACAGAGAAACCAGAGAGTTCAAAGTCTTCTGTCTGTGATGGGAAACCTACTGACCGTTACAAAATGCTACACCTGACTCCTTCCATAAATTATATATAAAGATCTGTTTACAGAAAGCTTCACCGTATCAGCATTTAGACCTTGTTCTTTGGTAAATGATAGCACAATTTCTTAATCTAGGTATTATTACATGTAATGATTACTATGTAATCAGAGCATCCTCCATACAGATCCTTGAGAATGAGTACTACAGAAATGGTAACTTATTAGAACGAGTGCATTAATAAAATTTTAACTACTATCAAAATTAATCCCTGAGCTACTGTTATAAAGCCCCCCCCATTCAAGAATTCACATCACATGTATAATAATAATAATAATAATAATAATAATAATAATAATAATAATGTTCTCAGCAGCTAGTTCTCCAAATTTGAAGCTCTGCCCAGTGGAACATAATAACTGATTGCTTTAAATTCATTTCTGACTTTTTCTTCCACTTGAATTTTTATATTTTCTACACATTGTTGTTCTTCAGTAAATACTGTAAATCAAATGACATGACAAATTTCTTCTGACACATTTCTACATGGCAAGAAACTTGTGTATTTCAAGTTTTTCCACTAGAATGAATACATTTCAATGTGTTATGAATATTTCTCCATATTAACGCAATGGTTATTTAACCAGCTTATAATAGATTTGTCTCATCTGTGGGCCTTACTAAGAATATGAAATGAAAACAATTTTAACACACTGTTATGGAACACAAACCCTGAATGATCTAAGCTGGCAAATGTAGCTAGCTAAATATCTGTGTTTCAGGAAACAAACCTACAATTTGAAACCAGTTTAAAATAAAAAATAACAGATTGAAATTGTTGAATAATGCAGTTCATATTTGACTTGTAATAATATTTGCCACTTGAAAATGTGACATAGATGTGATATTTTAGGTACCACACACAAGTGTCAAGTTAATACTACACAGCTAATGCTAATGACAATGTTTTATGGGGTTTAGCTGCTTTTCTCCAGGGTCTTGGGATGAGGATGACATTTTTTTCCACCTTGATGTGGATCTGTTTTGGTTTTAACCAAATGCAGACAAAAAGACACTTCGTACACTGTAGATTAATTACTATGGGCTTAAATATTAACATAATGTTAAATAAGGTAGGCTGCTGTTGTTCAAATGAATATGAATCAAAAAATTCATTGCAGTTGTGTTGGATTTGTGTTATGTTGTCCTAATGCATCAGACACTATCAAATTGTATAGATGTGCAGATTTGTAGCGATACACTTGCTTGCACTGTGTCATGTCTGGAATCAGAAGCAGACATCCAGCACCAAGTCTGTTTAAACAAGAAGTTTAAATGTGTACCTAGTTGGTCCTAGGTTTCCAAAAGGGGCACTATACTGATTCGTAAGCTTGATACTTGAGCGTTACTAAGTGTTACGTAGAAATGATAGAAGATTACAGCTTATTTAATTTCCTAAACATTACATCAGGACATTACAGGAAGGATTCCTTTGTTTAAGTAATTTTGAAAATAAACGGCGAGTGGATATTTTGTTTATGGTAATGCCCATTAAGATTGTAACAGAAAAGACTGTAATAGAACCGGGTTCAGACCTGGAATTCCAGATTCCTACAGAGTATTCCCTACCCAACACAGTGCCGGATTCAAGCTTACTATTAGTTAGTTGATATGTGTTTAGGTGCAGAGAACCATTCAGTGTGATAGTCCTCCTCGTGTAACCATGGTCTAGAAAATGAATGGGGGAAACACATAAACATGAACTATATTTTTCATTCCATGACTCTGTCAGCCCCAGTTGAAATGATAAATATCTAAAAGTATAAATCACAGCAGTAGGCTAGATTTTGAAACCTCAGGCTGCACAGCACCTAGGCCATCCTTCATGATATATAGTGCTGTTCAGATTCTATATGGTGGAAATAACGACAAGAGATTTAGCAATAAATCATAACAAGGTTAACTATAGCCAGTGTAATGGGATGGGTTTCACTTATCAGATTCACACTGGGTGCAACGCTCTGAAAGGCACTATGCGAGAGAGCCGAGATGGAAATGATATAATTGAATAGAAGGCATATTTTTGGTCTGTAGGCCCTTTAGTATAGGAAAGTCAATGAAGCAAAGAACCTGTATCAGACAGACTGTAAAAAAATATGAAACAAAAAATCTAGTCACAGATTTTAGCAGATATTTAGATGTCTTCTGTATATGTCATCAGTGATTTTTAAGGAAAAAAAACCATAGTAAATATTATATATATATATATATATATATATATATATATATATATATATATATATATATATATATATTAAATCTTAAATTGTTTTCCTAAAAATTGCCTCTTTTTCTTAAATTAAACTTTTTATTGCTGGTAAATATTCAGAAATAAATCATACTGTGTTTGCTATTATTTGTTTTGACATTTACTGTCTGCAATAATTTCCTTTGGGCAATACATTAGTTATACCACAGTGATCAACAGTGTATTGGACAAGTGAAGGCACAAAATCAGTGGACTGCAATAAATGTCAACAGTTTTTGGAAAAAGATGGATGAACATTAAATACAATTAATTTCCAAAATGGAGAATTTTTTCAAGTGGTTGTTACACTGGGAATTACAGATTTATTATTATTATTATTATTATTATTATTATTTTAGGTCCAAATGTGTCACACAAAACCATGTCTCACCTCTTAACACCGCAATGTCCGTCAGAAATATTTCCACACATGCCAGAAGTGTTCTGTTTGTTTCCGCTGTTGTAGAGACGAATTGGCAAGGACTCCAGCTGCATAGCGGTGGACTCCTTTGTGGCATTTGTGGCTTTGTATTGTGTTACAACACGTGGCTGCTGGTACAGACATTAATACAGATTATGTATAATTCAGGTTTCCACTGGTTTTAAGAAATCATTTTGTACAAATTCAGTACATTTACCAGGAACTATAAACATGACAGTTGTTGATTCTGCCTTAGTCATTGTAAAGCCTTAACAAGGTATCACACTTTTAATAGTTAAGATTAGATTTGTATAAAATCATCCTTGAACATTGAAAGCATACACAAAAAGTAGATTAGTTAAGAATTCAAGACCTATATTAGTGTATTTTAACATGTAAGCTATAATAATTGCAAGTCAGAAGTTTGTGGACACCTGATCATCACACCCTTGTTATGTGCTTGTTGAACCATTCTAGATTAATTCTCCCTTGGCTGTTATAATAAGCTCCAATCTTCTGGGAAGGCTTTCTGCTAGATTTTGGAGCATGGCTGTGACAATTTGCTCATTCAACCACAAGAGTGTTGGTGAGGTCAGGCTCTGATGTCAGATAAGGAGGTCTGGTTGGGGTTCAGTGGGGTTGATGTCAGGGCTCTGTGCAGGAAACTCAAGTACTTCCACTCCAACCTTGCGAAACCATGTTTTCATGGTGCTTATACAGGAGTATTGTCATGCTGGAACAGCTTTGGGCCTCTTAGTTTCAGTGAAGGGAAATCTTATGCTAAATCTTATGCTTCCAACCCTGTGGCAACAGCTTGGAGAAGAATCACATATGGGTGTGATAATTGGGTGTCCACAAACCTTTGGTCATGTAACGTACTGTATATGTAAACATTAGTCATTTATTGATTATAATGTTTTTCACACATATTGCTAAGCTCATATCGGAGCAGAAAATATATGAACTACACAATTGTAGTCTCTTAATAGCACAACTTTTTCCAGGCTTGAATTATTTGTCCTGGGTCGATCATATATATATATATATATATATATATATATATATATATATATATATATATATATATATATTTATATAATGGACAATTCTGTGATCTAATAAGAATTTTAGAACTGCGGCAATGGCTCACTTTGGCTTTAAGATTAATCTCTGTTTGCTTACTAAGTTGTCTAATATTAGCAATTAGCATGTATGAGGCTATGAACATTTTTAGGGCACAAAGTGCAATCCAATTAAGTGCATCCAATTAATTGCATGTTATTTCACAGATTTGCGGGAAGTGTATGATCAATCCAATTAATATTTAAAGCATCTAATTAGCATTTAAAAAGTGTGATTGTAGCTTGAGAAAATGGTTTCATGTAGGGGCTGTAGAGATTCTCACGCTTGCTGTTTGCCAGAGCACTGGGAACATTTTGTTGCTTGCTCGGTTGCTGGTGCAGGCTGACGTTTCTGTGTCAGTGTTGCGCTGTGGATCTCCTCAGCAGCCTTCAAAAAGCCCCATCCTTTTTAGGACAAAACAGAAAAAAAAAATGATATCAATCTCCTGGTAATAGTACACACAAAGCAATGCTTACACATGTAACATTCATGTAATGCTCATGCTCAGATGACAACTTATCTACGTATTAATAATAAATTAACCATCAATTGGTTTCACTTTATATTGTCACAATGCTCATGTTACAGGACTTTTGAGTAAGCTCTGCGTAGCTGGTTGGCCCTGCTTATGAACATCCACTAATAGAGTATATTATGACTTTGTTGCATGGTGTAGATATGTAGATGCATGTTTATATCACACAATTTCACATAGAATCTTTCACTCATAGTGTGTAGCAGATCTCAACGAAAGGTGTAAACTAGACCAGATAATTGTAATACGAGTGCTAGTCCAGTGGTTAACCTCCTAATTACTCAATGTATTATTTGTTTGTTAATCCTAAAGCATTTTATTCATTAATCCTATCAATTATTCAGTAACCACGCTGACACTAGGAGGAGATAAGAGGTATGTAGTTACATGACAAATGTGTGAAACAGTGAGAACAGCTTAGACACCTAAGTCATCCTCTCATGTCCACCTCATCCTGAGACCTTTATGGTTAGCTCTAGTTTTGAAATGGATACTTGCATATTTTATTCATCAGACTTCCATTATAAGTGTTTTTGTCTGAACAGGTTTTTGGTCTTTTTTTCAGTGCAGAGAAATATGTCAAAAGTCTGGTCCATGGATGTTTTCTTTAGAATGGGTTTGTAAAATTAATCTATGCAAAAGTATATTAACCTGCATAAATCATAACTGACATGTCATCATAGGAAAACACTAATGATATAGTGGTGTGATACGGCCGATTCAGAAATAAAACTGCAAATTTTTTTTAATTATTATTATTTTACCCACAGCAATTTACGTACAGTATAATATTAATGTTTGTAATATTTAATGTTGTGGCCCATTAATGAAACAAGAGCATTCCGGTTATCACTCACATGTTAACATAAGTGTAACATCTATAAACATTCCCTCATCAATCTCTCTATTTTTCTCTCTCTTTTATGAAAATCTCCCATGATGGAATACAGCTGTACAAACTCTGACACTGGAGACTCCATCCTGTCAGAACGACTTTTACAGAATATTATTTTACTCCTTCTGACAAATCAGATTACAGAATACGAAAGTACTTGGTATAAATACTGTGATACCATTGTGCATGGCTTCCATGTTTTCCAGCACATAGGATCTGCTATATAACTGTAATATTTGAGAATTGTGTGATAAGCATTTTCCCTACAAGTTGCATTAATGTTTCCAACTGAAACCAAGGACAAAATAATCCACTTAAACAGCATGAGAATGCCATAATAGCTGCACCAACACAATACTATGATTCTGTTCATTTGGCTTAACTTGATTTTTTAACCATGTCACATAACCCTCTTTGAATGGACTAAAGCACTCTTTCTCTTTTTCCTGCAGGAGCAGAAAAATAAAACCTTTTCAAGATCAAAAAAGAAAAGAGCAAGGATAGTCAGAGGAATCAGAACAGCCTCGCCAAAGTATGGAATAGAAGATCAACTGGAACAGGAAGTTGCTTCACACGTCAACAATTCAATCAAATAAAAGGAGTGAGTATGGATGGTCACATTCACTGGAGAACCATAAACAATTTTCTTGCAGGAGCTGAGAGAACCTCTAAGAATCCATGATAATGGAATACTTTTCACCCATGAATTTCAAGATGAAGAAAAACTGACACAGTCTAAAGACAGCAAGCGGCTTACACACTGAACCAAACTGAAATAGTGGAGAATTTACTTGAATAACAGATCATATTCATACATGATTTAAGAGACACTGTGTTCCTGATGTATTGTAGGCTATAAGAACAGGTGTGTGTGTGAGTATGCGTGTGTTTGTATGTTCTCACAGATACACATCATGAATATGGCACATACAAAAGTTGCATATCACCTGCTATACCAAAACATACAATTGCTTGCTTGGGAACAGAGCATGCAATCAGACAAATTCTTCAGTTAAATGCTTCATATCTATTCATTAAAGAATACGGGAGCAATAGCAGCACTAATCAAAAATAGTTCTATTGTTTGACAGCTGAGGGTAACATTGTTAAATCTCTATTTTTTAATATTTCATTTTTTAAAAAAAAAAAAGGAAATCAAATTGGTTAGACTGGTGACACTTTTTTTAATATGTCTGCTGATTTTGGGGATTTTTTTCGTTCTCGTGAATGATTTTGCCTTCAAAGCTTGGATGAACGTTTGAATATTCACATCATCAGAACAGCCTCAGTCCCCCTTTCAACAACGTTGGCACAGGGCAAAAGCTGCAAGCTTTTGATTTCACATTATTCCTTTTTATAATGACATGTTCATATTGTTTAAAATAACCTTCAGATCAGAATGCTGTATCACCTGTCATGTAAAGCATCTACCTCAATGTCATGATCTTCATTTCTGCCAAAAGCTTCGCCCTGGGAAAGCAGCATCGGTCATGTGACTGGGCCATCATTAAAGCAATGTGTTGTTGATTCTGCCATGCAGTCAGAAGCAGTTATGTATCTTGTTGAAAAATAGCATGACTCACTTGTCCTTATTGTCCATTCTAGATGGCTGTTGCGTCTATGCATTGCTGCCTGTTGTGTCTACACATACTCTCGTCCATTGCAGTGCCACCTTGTATCCTGTTTGGTACAGTTATGCAAAGTCTTTAATACAATATCTGACCTTGATCAACAGGTAGTTTGTAACGTAAGGGTGTCGTTCATATCAATCGGTACATTTCACAGCATCCAAACGTTAAATCTTTTGTTTTGGTGTAGTGTCTGTCAAGCTGCATAAATATTGCACTGTAATGTATATAATCTGTTTCCATCCAAGTCAACTTTATCCACATAAAAGAAAAATCTGCAATTATAATATGCAACACCGAATACGCAAATACGCAAACTAAATCTATGGAAGAAAAGATACAGTATTCAAAATGCAAATCTCTAATCACATGTTCTGCAGTAAGCACAGTTCATTAAGCCGACAAGTGTGGCAAAAGCCTTACCATATGGTGGAGAGAAAGACAGAGATACGTATTTCTTTGTCCAAGAATTACCTTGTTTACCTTCATAAACATGACCACATGGCGGACAAGAACCAATGGGACTGTATGAAGGAAAGCAATAGTAGAGAATGTAATGCATTTCAGTCATTGTACACCTTGAGGTCTTCCTAAAGGAAGCAAAATGCCTTTGTTTTGTTTCCTGTAAATAAGTCCTTTTTTTAATTTTTTCCCTCCTATTCAATTTAATATATACCTATTTTGATAAATATGTTTTGTATTTTGTTTTTCTGATGATTGCATATGGACTGTGTAGAAGTCTGAGATGGTGATTATTGGCTTACTGATGATGGATGGATGGATAAATAAATTTTGAAAACAATTATTATATAAAGGGGATGGGTATTTAATGAAGAAATTAGTGTAAGACTGTGCAAAGTACCTTGTCATATTAAGCACAAATACTCACTTAATTAGGACGGGCTCGTGACCATAGATTTTGGTGGGGCAGCTCATCACACATGAAAGCTACAAGCTACTATCTAGTAAATTTTAAAAGTAACAACATATTGATAACAAGCTGAGTGTTGTTAACACTTGAACAACTAAAATGTGTTCCATTTGTAAAGAAATCTGACCTGTTCTGTTATCAGATGCAAAAAGATTTAAAAGTTTTATAATACATGGTGCAGTATATATAACCATATATTTATAAATATATAGTTATATATTTATAACCACTGGTGCAGTGGTTCCTATAGCGGTGTGTGAGGCAAACAATAATTCAAATAAAACTGTCCTTTCTGCTTCCCCTCCTCATATATAAACAAAATATTTATAGAATATTTTTTAGAATATTTTAGAATATGGGCAGCGTGAGTCCTGTCTCAGTGGGCCTCTGTTAGTGCTAGTTGTAGGTGCCATTTTTTACTCTATGGAGATAAACAAGTCAGTGAGCATGCTGTCCCAAAATTGCACAACATCTAGAAAGGAGAGCAAAACATTTATTCAAAACTGTTGGCCACTCAATCAAGATAATTCATATTTCAGCAGAATTTAAAATATATGGGGTTGTAAATGAAAGGTAACATTTGTTAAATGGCTGATATATGTATATGATTATTATATTATTTGCCCCACTTAGTTCCTAAGAGCACTACACCTCATTCTATTTTGCATATTACTATAACATACCAGGCTGAATATTACAACTCACAATAAGCAGGACTAGAGCTAGTAAATATCTTAATACTCTTCCTGATATTATAAACAACATTTGTTTGCAACAAGTTCATTCTGAAACTGCATCAGTATATGTGTTCTGCTGTGTTCATTAGATGTGTCTTTGAACCCATATGAACACTGTGCTGTATGTAAAGATCTTCTACAGGATTTTATGCTGGACCCACAAACATCATATAACAAAACATGGTACTTCCTCCTGTGCTACCCTCTATTCTCAAACGATTCCAGATCTTGAGGGCTGCATATATTTAACCACCGCAAAATGGGATTAGCTAACTGTGATGGAGCATAGCTTTCATCAGCTACTGACTGACCCACTTACAGAAAAAGTAGTCAGGTGTTATTATTACTGCAACAACAATTTTTTATCGCAGCTGAAGTTAGGGTGATAAATTTATCCTGGGGTGCTTTCAGTCACACACAGCTCATCACTGAAAGGTGCATATGTGACTGCAAGCCCTTAAGTATTGGTACAATGGAGAGGCACAAATGTATTGGAGAGAAATTCAAGGTGATTTGAGCCTTGCTAGCACAGCCTGATCTGCCCTATCACACCTTTAAATGAGGACATATTCATATCTCACATGCGTTTGCACAGTATATATTTTCCCTCTGTCTTTAATGGGTGTACAATTGCAGAACATTAATCATATGGCTTAATAGGGATGTGCAATGCTATACTTCCATAGATATGTCATGCTAATAATGATTGTACATGGTGCAGTCAGAGATTTAGTCCTAGATTCAGTGTGCAAATGGTATTGTAGAGTCTGTATATGCCACCTTGAGACACAAATGGTAGATTCGCGACATGTAATGTAACATTAATATCCAGTTCATTCCCACCTTCTTTTACACATCCATATGTTCTGAAGCCGTTATGAGGAATGATATAGAAGACAAAGAGTTATGCAGTTAAATCTTTAGACTATATTTATAGTTAGCTATGTGCAGGTTCCTAGTTATGTATGGTGAGCAATAATGTATGTTATAACCATGAGCAAATCATAAGAACATTGTGCAACAAAATGGTTGAGCTGCAACACATTACTGCACACATGCTGTCTGGCTGTATTTGCATACATACCCTTAAATGGTGCCTTACATACAGTATATTGTGTCATTGTTATTTGTTATCGAGAGCTCATTGAACATAGATAGTATACATAGAAGTAGTTTATGTGGGTTGTTCTTTAGATGATGTAGATCCTGTGGATTAAAAGGTGGACGCTAGATGCCTGATCTATCTACACAACAGTAAAACAAAGTAAATAGAATATGAATGTACTGAATGTAAAAGTCCCCCAGGATGGTATCCCTGGAGGACACAACTTGTGTCATATACATATATATACAGTATATATGACACAAGCTGTGTGTGTGTGTGTGTGCACATATGCACATCATGTTTCCATTGAAAATCAATTTGCAGGCCGTCAAATTCCATCAAGACCTCGCAATGCCTTATCATGAAAAGTCTGAAGGACCAAAATGAGCAAATCAATATCAAACCATTACAAACAGGCAGTTTTCTAGAGGTTTCCAGTTTGCTTCAGGCAGCAGCATTGTAAATCAGGCAAGACCACAGACCACATGCAGTCAGTTTGTAATAAGGTCTGACCCTATTAAATACCCACCCTAAGACAGTGTGTGTGTTTTGTTTTGTTTTTTATAGGAAATTATATGTAATTACAAAACAGTATGATGTCAGCAATAGCGTCATCCATCTAGACTAAACTGCATAACTTTTCTCGTTAAGAATGTGCTGTCAGGAAGTAGAGCATTACTAAAACACTGGTGCATTTCTGAAATTTACACACTGCATTTCTCCAAATCAGTGCAGAAGCTATATTGTCCAGTCCTATGTGTTTCTATGTTTATGTGTACTTTATGCACATGCTTGCATGTGCTAATGCAGGTACTGGCCTACAGTGAAGCCTTGTCCATTTATAACATGTTAACACTGTGCAGTCTTTTATCATACATGAAGTATGAGCTTCAAGAATCTCCGTGAGCGGTCACTGTGTCTCGTCCTGCTTCTGTACTGTACCATTAGCCATCATTCGTGATGTGAAAAATACAACAGAGACCTTAAAATGAAATTGCTGTTTTGTAGTGTCTTCTGTCTGTTTAGGTAAGATGAGTGCGTGATGAATTAAATGTGTGGTTAAATATGTACAATGTGTGAAATACAGTAAATTAGTGTATACTTACAGAGAGTATATTCTACTGATTAAAATAATGTATATATGTATGATCTGTAAACGTACATGGTATATGTACGCAATAAAATAAATTTGAATAAAAGTGATGTCTTTTGTCTTGGAATCACTGTATGTTATCTGCTATAAACATGTTAGTATGTGGATTTCCTTTTCCTTGCTATTATGTGTACTCCTCTGTGTGTGTTGCCCTGAGAAGGACTAGTCTTGTCTAGGGTGTGATCCTAGCTTGTCCCTTGTGTCCCCATGATAGGCTCAAGTTCCATCACCATCTTGACCAGGATTTTTATTTTTTTTTTAAAAAGAAAAAGCAAATAAAGAAAAAGAAGAGAACGAATTGTAAGAAGTATTGAAAAAATGCAGTACTGATAACTAGTACTAGTCTGAAGTTTTTACAGCATTAATAAGGACTACTATACCATTTTGTATTTTGGGTATAAAAATGCAACTCTCCATAGTCAAACAGGAAATGGATTATGTTTTATGGGTCTGTTGAATGCCTTTAGGATAAAATGAGTCATGTACGCTATACTTGTGCAAGAATATCTTAATTAAAGCTCATAACGTCTTTAATATTCCTGTAGTTCAGGAAATTTCTAGCAGCTCCAGTGTGTTTGTATCTGCTCCAAAATTGCATTCATAGCATTTACTTGTACTTTTACAAGAATGTACAGTACACAAAATCATTCCATTGCAAATTTCTAATCTGAGTTATAATATCGAGTAATATTATTACCCAGATATGATTTAGATATACAGATATACAAATATGAATTCGCATACTCTATGTCAAATATGAGTTTAAATTACATCTCAGTTGATTGTCCTGTTAGCCATTACAACTGATTTATCTTGAACAAAAATTGAAATAAATAAAAAAAAAAAAAAAAAGGTTCTTAATGTAATGTGTAATGTGATGACTGTATTTAATGACTGTATGTAACGATTATGAAGTGGTTGTAGGGCAGGTCTTTCTTAGTGCAGGCACCACATGGTGGAGATTGCTGAGCATCAGAAAGTAACAGGAGCAAAGGAATCAATGAGATAAGTGTTGGCCAGCCCTGCACTTTCCCGACAGTAGAGTCATGTTTAGAGGAAATGGGATGAAAGAAGGATGTGTGAAAGAGAGAGAGAGAGAGAGAGAGAGAGCTAAGGCTTTTAAAAGTGCCCTGTCTTTATACAAAGTAATGATTTTACTTAAAGAAGCAAGCTGTTTACTTAAATAAGCATGTAAGATGCGGATGATGCTGACTGTGTAAAAAAAAGTGCAATGTAAGACAACTTGGCCTTGGACCATATCACCTCAGAATAAATAATTAAATAAAAAACATCAAACAAAATGATGCCTGCATGTACATTTCCCCATTTTTGACTGATCTCTGTTTATTAATATAGGAGACAAATGGCAGATTTATTCAGTTCTGTTGGTTAAATTTCCTGCTATTAATAATTTATTAATAATTAATTCTTATTAAGATTACAAAACCGTCAAAAATATATACAAATCACACTCAGTCTAACTGTATGTATTATCTCACTGCTTCAGTAAGCAAAACTGATTAATAAGTAAGTGAGACAGATATTAAGAATTCATTAAAAGCACAAAGCTATTATATTGTGTCCTGCAGAACGGTCTTTAGGGAATCCCCTTCCAGGCCTTGACTGCTATTTTTAGAAGACCTTTTTTACACAAGAGGATTAGCAAATCTATTTTTTTTGTAACAGACTCTCAGTAACCCAAGCCATGGAGTCACGGAGGCATGAGTTCAAGTGTATATAAAATGTATACAAGGGGCAAACTGGTGGAATTCTAGAAAATGGACATTTTGTGCATGTTGGTATGAGGTGTAACCTAGCTGAAAATAAAATAAAAATATAAAAGCTTACTTCTACATATCATAATACATGGTGGCTGATAAATGTTTGCTCGTATTCTCCCTGATTCTACATTATTTGCATTGTGGCATAAAATGTGAATGTACACATGGGAATAGATATTACATTGTAATAATGATCAAAATGTACGTTATCCAGTGATAAGGATCACTCGGGCTACATTTTTTTCACCAAGCCTTCGATTTTTCTTTTACTTTTCTGCTACGAACAATTTTCAGCACCAAAAATAAAAGAAAATTAAAATGAAATGTATATTTGTTAAGTCTGTAATTCAGAAAATTTCAAATGATAACAAAATATTTTTTTTTATTTGCTTATTGTCCAATGATTTTTTGTTAGTATTTAATGTGAACATTTTATTATTATTCATTGATTTATTTTGAAGACAATAACATTGTATAGGTACCACGAATGATTGCAATCCAAACTGAAACTATTGTATATCTACAGTATGTGCATAACAGTATTTCTCATCAGATTTATGCTTGCAGTTAGAAAGAAAAACCCTGTAAAAATCCACATATGTAACGATTACTTTCTGCTCACAAATACCCATATGCACTCTCTCACAGCAACAACTGCAGGCTGTTGGTCTTCACCTGAATTCCTCCTGTCAGCAGTCTCTCTTATTCAAACTCATTTCACTCAAGTGAAATGAAACCATTTTGATCAATTATTAAAGAGGTTTGAGACAATGCGTTCCACAGTATGGATGGGTCTGATCGAGGCACAGTGAAACACAACCCTACTGAAATGTTAATGCAATCAAAAATGTATTCCCTTCCCTGCCATTCAGCTAGGCGCCATCACATCTCTAGCCTCCATTATGGCACGTGACATTAGCTCATCACTCCACAAGAGCTTTAGGGGAATGACAGAAGACATAAGCCCAGTTGACAAGCACACACACACAAACACACACACACACATGCCTGTGGCATTGGTGCAACACATTGCTCATTTTGAGATGTGCTGATGAGGGAGAAAATGTTCGAAACACTGCATGGCACTATGAGGGACAAATCAAGGGCCAGCCTCATCAGACAGTGGATTGCAATGTAATGCGATATGTTTTTTTACATTGAATATGTTTGGAAGAGAAAACCAAAAAAAGAGCACCCAAGTGCATGATGTATATACCAGCAAGAAATGATAAACTTAGTAGAAAATATTCTTGTATAAAAAGAGAACCTCATTTTGTATCTTAGGGTTAAATTTGAATACTTCTGCAATTTGACTTTTGAGCAAACCTTGTCTCATTGACATAAAATACCTAGTTTACCAGTGAACAAAGTCATCCTATTAGTAGCAGTCACTATAATGAAACATTTGTGACTGCTGATTTGATTACAGACATTAACTTGCTGGGTGGTAATTAGGTTTATGTGATACCAGAACTAGGATAAGGACATGCAGACAGTGAGATTAAGGCCCCAGTCACATGTATATGGATGTTTTCTAAAAACGGTTTTTACCCCAGCATTTACCCACACAGGTTAATGCAAAAATAATTTTCAAAATAATTAAAAAAAAAACTCTCCAGTGATAAAACATCATTCTGTTATGTTAAATGAGTTTTAGTGGTAGAAAGTCTAAATGAAGAAAAACACCAACATGGCCAAGTTCAAAAACAAGCAAGCAGGAGGAGTCTCACATGTGAACATGATATAATGTGTTTGCTGGGTTCTTACGCAAAATCGTCTTTCAGTATTGCACAGACACCAAACAGGCATAACTTTATGACCACCTGCCTAATGGTCCCCCTTTTGCTGTCAAAACAGCCCTGATCCGTCATGCACTGTGTATTCTGACACATCTCTATCAGAACCAGCATTAACTTCTTCAGCAATTTGAGCAACAGTAGCTCGTCTGTTGGATCGGATCACACAGACCAGCCTTCACTCCCCACGTGCATCAGTGAGCCTTGGCCGCCCATGATACTGTGGCCGGTTCACCACTGTTCCTTCCTTGGACCACTTTTGATAGATACTGACCACTGCAGACCGGGAACACCCCACAAGAGCTGCAGTTTTGGAGATGCTCTGATCCAGTCGTCTAGCCATCACTATTTGGCCCTTGTCAAATTCGCTCAAATCCTTATGCTTGCCCATTTTTCCTGCTTCTAACACATCAACTTTGAGGAGAAAATGTTCACTTGCTGCCTAATATATCCCACCCACTAACAGGTGCCATGATGAGGAGATAATTAGTGTTATTCACTTCACCTGTCATTGCTCATAATGTTATGTCTGATCGGTGATCATATTCCCAGATATCAAAATAAGTCTGTCCCAGATCTGGCCCACACAGTGCACTTACACTTGGCCCACATACCACAAAGAATGACAGCCCTTAGGTGGCCCATATCTGGTTTGCCAGAGGTGGGCCAAACATGGGCCAGCACAAGGCCAGCACTGGGCCGCACCACATAAACCAAACCATAACCGGGCCACATCTGGCATGCCATCATATAAACAGTGCCATCACTGCCAGACCTGGTATGGTTGACATACCACTTGCCGTGCCAGAACAGCAGTGCCAGCTTAATGCCAGATCAGGCCCAGACCCATCTGCTATGTGGGTTGTAGTGCCTTTGCATGAAATTGTAATAATACAACAAAGTGACACAAGTAATGAATTGCAAACCACGAAGTAACAACCTGGTCATCAGTAATGATAATGGGGTCCTAGCACATTCGTAGCATACACAAACATGCAATGAGCAAGCTTCATGTTCATGATGTTCATGCAGTAACATCAGTGTTTAAAAAACATAGGTTCAGAGGAAAACAGTGAAAAGTTCAAAATGACTTCATCTTGGAGGACATATTCAACATCCTTAATTTTCGGGTGAAACAAAACACCTTTTCTTGTAGATTGGAGACCAAAACTAAATGGTTTCTAAAAATAGACATGGCCTTAGACTTTCAACATCTCAAGTTGTGATCACAGCACTTACCCCTCCACTAGGCATCCTAGTATCTATTCTATCACAGCGAGCACAGCAGGACCGCTAGAGGGTCTAACTAGTGCTGCTGTGCTTTCACCTGCCTAAATTACATTACTGAAACAAATACCACTTTAGCTGATGTGAAAGTCACATGGGCTTCATGCCATGGGATAAAATGTTCCACATCAAATGTGCAAGCTATGCTGCTATCACTGAAACACATGTACACAAAATACACTATACTTGCAATTTGATAATGCTGTACTATTATATAATATATAATTGCGATTTCATTCATTTCCAGATGGTACAGACAATAAAATAGCTTCTCTCTATTTATAGAGTGTATATAGTTATATAGTGTATATAATATAGTGTTTGTACTAGGCATACCAATCAAACTGGCAATAAACTGGCAACTGTCATTACAGCATTTATGGAGATAAGAGATTTAAACTGATATAAACTCACATACATTGTTATAAGTTGTTTATACGTTCTTTAAATTATTAAAGATAGGGTTTCTGAGAAATATCACTTACAGGTGAACACTAACCGATTTTGACATGTTTTGGCAAGTATTGATGCCACTCAGGCCTAGAATAATTAAATGTGGCCAAGGTTCTGGACCCAGTCATTAATTTAGATATGAATATTACAGCATGTTTTTTTATTATAAATATTATACAATGCATTGCTGCTAGTGCAGAGTGCAGGTTTTTTACTGTTTAGGATAATAAATGCCAATCATTATTACTGAGTCATTAGCTCAACTAGAAGTGGCATCATAGGGATGTAACCGAATATGAATACATTATTTAGAATGAACAGGTAATGTTCTAAACATACGCAGCAGATACAAAAATGTGGAATATTACCCAGGGTTCTTTTTTTTCCCGAAAGCTTGCCAGAAAGGTTCACATGGCATCTAATTGATGACTTCAGGTTGATTAGTGAGACAAGAGGCATGCATCAGGCCCAGGATCCCACAGGACACAACTAAAAAGTCATGCTAATGGGAGGTTTTCACTGTCATGCAGGCAAGCAGTCATAAATCTTGTGGGGAAAGAAAGACCATATTCATCAATGTGAACAATGCATTTACAGCATTGAGTCGTCATTAGTAACTGCCTGGTTAGAACTGCAGTTTAAATTAGACCGCAGGTTGTAAATTATTGTTAGAATCTGAAGGTGCAACGAAAAATAACTTCTCAAGCAGGATTTTTGAAAAAAAAAAAAAAATGTCATCATCCATGTTTAAAGTCATCCATCCAATTACTAACACATTCCCAAATGCTTCCAAGCCATTTCCAAGGCATTCCTATACCACCAGCCATGACTTTGTCAACGTACACACACACGCACAGTCACTTTCTCTTATATGCACATCCCCACTCTCCCGCTTTCTCATACGACACCACCACACTCCTCATTTGTTGGATTCCCTCCCCCTACATCTGTCAGTTCTTCTCTCTCTTCCATTGGCTGTGCTAGAGCACGAAGCTAAGAATAGCTCCCCAGAGTCCAGCCTCAACAGCCCCTGGGGCACAAGTGCTCATCTTGAAGGGCGTTGTGCGAGTACGTCTCTTCCCCCATGCACATACTATTGGCTTTATAAATGGAACACAGGTATTATATAAGCGCTTTGTGAATGAGACTTTGGGGGATGGAGGTGGAGGCGCCTGCATTCATACAATAACTGCACTTCATTTCACACATGGATCCCACTCAAATGGCATGATGGTGTCTCTGAGCATATTTTTGTGTATGAGCACATACACTCAATGCAAAAAAGAAGCCCAACAATTACAGCCTTTTCCTCCTGAGAATAAAAATAGTGTTTAAGATCTTAAATAGAGACATAAATTAAATAAAGGACTGTCTCTCTTATGTGGAACACCGTTCCCCTTTAAATGCATGTGAAGGCTGTCGTAGAAACCCTCTACTACACCGCTGTTGCTAGGCAAAATCAGAGATCAGGAGTTCCACACCAGCAGGTTTACTGCATGTAATACAGAGATGTGATATATACTGTATGAAACACAGGCTGTGTGCAACTACCAAGACATTATATATGAAGAATTCCTTCATCTCTTCATAAGATAAAGGATCACTGGTGTAATAGTCACATATTCTCATCATCTCTTGCAAATTAATGAAGAGTTGAGGTCTATTCTTATAATATGGTTTCCAGGTGGCTAATTAGATGGTGATTTGATCTGGTCATGTGAGGCAGATTTAATGTCAATTACCAGGCATTACCAGTCATCAAATGATGACTCTGCTACTGGTCTGTGTATGTTCTTGATACCAACTAATACACGAGCTCTTCCTGCCATGTTAGTGACTCATCACCTAGACAAGTTACTTACAAAAAACCTAAATGGAAATGAAATTTGGGAGATGTGACAGCACTTTATAAAGGCAGGTCTGTGAAATACACAAAACTACTAGTGTGTACATATGTATATACTGTACATGTACCACATCAGATACACCTATGTGCACTCAGTCAGTACCACCATTTATTCATTCATCAGTAAGTGCTTCATCTTGATTATAGTCACAGTGGATCTGGAGTCTATCCTGGGAATGCTGGGCACAAGGCCTGAATACACCCTGGATGAGTGTGTGTGTGTGTGTTTGTGTGTGTGTGTGTGTGTGTGTGTGTAAATTGGCCATTGGGCCAATTTTAGGGGCCAATCTACCTACTGCCAGGTGGAGTAGCAGAGAAAATCCTTCTGTTCACAGAGAGAATGTGTGAGAGAAACTCCACACAGACAACAACCAGAGCTGAGGATCAGAGCCCTGACCCTCAAACTGAACACTACCTGCTATGCCTCCATTCTGTCCATAGACTACATATTGCTACCAGTATATAACTACACACTACCATGTATGGAGATCTCTACCAGTTTACCTACCTACAGCCACATTCTGAAAACCTCACCCATTTACACACATTCTCTCCTAAAATGATTTGTAGACAGTTCCATGTGAAGTAGTAAGTCTTAGTACACATCCACCAAAGCTAACAATATAATCTCCCCTTCTTGCAGTGAGAAATCAGCCAAATGCTTTTAAAGCCATCTTCAGCTGTGGACAGCAATTCTGACTCAAACCTAAACACTTGGCTAAAGCTGTACCTCTGGCTGTCACACAGTGGTTTTACTGAGACTACTATCTTTATTAAGCTGTATTCCAGTTCATGACCAATGCAGTGGTCAGCATAATATATAAATTAAAAAATATATATTAAATAAATGAATGAATGAATGAATGAATGAATGAATGAATGAATGAATGAATTAATAATAATAATAATAATAATAATAATAATATTTATTATTATTATTATTATTATTATTATTATTATTATTATTATTATTATTATTATTATTAAGAATAAATAAATAAGTAAGTAAATAAATAAATAAATAAATAAATAAATAAATAATAATAATAATAATAATAATAATAATGATTATTATTATTATTATTATTATTATTATTATTATTATTATTATAAATAAATAAATTAAAAATGGAGTATTTCAACCAAGCATACATTTAAGTGAAAAAGTTAAAAAGTAAGTATGAGATTAAGTAATGTTCTGTTTTCATGTGAAAAGGGATTTGTATTACTTAACTAAAATTGCTAGAAGATGTATTTTAATGCCATTTTATTTAAAAGCGTCCTTCATTCTCTGTATGTTTGTTGGTGACTAGAATGATTTGCTGTGCATGAGCTGAACAAGCACAAAAAGCATGACTAACTCTGCAAAGTTTGCTAATGAGAGAATGTTCAAAGTCTAAACATTTGAAGGTCAAAATTTTGTTTTTATTTTTTTTCTTGGAAATGTACCCATCATCACATTACACAAAATTCAGTGTCTAACTAGAAGATGTGTAATGATATGAGTAACTCATGAGTAACTCCCTGCAAAAACACGTAATTGCACAGAAAAGAAAGTGTTGTAATATATTGCATGAAAACAGTGAGTATGATCAACACAGTTCAGATAAGAACAATGATGTGAGTTCAGTGACCTGTAAATATTAATAATAAGCTGCAAGATGACTCACAATAGGCACCAAGATTAAGTGTCAGCCTGTTCAGATCCATCGGTACTTCTTCTCTCTAGGTGTGAGCAGCAATACTAAGGCCACTCACGTCTATCAGTTTCACAAGCAAGATCAAAAGGCAATGTCTTTATATATGAAGGTCAGATCAGAACAATGGCATTGACAAAGAATAAGGAGTAAAGAAAACTGCTGATTAAACTCACATAAAAAATGATACAGGTTATAGTACAGTGTATTGGAATTGTTTGGTCTGATGTTTGTCTATATTATCTCTCCACATCCATGCCTTTTCACCAGTTCGATCAGCGTTTTGTGTTCTATAAGCCTGAATGCACCGCATTTCCATGCATCCTTCCTCTGTGAGTCATGTTCAGTGAGCCATATGTGATTTAGGGTCCTCTTGAAAGCAACCATCAGGGTTCTTCTTTAAACAGAAGAATGGCAGGATAACTCTGTCACAGACTCGCTCACATAATAAGCAATTTCATGGTTGGTAGCTTAGAAAGAAGCAAAACCTGAATTGTTGAATTGGGAGGAAAATCGGGATAAATATACAATATATCACACAAACCACTTAAATTAATGCTAAATCTATGTTCACACATTCCATGCTCTTTATTACTCTTTCTTTGGTAGTAATATTTGTAGGAACCTAAAAAATATATTGATAAAAAAGCCCACACTGTTATCCACCTAAAATTAATTGGAGCTGCAATGTAACAGTATTCTTGAACATATCACACCACAGACATTTGTAGGCACTTGAGTGGAATGGTCAGTGACCTATAAAAGATGAGAGGTGGGAATAAAATGATTCAGAAACATTTCACCACATTGTGCTCCACTGAGCTAAAGGTTGCTGAGACACTGCAGCCTGCCAAGAAGCACAGATGAGTTGACATTCTCCTCATACTACTGACATCAAAAACACTGGACACAGCTACCACTCTACATCGCGTGAATATTGTCTGTAGCAAGTACATAAACAGCTGCCTGTTGTCTGTAAACCAGCAGAAGCTTGCTTATTATATAACTGCACTCAGGCTTTGTATATGTATTATATTTCCCTATTAACATTAAGCTCAGGTTTAAAATGTAGATTTCTGGTTTAAAAGAAAATCTACAGTCAATAGGAGTGTTATTATTTCCGAGCAGTCTTGAAATACAACACCTCTGTTGTGTGCAGTGGTCAAACTGTTTTATCAACATGTTTTCAGATATGTTTAGATCATGTGGCATAATCACTTGCATGACCTTGTCCTATAAGTAGCAGAAATAATGGCTTGTTGTGTGTTAAAGCTATCACTCAGGTATGCTTTCAATTCTGCATGCACAGCACCAGTCGGTTCTTTTTCTCTTTCCCTCCCACTCCATCTCTTTCCATTTCCCTCCTCCTCTTCTCTCTCTCTCTTTTAGTGCCTGCTAGCTCCTGGTTACCATGGAGAAATGTGTGGAACATGCTGTATATTTTGAACCCTCTCTCACTCTCTTGCTAACTGCAGGATGTCCCCACACAGCAGTGCTGGCAAACTGGGGCAAGAAGCTACAACTATCAGGCCTATGTAAGACCAGTGAGTGAGCTCATGTCCTGGCTCACATTAAGGAAGCTACATGGTGGGAGTCAGTGTTAATGAATACGTACTGAGAGAATGAGTGTGGTTTGAGCTTAGAGCTCTGCAGGAGCAGTGTGTATTATGCCCAGTAGTTTTTTTTAAAAAACAAACAAACTGTTATTCAGGTGATCTCTGTATATCACTGATTTTTCCCATGCCACATAACAGCTGTAAAACAGGTTGAGTCATTCTTCAAAAGAGATCACCAAAATAGGGAGCATCGATAATTAGCCACGCAATTCAGCTTTCTAGATGACTGTTTAATTAATATATTGATGTACACCATCCAGGTCACACACTTAGTAAAAAATACTCTATTGGTATGTTCTGCAAATAAACATAAATATTGTTAGAAAGCCATCATAATATAAATCAGTGTAACCCATCCTACTGGTGTTTGTTGAAATTACACTGATGCACAATATGGATATTGCTTCTGGAACAGACTTCCTCTTCTCTGAAGTGAAAATTGTACAGATAAAATTAAGAAATATCATTTTGTCTAATTTGTCACCATTATTTTTACTACAGTTTGGTGTTTAATCCAGCCTCCTCACAGCAGTGCAGTACGTATTGTTTAGGATGTAATATGCTGGCTGGAAATTTAAATAAGGAAATCAGACAAAGCTGATACTTTGCATAATAATCTAAGTCATGTTACTATGCCATGTGCTTAGACATAGATGATGGGCTTATTCTCTGGACCAGGTTTCTCCAACCTGTATACAAAAAAAGTTCCTGAATTTTCTTGAAGCAATAGTTGTTCATTTATAGAAGTAGGATTTTATCAACTGTTCAACAAATATTAATCTTCATCCAGTTCTCATATACAACTCCATATGCTTCAAATTCCACTGAAACCCTAATGATCTATTTTGAGTGATCAATCATTTTTAAAATGTTGCTATTTGAAACATATAAGTCAATGTTTTTCATTGATTTGCTCACCTCACTCACAGTAGCAAGCTCACTGCCCCATTTAGCTCTATTATTATTATTGCATCAGAAATGAGAACTACAACAAGTGCTTATAGAGATCCACTGGGAAAAGATTCATACTGCCCCAGGCACAGAGGAGGAGAAGCAGACAGATAAGAACAGGGTTGCCAGTTTGACTAGTTCTAAATACTTTGAAAAAAATTAGTTTTCTACAAAACAGCAAACTGTAAATCCAGACAGTGTATTAGATGTACAGAACCATTTATATTGAATGATTCAAAATGCAAATATATTGCAAAGAATGAGAGAGAGAACGGGGTTTATAGAGTAGATAATGTCAGTACAGAAATACATCAAAAACATTTGTGAAATACTTAACTGCCTATTACAGGGTTATTCTATAAATTCACTGGTCATCATTAATGCCAGGCTGCTCCATCAAAATCTATGGTTGCAAGCCACTACCAATTCACATTCTGGTAGCATACACAGGTAAACACCCAAGCTATTACAGGTTCCCTTACAGAGGGACAAATAATTCTGAGATTGTCCCCCTTTTTTTGCTATCCTTCTTGAGACCCAGTCCAAAATATTGTCTTTACAAATAGTGTCTTATCTCTAACCTAGCTCTTTTGTCGGAGCTGAATGAACAGTGTTAGTTATAAGGCCAATCTAAACTTTGTAGTTTTAGTAGATTTCTAAGACCAGGAAACCTCTATTCAAGATGCCACTGTCCAAGGTGCTGAAAGCTGCCGTTTTTCGTGTGACTTGACCTTGTTTTGCAACTGTGATTTATAAGCGTTGTTGTGACTCGGTTGCAGGAGAGGACAGGCCAAAATGGTTTGGACTAATGGGACCCTTAATAGAATGCATATAGTCCTTCAGTTGAGATTATCTGAGATGGTCTGAGATGATGATAATCAGTCACTGTTGTGCAGATACTCTTATTGTTGTTGAAGCATTTTACTCATCAAAACGATGTAGATTTTAGGGCACAACATTGTTGACCAGCTTAAAAATTTTCAAGGTTGCATGTCCCATGCAATTAAAAGTGAATAATATCTGTTCAATAAATCAAATTTCCAAACAGTCAGGAATAAATAAAGGTTTGTGCAATGGTGTATTGCTCTGATTAAATGGTCAAGCGTGATCCTTAAGTTCCAATCATGTACCTTGTATCAGTTAAAGATACATTATATTCACTTTACCATGTAATAGGTACAAATGATGTTCCCAGAAATATGCAAAGGCACAGTTAAGTTCACAAGAATTTGGTGATTCACAGTGTTATTGACTTTCTCACAAAACAGTGTCAATGAACCCTTGTAGCTCTCATGAGAGTGTACAGTAATACACTGTGCTGATCAATTTAGAATTGAAGTGTTCAATCTTATTCAAACCATATTCTTATTTAAAGGGCTGCAGAGTTTCATTTCAAGCAAACAGGAGCCACACCTGTGTGGACTGAAGAATAAAATCGGATTAAACAAGTGGGATGAGGTGTGTCCTCTGCTTAGGTGGAATGAAATCCTGCCTGCATACCGTTGCTTTGTGAATAAGACTGAAGGTTTCTACTCTAAAACAGCATTCATAGCAAAACGCGTAATTCGATCTAAGCTCTGTCTTTAAACAACGTCGACTCAAAATCAATACAGTCCATATATAATATGTAAAAAAAAAATGTTATTATCCGTCTTAGTTGAACAAGTACGATTTTCTTTAAGGCAAAATGCGTTTTACAAACAACCTGCAGAAAAAAAAAAACTTTTTTTCACATGCGTCGACAGCAAAATTCTGTATTTTGAGCATGCGTTAATACACGATCCGATTACACCGTGCTTGCGTTACACACATATGTCCAGAGAATGATGCACATTTACTGTAAAAAACAGCAACTGGCCTTTAACGCGGAGGAGGGAAGCCATCGCTTGCTCAAGTATTTGTGGGTTTGTGGCGTGGAAAGCACTTGTGTTAGTACAGTGTGTCTGCATTGCGTCGGAACCCCCTCCTCTCTCTCTCTCTCTCTCTCTCTCTCTCTCTCTCTCTTCCTCACCACGCTGAGTGTGTGTATGAAAACCTGCAATGTGCTTTAACATCATCATGGACTTCTTTTCGCTTGCAAATATTCATTCCTCCCACCCTCCCTTTCTCCTTTTCTCTTCAGCCTGCCGGCGTACGTGAGTTAGAGAGGGAGTGTGTGCGTATGTGTGTGTGTGTGTGTGAGAGAGAGAGAGAGAGAGAGAGAGAGTGTCTGTGCATCTCGGGACGTTCGTGTCTTTTTGATTTGCACCAAAGAGAGGAAAAGCTGTTGAAGCTGCGCCTCGCTGGAGAAGATGCACTCCACACGTTGTCATCGGTATCATTCTTTTTTTCACGCGTTTTCATCTTGCACCCATCCGGTTCCTTCGGCATGACTTCAACACCCCGTCTTAAAGACTTCACTTGCTTGTTACTGCATACTCGGATTGCGTCTGAAACGGAACATGGGAAGCACCTCTGGATGTTAACGAAGACAAAGAAGCCGATTAATATTTCAAGAAAGCGCATAGTGCTGCGCGTACTGCTGTAATGCGATATTCATATTGAAAAAAACCAAGGGGGGCCAGAGCAAAGTTGGAGCACCGACAGCACACACACATACATATATACACACACACACACACGCACTGATGGAGTGACCCGGTACCGAGGAAGCCCTGAAAACCTCGCCAAAGGTAAGCGCAAAAACACTTCACTATGTACTGTTTGTTAGGACCACACTGCAGTGATCAGTACGTCACAAAACCTGCTTGTAAATTTTCCAGTGCTGCATTAACACCTACAGCGTTTATATAATCACTGCAACACTGTCACATGCTATGTATTCTCTAAACTCAATATTAGAGATTTTGCTTTTGTAACATAATAACTAGGACGTATTGTAGTGCAAGGTGCAATACACTACTAATTTTGCACTTAAAAGGTGGACAGGAGCCTTAAACTTGAATGCTGACACATAAATACTGATGCATAAATGACGCTCCTCCTGATTGCACACCATCCAAGAGATTACTTTATCAAGCATTATCTGTCTTAGACAGGAAGGAACAATTTGCTGACCAGGCAAACCTACTGCAGGCTTTTTCTGCTGTGATATCTTCTGATATCTAATTACCATCCTTTCTCCCCATCTGTCTGTCTCGTTTTTCTCCGGTTGAGTGGTGAGTGAAAGAAGATGATGCAGTGGTCTACTGGAACTGGGAGCAGTCGAATTGGTAGTAAAAAGGAACCATATGAGCTTTCTCTTCTAATGGGGCTTGTGTCATAGCCAGTGTAAACAGTGGAGAGCAGCAACAATACAGGAGCTGGATGTCTGCTCATCTAGCTTCAATATTTTTTCTGGTACTGTGAGCCTAAGCTGCAGAAATGACTGTGGTGGCAGGAGATAACATGGATGAGACCTCGACCCTGCCAGGGCATCCACATGATCCGTACCCGCATGACCATGAGGACCACGAGTGCTGCGAGCGCGTTGTCATCAACATCTCAGGTCTGCGCTTTGAGACTCAACTCAAAACACTTGCCCAGTTCCCTGACACACTGCTGGGCAATCCCAAAAAGCGGATGCGCTATTTTGACCCTTTAAGGAACGAATACTTCTTTGACAGGAACCGGCCAAGCTTTGATGCCATCCTCTACTACTACCAGTCAGGTGGGAGGTTGAGAAGACCTGTCAATGTCCCTTTAGACATGTTCTCTGAAGAGATCAAATTTTACGAGCTTGGAGTAGAGGCCATGGAAAAATTCCGTGAGGATGAGGGCTTCATTCGTGAAGAGGAGCGTCCACTGCCAGAAAATGAATTTCAGAGACAGGTGTGGCTCCTGTTCGAACATCCAGAAAGCTCTGGCCCTGCACGTGGCATTGCAATTGTGTCAGTAATGGTCATTCTGATTTCTATAGTCATATTTTGTCTGGAGACCTTACCAGAACTCAAAGAGGATCCACAGGGGCATTTGCAAACTATTGGGAACAGCACTTTCTACTACAAGCCAAACATTTTCACAGACCCCTTCTTTATTGTGGAAACCCTTTGCATCATTTGGTTCTCATTTGAACTGATTGTTCGTTTTTTCGCTTGCCCAAGCAAGGCAGCGTACTTTAAAAACATGATGAACACGATAGATGTAGTGGCAATCATCCCGTATTTCATCACACTTGGCACAGAGCTTGCTGAAGATGAAGAGGGGAAGGAAGTAAAGGTATCGGGTGAACAGGCCACATCTCTGGCAATCCTCAGGGTAATTCGTCTTGTCCGGGTGTTCAGGATCTTCAAACTGTCCAGGCATTCTAAAGGACTGCAGATATTGGGGCAGACGCTGAAGGCCAGCATGAGAGAGCTGGGCCTCTTAATCTTTTTCCTTTTCATCGGCGTCATCTTGTTCTCTAGCGCAGTGTATTTCGCAGAGGCTGAAGAGAAGGAATCCTTTTTCACCAGTATTCCGGATGCATTCTGGTGGGCTGTGGTGTCAATGACTACCGTGGGCTATGGTGATATGTACCCTGTGACCATCGGAGGCAAGATTGTGGGTTCCCTTTGCGCCATTGCTGGTGTGCTCACTATTGCACTTCCCGTCCCAGTGATTGTGTCCAACTTTAACTATTTTTACCACAGAGAAACAGAAGGAGAGGAGCAGGCACAGCTCCTCAATGTGAGTAATCCCAACATTGCATCCGACTCCAACTCCAGTCGACGCAGCTCATCTATCATAAGCAAGTCAGAATACGTGGAGACAGACGATGATATGAATAACAGCATTGATAATTTTAGGGAGGCAAACCTGAGAACTGGGAACTGCACTCTCTCAAACCAGAACTGTGTGAATAAGGGCAAGCTTCTGACAGATGTGTAATTCTTGTTCCACTTTTATTTTCAAGAAACAACAAACATGACGTATTAATAATACGGGAATGCTTTCTATAGGCCTAGGTCAATGCATTATTGCATTGCATTTGCTTTACCAAGACAAGGAATACATTCATATGCCACTGAATTTCAAAATGCTTGCAGAAAATAAAGATATTGTGGATAAAAAGGAGATAAAAATGCAGGTCCAAATAGGAACTCAGTCCACCTGACAGTGTGATCATCAGGAAAATAACTAGACATGGATTATTACAATAACAGACTGTCCACGGCATCTGGAATTGAGTTCCTAGAGCATTATGCAGATTCTGATGTGTTGTCTCATTTTTGGGGGGATAGGTGCTGTTGATCTTGAGGTTCACAGAAAAATGCACCTCATTCTTAATGGAAAATCATGGCTTCTAGCCAGTGCTGATATTTCTCCATCAGATGCTAAAACTCTTATTCCTATGAGATCCTATTCCATGTGAAGAAAAGAACATGGCTTTTGGAAGTGTATAAGCATGTTGAAATATTCTTTGGTTATCGATCATGGCATGCTCAAATCATTACCTCAATATTTTTTCTATTCATTTACATATTGCCCTCAGATTTCAGACTTTGGTTTCGCAAAATGCAGTGCTTATTATGTTTTGTTCCTGGTATGGTTTGAGAAATGAATGTTTAATCGTAAGGTTAGTGAAGGAGCAGTGAAGCTTTGAGGCCTACTCAACTCAGGTACTATGTATCTTGGTATAATTACAGCATGGCACCATTATTAAAAGATCATAATGGATCTTTTTGTATGTACTTGTAGATTAATACTGGGATCCATACTAATTTCAACAATATATTTTGAAATAATATAGAAGTATATTGTAATGGCATTTATTAACCATGCCATTACACTCTAAACAGTATTACATCTGCAGTTAATGGGACATGGAGGTGAAATCATACAGATTATAGAACTGGCAATTAACAGAAATTGTTTGTTCATTAGGTCTTCGTAGGATTCCAGGGTATCTGATGGTCAGTGAGCTGAACGGTTTTTATATGGGCTGATTCATTAGGCTATACCTACACCTGTCAATGCAATGCTTTAAAGAGTCAAACAAATGCATTCATGCTTGTCTTACCAACCTAATAAGAATCAGCGAACTTCTGAAAAGCCACTGCACAGCTCTCATTAACTACCCTTTACTGCTTGCAACACAATTAAATTTTACAAAATATTAACCAGTCAACTTTACACATACAATATTTAGTGTATCTGCTTTGACATCTATGCTGTTTGAAGATATACATATATTACTCAGTATATGTTGCATATAGTGCCTTTAACCCCTTTACTGACAGAATTCTAAAAAGTGCCTCCATGTACAATAACAACATCAGTTTTACTGTGCAACTCCTTTTAACTGTATGATGCAATGTCAAGGACCAATCTGATTATGATTTGTACAATAATAGTCACAATATGCACAGGAAAACAAAGTTTGGTGTTTCTGAGTGCATGACAAATTTCAGAATGAACAAAGGTTCATCACATGGCCTCAGTGTGGGCAGAACGTCATGATTTGATGATTGCTAAAATCAAATCTGTTTGAGAAGTTGTACAAGGAAACAGTTAGACCTCAGAAAACCAGTGGGATATCTTAATTTCTGCCCTGTCAAACCTTGTACATAAAACCTGGTCGATGAGTTACTCTGAGAAACAGTCAATGTTGTGTAGAGATGAGTTAGAAATATATATTTTACATCTTTTTGATGTCTGTCCATTCATATCTTTTATTTATTTATTTATTTATTTATTTATTTATTTATTTATTTATTTATTTTTAAGTGTTCGTCTACCTCAGTGTGGTCATGTATGGACTAAAATCCCAGAAGCTTAACATCCTGCTAGGCATTCTACCACTGCCTTTTCAAACAGCTATTAAAAGAACCTTTATCTGCTAGTCTATTCCAAAACAGTGTAAAGATGTGTGACACTGTTAAAATAAGTGATCAGTTATCTAAATATAATCTGAAGGACCATATGTATTCCGTTTTGCAAGCAATTGTGTTATTTTTAGCAGATTTTTAACACTGCCAGGAAATACAGCAACCTACTGCACAGAGAAAACAATATATTTAACCATATAGAGACAACTGGTAATTACAGGGAACAGCAACAAATACTTTGTAAACCAGACAAATAATGCTACACAGTACAGATTATACTGTATGATATGCTGGGCTGCATGTCTAATGAAAGTGTGTTCGGGAAAAGCAGTTCACGAATCTTCTCAGAGAGAGGAGCCAAGTTAGAAAGGAGTTAGGCTGTTACTGCTAGAAAAAGCTGCAGCACTTTGTCGCCTGGAAGTGTATAAATAGATCTTATAAATGAAGGGAAACAATGTAGCAGCAGTATGCTTTCATCCCAGGATAGCACAAGTGTTTAATAAGCCAAGTACTGTTCCTATATATTTCTATATAATAATAATAATAATAATAATAATAATAATAACAACATATAACTTCGATAATGAGGCCAAAGCTGTAGGAAGGAACTGACTTAATAAGCCATTAGAGACAAACACAAGGACCAAGCATAGTTCTATTTTAACTCTTCAGTTTGGATGAAGAGCATGACCGAAAATTGAACTGCCCTTATGTTTTAAAGCATTTGATAATGATTCAACGTATTGCATTGTTCAAAATATGAGTATATAACTAATTGCATACAAATCTGAGCATTATACTATGTATCACACAGGAAAGGTGGAAAGCATGACAAAAGCATTTATCATTTCAAGAAATATTTCTCATTTTTGTAATTAAACTGCAATGAAAGAAAATGCATGGGGCAAATAGAATTGAAAATCAAGAAGACTTCCAAAAAATGAGTCATAAATGTGGTACAACTTAAAATAATTTTGATATAGAAAAACTACTTGAATATTTTAAAAATATGTATTGATTATTTAATCATTGCAAGAGGAAAACTGTGCTCACCTTTTTTCATTCTTCCTCATCTGTATTATTACCCAGCTGGGTTAGATTTTTAGTAGTTTTTTTTTTTTCTACATCAGCTTTAATAATTATTATGTAAGCTTTAGTGCAGAGGGATTCTTGGGTATCTCTACTCAACATGATAGCTAATGACAAAAGATGTTCATACATTCTGTTGCCTTTACATAGAATATATAAATTCCCTTCCATTTTTAGAAATGTTGCACAAACGTCATCTGACCCTTACTCTGAGATGCTAAGAGCCATGTAAAGCAGAGTACCACAAAGTGGCATTTGGTCTAAAAGTATTCAAATGTATTGAATTGCTAAGTTGAAATTCATTATGACATATTCTTTAATATTCAACCCATGTCTCTGTTTATGTTTAAAAATGGTTAATGTGGTGAGCTTTTGTGTTCATTTAACTGCTTAATTATAGTCTGCATGAAAAAAAAAATAAGAACTGCATGATTCAAATAATTAAAATGATGAAAATCAAGCTGAATCAACACCCACATGTTTTTTTTTTCAATTTAATGCCAAATTATTATTATTATTATTATTATTATTATTATTATTATTATTATTATTATATAATCATCACATCTTTGTAAGTACATGCACAAATTTCTTTCCCATACATAGCTGTGTGTTCAGTTACACACACATACACGCGCACGCACACACACACACACACACTCACACACACACACACACACACACACACACACATACACACACACATATTCTGTTCATCATATGATGCTGGTGAAGGCATAGTCTATGGTCTATGCAAGGATGTTCCTCCCATGTCCATCCTATTGCACATCTATATCAATAAATATAAATGCCAATAAATATGATCTCTATTGTTTTTCTTTCCTGAAAAGGATTATGGGAAAATGTTGAATTTGATCAAGACTGAGGGATTCCATTTGGAGCCAGACATGAACAAATTTATTACTCATTACTAAGCATACAAAATGTGAGAAGCTTAAAGGTTCAGAGTCTCATGGTATAGCCACTTCCAAAGTGAGAGGAGCCAGATGAGGTAAATTGGGTACCTTACAAGGAAGCTCCCTAGTTGGCTTCCTGTAGGTCAGGCAAATCGTGCTGAATAGATGAATAGAGGAATAGAGAGATCCAAGAGGAGCAAGAATGTGTGGCTGGGGATGGAGACGTCTGGATTGACCTTTTCAGCCTTTTGCTAGTGCAACCTCTAAACACTTGGAGAACTTGGAACAGAAGATAAACTTATGAAAATGTAAACATTATTATTATAAAAACGTTTATGTCTTTAGAAGTTATAAGACATTTCAGTAGACACCAGTCAACTCTTGTGTCCATTCCTTTCGATTTGACCATATTTCTCACGGTGTGGAATCACAATCTGGGCAATTTAAAATGAACCCAAAATAGATCCATGAGTGAACTCTAAAGTGGGTGTTATGAAAGATACACCTTTGCTGCCAGAAGTTCACTGGTAAGCCACTAAGCCATAAGCTAAGTCTTATGCAGCACAGAGCATGTGTATCTTCTGGCAAGCAATAAAGGGTTACAATCCCAGGGATGGTTATGAGGTTGAAGAGTGACTCTCAAGATTTTCTCCCAACTACTTCCTCTTCTGTAACAGGATTTCAAGAACTAGTAGTTCATCCCACTGTCTGCATTTGGTGGAGATGTAAGGTGTGTAGGATAAATATAAGTGGGACATAGCAGCTCTGAAAGACCTTGTAAATAATCCTTATGGTTGGAACACTGACTGGATGTGCTTCAAAGTGCCAACTTAGCCCCAGCATTGATTCAGGAGTCTGTTACATTTTGTGCATGGCAATATTATCTAACCCAATCACCTCATGTAGGTGGATGATGGCCCCAGGTTCACTGCTACCTTAGTGGGAACGCTCAGATACAGCTCATGACAGCTTAATTTGTCAACCAGGTTTCTGTCTTCTATGGAAGGACCTGCAGCCAGTTGTCATTGGAGAAATGTCTGTCCACTATATATCAAACCTTATACTCTGGCTGATCAATGGCATAGTGCTACAGAATAAATGTAGAACACCAGAAACTCTCATTTGTGGTGAAGGGCAGCTCCTGCAATTCATGCACCACATGATCTAAGTGTCTGCACTGACTGTAACTGTATGTTAAAGAAAGGTGAAATAGATTGACCTGTCGTCATGAGGACCCTAGTGTTGGCCCTAGCAAAAGCTATTCATTCAAGTTCCCAAATACTAACCACTAGCTGGTTCATTGCATTGTGGATGACCATACTGACACATGTACTATATCTTGTCCGGAATAAGTAACATAAGATCATATTAAGATCACTAGATCACTAATCCTACCCAGACCAACTTTTCTATCTGTGTATTGTAGGCCTTGGCCCTCTCCGGATCTTTTAAAGGTTTCCTTCCTACATTCCTCAGTTTTGACAGCATGTCATCCTTATTGGCATCAAAACAAAGCTGTAAAACTTCCAGTAATACTGACCTTTCCTTTAAATGGATAAGGATACACTTGCACCATGGTGGATATGATCTTGTCAGACTGTATGCAGTTGCAAGTACTCTGGAGTCCTTTATAGGTCAAACTTATTAACTATCTCAGATAGCCTTTACTTTTATTGGATAGTAAATAACTTTTAGCAAGATTCTATTGCACTGTGTTGTCTGCTGTGACCATTTAAAAGCCAGTGTAGGATTTGATCTATTTTACCAACTTGGTAATGGTCTCACACATTGCCAGTGGTTGTACTTTATTGTTGCAGATTACACTTCCCTTCTTGGGGGTATTACTCCTGAGCTGGAGCCCTGTCTTTGAGGAAGATGTTTTTCATTTCTCAGAGAACGATGAATTGCCTTGCCTGCTTAGTTGCCTCCTTTAAGCAATTCATAGTTATACCTAGAGCAAGGAAACATAGAGAAAAAACCATGCCCTCTGCTCAGACATGTTATCTCTACAAGTCCCACATAAACCAAGAGGCTTTAACTGACTGAAACTAGCACCTGGAGGGCAAGTATCAGGTAGGACTGCCATGGTATGCATAGCCAACTTTGCCCTGTTGAGCCTAGGTGATTAAGTAGGACCTGGTATTTGAATAGCTCTGTCACAACAACCGTAAAAAATTTTTGTAGTGCAGTCTTCAGCCACACAAACTAAATTGTTCACATAAAGCTAAGGAGTGTTGGTCGAGGCCCTCTGTATCTCTCTTTCTCAGTACATCTGTTTGGTCACTAAAGAACTGACCCTCACCACCAAGCTGTTCATAAATATGTTCAATTACGGAAGTACATTTTACTGACTAAACTATGAAAAATGTCCTTTATTACAATTTAACATTTTTTTTTACTTTGGGTTTTATTTATTTATTTATTTATTTATTTTGTGGATTGTCTTTTGTACTGTTTTTGAACTTATGAAATCCTTGGTTTTGTAAGTATCTCTGTATATGACTGCCTGCTAAGTGACTAAATTTAAAATATATATAAAATGTAAATAATTCCATATTTTCATCATCATTGTGTAATCAGTATGTTTAAGTACTGTTTATCATCCATATTGCTTTCAAATACCCAAAATGGCTAAGGCTCAAAACAGGAGCACTGTTTACTTGGAAATAAATACATTTTTATGAAACCTATTTGTAAATGGCCTGTTTTGTGCCTTTTTTTCTCTCCAAGTATAGTCAAGGATTTCATCACAGAAAATTGCTATTTTTAAACAACTTGTGGTCACTAGCCTTTTAGTGATCTACTATACCTTTATTGTACATGCCTGGTTATCAGACTGGTACCAAGACATGTATCTTATATTGCAAATGTCTATGGCTTTGCCAACCTCCACCATTCTTGTAGTGATCTTAATTGTTGAGTGTTACAGCAATCAAGAGCAGATAGCTCTGAATTTCTTTTGTCTATCAAGAAAGCAGGTAATGGCCAAGAATGCTCATCTAGTATTGTATTTGGCTGGATATGTAGAGAGACTAAACAGTTCTTGCCTTGTCTCTCAGTCATAGGAACATATGTTGACAGTTGCAGCTGATGATGGCCCAATGTAATTGTGACCCAGCTGGCAATTATGAGCAGAGAGAAAGACAAATTATGCCAAGCTGATCAAACATAACATAGTGTATACTATATTGAAAAAAGTTATCAATTATCCGGTTTTTATGCTTAAAGGAAATTGTGTGTGTGTGTGTGTGTGTGTGTAGACATATCTTTTGAACTTAAATTGCCCTATTTAAGTCTGGGTTTTTTTTTTGTCATATGCCAATGTATCTAAGGAAAACATTGACTTTTTTTCAGTGTAACTATGCCCTTACATTGTTTGTATGAGAAAGACTCAGTGTCTACAAGAGTCCACCTTTGAGCGTCCATACTGCCTAGTTGCCTAGCAACATGACTTTAACCACTTGAAATGAAAGCATACAATGTTTTCGGCTTCTCATTTTGAAAGCAGGATTTTAAACGCACCAATTTCAGATAAATGTACAGTCAATAGTTGCAGCCGCTACAATTTAATAAATCACAAGCACTGCATGTTAATTAGTACCACTTCAGTAAAAGAACAATCACCACTGGCAATCTCTCAATGTTGAGTATGATAGCTCTTCATCAGGTGAACTAGAGTGTGTATATACATACATATGCACAATCAATCCCATGTCCAAAGAAATTAACAACACATATCTGGGCTATGGGGTAGAATTGCTAGACAGAAACCCTTTCTTACAAAAAACATCTAAACATCTAATCTAAAATCACCCAAAACCATGTGACATGTGACTGAATCATATGATGAGATCTGATTCTAGAATTCCAAAAATGTTTTGGGCAAAATATGCACATCAACCAAAGAACACTATACCCACAGTGCAGCATGGTTGTGGTGGTGGCATAGAACTACTTTATCATAAGGAACTGCCTAATTGTCTAATTTTAATGATATATAGTTAGAAATTTTCATATAACAGTGGTTATAATGATGTATTATTAGCAGCAGTACTATTAGTAGGAACACATTACAGTATTTACATTAACAATTTGTTTCAGTGGTGGAATCACAAACCCACCCACCATTATCAAAGCTGCTACACTTTAGTATTAAGTATCTATTGTTATTAGACACTTACCTGAATACAACAGAAGTAATTGAAATGGTTTAATCCACACGTGCCTATAAATAATGTTGGGCCTTCTGGGGTTGACTAAAAAGTCCACAAATAAATTGCCACAATATTATTGGATATATTTATTTAATGAGTCTAATATATGAATATTGGCTACATTGGCTAAAAAGTTTAAGACGCCCTTGTTTAAAGAAAGAACACCAAAACCATTTGTGAAATTCTTATGACAACACAATTACTTACATTTCTGAGCAAGATCTGCATCACAAAACAAATCCCTGGGCCTATCCATGAACCTGGAAAAACCCCAGTTCCTCTATTACCCATCACCAAAACAGTTCTTTAGTCTTGCAGATATGAGGATTTATAATCACACCTAAAGGTGAACATGCTTTTAAGACGTTGGAGGCTACATATCCCCCAGGCAAACACTGGCTATGAAATATGAAATCTACAACCACCTAAGCTATACAAGTATAGCCCTTTCCAAACTGAATCTTTGAAAATGATGACCTCCAGGTTCAATCCAACTCCTACCTCATATTTCACAAAGCTGTCTTTCTTCCCATCCTAGTGTATGAAGCAGAAACTGGACCACCTACATAAGACATTTGAAAGTACTTGGTTGTAGTGACCATGTTATTTTTATTTCAGATCAGTGATGCATATACAGTTTTATATATATGTAAACAAAAACCACAGAAAAGACCTACATGGAACATGGAATCATCAAATTCAAATGGATTCCACACTGTGCACATCTCACATTTCCCTTAGATCTCAAGATGACATCCCAAGCAACTGTGTCTGGACATTGACTACAACCAAATCAAACTGGATCAGTTGGAATTCAAATGCTGTTCATAAATTAGGTATCAAGAGCATTCGACTCAAGCTCCTTCCCCACAGAGCCATTTCACAGTGTGGCATCCAAAAAGCAAGAGGAGAGAGCATGTGGGAAGCGAGTCACAATGTTTTATTCATGGATGGATTTGGGGTGTTGATAAAATCTCAGATAAGTCCCTTGAGAACAGTGGTGTGACCCATGATTTACTGCTTAAAATCCCAAGATCTGTTAGCAGTCCAGACTTAAATTTTCCATCCTTTTAATTACACATCTTCCTATTAGTGTCACTGTAGTTACTGAGTAATATGCTTTAAAACAACTACTGAATAATCTGAATAATAAGATGAGACTTTATGGGCTTAATGTGAGTTTGTGAGTATGTGTTAAATCAGGTCTAACACACAAAAATAATAAAAAAAATAAAAATAAAAAATAATCCACACTGCTGCACATTATTATAGATTATTCTGGATTATTCGATTATTCTGCTTTCCTGAAGCTTTATATATATATATATATATATTTAATGTAATACAACATTGATATTAATTATTTGATAAAAAAGAGGCATGTCATTAATTAACATATATATATATATATATATATATATATATATATATATAATAATTAATATCAATGTTGTATTACATTAAATATAATTAGGTAACACTTAAATTATGACAACAACAACAGTCACTCTCATACCAGCTTTTTTATTTTTATTTTTTTCCTCTTTTAATGTTAGAAAAAAAACACAGCTCATCATGTTACTTAGAAACTGGAAAGCACAAAATCCTCTGTGAGAAAACTGTCAAAGTGCGCCGACACTTGGGACAATTTTTTTTTAATCCATTTATTAGTAGGCATGGATTATGTAGAGCATCTGCCTGTTAATTTTCTGTTACTGTGGAAACAATAAAAATGAAAACAAGTGCATTCATATAAACTTGCCATTTATTTTACAGACAGGACTGTTGTCAGTGCTGTGCTGTTATATGAAATTAATTAACACTTTCAGACTGGAGAATTCATTAATGGTCTTTAGATATTTAAGCCAAACCCGACTTTTTATGGTTTCATAACTAAATGGATTCAGTTATGCAACCTCCAGAAGCAGCCAGGATTGAGGATCACATTAATTTCAAGTAAGTTTCACAAATTTGGTCAATTTAATGGAGTGCAGTATGAGTACTGCCAACAGAATTCAACAGTAATAATACAGCATAACACAGCAATGTTCAGCAGTAATAATACAGAGTGATGTTTGGTCTCTCATAACGATGACACTGAATTTTTCAGTGTTTTGCTATTCTGCCAGCTCAGCTGTTTTAAAAAAGGAGGAATGTTTGACTGGTTGAAACTCGACAATCACATGTTTCTAAACCACACTCACACCAATTAAAAGATTAAACATAATTAATCATAATTAAATACCTCGAGTGAATGTAATATAACAATTCCAAATTGTTAGATAATATCATGATACAACCATAAACATGTCATGTCAAAGCAGATGTAGGATTGCTGAGCCAAAATCATTACTTGTGTCCAAATGTTAGCAAACTTCCATGTATGCATCCAGATGTTTTAAGAAGAGCCAGAAAAGGATGGTTTAGTGGAGCCTCAGGCACTGTGCATGTGGGGTTAGCGTGGGAGTAGAGTGAGCGAGAAAAAATGAAAATGCAAATAAAATAAAAAAGAAAGCATAGAGAGGCAGCCGCAAAAAGCGGAAAGTGAAAAATAGAGTGAAAGTCATTGAAAATAGAGCATGTATGTCTGCCAGGAAAGAACAAGGAGGAAAATACATACACATGCACATATAGATGTACACAGCAGCATGCAGAGGCACAGCTGAGAGCTGCCATGATCCTCACCCATTGCATTGTGGGACATCAGTGTTGCACGCTGAGCATGGCAGGATGTGGGGAGCTTTTGGCTGCTCTACACAGGCATGACTAAAAATATAGAGGTATCTTTTATGCCAACATATGTTCACACACTGGGCGGTCTTTTGGCAGCAGCTCAACAGTTTACAAACTGTTCTCCTTTTTTAGACCATGTTTTTCAGATGAAGAAAGAAAATTAATGATCCTTGACACCTTCAATCAAGATAAAACAGAACAGAGGCATATCTCTCTGAATTTGGTTGTACCTGCACTCCATGGCTGATCCCTCTGCTCCTTCTGCTTCTCACAAATTTGCTCACTATAACGATTTCAACAACTGAAAAAAACATTTCAACAGATTTCATCATAACACTGGAATATGTACTGACTGCTAACCCAAAACCTACTGTATCACTTGTTCGTGTCTTTTTTTTCTCTCGCTCACTCACACTCTACATCCATCCTCCTACACATTCCCAAGCACTGCTAACCCCCACCATCCTGCCTACTAGCAGCACCCCCCTCAGTCCACTTCTCTCCTTTCCTCTCCTCTTCTGGCTCTGACGGCCCACTCGTGGGCTGGTTGCATAATGCCCACGGCCTGTTCAATTACTTAGAAATGCTCCATGGCTGTGTTGTTTGAGTGAAAATCAGTGAGTTGATCTGGATGAAACTTGAGCCTTTGTGAAGTGGACTTTTTGCTCTTTCTCTCCTCTCTCTGTCTAAATATAGTCAGGATCTGTATTCTGAAAGAAACTTGCACTGAAAAATCATTGATATCGAAGAAAAGATCCATGCCAGAGAGGATGTTTTCCACGACTTTCACAAGCCAGCAGTCAGGGCAAGGGGGTGTGAGTCATACATTTGCAGAAAATGTACTTATTATTGCATATAAGCTATGCAAAAATAAATAAATCATTTTCAGCACCATCTTTATCCTGGTCAATATAGCAGTTTATCCAGAGCCTATTTTTGAAGCACTGGATGGTAGGAAGGGATCCACCCTGGAGGGGATGGTGGTTCATCTTGGCAATATTTACATTTATTCTTTTCTATTGGGATTTTCCATGATTTTCTTCCTTATTTAGTCATGAATGATTTCCACCTATTAAATAGTTCTCTTGTTTCACCCTCTTGGCCATGGATGGCTGTGGCGTCACTGGGTTCAAGCTTGTGATCTCTGGATGACAGGTGGAGTGCCTTTCTGTCGCACCACTCGAGACCCCGTTATATTTAGTCATTTAATTAATTTTATCCCTGACTGTGGTACAGTACATACAACCAATTGGACAACTACAACTTTCAAAGCATTTTCTGAAAGGGAAGCCATTTGTTTTAGGGTTCCTTTCCCCAAACTGCTAAACCAAAAAACCTTTTAGGATGCCACTCCACTTTAACCCAATGTATGACTATTAAAAAGCCCGGGGTTTAGTAATGCAGTGCTGTATACTCATTGTACTTTATTCTTCAATAACCTACCATGGTTTGGTGTTGCTCTGCATCAGTGCTGTATCAGTTTCAAGTACATAGAGCTATACTTTATTTACTTTATATACTTATATTTTATTATCAATATCCATCCACTAGAGTCAAGGGTTATTCAGTGTGATAGAAAAATGTATCTTACAAAAGACTATCCTGTCATTCTGCAGTTAAAATGTTTAAATTCTAAAAATGACAAAATCCCCAGTAAGCTTATAATAATGTTTTTACATACAGTGTATTGCCAAAGGTTTTGGGACACTCCTCTAAATCATTGAATTCAGGTGTTGTTTATCAGGGGTTAGGTTTGGCCCCTTAGTTCCAGTGAAAGGAACTCTTAATGCTTCAGCATACCAAGACATTTTGGAAAATTTCATGCCCCCCACTTTGTGGGAGCAGTTTGGGGATGACCCCTTCATGACATGACTGCACAAAGTAATGTCCATAAAGACATGAATGAGAGAGTTTGCTGTGGAGGAACTTGACTGGCCTGCACAGAGTCCTGACCTCAACCTGATAGAATACCTTTGGGATGAATTAGAGAGTAGATTGCAAGCCAGGCCTTCTCGTCCAAAATCAGTGCCTGACCTCACAAATAACGCTTCTAGAGGAATGGTCAAACATTTTCATAAACACACTTCTGTTTAGAAGTGTGTCTTTCCCTTGTGGAAAGCCTTCCCAGAAGAGTTGAAGCTGTTATAGCTGCAAAGGGTGGGCCGACTCCATATTACATTCATGTGCATGTAAAGGCAGACATCACAGTTTTGGCCTGACTTGCAGTCTCCGCTCTAAATCATCCCAGAGGTGTTCTGTTGGGTTGAGGTCAGGACTCTGAAGTTCCTCCACACCAAAATTTTCTTCATGGACCTTGCTTTGTACTGGTGTACAGTCATGTTGGAACAGGAAGCGGTCATCCCCAAACTGTTCCCACAAAGTTGGGAGCATGAAATTGTCCAAAATGTCTTGGAATGCTGAAGCATTAAGAGTTCCTTTCACTGGAACTAAGGGGCCGAACCCAACCCCTGAAAAACAATACCTGAATACAGTGATTTGGAGGTGTGTCCCAAAACTGTTGAAAATATAGTGTAAGTAGATTAATAATGTAAAGGCAGAGTGTAGCATGGACTCTCCCTTTTCACTTTTTGGAATAAAAGAGATTAAAATACTATAACTGTTATATTTGTAATAATTTGAATTACATGCAAAAATAGAAACTATTTCAAATCAGGAAAAATATACAGTTTTCAGAACTATAGCCTGGCTATAGTTAACTATAATATATGACTATACCCTGGATCCAAAACTCATAGGCTGGCACACCTCATAGAATCTTTTATAGGTATAACTAAAAAGCAGTAAGATTTCAAGCTTGGATTATTTGTCTAAGAGGGTAGACAGGCTTTAGTATATCATTTATCTCCAGTCTAAACAGATCTAATCTATGTAAACTAAGGTCTCCAAAGTCATCTGATACACCCAAGATGACAAAGGAAATGGCACTAAATGGACATCTTTCAGGAGAGTTAGTGTTCTGAAGAATTTGATAGGTCAGTTACATGCTACATTCAGTTTGTTCACATTAATAACACTCCAGATCTCACTTGAAGATTATTCAACAGATGGCAAGAAGCGGATGGAAATGTCCATACAATACAAGTGTATTTCATGCTGCCTATTTTCAGCCGGACAAGATACAACCATTCACGTCAGCAATATTTATAACAGCATGTCAGCATGCAGTATTTGTTGAAGCTATATATCACTTGGCAGACTGTGATTCCAGCAGTGCAACCCTACCTCTCTCTTGGCAGAGGGCAGATGGAAGTATATCGTTACCTTCTGTGTGAGACGACATGAGATGTTTGTCAGGTCACAACCCTGTGAATTACAACAATGATATGTGTTTAAGGTAGCTTCAAAACCTCTTCTTCTGGAAGCTTCTGGAAAAGCTACATTGCTGTGTAGCCAAAAAATACATTGCGGTGTTGGTGTTGTGATAAGTAAGTTTTAATGGAATTCAAAAACTATTATCTAATAAACTCTTTCAGCAACACACACTCTCTCTCACACACACTTATTTTGTGAGGACCTTACATTGGCACAATTATTAATGTAAACAGTTAATACAATGCTTACACCTAAACCAAACTTGAGTAGTAACCAAAAGATAACCTTTTTATTTCTCTTTCAGATTACATATATACTGTATATATATATATATATATATATATTTTTTTTTTTTTTTTTTTTTTTTTTTAATAAAATCTGCAGTTTTTGCCTTCCTTATGGGGACCAGCCAAATGTCCCCAAAGGTCAAAACTGTTAGATAGTCCATTGTTGTAGGGGCATTTAGTCACCAACAAAATATGAAAAATATGCAACCCACCCAACACACACACACACAGCTCTGGTTTCATTTTCCACTGCCCAATCTAGGTTATCTCCTGACTTCTTGTTCATCTAGTCAGACTAAGAGACCACTCTTTAACCTGCATGTCATACAAACAATGGTGTGATGATGTTCAAACATCATAATTGCTAGATATTGTTTATCATTCAACATTTTCATCACATGCAGTTCACAGCACACTACACAGACTTATTTCATATATATCTCAACAGAATATTTCATAACTAACACTCACAATAGATATCTTGCAAGTCAACTGCTGCTGCCATTCCATATTTATCTGTCTGAGATCAGTGTTGAGATTTCAGCTGGATATAATGGATATCAGAGAGCACCATGTTGACATCAGTGTTTCCCCCTTACACCACTGCCTGCATTGTGTTATGACTGGGTTCTTGAGGACTGTGGATCTATAAGAACTACTGTACTCTGCTGCAACATGAAACAGATGGACGGACGGACAGACAGACGGATGGATGGACGGACGGAAGGAAGGACAGAAGGAAGGAAGGAATAAAGGAATCATTGACAATGAAACCTGTCAAGGCTTGGGATATATTAGGCAGCAAGTGAACAGTCAGTTCTCGAATTTGTGTTGGAAGCTTCAAACATGTCCAAGTGTAAGGATCTGAGCTTCTTTGATATTTGATCACACTTCAATCAGGGACCACACTAGTGGAGCTTAGTTTAAGGGGGTGACTGTAGCCATTGCAATCTTTTTTGTGAAACAGAAATGTTTTTAGACATTCTCAGTGATCATTAACCTATTCTGAATAAATCACTCAGGGACTTATTTACTGCTAAATACATTTGATTTTTCTAAAAATCTATTTTGTTCATTTAACATGCAGTTACTGTTCACTGTACATATCTTTGCATTAAATGTCTATCAATCTATTGATTGTCGTTTGTTTACAGTCTTCATAACTATTTGTTCTACTATTGTGGACCAGAGAAGTAACCTGACAGTGTTTCATCATTCTGTACCCTTAAATTCTATTATAACAATAAAGTTGAATTGAATTATAGAATAGAATTGAACTGATTGCCAAATCTGCTGATTGTTAGCACTTTAGCACACAATTCCCTGCTACTTTCTGATTTCAAGAGTAAAGGAAAGAACTGTAGGTCCATTATTAAAAAAAAACTTGTAAACAATGCACAACATTTAATGTAACTATAAATGTATATATAAAGTTTATAATAATTAAATAATTGTAATCATTGTCAGACTGGCAACTTGCTGTGGTATAAGAGGTATAAAACATTTTGCCACATGATATTATATGGAAGTAACAATCTTTCAACTTGTTTGCTCACCTAGAACAGCATGCCCCATGTCATGAAAAACTCACAGAGGCAGATGCAAATGCAGGTGAGCAAGCTTTAATGTCACAAAGGCAAACAATCCAAAACGGCAGGCAGAATCATTGTCAGTCAACAGGCACAGGTCAAGAAATCAGCAAACAAAACAATGTGGGTGAGGCAAGGTAACGAAGTGCATTATAAGGGGTCATAACTGTGAGAGCATGAACAATAAAGGAAATACTTCACAGTGAATTAAATGAATGAAAGTCCTTAACATTGCTGTGTGTGTGTGAGGCTGATTGAACAATCAGTAGATTGGTGACTGAGTGTGTGTGTGTGTGTGTAGAGTGCAGTCCTGGGGAGCCGTGTTTATCGCTGCAATGTTTACTGGGAAGTAGAGTTCATGGAGTTGCTGTGTCATGCCACCCCTTTGTGTTTTATTTTATTTACGACTTGAATTCATGATGTTCTATTTGAAATGAACAGTGTGAAAATGCATGAGAAAAGTACAGGCAAAGTTTTGCTGTTTCTAAAAATTTCATTGCCAGAATCAGCAAAGTGGAGTTTTGGACAGACTGTACCAGTGTTTTAAAAGATTACTGTCTCGCTAGGGAATGAGGCATGAAGTACTTCTGTGTTTGTGTCTACCTGTGTTCCATCTGCTCTAAAAACTATAGCAGTCAAAAAACAGCCAATTTGAAATTTTCCTTCACAACAAAGCAACAAATACACAGGGTCATGTATTTCAGTCATGGTCTCAGAAGTGGCATGAAGAAGCAGAACATTAATAGGAACACTATTAAAAGTGCCCTATATACTGGATATACCGACTACCTGGCCTCTCTGTTTCTCTCTTCTGTTTTAAAGCTAATCACCACCAGCACATCACAGGGTCAGATTTTTCCCACATCCTCCTCATTTCCATTTCCATCATACTCCTGCCCCATCGTGGGTTGAAAAACCAGAGACAGAAATCTTTCACTGGTTTGGACAAAGTGTGCTCAAGCTGAACAATGTGGGATTCCCTCCATAAATATTCATAATGCACTCTTCCACTGACTTGGTTGCTTCATTTACAAACATTCCCATAGCAAGTGTCACATCTCTGTATGTATTTAGGCTTCCTGTGTCTGTCTCTTTTTAGGGTATCCAAGAAGTGAAGCAGGAATGGGCAAATTGGAAATGACCCCATTGTATTTGAAAAAATATAAAGGGAGAGTTTTGGTGGGAATTCCAGTTAACAGACGACACCATTTTGTATACTGACCTCTATGCTAACTGTTTTTTTATTATTATTATTTTTTACTTCATGCTTGTTCTTGTATATACAGTGTAATAGCAACATCTTACTTTTTATAATTTTCAGAAATATATGGCAGCCCTTAAATTGTGTATTATCCAGCTTTATGATTGGTCCTTGAATTATGTATACTATAAGCTACATGCTTATGTGTGTGAGAGAAAATGTAAACATTATCAGCTCATTTGCACAGATCAGACAACAGCTGTAATTACCTGCCTGGAAATTGTAATTTCCCTTTTGGAAAGGAAATATAACATTTTTCATTATAGTAGGCAAGGTTCTTTAAAAGTTTTTAGCAATCATTTAGTTATTATTATGTTTCTACTTCTTTTCTGTTGTCCCTGATTTCCACTCACACAGCACACCTAATGTCAAATATTTTTAAAAGAGGAAGGAAAAGGGCTTGTAAGAGTAAATAAAATGTGTTTAGACTGTCTGTGGTTATAATAGTGTAATGAGACTTATTGTTGCATTGTGTATAATATTGTGGTAAATGTAAGTAGATGTAACCTATGTTTGGTCTGTAGATATTAATACAATGATTTTTTTGCTACAATGCTGCTTGTAGTAATTTGTGTTGATTCTCTGTCCTGCAATAACCATGAGAACGCTGTCCCAGATGTTTAAATACTCCATCTAGTCACTTTCACATAGGAACTGGATGGTGGTGGTCATATATATTTATCAGCCCTAGGCCATGCATTAGCTTAATGTAGCCCTGACTCCAACCATGTCACTGCAAGTCCATTCATTTCTGACCACAGAAATAGCAAGTGGGTTTAAACGGGAAAAACTGGCCCACATCCAACCAAATCAGTGACATACTGGTATGATAGTAGTCACTTATGCTTGCATGGATGCCTGCATAGAGGTGAATAAATGTACAAGAAACAACATACAGTATCCAAATCCTTCTCTGAGACTCATACACATTCATGCAAGACTGGAGAACAATCTGTGATTTTTTGACAGACCCTTTTTTCATAGCTATCCATTTGAATATGGACCTTGCATTATATGAGGTGCATAGAGCGTGTTTATTGTTTTTCTCTAGCCTGTTTATATCTGAGAGTGAGTCAGAGTCTTCTCTTACACATGAGTCAGTGTCCAGATGGCAAGAGCAAGCTGGAGGCTTTGCCTTAATTGGGACTGATTGAGAGATGGAAAAAGACTATGAGGTAAAATGCCATTAAATGGTGAGAAGGAGAAGGAGAGAGAGAGTGAGAGAATTATCTCCTTATTATAGCTCTAACCATGCTGATGATAATTTTGTATTCTATGATGTAGCTATGGATAGAGTGAAATAGATTCTGGACTGAAGAACAGAAGGTATGACTTTTTTTTTTTTAAAAGGAGAGAAAAATCAAGTATCACATATACAGCTCCCATGTGCTGAGAGTGTAAAAACCTAGCCTCAGAATTGCTGTCTGTAGGCTGAGGATCATGGGAGCTAGTTTTCAGGCAAAGGCATGGAAATTGAAGTGTTATTTTTTCTTCATACACACAAAAAAACTTCCTGAAAACAAACCAAAAAAAACACTGCATCTGACTTTTTGTGTTTGTGAGAAGTAGTTGTGTCATAGTTGATTTTGAAACACGCCCAAAAATCAACTAAACTGAAATTGCGTGCAACTCCAAACCAATTAAATTGATCCTCACCCTAAAGACAGTGATTCTGAAGCTGGGTTTTCACACCAAATATACAGTTGGAAGCTTGTGTATTGGTTCAACGAGACTAAAATCAAACATTTGATCATGTTGAATCATGAAGAAGAACCAGGACTACATACAAATATGTGGGTTATTGGTGTTCTCGAGCCACAGTTGAGGTCAAATGGTGGCAGAGAGAAATGCAAGTGCATGCTTTGATTTAAAAATAAAGGACGTTAGACAAAAACAAAAAAAATCGAACAAAGGACATGGATTAAAAGGCATGGCTTGGACAACAGAGACTTGTCAATGAACTACAACCTTGTCAAGGCTTAAATAACCAAAGTATTGAAGGTGAAACTGAACACAGGTGTGCTTACTAAAGAGTAATGAAGCAATAGTGTGACTCAATATCTAGTCTAGAACAGCCATTTTGTGAGGCTGAGGTGTATTCTGGGAAACTGAGTTCATTAGGCTTTTATGAAGAATGGTATAAATTCCTGATAGTCTGACAAGTCACAGAATATTTTGGCCAAAAAATCTTGGTATATCTTTGAACAAGATAAGGATGCTAACATTGAAATGAACAAAAATGTGGCTGCTGAAACAAAAACAATGTTTTCATCATATCATCACCCTCTGGATTTAGTCCTGATGTCTGTAAACCTAAGTACTGTTTATAAAATTGACGATAATTCTTAAGTTATGTGACCGTTACCCAAATTTAGATGGCACTTCCTCCTAGTTTGAAAAAGTGTTGATAAAACTATTACCCATGCCTGGGTCTGTGAAGACAAAACCTTGCACAATGAAATTTAAAGCTAAAAGCACTCAGCAGTAATGTAACTAATGTGATGAATGACTGCAGGGGAGAGAGAGCAAAGCTGAAAGAATGTGGAAGCTAACAAGTAAGAGCAACAAAATCAACACACATTCAAAATCTATGTACAAATGTTCCAGCAATCAACATCTGAATATCTGACAGAATATCTGACCTAGGTTTTGGCATAGCAGTAATTAATATAATAATGTCAATGGAATGTCCTCACAAGGATAGTAAGACAGGTGTGTGTGTGTGTGTGTGTGTGTCAACTTAGCACTGTGAGGAACAGGAGTCCTTGACTGTGGGATTTCAGCATACAGTGATGCCATCATGGCACAGAAATAACACAACTCACGGTGTGGGAAAGAGCAACTCGGATGTTCTTCGATCCAAAAGTGAGCTTTACAGGTGTATATTTTTTTAAACCAAAGTACCACAAGCAGTTCTGAGCATTTGTGCACACAAAAACTCTCACATACCCATTCAATTCATGATGCTATTTTAATATATTCAGTTTATAAATAAGTTATAATTAGCAAAGAGAGAAATCAACGGGAGTGTTTGGTAAATTTGGCTTGCTCATCTCTTCACAGAATGTTGGGCCAGAAGGCAGGAAGCTGAGACATGGACTCCAGTCTAAAGGAAGGGCATCCCCATAGTTCCCATTATAATATTGCCTGGTGATCAGTTGGAATGTCAGAACCCAGATATTGACCAAATCATTATCTCTATCGATTATCAGCACATTAAACAGGCAAAATAAAATTGTTGTAATCAGTCCTCTTCTTCCTTGATGCACATTTTTAGTACTATCTCAATATCATGAAGTGTAGTTCATTTACATTAGACCAGCTTATGTCAATATATATTTTTGCACATAAGGCATAAAAGAGAGGCCTATTGTTGCTATTAGAAGTATTCTACAGTGCAAATCAGAATTCATGCAAAAGGGGAAAGAGTTGCAAATATCTGTATGCTATCTACATTCCAATCCCCACTGACAGCCTTGCTGCATTTAATTGGGATGGTAGAAATTTTCGAGTCCACTAGAGGCAGAGGCAGCCACACACATATACGCTCATCCTCTGAGTCACTTCACCATCTCTCTCCTTCTCGATCTCTGCCTCACTGCCTGCTCTCTCTTTCCTCTCATTCTCTTTCTGTCCCATTTCTCTCTCATTTACTGTTTCACTCTGTATCCTTCTATTGTTCTTCTCTCTCTCTCTCTCTCTCTCTCTCTCTGTTACACCTCCCCACATACTTATCTGTCACAAGCATAAGCATTACTCATAAAATCTTGCACTTGAATAAATTAGCAAAACGTGACGCCTAGAAACTCTTTGACCTTGTCCTCGTTATACACTTCCATTAGCAGAGAACAATCACATTAAGGGAAAGAAAAGATTCACAATATTCTCAGAGAGAAAGTTAGCTCCCAGTGAGTCTGATCAAGCAGCAGTCACATGTATCAGATACCATACTGTAACTTAGTTCATCATCATTTAAAAAATGCCAAACTAGGATGAATGAAGTCTCATCTTATCTGATTGTGCAAGATCATAAGCAACTCACAACCTACAGGACAAACTAGTCACCTACCAGCTACCTATATATGATAAATATATGGCTTAAAGGGGAAAAGATTGTCTTGCTGTACTTTCACAGCAAGTCACATTCACCATAAGACAGGATGAATGAAGAGGCTTTCTAACACTAGCTAGCTAGCCATAATGTAGCAAAGAGAACAAAAACATTAAACCTGGTCATTTCTGATTTCCAGGTTTACTCTGTGGATTTTCTGATTTGTGTTCTCCAGGTATTTTTTTTTATTATCTTATCTATGTTTCAATTCTGTCAAAAAACATGGCATGAGCTGTATAACAGGGTCACCAAATTGTAAAAAAAGAGACACTGACCAGACAAGCAGGCTTGAATCACTTACTCTACAATATTAATAACTTAACAACTTGTCTACAATATTACCAAATACAAAAATATGAAGAAACCCACTAAAACCTGCCATTAGACACTGTCAACTTTCGTTAGATACCAGTGAGTTTTTGACTTATTTACTACCACATAAGAGAACAAACAAACTCTCACACTCGTCTCTCCTGATTGGCTGTGGCTAATGACCAGCACTGTGTAGCAGGACTACTTTCATGTCTAAGGTTGGGGTCTGATTTAATGTATCTAAATTGGTGTTTGATGTATGTGTAGAAATTTCCTGTCAGTTCTGAACAGAAACCCTTGACACAGAGCTGACTGTGAATTATTACCATAGGATTGTCTGGATGATTCACAGAATCTCAGGAACATTATTTTATAATCATATTTTTTCCTCTGACTCAAAACACATGATTTTTTGTTTTTTACAATATCTTTTTGTTTTTCAAGAACAGCAGCAAAGGATTGTATGTACCGTATAATTAGATATAAATAGATGTATTAGATTAAAATTAAAATCTAATATAGCTGCATTAGATTTGAATAAAATTAACAAATAAATTGGGGCTATGGCTAGGGTTAGGGACAGAGCTAGGGCTGGGGATAGGGATACGGTTATGGCTAGGGTTAGGGTTAGGGCTAGGGTTAAGGTTAAGGCTAGGTCTAAGGTTAGGGATAGGGTTGGGGCTTGGGCTAGTGTTAGGGAAAGGGCTAGGGTTAGAGCTAGGGATAGGGCTGTGGCTATGGCTAGGGTTAGTGTTAGGGCTAGGGATAGGGCTGTGGCTGTGGCTATGGCTAGGGTTAGTGTTAGGGCTAGGGATAGGGCTGTGGCTGTGGCTATGGCTATGGCTAGGGTTAGTGTTAGTGTTAGGGCTAGGGTTAGGGCTAGGGATAGGGCTGTGGCTAGGGATAGGGCTGTGGATAGGGCTAGGGTTAGGGCTAGGGATAGGGCTGTGGCTAGGGCTAGGGTTAGGGCTAGGGATAGGGCTGTGGCTATGGCTAGGGTTAGTGTTAGGGCTAGGGTTAGGGCTGTGGCTAGGGTTAGAGTTTGGGATAGAGATAGGGTTGGGTTGCCTATACTGTGAATTCAATTAAAGTAACTATGTTTCAAACCATCAATGCCTTTCCCAAATAAGGAAAGAAGAGATTTAGGAAAAATTACATAGACATGCTCTCAGCATCTATGATGAAGCTGCAATGCAGAGTCTTTTGGGAAGATTTACTTTTAATAATGATGAAAAACATTAATTTGTCTGTATGGGCTATATGGATTGGCAGCTCTGTAAATACATCTGAAAAAATTGTCATCCTTGTCCAGTGGCTGAAATTCTGGGTGGGAAAGTTGCTGAAACATGGCAACCTTGACTGCAAGCTATGCAATCGTTCCATTCAAGCTCTGTATAAAAGTAGAAACCCTGTTGGTTTCATCCTGTGGGATCCTCCTTCTGATGAGCACATATAGTCCCAACAGGAAGTTTTCTGAAAAAGAAAAAAGAAAAAGAAACACCACCGTAGAGCATCTCCTATTCATATCTGTACTTGTATTCAATCTGAATACTTCATTTAACATCCCTATCCCTATAACATCCCTATATTAAACGTCTTGCAAAGAAAAGTTTTTGTAACCATTTGGGGTGGATAGGAACTGTTATTTTAATATATCGTAAACATGTTGTCATTTTCTATGACCACCAAATGCAAGAAGGACTTTGCATCTCAAATATATATATTTTCAGTACATTGGTCAGAATTTCTTGTCCATTCTCTTTTTTTTGAGCATGAAAACTAGCACTGCTCTTTAAATTCAGACAGTGATGAGTGTTATATAAGTGCACACACACACACACCTACAGTGTGCCAGAGTAAAGTGTGAAACCCAATAGCTGTTTATTAAGACTGAGCTTACACCCAGAGATAAATATGTTCATATCATATCAACTTAACCTTGACCATCATTTCCTCCTGGATCTGTAGTTAGCGGGGGATAAAAACTGGCCATCTGAGCTAGAGCTGGGATTACACAAAGTGTACAGTGTGTAACAGAACTCGTCATCACCTCTTTATGGCCTCAGGAAACATGACCTGGATGCAACAACAAAATGGCTGTCGCAAATAGCATCACGCCTCCAGTCATGGAGAAAATCCGGCGCATGTGTTTATACTTCACTGGGGCAGGGTCAGACATCTCTTCCTGGAAGAGACCTGCAGTGCTGTATATGTTCAAATCGTAGCATGAAAAACTGGAAAAGTGACCCTGACATCACCCACATCTATGTTTCTGTGGGAAAGCAAGCCTGATATAGACAATCACAGATCCCTCCTACACTTACATAACAGCTCATAAGTTCATAATGCCTATATATAGAAGCACAACTCCTCAGCCAATGGGAAATGTCATGTAATATAAATATGCTACACCATCTTGTGGTGGTGTCTTGGCTGAAATAGTGCTCTTTCTGTATAAACTAAAAGACTAACATACTCTGATGCATGGTGTATGTGGTACTGTTGTGTGCACATGCTTAAAAGCTAAACACCTGACTCATGCATGTGATCCATGTATCCATTAATTGAATAACAGCAGGCCATATAACTACATGCAATATACTGAATGTTTAGCATCTTTTTATTGATGGAATAAATTTCTATTTTTCTAGAATATACCATTTCTTTGCACCACTCCTTTCTTGCAGTACCTATATTCACCAATACTGAGCAGTAGAGAGAGGATTATTGACCAGGCTCTGCGGCAAAGAGGCAGCCTGCAGGTACTGTAACTGCATCACCAACCACAGAGAGCACCTACATCTTCATCCGCATCCTTCTATGGCTTACATCTCATGACATTCCTCAGATTTCAGTGCAAAATATTTATCTTTTAACCACAGAGAGTGAATACAATCTGCTATTCCATGTAGCTCTATGACTGTGAAGAATCCCGAATCTTATCAGTGTAAGTTTATGAGTTTATGTAAATGTATGGTGAGCACATTGCAAAAAAAAATAAGAATAATTAGAGTAATTGGTTTAACTTCAAAATCTGTCTGATAATCAACTGCTTACATTTATATATATATATATATATATATATATATATATATATATATATATATATATATATATATATATATATATATATATATGTGTGTGTGTGTGTGTGTGTGTGTGTGTGTGTGTGTGGATACTGCGTTTTTTACCATCTAAATGCAATAGTGCCAGCTTGTGGCAAGAGTGAAAATAAACCCCCAGCACCCCCCATCTCTGTTAACAGAGAGATGTGTGTCATTCACTTCAATACAGCAAAAGAGGGGAGTGCTGCCATGAAACAGCATGATGGGCTTCTGGATAGAAAATAAGAAAACGCATCGTGAGAATTTGCATATCCATCTCCATGGTAACAGGACATCAGGATGGCAGGAACATGAGGTTCATAAGGCAACACAAGCTCCACATCAAGATTGCATGACAGCTAGGCTTGAATGATAATGACAAGTCAGGGTCATATTTAATACAGACTCATTATAAACATAATGAGAATGTATACATGAGCTATCAGTTTGACATTACATAGTTATATGACATATTATGTACAGTATGTTACATGTTTGTAAAATGGACTTATCTCCAGACTAGGCTACTGTAGATATTGTCCTGTAGATCTATACATCAACTATATAAATGACTTGCAAAGAATTAATTATATTTGATCTCCATCCCTACAGCAGGCTCTTTAAATTAATGTGCATCAAAACCAAGAAACAAACATTTTATTTAAAAATGATAAACTTCTAAAGATTCTTGTTCAGTGTTCTTATTAGAGTGCAACAGTTGTATGTAGTTTCCACATATGTTCATAGCAACAATGTTATTTCACCAGTGAGGTAAATCTTAGATAAATTCCCTTTATACACCAGTCTACTTGTCTAATAAGGTATCATTCTGATAATCATAAACACACATCATGATGGATTGTGCAGAATAACAGGAACATTGCTCACAGCAGGAAAAAGCCTTAGAAGAAATGAGAAATGAGTCTTACATTTATTATTACTATCATTATTATTGTTATTATTTTTACTGTTATTATTATGTTAACCCTGACTGAAATGATAAAAATGGTCTGACCAATCAATCCTTCCGACACATTCCTAATCTAAATGTGCTTAATCATTTTAAACTAGGCCACATAATCAGTGCTAGTCAGATGAAACCTTAGTGATGGAAAATGGAGAAACCCCTCTACAGGGCATGACTAGCATAAACACCTGTAGTAATCCTACTGGCCACCAGAGGCACTGCTGAGCTAGAATTTGTTGTGTCAAATCCAAAATCCCCTATATTTTTGTCAGTTTCACCTTCTAAATATTGTTGATTCCCAAGACATTATTAGAGTACATCCTTCGCTGTCTCATTTGTAAATAATCACCACAACCTTCTCAGATATTCAACATACTGTATTGCAATTTTTTTTTTGGATAGAGCCACATGGCTCAGTATGTGTAAGCTGATCACTTTTTATCTATTGAATAAAAAATAGTCCTGCTGTAGTCTTGGCACATGACATTACATTCCAGTTTGATTGTGATTCAGACAATATTCTATGCACTTTAATATTTTAAGTAATTTAATCACTAGGGTTATCTCAGATATCCTGTTATACTGCACATTTTGGAGTAAAATCACTGTTGTACAAGTTGATATACATGTTATGTACACATTTTGGTATTTCCTCTGAAAGGTAACAAAATTTAGTCTTCATAATACTTTCATAAGTACTAAATAAATATTTTAAAACAGTACTGGAGAATTGGCTCATGTCAAAACACGAGGATTTTATAGACTACATAGATTTTTTATATAGGAGAAAAAGTTAGGAGAAGAAACCTCAGTTACCATTATGTGGAAACTGTTTAAAATCGGTCATATCTTGCGAACTATTTATGTCTTTACTAACAGCATATACATGAAGTAATGATAAATACTCTATAGCATGGACTCGAATGCTCTTCACCTGAAGTGCAGGTAATCAATTTGTATTAAAAAGTATTATGAAGCATCAATCAAAGGAGAAAAAATGAAGGATGAGGATACAAAAATATAGTAATGTTTTATAGACGCTCTAAATAGGTACCCTTCAAATAAGGTGTGCATGTATGTGTGAATCTGCAGTTTAAATGTGTGTGTTTGTGTGTGTGAGTGTGTGTGTTGAGTGTAAAGACACATCCAGCTCTGTCATGCTTGTTTTTTTTTAGAACAGGTGTGAAATGAAGAGAACAGTCTGAATCCAAGACTGGGTTTCCGTTTGAGCTCTGTCCCAGATTCCCCATGGTAATTCCCGAAGGGCTTCAATGTCACTCCCTTTTGAAGAGACAGAGCATCTGTTAACATCCACACCATAACCTCTGTGTTTGCAGTTAGTGAAGACAAATGAATCAATAATACAGTTAACTCAACTAAATCAACTATTATGTACACTTTATATTTAGAAGACAGACTATTTTTAACAATCCATCCCAATAGTAGAATCCTGTACACACGCTGTTAAATAATACATCTCTCTGTTTGTATAACAGTACCCATAATGTACATATAATCAATCATATCTCTCTTTTGTTGTATCACATCGAGGGTGTCTCTGCAAATCCCAACGGACTGAAGCACAGCAGGCAGATTCAAGTTGCCAGTGTTATCTTCAGAAAACAGATGTGTGATGGTCTACGTCCTAAATAGAAAGGAAGAAAAATTAGAGCAGTTAAATCCTGATGCTATATCTGTGCGTTACCCCATCCCTCCTACTGACCTCTGCCAAAGCCCTAATAGTTTTCCTTAATTCCGGGTCTCAGAGAGAAAGAACCACCAAGATGCATCTGGGGATTTGGATAGCTGCCAATTAGAACTGCTATCTGCTTTACTCTTTCTCTGTCATGCTCTCAGTCAACATGTCTGCCTACCTCTCTCTTTCTTTCTGCCCAATCTCTTTCTGTCACTCTCTGAGGCATTACATAGCACTATGTCTCTCTGTTCCCCAATGATTTGGCAATGTATGCTCTCGGCTTTTCACTTTTTATCTGTTCACTTATCAAATGGAAGACAGTGACTATGCAGTGACTTAAGACCTGCATTTTTGTGGTTTATATTTGAAGCACATTCACCACCTGATTTCTCAAGACGACGAATTAATCACAATTTATTCATGCAAAGTGTAGCTCTTAGTTAAGAAGAACTGTGAATGTTTTGGTTGCCTGTGTTTGTTTATTTCCTTACAACAGTCACATAAAAACATATGTTGAGGACCAATAGCTAAATATTACCTCTAAGTGTATCTGCATAAACCCACTCAGACTTGCTCGCTGTGTTTCACTCACTCACACTCACACACACATACGCTGTCAGGTCACCAGGCACAAGTTAATGCCGGATCGATTAAAATAAATACCGGAACGCAAAACACGAAAATCGGACATTTTTCGGAACAGGATCCGGCTCAAATTAAGCACTGCAATCACCACAACCTTCTCAGATATTCAACATACTGTATTGCAATTTTTTTTTGGATAGAGCCACATGGCTCAGTATGTGTAAGCTGATCACTTTTTATCTATTGAATAAAAAATAGTCCTGCTGTAGTCTTGGCACATGACATTACATTCCAGTTTGATTGTGATTCAGACAATATTCTATGCACTTTAATATTTTAAGTAATTTAATCACTAGGGTTATCTCAGATATCCTGTTATACTGCACATAAATCACTGGAGTAAAATCACTGTTGTACAAGTTGATATACATGTTATGTACACATTTTGGTATTTCCTCTGAAAGGTAACAAAATTTAGTCTTCATAATACTTTCATAAGTACTAAATAAATATTTTGAAACAATACTGGAGAATTGGCTCATGTCAAAACACAAGGATTTTATAGACTACATAGATTTTTTATATAGGAGAAAAAGTTAGGAGAAGAAACCTCAGTTACCATTATGTGGAAACTGTTTAAAAACCAGTCTGTCATAAATCCATCTTGTAATGTTCTGAAACATGTATTGAAGTCAACTTATGATGAATTTCTTAATCATTTTGCTGACAAGATGGCTTCTGTTAGGCAGAACATTATCAACATGTCTAATGGTCTTGTACAGAATGCTGCGGCTCGCATGCTGACTAATACTCGTAAATATGATCATATCACACCAATCCTGTATTCCCTCCACTGGCTTCCGGTACAGTTCCGGATACAGTTTAAACTTCTGCTGTTTGTTTTTAGTGCAATCAATGACCTGGCACCTTCTTACTTGTGTGAGACAGTAAGCTTTTACCAACAAAGTAGAGCTTTATGTTCTGCTGACCATAACATACTAGAGGTCCCTCGGTCAAGGTACAAACAGTGGGGTGATCGCTCCCTTGCAGTGGCCGGTCCTAAACTCTGGAACACAATTCCTTATGAGTTGCGTACTATTATTGACCTGCCTCTTTTTAAAGCCAAACTCAAGACTCACTTATTTAAAATGGCTTTTGGCTTATAATCATTTTCTGTGTTTTGTATATCTCATTGTTATTTTATTTCAATTTCATTCTACATAGATATTGTTTAAATCACCTTTTTAACGCTGTAAAGCACTTTGGATCAATTTAGGTTGTTGTAAGGTGCTATACAAGTAAATGTTGATTGATTGATTGATTGATTGATTGATTGATTGATTGATTGATTGATTGATTGATTGATAAAACCAAAATTACTCAGGTTATGTGTGGCTTATTATAGATGGGTCAGTTAAGACCCACCCTATCAGTTACATGCACAGAAAATTCTGAATGACCTACATGATGCTAGAGGATGTAGTAGTAATAGTAGTAGTATTCCTAAAAACTATTGGGTGTCCTGAACTGAAACTGGGGTCTCATTTACACATATCTCAAGTACAAATAAAGAATTTTGGAATTTCAAAATGAAGAAATTGACACTTGACAGGAGAGAACTGCATTTAAAGATGATGACTTCCCTATTTCAAGTTTTAAAGAATGAGAAACAGAAAATGAGTTCTCACTGAACAGCATCAACCACATCAGTCTCTAAGTCATTTGAGGCATTTCAACATGAGCCTCATTGTCATTTGCACTACTACTGATGGGGAAATAATCACTGATTATTTTGGTCAGTTCTGTTGCCTATTTTTTGTTGTCTTTCTGTTGGGTTGTTTAAACATTTAAAAAATGTATCCTCTCTCATCTGCCACTGTCTCTCGAGGTCTAATCGGTTTATTTTTTGTAAACGTCCTGATTCTATTGCATATAGGTTTATAATTTTGCCAGTATTTCCTGTTGTGACAGCTTGTGTTTAACCATAATGCAATGTCTGTGTCTTGACCAGTTCACTATCTTTTGGATTGCCCCATTGTTTGGATGAATAATGCCATTAATGTGTTTGAATATTGCCCACTTAAGAAATTGGAGAGTTGAAGAGTTGGTATCTGATTACAAACTTAATTGATTAGCCTTATGTTTATTTCATTATGGCATGTTGCTACCCAACAACGTTGACAAACACAAGTGCTGCATTTGTTAACTGGCTACTTAGCTATCAGAGACAGACAAGACAAGATTAGAAAGCAGCCTAAATAAACTATTTCTACATTATATATTTGCTTTCTTAAAGAAGAGATGTCAAAGCATATTATGGGAAGAAAATCTGGGTCAAAAGCTCATTTTTGGGACTAAGTAGCTCACTGATAGGACTACTGATCAGAAGGTAGTGGGTTCACCTCACAGCACTGCCAAGCTGCCACTGGTGGTCCCCTGAGCAAGGCCCTTCACCCTCCACTGCTCAGTTGTATAAATAAGATAAATGTAAGTTGATCTGAATAAGGACCTCTGCCAAATGCTGTAAAAGTTCAAGAATTCAGCCATAGCAACATCTGCCAGGTTTTTCCAAACTGCCAGGCACATGTGTATCTCCAACTGATGGCTCATTTGTAGAAGGTAAGGTAGAAAGATACTGAAAGGCACTATACATTACTATAACATTCACATCAATCAAAGATTTACAAAAATCTCTAGAGTCTGAAGAGCGAGCCAGAGGTAGATTTGTGCCTACTAAGAACTGCTGCTGTACAATGCACTTATACTGAACACACTTTGTACTGTTCTGCTTGGCAGTATACAACTCTATAAGAGAAATGATTTATAATCACACTATCCATTGTCATCCAGACAAGCTCAAATGCCCTTTTCAGTTTGGTTATTCTCTACGTTTCATCCTCAGAGAGGTTTTCCTTGCAACTTTCCAGGTGAGTTGCAACTTTCTGTTAAATCAAGGGTGAAGAACATTACAATAATACCAAAAATGCTAATTTACAACTAATTTATTGTCGAATGCTAATAAACAGCTATTAGCAATGGCTAAAATGTACTATTCATTGTGGTATGTCAGTTATTCAAAAATGTATACATTATCTATTAATATTTGTTTAAAAGCATACATCTCTATGACAGCTTAATTAATACAGAACAAAACATTTAGCTACATATTGTATATTAGTTGGGCCTAAAGCAACTGACTGCATGACTGTCTTTATCCTGTGTCTTAAGTTTGACTTTTAACTGTGTTAACCAGATTAACTAATAGTTTGGGCCATACTAATTTTAAATACATAGCAAAATATGCAGCAGTCTGAGGTAATTAAGTGATTTAGTGACTAAGAAGTGTACTAAATAATCATGCTTGCATACTATTCACATCTGTACTACTGATGTCTATGGTGAATAGTATGGCTTAGATAGTATAGAGTGGTGAAGAATAAGCATGCCATTTTGAAGACAGTTGTTAATGATGTTAATGATTTGTTCAGTGCCAGGAAAACTGAAATGTGTTAAATAGCCACTCATGTCTTATTCATCTGTACATACACACTAATAAAGTCCCAAATCAGAGTACTTGTCTATAAGTGAGTGGTAAGTATGACATGGTGTGTCCTCACTTCCCCTTGCACGCATGTACCCTCTCTGTTCACCCGTATCTCCATGAAGGCATCTGTTGTCAGGAATCCTAATGCTCATGCCAGCGTGCATAAATCATCCCTCCCTCTGTCCCTTCTTTTCTCACTCTCTCTCTCTCTCTCTCTGTCTCTCCCACTTATAGCCTACCCTCAACGGTAGAATCTTCTTCCTTTCAGGACTGAAAATCTCTTTCTGTCTTTCTCTGCCTGGGTTCTGAAAAGCAAGTGATGTGACATCATGTAATGTTAAATATTTTTACTGTCAGTGTTGAATACAGGAACACATATAAATCATGGGGCACATTATTCAGGGTCAGCAGCCCAGGAACACTAGGCGCGAGGTGAAATATCTTGGATGGGATGCCAGTACATCAGAGGGCACCATGCACATTCATACACTCATTCACAAGCAGCAGCAAATACTACTTTAACCTCTTTAAACTCTTTAACATTTGCTGTGTCCAACATTCAAATTCAGATCTAGTTTTATAGCAGGAAAACCAAAACAGCTCACAGATGTTCTGTACTCTAAATAAGCAAAGATTAAAAACAGTATTTTAAAAATATCCTCTGTCCACTAAGTTGTGAAGTAGCTTTATTTGTCACATATACATTACTGCACAGTGAAATTCTTTCTTTGCATATACCATCCTTGGAGGATTAGGGTCAGAGTGTAGGGTCAGCCATGATGCAGGGGACCCCTGGAGCAGGGAGGGTCAAGTGCCTTGCTCAAGGGCCCAACAGTGGCAGCAGTGCTGGGGTTTGAACCCCAGTCAACAACCCAGAGCCTTAACCACTTGAGCTAACACCACCATATTTTGGCCTCTTATAAATACAATTCAGCTTCATTATACAGATTCTTAGAATGGCATTATGCCAACTTTTAACCGCAGTTAAAATCTTAAAACAAACACAATAGATGCCAGATCTTTTCCATCACTATTTACACATTGTCACAGGTTAGATGTTTCCCCAACACTTGTATATAATAAGAACAATTCAATCAAAGCTGACTAAAGTCATCTCTTACCTCACATTGTGGCTGTGTTTATGTTCTGGTTCTGTTGGACATGAACGCAATGTTTGCTACCATTGACCAAGAAATTTACATAAAATGCATTCATGTTAAACAGACAATTTCCTGCTTGGTTAAGGTCTTATTTAATGGCCTGTTGTGGTGATGTAATGTGTAACATTGCTGTCTCAGTGCTCCAGGGCCGTTGGTTTGTTTAGTGAGCTCAGGTTACTGTCTGTGTGAAGTTTCTATACATGTTCTCCATTAGTTCATGTGGATGGATCTCTGGGTTCTATGGTTTCCTCCCACTTCCAAAAAAAATGGGTGTAGATGGATTGTTGATGTTAGATTCCCTTTAGGTGGGTAAAAAGGAGAATGTGTGCCCTGCAATAAACGGTCAACCCATCTATAGGAAACATAATTATTGCACTGATTAAAGTGTGTCTTTACTGTGTGTTATTATAATTACCTTGTTAAGAACATCTAATCTTTTATATAAACTTTAAGATTATTATTATTATTATTACTATTATTATCATTATTATCGTTGTTGTTGTTGCTGTTACTTATGCAAATAGTTTAATAAATAATTAGATTGGTTCAGCAAAGCCATTGCCATTCTCAGAATTCACTAAGGAATAACTGCCATGTCATTTGCGTTATTAACTGAGATTCTTCTCTCCAAACAAATGCATTTGAGCTGCTATTGTTCCTCCATTGCTGTAATCTTAGACGCTGTTACCATAAAGCATTTGCTGTGATATGGCTCCTTGGGTTTCAGAGGGAAAAAAGCCCGCCATTGTTTCCTCTGTTAGTGAAACACAGCACTGCAGATATCATCAGGGCAAGGCTGCTAATTCCAGCCGCTGAATTCTTCCACTGCAATTAGAGGTGCTCGCCAGAGCGCTTACCGCCATGAATGCCTGTTGTTAGTGGATACCTGTTGTTATGGTTACAGTTTCCCTCTGCTGCTGGCAACAAGACCTGAAGTGCTTGTGAGCTCAGCGTCAGTACAGAGACACTAGACATAAACGCTGTCTTTTCCCTCAGCAAACACACTTGCTTACACACTTGCTTACACACACACACACACACACACACACACACTCAACAAACGGCATGCATAAAAAATGCAAATGGATATCTGGGTACATGTAGATAAATGCAAAAGTTTTTCCCTTTATTATAATAAAGACAGAAAACAAGGGTTTCAATGTTCATGCTTATTATAAAATCTTCATAAGTGGTCACAAACTGTACTGTATGTTCACATATTCATAATGAAACAATCAAAATTAGATCCGTTTTCATCCCCTGTCAGAATATATAAATATTCTTTAAGCACTTGTATGCCCACACTTCACCTTTATAAATGCCTCTGACCTTTTGAGTATCCTCTGAACAACATTTGGAGCCTCTAAGTGGTAATCTTTGCCAATTGTTCCTGACACGTCTGTGCTAAATCTGTCAGGCTGTTTGGCGTTTTTTTCTGTTGACTTTGCCTCATGTTTCGGTTCATGGTCCTGTTGCAGGATGCACCCACGCTTCATTATTAAGTTCTTGATTGATGGTAAGAGGCTTTTTTCTAGGATCTGTTTATATTGAAGTTCATTTATTTAACTTTTCACGTTCTGCTGAGATCCTGATGAAGACTCACACCACCCAATCATCAGTCCTCCATCTATCACGTTCGTTCGTAGAAATTCGTTTGAAATATTTTAGGACAGTTTCAGTTGCTTACAAGTGATCAATATAACACACCTATAGCACTGTTTATTATATGTGTGTCAAAAATTCCACTATAATTATGTCCCTACGAGGCCTTTAGACATCCAACAAACACGTCTCTCTCATTGTTACATGCCGCTTTTTTATGAAAGAAGATTAACCAATCAGAAACATGATTTTCCCTCGCATTTTTGTCTGAAAATTTAAGCACCTAGCTACACACTGAGCATCAAGGTGGAAGCTGATGAAATACTGGAAGTCAACTTGTGGCAAAAAAAAGAAGTGTAGATCTAGTTTCTTCAAGTCTCATTTTCCACCCTTTACTATCACATTCATTTTTTAAAAATCTTTTCCAGTAGAGCTGTAATCAAGCTATTTGAGTTCCTCTGCCTAATTTTATTTATGTGGCAAAAGTGAGTGACCAATAACTCCTGGCTATGCACTATGACTGTTTTACTCACATTCAATTCCATTTAATTTTATATTATTTGTATAGAGCTTTTAACAGTGGAAATATGTTATATTTATCCCCAATAAGCGAGCTAGAGGCAACAGTTGCGAGAAAAAACTTCATGAGATGACATGTGGAAGAAATCCTGAGAGGAACCAGACTCAACAGTGAATCCATCCTCATCTGGGTAACACTAGAGATTGTGATTATAAAGCATTTCCTTTCTGTAATTGTACACCATATAGTAACCAAGTAACCACATATAGTAGCTTTGGAGCAATTTATGATTATGAGCATCAGGGTAATTCTTGAATTCATTAGAGTTGTATAAGTTATGTAAGTAATCATAAGTCATATCAAATAATTTATCAACTATTCAGCATTCCCTAAATAACCCAATACTTCCACCAATAAATCCACTTGCTTCCCAAAAAAAACAAACAAACTTGTTCCAAAACTTGGTTTGTTGATGACTTTTACTGCCACTCACTTCAGACATGTTTGCTGTCTACATATTTCTGCTATTTTTCTTGGTTGTTCCATGGTTATTTTGTGTTGACATTTTGACATTTCTAGATTACTGTCATTAATGTTGGCAACAGTACAGTGTAAATGTTTTGATATTTGTGAATGTTTGCTATTTTTTTGCAGACCATTTTCCTGATCATATCTAAACTTCACTTTTTAACTTTACTGCTTTAACCAAAATGCTTGAAATTTACTTTGAATATAATGAATATAACTTGAAAAGGACTCAATAAACTACAATCAATCATTAGTCACTTTAATTTAGACAAATGATGTCTAAATGAACACAAACCTTTGAACATGAGTTTTTCACTTGCTCTTTATAAATAAAATGTAAAACCGAGGTATATGTTCAATATAGTGTCCAGAAAACTTAGGCAACTGTATACACGTTAACATTCATACAAAATTCCTTCAGAAGTTGAATTTATCTCTAGGCCAAAGTACACCAATATGATCCTACCAATTAATGCTGACAAAGAACGAAGCATAACTCCTTTAAGTTTACCAGAATAAATGCTATGCCTCTTAACTACAGGCTGTGGGGAATGTGGTAGCTCAGTGGTTAAAGTGTGTGGTTACTGGTAAGCTCAAATCCCAAGTCCACTAAGGTGCCTCTGGTGGGTCCCTGAGCAAGCTCCTTAACCATCAGTTGCTCTGGATGAAGTGATCTACCAATAACCATCAATTTTCACAGCTCGTTGTTCCTGCACCTGGGCAAGCATTACACTCAAAATAGCCTAACTGCAGGTCAATCCTGACATGCACTGACAATCTGTTGAAAAGTGTTAATGTGATGAGATGTCCATATCTACCACATTCCATTATAACCATGAGATGGCTGTTCACTGGTGCTGTTATTTTGGGATGTTGTAGGTGTTTAGACACTGCTTTCATCAACACTTTAACCTTTGAAGTGGGTCACATCTCCTTTTGCCTCTTGAGTAGAAGCTAGTGTTAACCAGCAAGGTAAAGGGCACTACCTTGTCTCCATCATTCTCTCAACATCTTTTATATTCTGTGTATCTATGTTCCAGTGAAATGCAAACCTGGTGTCGTGTTTCTCGAGCCTGTCATTTTCAATGTGGCCAGCACAGGAAACATCCAAGGTCACTTCTTCACCAACAGAAGCAGCATATAACCTTCTCTAGAACAACAGCAGACATTTGTTTGTGTTTATACACATATGAACACAGCTGTCCCACAGGAGTCACTGAGGATACTGTGCACCATATTTACACTCAGGAGCTGTTTTATCCTGGCATATAAGGGGCCTACCCCAAGGACACTGGGCATGAGGTGGGAAAACACCCTGGGTATCTCTCTCTCTCTCACACACACACACACACACACATTACATTCTTGATATTAGTATTCTGTTGGGGAGGTAATGTTGTAAGAAGAGCACAAATTATAAAGTGCAAATTTAATTACTTTATGAAGAGGTAGGTCTTTAGTCATTTTAAGTCATTTTTAGTCGTTTTAAGTAGGTGCTAACTAACGCTGTGGATATTATGTACATTTAACAATAAAGACTTGAATATACATAAACCTCACACTTAAACCCACTATCCCTTATTAAGTTATTTGTTTGTTTGTTTATTTGTTTGTTTGTTTACATTTCAGACACTGAATATTTTACTCCCTTCTGTGTGCCAAAGAAAGTAACCTCCTTAGGCATGTCCCATTCAGCCATGTTTTTTAAATGTGTTTATTTCAACATGTACATTCACTACAATTTGTGATGATTGAATGCTTGCTAAGGTTTATTCCATTCTAAAGGCTCAATCTGACACTTTAACCACAATACACCTGTCAGAAAGAGATCACCCTGCAAAATACACAATACACATCTATCAAGGCCAGATCTTGTTGTTTCTGTGTGTGAATGATTATGTAAGAGCTTAAGGGAAACGGAAAGGATTTACAAGCCAGGAGTGTGTAGTGTAATTGTGACAGATGGGCAAAGACAGATGTCCATTGTAACTGAAAATAAGTCCTGACAGATGTTAGAGCCAAAAACCTGCATATAAAGTATAAGGTACATAAAGGTTAATGCCAGCCATTCAGTAAAGAGCTGTCTTAACACTGTTAAATGTATGATAAATGCTGTTATAAAATATTCTTCCTCTTCTGTTGGGATGCAACAGGCTGAGATGTTCAGGTCAAACATCTATATCAGATTCCAGCTCATTAGATAGACCCCGGGCCATCTGTAAGATATAATCCCTACAAGTGAGTCATGTGCGCACCCCAAGTTATCTATCCAGAGACTGATACACCTCTTGCAGATCTACATCTGAGCAGCTGCCATTTTTATAATATATCAGCTGGCACATCTCTATTCAGAAGAGCAACAGCTCCACTCTAAGGCTTACCAAAATTGCCTCACCCAATCATGGAGAGTATGCACAGAAGCAGAGGAACCTAATTTCTAAAGCTAGTTCTCATGACCTTATTCTTTCAGTCACTACCCACAACACCTGACCAGGGATGCATTCTAGTTTGACCAGTAAACAAAGATATTCCTCCAGAAACTGAGCTACTGCTTAAGCACTACAGAGCAATGCATTGACTCTAACACTACTGCCACTGACCCAATCTCTTTGTCACACACATTCTTTCTAAAACTACTTAAACTACTTAAATAGAGCAAGGTTTATCCCCTCAGCTGAATAGAAGGAACGTTCACTGTACTCATACAGATACTGGGTGAAACAAAATAGTGACCCAGATACCACATACCCCTGCAATACCACCCATAGCAGATGTGCCAATAATATGCAATTTCCAAATCCAAAAAAATCATTTGCACACTGGAACTTCATACTCCCATGACACTCCAAAAGCTGGACAAGAGTAAAGAGGTTGTCCATTGTTCCATGACCTTTGTCAAGAGTGCATGTGTCCTACTAGCTCCTTGTTTGACTTAATGGATGAGATCCATTGGCATACCTGCACATAGACCCTGGCATAGACTTTACCTGCGAGGCTGAAGAGTGTGATTCTCATATAACTAGATCACATCCTCTGGTCCCCTTTTTTAAAAATAGGTGCAACAATCCCAGGTTGCCAGTTCCAGATTTCCATGAAACTTTGAAGAGGGCAACTTTTTCCTGGGCAAAATCTCATCTACACTGCATCCACACTCACCTGCATTTGCTTAGTACAGTATTTGCATGGCCTCATCTCCCTCTCCTGAGGTACCTAACAAACTGCCAGCACATCTTTGCAGCCATCCGAAGAGGATTGTTTTCCACTGTCTTTCCTGAACTTTTGCTTCTGGAAGTACTGTTTTGTTGCAGCTCTTTTGGCCCTACTATGCCTTATAAATAAATAAAAAGAGCTATCTATTAGCTATACTCAGAAGGCCTTCTTTTTCAGAATGGAGGTTATTTGACTACTGGTGTCCACCAACAAGTCCTAGGAAAGCAGCCATAACAGGAACTAACCACATTCCAGGTACAACTTCTTTTCAGCTGTCTCTGTGAATAAGAAATTGAACACAAAACTGTCAATTGCTGCATGTTTTTGTATTGTACACCATTCTGTTTAAACTCTAGAAACTGTTGTGCATATAAACCCCAGGAGATCAGCTGTTTCTCAAGTACTAATACCAGCCTGTCATACACCAACAACCATGCCGCACATTTTCACATTTTTTGCCCATTCTGATGTTTAATGTGAACATTAACTGAAGCTATTGACCTGTATCTTCATGATTTGAACTCATGTGATTTGCTGATTGATAATTGGACAATGGTGTTGGAGGTAATAATACATCTTCTGAACTTATTTTGTTTATTAAAATTATTTTCATTGTCCATCTTGTGTTAGTGTTTAGCTTATAATTGGGTGGTTGGAAAACAAAAGTTGGTCTAAAATTGCCACTAGATTATAGCCTATATTTTGGGTTACCTATTGTGAATACTGCAAGTAATTGTACAAAATGTTAATGAGATGTCAAAAGTTACTTAACTGATAAATTTATAAATAGCTCTTTATATGACTCAGAGTCTATTATTATATATGTTTCTTTATTTCATGATGTGCTAAGGATTAATGCATGTATTAATTAATATACAAATATAGGGATAAGTCAGGAGTATTCGGACATCTGGGAAATTGGGACATTGTAATTTAGTAACGTTTAATTTCTGGCCTGATAAGTGAAAGTAAAAACCTATCCATACTTGATAGCATGACTTAATACCACCTTGTACCACCTTATGAAGGGGTGTGATCAGCATCAGACAGGAAGTTAACCACAAAAATCTTAGGCTAAGAAAAATGAGATGTTTTTTCAAAAGGTTATCAAATTATCATGACTAATATATTTCAAATATTTGATACACAAACAGGCTAACTGTAACAAAATACTCCAAATAATGTACATATGTTTAGAATATTTTTTTCAGGGAAAAACGTTATGGGTTTTGAAAATTGAAGTATGTTTTTACCTTTATTGCAGAAATAGATGGATTATACAATGTTACTTATGCCAAAGTTTAAATATGTAGTAATATGATGTTCTTAGAAAATTAGATGTATTTGGAAAATATTTTGTCCTGTTGTGAAATTTGATTTCTTGATGCCATAAATAAATGTTACAAATAATGTTTTACACATGTCGTTCAGAATCAAAGTAAACGCCTAATCCAGGGAAAATATGTCCCAAATTCCCAAATACGCTGTCCCAAATTCCCAAACATTCTGTCCCAAATTCCCAGACATGTCATTAAGCATATCATTAAATCAGACATGTCTCATTCGATCAGTCTTTCTTTTTTGGGATATGATCTAAACACTTTCCTTTTGCATGTACATTGTCAACAGTTTCAGAAACATGCACCTGTATTCACTGTAAACACGGTCATCTTTAATTCAGGGGGTAAAAAGATGGGTGGCGTTTAAATACTGCTAAGTGACAGGAGGATGAGGAGGTTTCCCCGTCTCTCTGACATTGTGAGGATTCCCTCACCGCGCTGAACGATGAGCGCTGTTTTCACGTCAGGAATCATCCTCGTTATTTTGTCATCCGGGTCTTCAACTCGCCTCTCGCGGCTTTATTTACTTTCCAGTGACCACAGAGCTCGCGCTGGCGCTCCTTGCGCGCGCTCTTTATCTGCCAGGTTAAAACAGCGTTAACATTTTTTAAACTTCAGTGCGGAATCAAATTGAGAAAACAGTTCCTAATAAGTGAATCTGATCGAAATCTACAGGTCTTTTTTTTAATGTTTTCCTGGTGAACATTTCATGGCTCCGGAATGGAGATAGCCTTGGTGAGTTTGGAGAACGGCGGCGCGAGAGGGAGCGCGAGCGATGCCGGAGAAGGCTGTCGTAGCGCACGGGAGCAGCACTCGGCTTTAGGGCGAATCGACGAGTGTGTCAAAGAGCTGAACCTGGAACCGAGCTCGTGGAGAATGAACGACGTGAGCGACACGTTCAGCTGTGCCGAAAGCGCCGTGGATGCGCTGCTGCGCGCCGACCGCGTCCCTCACCTCTTTGACGAGGACCTGTCGGACGTGGTGGACGTGGTGGACAACGTGGAGCATGACGGGAGCAATGAGCGCGTGCTCATTAACATCGCAGGTCTGAGGTACGAGACCCAGCTGGGCACCCTAAACCAGTTTCCTGACACCTTGTTAGGAGATCCAGACAAGAGGATCAAGTACTTTGACCCACTTCGAAACGAGTACTTCTTTGACCGAAACCGGCCGAGCTTTGATGGGATCCTGTACTTCTACCAGTCAGGTGGGAAAATCCGGAGGCCTGTCAATGTGTCCATCGATGTATTTGCTGATGAAATACGGTTCTACCAGCTGGGCGAAGAGGCTATGGAGCGCTTTCGTGAAGATGAGGGCTTTATAAAGGAAGAAGAGAAACCCCTACCACACAATGAGTTTCAGAAACAGGTCTGGCTCATTTTTGAGTACCCCGAAAGCTCAAGCCCTGCCCGTGGCATCGCTATTGTATCTGTGATTGTCATCACCATATCCATAATCACTTTCTGCTTAGAGACATTGCCTGAGTTCAGGGACGAGAGAGAGCTTCAAGCAGCAAGCAGGACAGCTGCCAACTCCACTTTACAAGCTCGCCCATCACTCACATTCTCCGACCCTTTTTTTGTTGTTGAGACCACCTGTGTGATTTGGTTCACTTTTGAGCTTATTGTGAGGTTCTTTGCCTGCCCCAGCAAGTCAGAGTTCTCCAAAACTGTCATGAACATCATTGACATCATGTCCATCATGCCTTACTTCATCACGGTAGGGACAGAGCTGGTGGAGCAGCAGCACGGTCCGGAGCATGACAACGGACCACAGCAACAGCAGGCCATGTCTCTGGCCATCTTGCGAGTTATTAGACTAGTGAGAGTGTTTCGCATCTTCAAGCTTTCACGCCACTCCAAAGGTCTCCAGATCTTGGGGCAGACTCTGAAGGCCAGCATGCGAGAGCTAGGCCTCCTCATCTTCTTCCTATTTATTGGTGTAATCCTTTTCTCAAGTGCGGTGTTCTTTGCCGAGGCTGATGAGCCTGAGTCCCATTTCTCCAGCATCCCAGATGCCTTCTGGTGGGCTGTGGTTACAATGACCACCGTGGGATATGGTGACATGAGGCCTGTAACAGTTGGAGGCAAAATTGTAGGCTCACTATGCGCCATCGCTGGTGTGTTGACCATAGCATTGCCTGTGCCTGTGATCGTATCCAACTTCAACTACTTCTACCACAGAGAGACTGACCAGGAGCAAGCTGCTCTTAAGGATGATCCCTCCAGTGATGTCCATGGATGCAACAGATCACCTCCGAATTCCACAGGAGACATAGAAAGTCAGGACACACCCGTGGGGAAGGCCAACATTAAAGCAAACAGCAGCACAGACATTAAAGATTCCCTCTATGCTTTTTGCTTAGACACAAGGGAAACAGACTTGTAGAGTAAGTTTGCATTATAACCATAAGTCACCAAGACAGCAAGGTGTCTTGATACCTTTAAATTGAATTTTATCAGTATAGATCATCAAAATGCTTAAGACGCTGTATGTCTTATAGACTGGTGTAAGTCTTTGCACACCTGAAATGATTTTGTTGCCGCAATCCTTTTTCAGTAGACCCCCAACAGAGCTACTTTTTTCTATAAAACCAAGCTGGATACAACGAATACTTAACACTTAACACTTCAGGTGTCAGTTCAACACAATCTAAACTGAAGAAAATTTATTTTCTGAAATGTATTGTGTTAAATGTACCATGTCAGGCTCATGGCTGCTGATATGGTTGTTTCAAATGCAAAAGAAATCATGGAGCTCCAGTAGTGCATGGAAGCACATAAATCACTTGAATAAATTATAGACACCTCCAAAACACAGCTTAGTATTTTCTTTAACACAAGATTCATACTTTTATGATCACAACTGTTAAAATAGATCAAATCCATTAAAATAGAAAGTGTAAGAGTGCTTCCCACCAACATGGAAAGCTTGAGTTCATAAGGATAAGACTACTTTTTTCTGACCTGGACCTCAGAATCAGGATGGACAGAGAGGCATACTGGGAATAAAGAATCCAAACCTGACAGTGAGAGCATCAGGTTTGCTCAATACAAATCTTCAAGAGGATCACCTCTAGACTGTCTTACAGATAAAAGGTCAGTAGCTCCATTCACTTTTTTTGTACAAATCATTGTTGAAACTTCAGCATTTGCTTAGATGTAAGTTTTTCTTTACTAAGTAATACTTTTAATCTTACTATTTTGAAAGGCTGTTGTAATTATGGCTCCAGTAACAGAAAAAAAATGAAATGAAAAAGAAAACATTTGTATTTTTGTTAAATATGACTTTTTGGTAAATGTTTTTTTTTTTTCATGCAGGGCTAAGGTGGTCTTAGATGAATAGAAGGATCTTAACGATTAGGTTGAAATACATTAGAGCAAATCTTTTAAGTCAGGCAATTGTCATTGGGTATTGGGTTTGACCCCAGCCAGTAAAATGCATTTGTTCAAAAGAAAATCCATCCTGCTGACACCATCGTGAGTCACATGATCAGTAAAGATAAGAAAGCCAGTTTCACTGGCAGTCATACATACCCAGGCCACAGTGATTCACAGATGAAGTGGTAATCTTTGGATCATGAGTGCTTGTTTCTCTCAACACATTTTCACATTCAGTCATACTGGTTCATGTTAATATTATCTAGTCTGGAATGAAGATTTTTTTTTTAGAATACTGTGAACTGCTTTTAAAAAGGTTAAATAGAAAGATTTGATCAAAGATTTAAAATGTTTTGCGTAACAAGAAAATAGATTTCAATATTGTTTTTCCTGTCTTGCTATCATGCATGTATGCGGCCACGTATTACTTTGTCTAATGATGTTGATATGCTTGTTCGGAGCACATGAATAAACAAATAAATATTTAATCACCAAAAAAAGGACAAAAATAAAAAGAAGAATTTCCAAAATTAGTTCTACCTTTTCAGCTATAAATTTACCTCCGCAATTATTTAGCGAAATAATAAATAAATATGGCTGATAAAGATAAACAGATCTTGAATATTGTCCATATATAAATTAGTGCAGTGTATTTTTTTACCACTGTTTATAAATCTGACAACATATTAGAGCACAAGACCTCAAAAACACACCAGTAACTTCCGGTTTGTTCGTATTCAGCTCGAGCTAAGTGCGAATATGAAGCATGTTCAAAATAAACGATGAGCACTGCTAAACGGAGGCCTAAAGGAAGCTTGAAGACTTGTGAAGTATTATAATGCATTATTAATTACTGCTGTAATCATCCCTCAAAAGGAATGAATCACTTGCTTCATAAAGAGTAGCTACGTTTATCTATTTTGTTGCAATAACTTACAGATGCTAGCTATTAGGAAATACTAGCTCTTAATACTAGCATTTAACTTTCCCAATTCATTTTTACTGACAAATCTGCCTGCCCCTGCAATTGGCTGTAGCTGTTAGCCAATTACCTTGTGTTGCCCTTCAGTGCACTTCAACAGCAACAAAAAACGGGGAGCTTATGGTTGTTGGTGTATCCATAACTACATAACTACTACATGTATCTATCTATAACCACAACAAACATATTCACAATTTTATTGTCTGTCACTGAAAACTTCATTTGGTTATTATTTGGCACTGTGTATTTTAATCCCGGCTGCTTACTTAATTCTGGACCCACCACATTCACTACACACCAGTGTTATGAATGCAGCCTTTCCATGTCATGTAAGCATTATATCTGATCCCCAGCTCCCATCTGAAGGAAAATATATAAACTGCCTGTTCCCACAACATATTTGGATGGGTCCAGTCAATATATATTGGTATATTTCTATTAATATACTGTAGATATAAATATTCTTAAAGGAAAGTGGGCAATCTGCAGTTTAACCCCTTAAACACCCAACCTATTATTCATTTATTCATCATAAAGCAGATTATTAAGTTTCTACAATGAATAATTCAGCACCTACAGTGAAACTTTAAAGAGGTTTGACGAGTTAACCTCATAGACACTGTTCCATTTGAAATATTATATCCTAGGGTACAGAGCCAAAAAAACATGTCCAACTACTTACAGACTGTGCCATCGCTGGGACTAGAATCTCCATGCCAATGTTATAGATACTTTTGCATTATTAAGTAGTGCATTCACACGGGGCCTTGGATCTCTGTCTTAATGTTAAACGTCTGTGAGAAGTGCTCTAAAAGCGCTCTAAATCTGCAGACGGTTTCCCCAGCTCAGTGTCGGGGGAATTTGTGAATTGTGGGAAAACATGGCTTTTTCAAGGCTTGGCCACAATATAAGGTTTCACTAATTTGCATTATATACATTATTATACATTACAGTATATTATTGTAATGCAGTATGCTGAATATTTTGATACGAGTATAATCGATATTATATATATACAGTAGTGTTGCGATGAAAAATGTGAGATTTGTGTATTAGAAACTAAAGTGAATATCAGTGGAACCTGGAACTTGGAGGGTGCTAGAAAAGAGTCTTGTCCAAAAACAGCTGAGTTGGGGATTATTAGTCAACCTTTTGTCAATGGTGCTTTGAGCTTTAGCAAGATTTGGGCTTTAGCAAGATAGATATCAATAGATATCGTTATTCCTGTTAAAATTGGACATTTATATTTTCCCTTATATATATATTTATGTATGCAGATTGCACATACCGTATTATTTATTGTCATTTATATTTATATTTGTCTTTTTTTATCTACATACATGTATATACTATATATTTTTATAAATATTATATTATATTACATTATCATATTATTTTATTATATATTATTATATTATATATAATATATTATATTATGATTATTATTTATTATTAATGTTTATATTATATACATACTTTTACTTTTACTTTTAATTTTATTTATATATATATATATATATATATATATATATATACATATATTTGTATATGTATATCTGATACACAATTGGCTTTACATAACTATTGGTGTTTTTCATAATTTATCATGTCTTTAATTTCTACTATGAGTTTTTATTCTTCCTATTTTTCTATATATATATTTTTATTACCTATATCCCTATACTTTTCTTGTCCACACACTTTACTTCTTTCTTCAAATGTAGGACAGTCATAAAAAGCATTTCACTAACATGTCGTACTGTGTATGATTATGTGATAAATAAAATTTGAATTTGATTTTTAATTCATGATGCTCTCGAACCGGCATGGCATTTTTAAAAAATAACACACTGTTATTAGATTTATTTAGTATTTTAGAAAAATTATTAGACATAGATCTTAATCTAAACAACGCCTGTGTATTGCCATCATTCACTGTATATATTCTATATGCCCAGCAAACCCATCCCTCATATTAGAGATGACTAAGTAGGAAATGTGATATAATCAAACAAATATTTTCAACACCCTGCACAAGCTAATCCTGAATAGGAAGAGAGGAAGTTCATTGGATTTCCGAATCTCATCCATAATTAAGTTAATAACAGGGACAAAAGCAACTGGCAAGTCTTACAATCTTCCATCCGTTCTGGAGGCTGAAGTGATTATAGCTGTGATGGCATGGCATGGTGCAAGGTCACAGACCAGAAAAGGCCAACAGCATGAGGCCTTGGCATGGTTGCCATGGAATGGTTGGCATATCAACTGGCATAGAGCACAGGGCAAGAGGGCAACGGGAAATGCTCCTGTGCTCAGATGACAATACACTTTCATAAGACTGTTAGATCAGTGTTGTGGGTAAGAAACCCATGACAAACTATTCTCCTTGGCTATCTCAAAATTGTTGACTTAAGTTGATGACATACAACAGCATCAGTATTTTTATACGCACTTTTACTTAGAGTCCATTTAGGTTATACCTAAGTTAATTCTCTGAGTGGTCCATTCAGATTATTAAAACTACCTTCATATAGATCATGCCTCTGAGGTCGTCAGATTTTTATGGAAGTTTTTATTGTCATTTCAACCATATATAGCTGACGCAGCACATAGTGAAATGGAACAATGTTCCTCTGGGACTATGGTGCTACATAAAACATAGATCTACATACAATAACACAGCGCTATGGAATTAAAAAGTAAGTTAACCTAGCCACTTAAAATGCATAGTGTACAACCTAGGGCAAATAGTGCAAGACAAGAGACAGCTCAGACAGACAATACAATATGCTAAAGGACAGAAACATAAAATTGTGCTGACCAGTATACAGCCTGTGTGAACCACTGTGCAAAGAAAATGATGCTTGTTAAACATATGCACACATAGGGTTAGGGTTATGTTTTTTTTTCTGGATGCAGTGGGAAGATGGCACTAAACTTAATACTGCTCCTTACTCTACCTGATATCATACAGAAAATTTCACTCAGGATTACACGTAACTAAGACACACCTCTGTTTTAGGTGAACTCCACCCTGTGTGCCTGTAGTTTTGTTAGATGTGAGAATATGACTGTGCACAATTTCAGCATTTGCTCATTATGCATGCATGCATTAGAGGAATAAGGAATATAGTCGTATATGTGTGCTAAACTAGTACAAGCATACATGACTAGGGAGAAGCATACAAGCCCTTTAAATAACGACACGCTTTCTTCATTAGAGCAGGCAGACTAAGCTGCAGGGAAACACATCTGTTCCACATGTCTGACCTGAATCTGCCTTAAAGCTCCTACTGTAACAAACAACACAACCTTTATTACAAATACAGCTCCATGAGGAATAATTGTAGCCCTATGCAAGATACATTTGTGCTTGACAGTAATTTGGTTTGCCATGAGACTGGTAATGCACAATCTACTAATTTGTTTTTCAAATGCAAAGCAGCCAGAAGTATTTTTAACAGTGAAAGAGGGCACGGGTTCAAGGGAATGTCTCTTTGTATTATTTCAGTCTGACAAATTCTGAATTCATGCAGTTAGTACCAAACTTGCAGAACTGACAGTGCTGGTCGAAGGATTTTAAACACCCTGTATTTTAGATTTCTGGCTTAAACAAGAAATGGACTCATCTGTATAAGAAAAGTATAGGTATTAGAACATTTTATTTTCTTAGAACCCCTGAATGTCAAATTAGGAAATGGCCTAGATTATTATCTAGTAAAGACTTTAGACTATAAAGTACTTATTTATAGTCATATTAGGATCAGTCCCATTGAAAACCTTTAAAAACATAAACATTGTTCTTTGGTGGAACACCTGAGTAATATTTTATAATACCTTTTGATACCATTGTGTGTGGTATTAATATTGATTAAAGCAGGAATAAAACATTATGACCTCCAGGTATACCTGCTATAAGTAAATACTCTCGTACTTTGTGTTACGCTTTTTCTTATTTTATTATAAAGTCTGCCACCTTGTCCTCTTGGAAGCCTGATCTTGCCTCAGTCTCTCATTAGTGATAGAAGAAAGACAAGAAGTGGCCCATATGGTAGTTATTACATCCAGCTAACTGTCTGGTGGTATTCAGCTGCTAGGACATGGAGAACAGCCAGAACTGCAGTGATATGCAAGACTGAGAGTTCTGTGGATGTAAAGAGACAAGTGAATGAAACTGCCATGCCTGTGCTTGCCTGTTCATATGGTCAATATGACTTTGATTACTTAAAAAAAGTATGACTGCATGATTTCCACTTCACTGCACCACTATGCATATAGTAGAGCTGAAAATGGGTTAGAATATTTTTTTTGGCTTAGGGCTGGCAAGCTTCAAAGCCACTTACTCTATATTAGAGAAGCTTAAAGGTCCTATATCCTAGGTTGTTTTATCCTTTTCCCTGCAGTCTACTTGAAACTTTTATGTGACTTCATGTACATTAAAACACTTCTTTTGTTTCTCTCTTTGTCCCTTAGATTTAAATCAGCCTGCTTTTGTTACTATGTCCTTACGAGTGCTACATGTAAATAATTTCTTTCGTTTTGACTGAATGATAATCTTACAAGTGAAATGATGCACATACTTTTGGCCATATAGTGTATCTTGTTAGCATTAGCATATTGAGAACATTAACAGAAACGCCTGAAATCAGTGTACGCTGAATAGTACTGAATAGATCAAATATAAGAATCAAATATGTGACTTATGGCTGGCATGATGGGTAGCATTGCTGAATCACAGCTACTTTTTCCTCATGTGCACATGCGTTTCCTCTGGGTTCTCTGGTTTTGTTCCATCTCCGTAAAGCATGCCAGTAGGAGGATTGGCTGTGGTAAATTGCCCCTAGGTGTGAGTGACTGTGTGTGCACAGTGTCCTGTGATGAATAGGTTTCCCATCCAGGGTGTATTCATGCGTCATAACCAGTTATCTTGGGTTAGGCTCCAGATCAACCAAGAACCTAACCAGAATAAATCTCTTTAAGTCTAGGATTGTTTTTAAAATTTGTTCAGCACAAATGTGGCATGTTCTGGGATATTAGAATGCTGCCTTCACTCCATTAAGTGCTGTACACTTCAAAATGATTAGGTGGGGCAAACCTGCTATAAAAATAGTAGGCAGGGTTGACTTTCTGTAAGATGGAGGGACGGGGCTAACCTGCTTTAAAGTGAATTAAAATAAAATAGGTTCATTTCTGTGATGCCAAACAAACAAACAAAAAATCCAGAATGGGCTGTTTTTGCAGCTTAGTTTTAAAACATTTACTACTTTAATATTTTCAACAAAATATATTATCCTTTTTTTCTTCTTCTTTTTTTTCATTGACAGTGGTCCTTAAAGGAAAATATACAAAATATATATTCAAATATACAAAGTATATTTTCAGTATATTGCTGGACTGTGTGTGTGTGTGTAAAATAATCTGGATATACCATTTGTCTCTGTATGTCAAGGCTACCAGGCCAGGAGTAAAAGCTGTTACCATTAGAGCAGAGATTATTATCTAATTTGCAAAAATTCTAGTGACAGCTGTATGCAGAAACCTCGAAATAAGATTACAATCCTTTATACAGTAAAAAAAAACAACAGTATTTCACACAGCATATCAAACAATTGAGAGACTTAAAATTCTTCAACTTAGAGTTGACTTACATTGGTAAAGTAAAGAATTTCCCCCGAAATATTCATGTGCTCAGTTGTTCTGCCAACCTGTAGTGCCATCATCATACTAATTATGTACACTGATTTCACTGCTGATTCCTGCAGCATCTGCGCTAGATTATCCCAAACACGCCTGCCTCATCTGCATTCTACAGCCAATTGCATTATGCAGTTAGTCTCTATTACTCTCTCCAGGAAAGCTGCTCACCATGCTCTGAGGCACCCTCTAATTAAGAGGACAGCACTGAAGAAGATGTTACAGTGATACGTGATAATGATTTACTCCACATTAGGAGTCTGGCATTTTGAATTTGCAATAGGAAAGACTATTTGGAAATGACTGAAATGATTTTAAAATAATATTTAAACGCTAATATTATAAATATATGCATACATACAAACGAATGATTTCTGATGGTGATATTGTTATAGCTGGTATATCTCTCATGTTCTGCATGACTAGGCTTGGTTTATTCTATTTTGCACCATTTTTACAATGCAAATATTTGACAGTTTAAGTGTAGCCTTTTTTTTACTGTCACCAAGACACCAAGGGATCAGAAACATTGCTGTTCCTTATCCTCTGAGTGCTGCCTTCATTAAAACGGCTATATGATTGTTCAGTTTACAAATGTGACAGCTAAAATTGTTACCTAATATCATCTTAAGGACAGGCACCCCAAACAGAAGGTTGCCTTTCCTCCTCTCTAACAAACAGAAAAAGAAAATCACTGCTTCATATTGACTTTTGCAAAACAGCTGTACATCAACCAGGCATAACATTATGACCACCCGCCTAATGTTGTGTTGGTCCCCCTTTTGCTGCTAAAACAGCCCTGACCCGTCATGCACTGTGTATTCTGACACCTCTCTATCAGAACCAGCATTAACTTCTTCAGCAATTTGATCAACAGTAGCTCGTCTGTTGGATCGGATCACACGGACCAGCCTTCACTCCCCATGTGCATCAATGAGCCTTGGCCGCCCATGACCCTGTCACCGGTTCACCACTGTTCCTTCCTTGGACCACTTTTGATAGATACTGACCACTGCAGACGGTGAACACCTCACAAGAGCTGCAGTTTTGGAGATACTCTGATCCAGACGTCTAGCCATCATAAATTGGCCCTCGTCAAACTCTCTCAAATCCTTACACTTGCCAATTTTTCCTGCTTCTAACACATCAACTTTGAGGACAAAATGTTCACTTGCTGCCTAATATATCCCACCCACTAACAGGTGCCATGATGAGGAGATAATCAGTGTTATTCACTTCGGTTGTCACTGCTCATAATGTGATGCCTGAGCGGTGTGTATACTGAATGTATGTATGTATATATGTATGTATGTATGTATGTATAACCTTTGATAATGTGCAGCACTTCACTGCTGTGACTGTAGCATGCACTACTTGTTCCCAAATCCCACTATCTGTTGCATGCCACTGAAGATGTGATGTAGGAACTGAGGAAGTACATTTACTAACTTGTGATAAAATCACTCTCACATATTTTCCTTCAGAATCATGAATGCTTAGGGCTGTGGAAACACTGACAAAACTGAGCTAAATACAGAAGAGTGGACAGTAAAATTGTTTTATAAAACAAATGCTAGTATAACGCACAGCTGAAATGTTAGACAAAGCCATTTTTCCATGGTATCAATATGAATTTGCTACTGCAGGACAAGATAAAGCGTATGGTGACACAGAGTTGTTCCATTCACAGGAATATAGTCTTAACATTACACTAGTCACCTACTTTTTAAATTACTGTGGATTGACCTCCTCAGTCCATGCCTCACTTTTTATTTTTAAAGAAGTTTGCATGTCTTTGAATTAAATGTTAAATGTTTTACCCTTCACCAAGCGACAGGATACTTCTTCTTCTATCTGTGCTATCTACAATGATATTCTTGAGCTGGGCTCTTAAGAATTGCTGTCAATACTCAATTCTCAGATTTCATTTAACTATCCCGAGCTTCTCTCACCTCCCGTTCATTTTCACATGAACGGGAACATTGCAAAGTGCGACATTGCACTGGAGGTGGCGTCAGGTTAAATCTGGAAGTGTGCTTTCTCACAATGCTGACTGCTCCACACATACAGTATACTGCACTGAACTCTAGCATTTATCAAAATCAGCGTTTTTACATTTAACTGTCTGGGTGTAGCAAGATATACAAGACCGCCTGGCTCTCTAAAAGTTCCATCAACAGCTAGGATGGAAGAGATACACTACTTTACCTTAATGCAGGTGACTCATCTCCTGGTTAGCGTTTGCAGTAAACATGAGTGGGGACTGGGTGGATGGATGTTGCAAGGTGTCTAAACTGAATTATGTTCAAATATATCCATCAAGCCATATGCTAGATTAAAACTATGAAGTCATATAGATTTGTGCAGTGACCAGTGTTAAATAGATCAGTTTAATTGAGAGGAAGGAGTGGCAACACTTTTTACCAGTCCGAGGTAAAGTGGTAACTTTCGGTTTTTCAGCACAGGATTGTATTCAGGACAGAGGGTTTTGTGGTTCCTCTGTAACATGGGAAGTTGGAATTACTTTGACTTATTTTGAAAGGAAAATTTGGTGAGTAGTGGAATGGCTGTTGTATAAATGTAATATACTACAAGTGATGATACAAATGAAGCTGCTAACTGACATTTACCCTAACTATAAACAAAAATCGATATATTTTTGGCATGTCCTGTCTGGGTCTATTCTTTACATCATTTATACGTTATAAAATTTATATTTTTAGTATTTTCATCTGGAGCACAGTTAAACTGTCACACACATGCTGATAGAAGGTAACTTAGTTGGTAACAGAGCTAAGTGCACAGTATAGCTAGTACACACTATAGCTAGGACTAATTGTGTTGAACGGGCAAAAGTTGATACACAGAAAAATGTCCCATTTCAAGGAATTATCATGATTGGAAAAAGTCAGAGAAGTGGAAAATAGAGACTTGACAGAAGTCTTGTTGGTTTCTTATCATTGAACAGGTGAATGTGCTGTGAGGAGGTGGCAAGCCGGTTGTCAGTAGGCTGGTGACACTGTACACTTGAGTGTAGGACTATCACAGTTATTACATAATCGCTTATAATGGGCTACATTACAAGATTTATACAAGACTAACTAACTTGCTAATGTGACAGATTTCACTCATTTATTTAACTACATCACCTTTAAACCATTCTCAACCTATGACCATAAATCTCAGAATCTGGGCATCTTAGATACAAGCAAATGTTGTTGTCACTTTAGATCAGCTGTCATTGATTATCAGCCCTTCATACAAGTTCTTTTTTTTTGCCATAAGACAGTTGGTGTTTCCTGACCAAACAGAAAGTTATGTTGTAAATATAGAACAAGTTTAATATTTACAGTGAGCCACCGTACAGCCTGTATGAGATCACATCTCACAGGTTGTGAGATATCATAACGCTGGTTAAAATGGATGCCTATCAGCTGCACTTGATGTCAGCCTTGATTCTAAAAGTGATTCAGACACAGTGTTGGCCTTTCGTGTGATTCAGTGATTGTATCATGCAGTATAGAGACCTATAAATATATATTTTTTGAAAAAGGGAAAGCTGATGGAATGCGAAGACAAGAGAAATGAGAGACTAAGGATATTTATTACTATAACAAATGCTATCAATTAATGTTACATACATTTGAATAGTTTTTGTTAACCATTACCTTTCCTAAGACAGTCCTAGTCTAGTTTCGGAGCTTATATTATTGGTGTTATCACTAAAATAGATCAGTTGTTAAAGATTAATAGCCTTAAAAATGGTAATGCATCCCAGGTATAATTTAAGTTCCTGTAGTGTAAAGGAAACTGATCCCTGGCCTATATAGCTAGAACTTTCTAGGACAAGATCCTGAGAGAGCTCTGTAAACTCATATTGTGATGTCATACCTATAGCTAGACCACTTTCTAGAGAATGCTCTGCTTTCCAGTATTTTGTGGAAAGGGGATTAAAATTCCAGTGAGATACAGCTGTAATCCATGGGTTGCAGTCAATCTATCAGTAATGAATAGAGAAAAGAATAAATATCATTTTAAAGCAGAAAAGGTCCCAGTTCAAAGGTCACTATTCTGCACCTGCTGGCAAAATGTGTTGGAGTTCTTCAGAGTGCTCAAAATCTCAAGCTCTGCAGTTTGAATGGGCTGACCTTTGATTTGAGAGAGAATTATTAAAGCAATGGGAACTACTATGTGGTTAAGGTGGCATTATGGGGATATAATGAAAAAAAAATGACATGTGAGATACATAGGAACAGATGTGCATGTACCCAGTGTTCCATCATGTGCTGATGTGTCTGAATATACAAACATGTATGTGTGCGTATGTATGCATGTACACACCCCCACGTACACACATGCATGCTGTTGACGTGCTTATATATCAAATTTGACATCCAGTATCACCGTAACAGAAACGTACATATAACACTGCCATGAGCACACAGTTCATACAAAAACGTTTGAGTGATGCAGAATAAACACAATGTGCAATGACTTGTATTCATGTAGTGACAGCCTGTAAACGAAATCTGATGAAAGACCGAAATGCAGGTCTGATATTTTGCAGGTAAAACACGTTCAGCTCTGCTAAACCTTTCCAACTGTGTGCTTATTTGAAGACGGCTTGCTTCATTGTGGATTGAGAGCATTAGCTGAAGTGGGGCTTCTAGTGTTAATCTCTGTAGTGGGGGTGGGGTTTGGGTGGGGGGCACAAACAACCATGACTGTGAGTGCGTTATCCTGTCTTCATATGGAAGTGCTTGAAGCAATGAGGAAACAATGCACAGGCTTCTTACATAAGCTGCTTTCAACACTGCCCACAGCTTCATCTCTCACTACTGTGTAATGAAAGCAGTGCAATGCTGTGTTTTTTATTTCATCAAATACATCACTGGCCTTTACTAAGCAATGACATATTTATTGTTAGCACCAAAAATGGACGCCAATTTTTTTTTTGTTTTTTTCTAAGTGTCAAAAATGAATGTTAGATTTCCTGCATGATGTTCAATGCAGTGTTTTGCTTTATTTGTATGTGGATTGATTTTAGGTTGCAGTTAATAACAAAATAATGAGCTTGACTGACTTATAATAATTTATATTTACATTTATATTTTAAGGCATTTATATAGTGCAGTGCAGCATGTAATAAGTGCTTTAAGGAAGATGGATTCTGGTTGATTTCTGACTTTGTAGGCAGGCACCATTGTAGGGTGGTATGTGAGAACTTGGGAAGGTTTAAAACAAGTCATGCAGCAGCATTCTGAATCAGTTGCAGAGGTCTCAAAATGACCAAACAAACACCTGAGTGACCTCAGTGGAAAGAAATGGATGAATCCTTCAAATGTTGTAGAAGAGACATTGACATGTCAGTTTAGCAGAGTGAGAGGAGAAGGACAGTTGGTTACCCCAAGGTTGCCTGCAGTGACATGAGGTAAAATCTAAGAGCTGTCCAAGAAGATCACAAAAACCTTGATGTCAGGATGCATCACCTGATATGAACAGCAGTTCAGTTTTGCTGGGATTAAACTTCAGCTGAGGAGCTGCTGTTCATGAAGATGTCTGACAGACAAGCTAAGATCTGAGCAGAAACATGAGTGCCTGAGGGATGAAAGGAAAGCGGATAGGATGAGTATCATCCTCATAGCAGTGATATGAAAGCCCATGTGAGGATATGACCTCACCAAGAGCAGAAAGGAAAAGGGGCCGAGTACTGAGACTAGTGGGACACCAGTAGAGAGCAGATGTGGCTGTCACCTGAACACTGCTGAAAGGTCAAGGAGGATGAGTTCTAATGACAGTTCGGCTGATCTAGCTGCATGAAGCTTCACAGTGATACCCATAAGAGCAGTTTCAGTGGAATGTGCTGCTTTGAAGCCATCTTTTCACGGAGAAAAAATGTTCATTCACAGTATATATGGGCATTAGCTACTGTAGGTGTTGATCATAATACAAAGCAGATGGACACTAGGTAACACAATGTACCATAACTATGTGATATCTTTATAGCATTTTCTGCATAAAATATTTCTGTGCATGCACATACTGCTGTAAATTATTATACAGTGGGTATAACAGGGAGGACTCAGGGAAAAGAGTGGTATGGATCAAAATACATGTTTATTTCAGGTCTTCGAGTCTTCGTCTTCGAATCACAGACAGTTTTGAGTGAAGGCAGACAAGCCATAAAACAAAACAACAGGTGACCTGAACAACCTGATCATACCAGATAACAAAAAGAGATCAGACTAGTTTATGAGAAACAGGGTTTTTAATTACTGAACAAATGTGCAGAGTGGAAAGCACAAAACCAGCAGATGCTAATTACAGAGTAGTAAACGAGAACAGGAAAATTAGACCATATAAGGAATCTGGAAAGCCTAAACATACAAAAATGGGTGAGTATGGGAATGGGGTCAAAAAGGGGTGGATGTGAGCAGAGATTTCTTATCGCTGTTTCTCAACTGTTTTAGTGAGAATTGATTCCATTTTCATATCATATTTCTTAGTATCAGATATTCTATATAGACCTGAAAAAAAGCAGAATATAACAGACTGAAAGTACTCTGTCTTTAAATGTTTACTGGGTAAGATCGATATAAAATGCCTATTAAATCTTCTCTTACAATAAAATTAATGGTTTAATGGTTATTTCATTTAAAACTAAAATGCTGATAGAGATGTGCCTCTGACTTTCAGTAGCAGGTTTTTTTTCCCCCTGAAGCTCTGCTTAAAAGCATTCACCTTTTTCAGTCTAAACCTAATGATAGCATTTTCAGCTGTTCATTTGTGTAAATCTTTGCTCTGTGTCATGTATCACGATCTTCCTCTGGTAGTTACTTCAAGCACACACATGTCTTCCAGCCTGAGAGAGTATGCAGCTATATGTAGTTACACATTTCAGTAGGTCTTAATGGTAGGATATTATGCAATACCCTTTTTATATTCTATATTATATTAATGTGACAGTGCTGAAGTATGAGTTGGAGCCAGGGGAAGCCTCCTCCTCATGGGCCTGAGCTAGAATGTAATAATTCATGCCGTAAATACTATATTCCATATGCTGTATATATTTAATAGCAGTTTAATTGCATGATTATCACATGTACAATGATTGTAAAGGTATCTTAGTCTCATGTTAGTTTAGCTAGCTCACATGTCCAAAAATGTTTGACCATAACCCATGATACACAGCATGTTGTGTTCATTTTCTACAGTTTATCTTTTGTAATCATCCCGACTTTCTTCCTGTTTAAAGCACCCTCGGGTCTGAGAACTCTGGTGTGTGGTCTCTGAGTGGCACCTTTGGTCCGCACTTGAGTGTGATTGCTGTGTTCATCTTCCAAAACAAACAAACTGCACCAAGGAGTGCTTAATACAACATACACTCAACACCCACTTTATTAGGAACACCTGTACACTTACACATTCACGCAGTTATCCAATCAACCAATCATGTGGCAACAGGATATTCATAAAACTCATGCAGATACATGTCAAGAGCTTCAGTTAAAGTTCACATCAAACATCAGAATGAGGGGAAAATATTATCTCAATGATTTGGTGATTCAGCGGCTGTTGTTGGTGCCAAAAGAGCTGGTTTGAGTATTTCATAAACTGCTGATCTCCTGGGATTTTCACACATAACAGTCACACAACAGAATGCAGCAGTAGTTCTGTGGGCAGAAACGCCTTGTTGATGTGGTCAGAGAAGGTGGCCTGGCAGGTTTGAGCTTTCGGCAACTCAAATAATTACCTCTTAACAGCTGTGGAGAACAGAAAGGCTTCTCAGTACACACAACAGGTCAAACCTCGAGGTGGGTGAACTACAACAGCAGCAGACTACATCAGGTTTCACTCCTGTCAGCCATAAACAAGAATCGGAAGCCTCAGAGGGCACAGGCTCTGGAACAAAACTGTATGTAATGAAAAATTTTCAGGGGAAAAACACCTGGATTTTTCCAGTCTTTAGCTGTCCTGTTTAGGTTGGATAATTGCATGAATGAGCAGTTGTACTAATAAAGTGGATAGTTGCTGTTTGTGAATGCATCGCATTTTTGCTGTAGTGTAGCCAGTCACAAGAAATCCACAAGAAGTGACTATATGACCAATTCCGCAAACAAAACATGAGACAGACTGTTAGTCACTGACGTCAATGCCAGCATGATGGCAGAAGGCAAGAACGTTCCCTTCACAAACTGCTCAGAGTCGGCGTGTGTGGAGCACACTGATGACAGCCTGTTCGTTAATGTCTAATATCTTTGTCTTATTACTGAATTGCCTAAATTCGGTTCTGATGGCTTAGAAGATGAGAGTCCTCAAATGATGGCAGGTCTATTTTAGAAGGTTTGTTTGACAACAGGATTGACACTTATCCTTGGGTGACACCATCTTGACAAATAGATGCAGAAGCACAGGCTCATGGACACACACACACACACACACACTTCTGCTCTCACTCCTGCTGTCCTGAACATCTGAACAGGGTCACACTCACACACTTTCTCTTTCTATTTTGTGCTCTTTGAAAACACACACACCCACATGTAGTCTCTCTTCTGCTCTCTCCACTTTGCTCTCTGCACTCCCACACATTTATTTACACCCACATACACACTCTACACATAGGTTTGGACACACACACACATACTTTCTACTCTTTGTGCATCTGTGGTGATGTGGTAATATTGATCTTAAATGTTTGGGTGGACAGTGTGACACAGGCTAGTTAGGAGGCAGAGAGGAAAGGAGAAAGAGAGTGAGAAAGAAACAAAGAAAGAAGCTTGGCTTTAAGGGCCACATGTCAGTCCTGAGTCTTCATCTCTATAACATCACCGACAATTTTCACTCTGTTGCTGATCTACAGCGAATAAACTTGGATACAGTTTAGGAAACTGGAGGAAACCATTCATCTTTGTGAATCTCAGGTGATTTGATTTGCTGCGTGACTGAATTGGTATTTTTGAAACTACATGATTGTATATCTAGAAAAGTCTTTACAAGTCCAAGTAACTGCTGCTCAGGAGTTCAAGCAATCAACAGTCTTGTATTTTGTAATTATTCTGTGCTTAATGTCTAACAGGTCTTCAGGAATATCATCTTCCTCATCATATCCCAATACATTTCTGTGATACACAAAATGGATTAAGACCACATAAGTTATGATCATAATTCATGTATTAACAGTGGAATATTTTAAGAAATTCTTATAATAAATAAAAATGTCAATACAGTTTAAAAAATAAAACTCATGTCATCTGCTTCTAATCACTTTTGCATTTATTATTTTCTTTAAAAAATGTTAGAAAAGGAAATCATAATATATCATGAGAAACCTGTAGATGAGTGTATTATTGCATCATTGAATATAATCTGTTTTATTGAACAGTGTTTTCAGGTAGGGGATTAATAGAGTCTCAGAGGAGATGGGGAAAAATCAATTAAAACACAAATCAGTTTATTAAGGTCAGGTAAATACCCAAGAGATTAAGTGGGATTTTGGCACAAGATATTTAGGTTACTATTTTTAGAAAACACTAATCCCCTTTTGTCTACTAGGTGTATTGGAAATCAATACACAATGGTGAAGAAGAGCAGAGATAATTCCAAGTACACCACTTTTACACAAAATATAACATATAGGTAAACACCCTGACATTTATCTGTATCATCACATTTAATATAGTGTCTGTTTAATAAGATTCTATGGTCGCAAAATACACAGAAATTTATTCTGGTTTCTTGCTGGTGGGTTTTATATGTGAAATATTTTAGGATTTTTAGGATATTTTATTATTTACATTACAGCACAGGGAAATTCTTTCTTCACATAATCACAACTTGGAAGTTGTGGTCAGAGCACAGGGTCAGCCATGATACAGTGCCCCTGGAGACGGTTAAGGGACCCAACAGAGGCAGTGCTGGGGCTTCAGCTGCCACTGTGCAAAACCTTTGCTCCAGGTGAGGCTCGAACTCACAACCTCAGCATTGCTTCACCTGTACTGCTGTATAAGTACCGCGTGCTAACCGATTGCGCCACTGGAGCCACACAGTAGCAAGTTGCTCACACATGACAAGATTTTTTAATGTATTAGACTTTGCTTTATTTATTTTTGCATGACAATTGCTGTTCAACAACAGTCTCCATCCAATCTAGCAAAGCTAAAGGCAAGTTTTTCAAAAAGAATACATACGAATATCAGGAACCTGTTGTGCAAAACTGAGACCAATCCCAGAAAATCGCACTTGTATTTGCAGCCAAAGTCAGTTCTTTGGAGTCATGACTGTTAGCCATATTTGAATGTAAATCATATGGTCTATTTCAGTTCCACATTGAAACAATACAAAATGTGGACTGTTCAAGGGGGTGAATACTTATGCAAGGCTCTATTTGTCTTACTGAATGATGGCACAATAATGAAAAAGAAGGGACTGATTATGAACAGCTGGTGCCACAGTGGAGCCAGGGCTAGTTCTCAGGTTCTAGGTCACCCACTTTGACAGCCACTCTAGTGGATTTCTGATGCTGTGCATTTCTGTCTGAAGTTTCATGTTCACTCTAATCTCCTGTTGATGGAAATGTTCTACAAAGGATTTAAGCACAGCACTGTATTAGTGCTCAGCAATCTAAGACCTGAGACAAACTATTCTTCAAATGTGCTGTATAAGGGATATAATTTTCCAGATTATCATTAGAGATTAACATTTTTCTTGGGTTATTAGTAGTGTTAGTAAGGTCAAGCTCTGATGTCATCTCTCCAATGTGTTCTTTTTGTGGTACTGTAAGGAGCAGTGCTTTCATTAATCAGTCTCTTCAGGGTTTGTGATCTTAGAAATGAACGCGAAATCAAGCAAACTCTGCAATATTCTGAGGAGCTTGCAGTATTTTTAATTAGTACAGGTTTTCTGCACTTCACGTGTATCACACATGAGTACAGCTCTCATAGAAAGTGATTACATTTGTGTCAGGATTTTGAAAGAAAACGGGGCAAATCAAGCATTTTTGCCAGCAAACAATCGGAACAAATTCTAATTAAGCATCATTCTATCTTAGATTTGGCTAGGGTGTCATGTACTTATGTACTTTATGAATAGTACTATTTGGATGCAATAAGATTTCTGGATTATGTCTTTTACATAATGTTGCTGGAGAACATCTGTAATAGTTATGATCGAGTTACAAAGGATAAATAATGTCTATGATTATGTATGGATAATTGTCACAGCACAAATTCCATGTGTACTACATACACCTCAATTTAATACGAACAGATAGTTTTGACTTTTATTATAACCAGTGGTTGTAGGACATGTGGCCAAAGATGCACTGATTAATCATCAATATTTTATTGTTATGCGTTATAAACTTGCAAAAAAAATTCCCACAATTCCCACTTTTCCCACAGGATATAAACGCATCTTTTGCACATCTCTTGTGCAAATTGGCAATTTAGATGGACTAGATGTAATATATGAGTATATATAAGTTTATTCTATATATAGTATACGACGCACACAGTCTGTAAAAAAGATTGACATGACAGATTTGCAAGAGACTAAAATCCCAGAGGTCCACCAGTAATAATTACATTACTCCACCTGCCAAATCACTGCCAAACATGTAGACATGTTGAAACAGTAAATCTGTATGAAATCCAAATTTCTCTTTCACTGCATACAGAGGCGAGAAAAGAATGCCAAAATTTAGATTATCTTTCTGCCTTGTGAAAGAGAGCGAAGTGCTCAAATCATTATCTGAGTGAACACATTGTGAAATGGTTGGCTATATGCTCACACAGCCAATCTCCCATTACTTATAGCATGGACAGCTTTTGTGCTTTCATGAGGCCATTTCCGTTGCTCTTGTAGCCAGAGGCCCTTTGGAAGACATGTATTTTCTTTAACAGGCCAGCTGCTGCTATCCTTATTCAATAGAGTAAGCACACACATATTAAGACATTCCTGTACCTTAATGTAGTTTCTGCATGTATTTCAGTTAGGACAGGTGACGATTATTTGACACTACTGCCATATGTATAACTAGGAAGTTTAACACTATTTATATTCTGAAAATAATTTGCTGAGTCTTAGGAAAGTGCAGCCAAAAAATAATAATTTGTCCTAAGTTGTTTATCAATCACTGCTTGATTTTAGATCAGGAGAAGAATGAATGCAAAAAATGTTGAGAAATAACAAACCTAAGGGTTGAATGGACAGAAAGAAAGAAAGAAAGAAAGAAAGAAAGAAAGAAAGAAAGAAAGAAAGAAAGAAAGACAGACTGGATAGTCAGTCATTATGTCCTTACAGATTTGTGCTTTAAGAGTCTGACTAATGAATTTACATTAATCACAGGTCACATCACTCACAGGATTTAGTGGTCAGTGATAAACATCAAAAGAAAAAGACACTATATGGATAATAAAAACCCTTGTTTATCAGGTAATAATAACAGCATATGGCACAATTCATTTGTTATTGTATAAAGTTTGCATGCAAAAATAAGTGTATAGTGTAGTGTGATTTTTTTATGCTTCCAGCTCTGCATTTTGTAGTGCCGTCCTGTAAAATGAACAGTAACACTCAGTGTGATAAAAAGCACAGTGTGATTAAAGCCACCCCCCAACACACATACACACATGCACACACACGCGCGCACACACACACATGCACACAGATTCCCTGCGAGAACAGTGCTGAGAGTCCGCCCACGTATCCTCCTCAAAATCACTATCTACAACAATCAGACTTTTTACCAAAGAGGCCAACCAGGGAAGACATGTCATTTAACACACACGCACACACTATGCTGTAGTGGTGTGTGTATGTGTGTGTGCTGTTCACCTCCCACATGGGTCTGAATAACACACATCATCACATGTCCTTTCCCACACAATGCACATTGAAACACACCTATCATATACTCTTCCATAACCACTCATGCATTTTCATTGGACATACTTGGTTTCCCACTGAAAAAGGGATTGATTCAGGGATTGAGCTCCCGCATCCTAAACTGTTACCATCCATGTACTACATTATCATGCATGAAAGTACTGATTTAATTACTTAATATGCAGCCACTCAGTAAAACATAATATAGAGTGTATATACTCCACACACCACATGTCAGGATGGTGCAGATTTTATATGTAACAGCAGAAGGCACCAGCTGTCAGGTCCTCATGCCCACACTTTGATTGACAGGGTGTTTATTTTATTGCTATAGTTCAGCTCTTTCTGCATATAATTACACAGTTTAGATACTGGGTTTTTTTCTGCTCACAATAGCAATGTTCGAATGTCTGAGCCATGACAGTTGTGAAAGTTCACATTCCCTCAGGACACTGTTTACTTGTTGTATGTGTTGTTGTAATGAAATAATCAATCCTGACTGGTAGGAAATTGAATATATTTGCTACTATCAATCCAGACTCTGGAGTGTCTAGCCTGCACACTCTGCAGTATTCACAAACAAAATGAAACAAGTGCAGGAAAATCCAGCATTGTGTTGCAAATTAGTAAGGACAGTCTTACCAGGAAAAGATGGTCTGATTATATCAGAAGATTTTTATTCAGTTTACAAGCTGTTAAGTTTTATATCAACTACAGAGATTTGCTAATGGCTTACAGGTATATGGAGCATGTCTTCAGCTTTGGGGGGTTTATAATAAATGCCGTGGAGTAACCAGTGTTCACACTAGTGAGGGACAAAGAAACAGGCACTCATTCATTTCCGTGTACACATGCGACAAATTCACTTTAAAGTGACAAACTCAAAAGATTAGCTAAAAGTCCTTGTGTTGATATGTAGCTCTATGTTGTTTTTATAGAGCACCAGGGTCATGGAGAAACGTTGTTTCATTTCACTATGTACTGCATCAGCTATTTGTGGTTAAAAATGACAATAAAAGCTTCTTGACGTGACTTGAAAAAAACTCCCAAAAAGTTGTAGACCATCGTATAACCGTGTTTTTATCGTATCCTGTTAAATAACCCCATCATTAAATGTGCATGGAGAAATTACAGAGAAAAATAATGTTTGGAAGAAAGTAGCAGAGATTGTTAGTGTCTCTGGTGAGTGTATGTACCTAGTACAGTTAGCTTAAGTTATATTAGGTTATAAATCTCAAGGCAGGAGGAGAGTGTTTCATCAGGGTCGGAATAAAATCATTAATCGTTCAGCATCTAGAAAGCCAATTTTCTCCTTATTCATTTTTATGGGAATAAGTAGAATTTAAAATGCTTGAACTTTGCTTTTGTAATTAAGATACAGTATGCCCGGAATGGACACAGAGTTCAGTTCTGGAATGTGTGTAGTTTTATATGAGTATAGATAACAGAACTCTGTCCCTGTGAAGGGATACACATATATTATCAGTCAAACAGGATTAGGGTTGGGGTTAGGTGTGGGGTTAGTGTACCTACTTTATGAAATGCAATGTCATCACTATTATGAATTCAACCAAATTTCTCATGATGTTTACAGAAAATTAAAAAAAAAAAACACACACACACAAAGATGGTACACTTTACATTATTCACATACTCCAATGATCATATGCTGTCAGTTTTGATAACTCCAGCACCAAAGGGTCGTGCACTAATCCTATCTCATGTATTGTGGTTGTCCTAGATTGATTTCTGCAGCTGGAGACTAAAGCTGGAGTTCGCCTGACTGTGCTCTGTATGACAGAGACATTATCATGGATTAGTAGAGCGGCACTTCCTGCTTCATCTCACAAAAATCCAGCTAGCAGTTCCTGCTCTATTAAAAGCTGACGTAAAGGCAGCAGATCATGTTGCTACTTTACAGCACCAGGGTTCCTTGTTTGATCATGAACTCTTACTGTCTGTGTGGAGATCTGCAAGCTCTCTCCATGTCTGTATGGGTTTCCACAGACGTCGCTGGTCCCAAAAACATCCCTTTCCAATGTGACCTTGAGAATAAAGCAGTTATGAATGAATAATGACCTAATGTAACGTATCAGAATGAAACTGAGAATTCACTCTGCACTATATAACATTTGTTAATTGTTGCTGGAGTATTGGCCTTTGCAGTAGTGATATCACAGAAGGCTGCAATATGCAAATAAGCCCTATGACTAATCATTAAATGTGAGTTGTGAGCATCCTGACTAGTCTCATTTCAAATGAGAGTTCCTGTGGGGGTTTGGATGAATCACGACATTCACATCATCCAACAAACGGAAATTATTTTCATCAAATTAATTCAGGCCAGTCTTTAACCACGAATATCAACGGGTTTACAAATGTGATTTTAATAGGCTGCTAATATTCTTTTTTTTTTTAATATTGCATGAATACAGTTATATGGAGAATGAAAAACAGTGGCAGTAAGTATACAGCGTCTGTGAATATTTCAGAGTACAGCTGTGCTGCTAAAGGATCTAAAAATATTAGCACACCCCTATGAAAGGTTTCACTCAGTTGGATTGGACCTTTTTAACAATTACACAGACGTTCCTATTTCACAGTTCAAAATTCGCAATTCAAGATGTTATTGTATCTTATTATTATATTATTATCTCCCATTACATTTACAAATATATTACGTTATCTACCATTATATTATTAGTTACATCTCTTTATTTGTTGGCAAATAATATTTTCACATTTTGAATGTGAACCTAGATGGCCTCTGAACTTCTCAAGCCTCTTTAAGTCACTTTTCTAAAAATGGCACATGACTGGGTAGAAAAAAACAACCTCACAAATGCCAGAAGATGTAAAAATGATGGGTCTCTATGGATTAAGAGTTATCAGCTAAGCTAAGCACTTTGATCCCTGAGAGGTTCCTCACTGAGAAATGTGATAAACTCATCCCATAATTCCTTGTTGCTAGCCGTGAAACCTTCCCAGAGGCAATCTCACACACTTCCCTACAATGTGTGTGTTTTTTTGAAGGCTTTTAGCAACCCAGTGTCAACACATCCATTTGAAAGAGTGTGGTTCTTCTTTGCCCTTCTCTTGAACATGGCACAGTGTCTGATTTAGTCCAATGACTCTATTAATAAGACTAATACGATTCTATAACTGACAAGAGGTAGTTTTATTTAGTACGATTAGAAAATTTCAGTAAATATAATGAGCATTGGCTTAAAAAAGTGCATGAAAATTTTTTTTTATCTTAGTAAAATAAGGAAATTCTTGATCCATATAATTTGTACATATCTGCTGGGCAAACTTTCTTATGAAATAGCATGTTTGAGAAGCCTGTAACATTATTCAGCTATGTCAGTTATGATTTCTGTGAATTCTAAAAATAACCTGGACCACTTTTGTTCATCTACTTTGCAATGATGATGCAAATTCTGCTGTATATACTTTAGAGGGTACGTAGATAGACTTTTACAGCCATAGCACCCATTTCAACCTTAACATACATCTAGATTACACAAATCATCAGGTTATCTTATGTCCATGAGATGGAAGCCACATTGCATGATGAGCCTGGCACATCAATCCAGAGTGCTCTCACATCACTATGTGTGCTCTGATTAGTGAAAAGCACATACATGTTCAGAGAGCTCACATCATAGAGAACATGTGTCTATGTTCTTCAGTACACAGTAGAAACATCAGTAAGAACACAGAATATTCTGCCTTGAGACACTGCAGTGTTTAGACAGAGGTGTAAGGCCATCTAGTGGAGATAATTGCCGCTAACATAACAGGCTAATCAGCAGCTTTGATTATATAATTTTAGGCAGTCAGTAGGGCCACTTTATGTACATATTTGTCACGCAATAATATTTATTTAATTGTTAAATGAATAATCAGTGGCAGATGTATGTGATCTCTCAGATATTAGAGGTTTCTGCTGTCTGTCCTGTTTTCAAACTACCGAACAGTGCAGTTAGAAAATTGTATAAAATTTTATACAATGTTTTTCTATGCTATACAGATATCATATACTGATTCTATGCTGACCACTTCTTAATAATGGACTCTGCAAGTTTCTGTCACCGAGTTATGTGGAACATCAGAACCATGACAGCTGTGTCCTGTTTCCATTGCAAGAACTGGCTCCTACGTGGAGTAAAATACGTCAATAGACCCAGCACTAATCCAGCATTGGATTAGATTTGTGCATCATGAGTTCAGGTTACTGTCTATGTAAAGTTTTACATGTTCTCCCTGTGTCTTTGTGGGTTTCCTCCAAACTCCTAAAAACATACCAGTTGGTTGATTGATGATGCTACATTGCCCCAGTTGTGAATGAGTGTGCATATGGAGTAAAATACCAGGACAAGAGAGTGAGGTGTGTGTGTGTGGGTTTGGGGGGGTGCAATAAAAAATGTAATAAGAATGTGATAGAAAGCTCTTACTTTGAGATATGAGGATAATGGCATAAGAACCTATACTTTAATTGGAGCAGATATGTAGGCGTTCACTTTAGGAGCAGATTTCTACATTATCTTCCCTGAAAAGATATTATTCATTCATTCATTCATTCATTCAGTAACAACCTTATACTGATCAAGGTTGTGGTGGATCCAGAGCCTATCCTGGAAGTGGTCGTCCCAAGGCAAGAAAACACCCTGGATAGACTGCTAGTTTATTGCACAAATGCAATCAGACAGATATTCACATATAGGAACAAGTTAGTGTAGTCAGTCCACATACTGGCATGTTTTTGGGATATGAGAGGAAACTGAAGAACCTGGAGAAAACATACGTGAGGAGAAAATGGCAAACTGATGCTAAATGTAACAGATTTATTTTATAATTCATCTTTATTTCATGATCCAAGTATTAGAGATACTGGACAAATACAGTAAATGTGGTCATATTTATTAATTTATTAGAACTTTTCACCTATAAAACCCAATCCAGTGGGTTAAAATATAGGTTTGAATTTTATAACATATTAACAGCATTTTTTTCAAAAGTTTAAATAAGACTGCTTTTCCTGCAAATATGTTATTATTTATTAAGTGAATGGTTTTCTTAGAGAAACCTGTTCAATTTAAGATATGAGTCAGTTTTTGAAGTTGATAATCCTCTCCACCAATTGTAAGGAAAAAAAGTAAATAAATAAATAAATTTGGTAGGTAAAATGGTAGACGACTGGCGTAATAAGGCAGTAGTACTGCTGTATAACTGGTTATATTAACAACAAGAGCATCAAGACCTTAGCGAGATTTTATATCTGAGTCTAAAAAAATATCTGGTCATTTCTCTTTCTCTCTCTCTCTCATTCTCTTTCTAAACTTCCGTCTATCTCACTCTGATTGAAAGTGGACCTGGGTTGTGAGCAGCAGCAGCAGTACTGGGGGTTACGTCCACCTTCCCTCAGGCAGCCGAGGGCACTTAACATTCGCACTGGCTAGTCACATCCCAGAGGGAAAGCATCGTCCTCTTTGTGCACAGGACTGGGAGATTAAAGAGAGGATGACAGGATGTGTTATGCAACAGCATGAGAGATAGCAGTGTTTTCTTCAGGTTCACTGACCTGGAGAAAAATGGAATAAAGGAGAGGGGAGAGGGAGAAAGAGAGAGATGGAGATTCAACTACCACAGCACTAATGGTATACTGAGGCCTGCAGGCTGACAGAGGACTGAGGTACATTCATGAAGGCCTGCTGATGTGTTAGCTTTCACAATTAGTAAACAGAATTAGAGATATGACATCTTGTGAAATGAAAAGGCCCTGCAGTATGACCTCAAATGCTATAGTTTTATACCTGCAAGCCGTAATCTCTAGGGTCCAAGCACCCTTTGTAGGTAGGGTCCCCAGTGGCTAGTGCTTTCCAAGTTACAGACAACAGTAAAGAGAGAACAGATGGATATACGTATCATGTTTTGTAACGAAAAACTCACTGCTAACACTGTGAAATATCTGCTGAAATTTGAATGGCTGTTGTTTTTTAAGTAACTCATTCATAAATATAAATCCATTTACAGATTAGAACAGCAAAGCAGTACACCATATATGAACTCACAAACACAATGCACATACATTAAATTAAGTTGTCTTTATTTGTTACCTATACATTACTGCACAATGAAATTCTTTCTTCGCATATCCCATCCTTGTGGGTTGGGGTCAGAGGGCAGGGTCAGTCATGATGCAGCACCCCTGGAGCAGGGTGGGTTAAGGGCCTTGCTCAAGGGCCCAACAGTGGCAGCTTGGTAGTGCTGAGGTTTGAACCCGAATCTTCCAGTCAACAACCCAGAGCCTTAACCACTTACACACTCTCACATATATAGGGTCAATTTAATTTACCCAGTCCACCTTCAAGCACATTTGTAGAAGGGTGGAAGGAAACCAGAAAAACGAGGAAATCCAAGCAGACATGCGGAGAACATGCACAAAGACATCAACACAGAGGGCAACACTACCCACTGTTCCCACCCGAAAACATAATTTGACATCGCATTCGATATTTTACTACATAACGTTTTTCCCCACCAGTAAAGAAGCCACCTCTACAATGAAAAAAAAATGTAAAGAGTGCATTGTAAATGTAAGGTACTTGCAGTAGGAAGAGAAAAACACAAGCACCAGTAGTCTGCTAGCAGGTTGTCCTGCACAGATTTGGCCTCACGAGCTGTTTGCATATGCTGGGCAGGATTACACTTATCCAACTTAATGCCTAAGACCATGCAATCATTCATAAATCCAGAGTCTACAGCAGTGTGCAGGCTCGTGCCGAGCCCAGTGCCCCGGGTCTCCATGTAACCATCTGTCACCGATTAAAATTGAGGGAGATGCCAGTGGTGGCTGTGTGATAGAGGTTACAGCATGGTGATGCTGGCACAGTAGAAACTGCATTTTAATCGTAGCATGCTCTGTGTGGAGAACAAGCTGACATCTGAATTTGCCCATACAAGATCCCTATCAGCTTATTTGGATATAGTTATATATAGTTTAATCAAATGTAGGTCAGGAGAGATAAGTGGAATGTGCCTTCAGTTTGTCAGTTTATATTGTCACAATAAGAGGCATACTGATATGCTGTTTGTAGCATCACATCAAGATGCATTTGATGACAACATTGTTAGAGCTGTAATGAAAAATCCAAAATAACAGCCAGTGACATCACCAACAACCTCCACATGGCAGGGGTGAAGGCTTCACACTCCACCTTTTGACCTCTAGCAAAGTGATGGAAAGGCCAAAGTGTTTAGAAAGAAAGGATCTGCTCATGACTCAAAATATACAAGCTCATTTATGAAACATGCTGCTGGTAGTGTCAGGGTCATGGCTTGGGTTTGCAGGGCTGCTTCTGGAACAGGATTACTAATCTACTGATGATCTAAGCGATGATGGTAGCAAAAGAATGGATCCAGAAGTCAATAAAAACATTCTGTACAGAGAAATCGTCCAATCTAACTTCATCATGCAGCAAGACTATGATCCAAAACACACTACCAACAAAACAAAGCACTTTAACAGGGGAAACAATGGAAGGATTTAGACTGGTCAAGTTAATTACTAGTGAGGAAGTGAGTCCTGGAGAGGAGAGTAAAAGAAGAAACCCCTCAAAACTGAAAGAAGCTGCATGGAAAAGCATGAAAAGCATGAACTTTGGTGATGTAGTTGTAAATATCAGAAAATGAAAGCTGAAAATTCTGATCTATCCTCTCATAATCATGTTTTAAACAAAACAACCTTGCCGTTCCAGTACTTTCTGTATATGTTTTTATTTACTCAACATCTCTACATGTCAAGTCCAGACAGAAATCAATGCCTGATTACTATTCAACGATTAGCAATGAATTTTCTAGTTAAAAAAATTTATTTGAAGGCCTTGAGGTTATGTATGCTGAGTTGATTTTTTCAATTCCTCATGCATTTTTAATAAATCCTTTTAATGCACGATGCTACTGTTTTATGTTTTGTTTTAAGTAGTAATGACTGGTGCTTTTAATTATTCATTCATCTTCAGATACTACTTTATCCTGATCAGGGTTACAGTGAGTCCGGAGTCTATCCAAGGGTCACATCCAGTCCATCACAGGGCAACACACAGACACACACACACACACACAAGTATTTCAGAGTGGCCTGTAACCAGTAACAGAGTGGCAAGGAAAACCACACAGACATGAAGAAAATTCAAAATTCAGAAGTTGTGAATACCACTGATACCTGCTGCACCACCATCCACTCACACCCTTTTAATTCATGCCCATTATATTAATAATATACACACATCATGAAATACACTGTTTGTTTTTTTCCCATCTTTCTACTTCTTATTGTCTTTGCTATAATAACTCTATTGTCTTTACAGCAACTTTCCGGGGTTACTGACATGACATTTCAGTCTAATGCCCATTCTTTCTTGTTTAACAGATCCCAAGATAATGGAAGCAGTGAGGACAATTTAGCCATCCTAACTCTTCCCACCTAGTTAACAGTTATTTAGACACCTGTGCCTTCGACCAAGCCCTGTTTTGTTTTTGTTTTTTTTGACACTCCCTTGACGTACGGAGCACACCCAACCCACCATATAGAGACAGATCCTGCTGATGACTCCAGTTCAACTTGCTCTCTACAAACTGGACGAGGAACATCTAAGGTTGGAATCTTACCTTTGGTGTGGAACTCAAATCAGTGCATAATGGAGGTGATCCCTCGCTGTGCAATATTCATCACCATTATCACCTGGAAGTAGATTATGGACTGACTCTGCTCAGTCAATTTATTTTTGTAATGCTGTTTACCTAATTTCTATTTTTCTAAAGGAAAATTTCTCTCCCAGTAATGGACCAAGAAACCCAAAGCACACTTAAAGATAAACTGCTCAGTATAAAGGCTTCAGCAACGAAAATGCCCAGTTTCTTCATCAGGGCAAAGAAAATAGCGTTGTTTCTCCTAAGTGGGATTTATTTTAATCTAGATTTTTTTTCAGCCTTCAGTGTATAACAGGAGGTTTATGCTTTTTATAGCGAGGCTAATGTGATTTAATGAAGTGGATATCAATTTGCTGTTGATGTGTGGCCAATAGCTTTTTTCCATTCCTAACATTTTTAAAAAAAAATGAATCTCCTGCATTTCGAGCCATTTTTCTTCAATATTTTTAAAATGGACTATTGGAAACCAAAACAGAGACCTGATATTAAGGGGATATGGCTGAAATCAACACTAAGGAATTGTAACATCTATGCCTAGAATGACAAGCTCATTTTAGATACTTTGATATGATAAACATCTATAGTGTGCTACCTTCATTATATTCAACAATCAAGTGTTGCTTCATTATACCCCAGTGCCGCTCTGTTCTGTGTACCACTATTTGTCTTTACATCACAAGCGTGTTATATCTGTTTTACCAGAATTACCATGGGTATGTTGTTAGTCATTGGATTATAAAACTAGACACTGGGGGTTTCAGATTTTTCTGAATATATTTTCCTAATAATGCTCCTGCTCTTAAGAGTACGTTTACCTCTGACCTCCAACATCCTGAAAAACAAGCAGCGAAATTGTCCTTCATTTAATTTAAACTCCACCCCTTTAACTGTTGCAGTGTTTTGTCAGTATTTTTCGGAAAATCAAAAGACATGAATAAAGAAAACAATTGTTGGTGTATTTTACTATCGATACAATAATGGAACATAATGAGACATTAACAGTGATAATGTGGAGAAAACTCAAATCAGTGTACAATGTACAAATCAACTTATGCTGACAATATTTTTTTAATTGTGAAACCCACACCATATTAATGATCCATTGATCTATATACTCAAAAATGCTCCCATTTTTATTACATTAAGCTGCTGAGTTTTGTTCATCAGAAAATGAAATGCTGGACTAACTGGAAAAAACAACCAGCAAATAGCTTTTGGTCCCATTTCTTGCAGGAAACACTCAACACTCATGTAAATTGATGTGAGAAAAAAATGTATTAAAAATAGTAAAATTACTGAGTCAAATAATGTTTGCCTCAGGTCTATTAAGTCAGTACATATGCAGTAAAATATGATACAATCACTGATATAAATATACAGTACATAAGATTCAAATTTTTGCATTTACCAAATATAATAAATATATCACATAAACCAGATAGATGTAAAATATCCTATAACCTAGTAAACTCATTGTGCAAATTAAAATCTGTTTGGCTCAAGTGTGTGGAGACTCAAGTTATTAAGTATAGTCTTATGAACATAAATGTGCGGCTCTACTTCCTTTACCTCTAGAACTAGTAGAGTTTCCAGTGTGCTCGCTTCCTAGCCAGTTTCTAATAGCAAAGGTGTCATATATATATATATATATATATATATATATATATATATATATATATATAGCCTGTATAAAATGCTCTAAATCACACTTCCCATGCTCCTTATGCTGAAGCGCAGAAGCAATTGATTGAAGATGATAAGAAATACTCAAAAATCCATTGAAAAAAAGATTGCATTAAATTGTTATGTAAAATCTGCCCGTTCAAGACGAGCGCATTGACTTGCACCTTAGGTGATGGCAATTTAGTATTGATTTATCAATATTCGTCACTGACTCAGAAAGCAGACATGTGGCCTGTTGTTTGTGTAGGTGTGCAGCATAGTGGTCCTGCAAATGCATTAATAATGCCAACTCTGAGGTGGGAAATGTGCCTCGCAGTCTACGGACATGCCTACTGAGCAACCTCCCCCATGCTGCAGGAGTACAGTGGGGAGTGAAGTGGGAAACCGATGTGACTGAAAGGCTTGCTCCTTTCTGGTGCAAACAAAGGAAGAACAGCAGCCAACAAACTGTTTGGTTACTCAGGTTTATGGAGAGAAATGGATGATGGCCCTTACTGGTCTTAGAATGCAGTCTAAAGGTGATGGTAGTGGGAATGGGCAAGAGCTTTTAGTGGCAATGAAATGCTGTACAGCTGATTCGTATTTAGAGACAGTCATTGACATGATGCATTGCATTTTGTAAGCTTGAGGCCAACTTTGGAGAGTGCTTGTTAGTTTATCATTGCAACATTCTGAAGGTCAGAGTATAACCCCAGAATGAGGCAGAGCAGTAGTACCAAGCTGCAGAGCAAAGCTGGTATCAAGGATATCAGGGCAAAACAAATGCTATTCAATTGATCAAATGCCTCACCAATTTTGATTTGAAGTGGCTAGACCGTTCCACAGTGCACCTGCTTTGTGAAGGAGTATTTCATATGCATTTGAGAATACAGGAAATCTTTGATAAACATACATGATAGCTGCAATATCTGTGGCAGACAGAGCTGAAATCAGTGCTGTCAGTAAAGTGACCAGTGGCTTCGGGAGAGCTATAAGAAGACAGTGCCATGTCCATACTGTGCAGAAAATCACACAAAATTGAAATAGAATTTGGCACGTAAGCTCTGAAAATGGCACATGCACACCTTCTGTCTCAGAGAACTGCATACTTTCATTCAGGCCATTACAATCAAAGACTGGATGCACTCCAGTATGGTGTATAGAAATTGAGGAATTTACATACAGTTCAGCTAATTTGGATCTATGGTTTTGGACCTGGATGTATACACACACAAATGGTCAAATTTTGACTAGTTTCTTAAAGTTGTGGAATGTCTTCAGTCTCCATGCAAAGCAGTGGTCCCACAGTGGAACCTGGACATGAGGCTAGGCAGTTTACAACTAATGTGAAACAAAGCAAATATATAAAGCATTTTTGTTGAGCAATGTTCAAGCAATGCACTCTCCAGTGAATGCTTCAGGAAGTTTATCGAAGCCACACATAGATTTTAATATATGGTCTCAACTACTTCTGGAAGGAAACTGCCCTGAAATTCAAGAACGTTGAGAAGTAGAATGGTATGATACATATGTAAACATGGTTCTACTACCAAGTGTAGAACATCCAGGTGATTTTTGTTGATGGGAAAGACCAGAGGATTAGTGTGAGGTACAATGGACTTTATACAGGAAGCACTTATGAGTTCATAGTCACTAGGAGATGACTTGGTAGCCAGTGTAGAAAAAACACACAAAGGAAAATTCCACATGTTCTGGAAGGAAATGGTTATAGAACCATGGTTATGTAAAAATCTGATTTTATATAAAACAAATAAAGGTTGACACATTTGTGCTATAATACTAAAATGAATAAGACACAGAAGGTGAAGCAGCATTAAGGTTTTTGCCAGCTGTTGGGAACACTGGGCTGGTCATTAACAACAAACACAGCGATCTTAGCCACGAAAATGCTTGTGATGCCATATCGAATCAGCCTGATTTCCACAGTAAGCAGGAAGTCCCGGGGTTCTGCCAGTGGTCGCTGCACAGACACCACTGCACCATGGGCTGTTTTCTGGATGCTGAAGAATCCTTCTGTATCACCATCCACGATAAAGAGCTGGATGTTGTCCCCAGGCACAGAGCTGGACGGCCCCATGCGGAAAACAGCAGCAGGTATGGGGATGTTGGTGGGAAATGTGAGATTGTAAAAGGAGATTCTCAGGGGCAGGGTCTGGCACTCACTATTCTGCTCACAAGGCAAGCGTTCACAGCGACTGGAAAGGTAGGAAGTAGCATGAAAATAGCAGCACAAAATAAATTTGGTGTATATTTGGTATAAATACCAAATACTTAAATGGAAAGGGGAGATCCTTATTCAATCTTAAAGGTGTAAAGGAGTAAAAATTCTCCTCACAAGTTTATTCTTTTACTATTATATACCAAAACAGTGGCTTTGAACTTTCTAACTGTCTAGAAAAGAAGTGCGAGATACTCACTTCTCTGCTGCATGCCGGTATTTCGGTGGACACTCAAATGACAGGCAGCGAAATCCGCCCAAGATATTGAAGCAGTTCTGTGCGACAGAACAGTTGTGTGTTCCTGCTGCACACTCATCAATATCTGCACACAAGTTATTGCCGTCTCAAGATTACATCATTTCCGATTACATACCTTCATATCTCTTTATATCTTTTTCATATCTCCTTCATATCATCTTTAATTATGAAGTCTTTAATCTGCTCTCTTGCAGAATGATATGCTACATATGCAAAGGAACCCCTATCCAATCATAGTAGAATACAATAACAAGAGGATCATCTATGATATTTTAAAAAACTTTACCCAAGCAGGTGCGTCCACTGGGGGAGAGTGTGTAGCCTTTTGGAGGACAGGTGCATTCATAGCTACCAGGTGTGTTTAAGCAGTGATACGAGCAAACTTTGCCCCCAGAGGTCAAGGCACATTCATCAATGTCTAGGAAAGAGGAATTGAAAGAAATTGAAAAGAAATGATCATTTTATAATAATTACATTTTAAAGATACTTTATCCTTACTAGCTTGTCCCTCACAGACAGCAGAGGCCTCTAGAATAACTAACTGATTCTTTAATTGCATACTATTTTTACAGTCAGACAAGGATCTTCAAATAACTCTCTTGAGGATATTTTACCTTCACATGTATATCCATCCATGTTGTTGAGCTGGTAGCCACGGTGACAGTAACACTGGTAGGAGCCATAGACATTCGCACACTCCTGGCTGCATGGGCTGTTCTCGCATTCATTCACATCTAAAGGACAGATCAAATTCAGTTCATACCAACACCGTGAATTTCTTTCAACAGCACTTATGCTGATTAATTACAAACCCACCTTCACAGCTCTTGCCATCCCTGGCCAGCTTGAACCCAGGATGGCAGCTGCACCGGTATGACCCAGGAGTATTGTCACATTTCTGAGCGCACAAGCGCCCTGGATAGCTCCTGCATTCGTCATTGTCTAAGAAGAACAGGTAAAAATAATTCACACTGTGTAGATATTCACACCATATCAGAGTGCCAGGCTGGAAAAGCTGGCCTTACCCTCACAGGTTTTGCTGATGCTATTAAACATAAATCCAGAACGACAGTCACAGCGGAAAGAGCCCAGAAGGTTCACACAGTCATGGCCCTGACAGGCTCTGTCTGCTCTGGTGCATTCATCCACATCTGGTAGAAATGTGAGAAATTGTCTTTTTAGGAACATTTCATTTGACATTCATTTTCTTAGTAATAGATGTTCTATTGTTCTACAAAACCATCTTTGTATATATTATAGTATATAATATATAATATAATATACTATTGTATATATATATAGCATATTGTCTATAAGAGTTGAGAACAGGACAATACGAGTGAGTAGATTCTACATTTCTGGCTTCTGTTTATATTCTTATGGCCTGGAAATGAGTTTTCCCCCCAGCACTGTTTTCATACCTCAAATAATGCACAGAAAACAAGCCCATGTTCATTTTTAAAGACCACAATACTACATGTTTTAACTTAAAAGAAGTTCAAAAATCAATATTTGGGGATAAGCCTGATTTTCAAGCCCAGATTTCATGGGTCTTGGCATGCTCTCCACCAATCTTTTACTAATCTTGACCCTGAACCACTGTCTTTGAAATTTTAAGGATGGAAGGACATATATTTAGTGTTTATGTGACACTTCTCTCTTAATTCTGACCAAAGAAACCATCCAGCTGTATCAGTTTGCACAGATAGCTCAGAAATATAGGTCTGAAAAAACAATGTACAGGAAATACTACAGGAACAGGAATTAATTTCCTTACCTATGCAGTGTGTACCCTCTGTGTTCAAGTGATAACCACGTCCACAGGTCACTGAGAACCTCTGGCATGTGTAGGAGCCGACAATGTTAACACATGTGTGACCAGGTTGGCATGGGCTCCTCTCATGTAAGCACTCATTGATGTCTGAGAAACAAAGCAAGCACTGAATGACTGTTGATGACAAACAGTATGGAATATAGCGAAGAGTATATTACTGCAATGTCTAAAGTTTCATATGGACAAAGTATCTAACCAATGCAGTTTCCGGCGGCATCCTGGATGAATCCGAGCCCACACTGATGTCGGGGATGGCAGCGAAATGACCCAACAGTGTTCTGACACATGAATTCACGTCCACAGTTATGTGTTCCTACCAGACACTCATCGATATCTAACAGAAACACAATATAACTGAGTGCTGAGTGCACTATATCACTTTAGCATGAAGAACAATAAAGTTTAATATGAGATAGGGCTTAAGGGTAACCTTGGCAGGTGTTGGCGTTAGTCAGCTCATATCCCGTGCCACAGCTGGTTTCTCTCTGACAGCGGTACGAGCCCTCAGTGTTGATGCATCTTTCACCTGGCCTGCAGCTGTGAGTGCCTGACAGACACTCATTGTAATCTGATGGCACAAGGGAAAGAAAAATTGTCTCTTCTGGCATTAGAGAAATCCTATGTTAAGCTCATTATTAAACAATGGATTTCACACTGGCCCAGGTCAACTCACTAGATATTGTATATTTAATATGTTTTATCATAATAAGTCTAACAATACACATATACAGTTAAATATGCTTTCTGGTTCTGTAGTCAAGATTCAATATTTGTTTTTTAATATTTCACTCTGCTGATACCGAAGAGCTCTAATCTCCAAAATGCGCAGATTGTCTTTGCAGGATTGCAAAATTGCATGTCCTTCGGTAAAAAATATTGATCTTATAAAACTGTGCAGCTGAGCTCTAAATAATCCCAAAAGTCATGCAAGAGATAAGATGTTTGAACTCAGTACTGGCATTTTATTTCACCTGTGTTGAAAATACTTTTGTATTTTCTTTCCAGAAAAACTAAACGAAGGATAATATCTTATGCATTTTTTAAATAGGAAAATCATATGGGGAAAAAAGCTTCACCTGGGGTGGAAATATAAAAGGGGTATGAATTCAAAACAAGGCGTTAAACCCACCCTCACAGCTGTAGCCATCGGATTTAAGGTGGAAACCTCTCAGGCAGACACAAGAACCGTTACCCACACAAAGCTGAGAACATCTTGTTACCCCTTCTATATGAAACACAAATGTGAGAAATTAAGTTTTCACTTCATCAGTTATGAAAAATGAATACAAATGTTTTCTCAAATTATAATTTTCAAAACAATATTTTTATACCACCACCAAGTGGCCCATGAACAAGATAACTACTAGAGTGAAATGCAGAACATAAATGCATGCATGGAAATTATAACAGACAGTCATCTGATAAAAGGTAAGTAAAAAAGACTGACCAATAATCCCAAGGGCTAGAAAGACAAAATATCACACCGCTAACAACATATACTATTGAATTAACATGCAGGAAATCAATAATGAGTGTTAAAAATAAAAACCAAGTAAACTGAATAACAAGTCATAGTTAAGTTTGGCCCCATCACTCAAGTCTATACCATGGATCAAGTATTTTTTTCCATGTACTTAGTTTGGGTTACTAAAATGTTTCACTAGACCACATTTGGACCTTGGCACACCGCTGTCTTATAGCATATTATTCTCCAATATATAATAATAAGAAAATCCCGAGGATTTATGTTATCCAGGATTTTGTACTTGTTATATTGTGTCTTGCCACTAGAGGTCCTCATTTGTTCTCTATGTCTCAGCCTGTCCCTTTATTCTATCATAGCTCTCATGTCCTGGGTGTATTTAAAGTTGCCTGATTCTTAGTTCCATTTCATGGCGTTTAAAGTTTTAGACGGTCGAGTTACATGCAAGTTTCTGGTTTGGGGATTTTTGGCCTCTTTCTTTAAGAGAATAGAATTATTTTGAGGAGCTCTTGTGCTGTGCTGTGTCTCTATTGCGAAAATAATGTGTATAGTAATAATAGTGTCTCTAATAATAATAATAGAATGGAATAATCTGGAGTTTTCTTTTTGTTTAAAGACACAATAAACTTAGTGTATGTATACCTCTGACTTTGATGAAAGTGATAAAAAAAAAAACATAAAAATTCTCCCTCACTCAATTCTGACATTTAACAAATGCAAAAAATATGTTAATATTTATTGATCTAAAACAGAAAAAGTTTACTCTGATTTAATGTTTGACAGTAAAGAACAAAAAAGTTTTTGCAACTGTATATATGTATGTATGTATGTATGTGTGTGTGTATGTATATACAGTATGTATATATATATAATGATTAATTCTTACCTGCACACAAGTCAGTGCCCTGGATATTATCTCCACCACTGGTACTGTTATTCAGCAGAGGTGACAATGTGGGGGTTCCAAAAACAGCTTCATTAGAGTGACATGGAATGAGCAAAACACAGATTATCTGGATGTATCCTTTGCACTCTTGCATACATAGTGTATAAAACGATTTAAAAAATTATCAAAGACATGCTGGCAGGCTTTTAGCAAAGTAGTGAGGTTTTTTATAAGTCACTAAAGCATAAGTAAAGATTCTTACTAGACATGTGTGACTGAGGAGCTTTCAGATTATCAGTAAAACGTTTGGGCACAAAGTATTGAAACACTGACCAAGAATTTCAGATCCATTTAATAATTAAATGCAATGGTCATTATAAATATAGGTAAACTGACTTTGGTAGGTGACACTGCAGTATCAGTGGAGATCTTTTTTTTTTATCTATTTCAATGTTTGATCAACATTTTATCCATTCTCCCATTTTTCTATGACTCAACAAATATGATATTATGAAATATTTCCCTGTTCTCCATGATGTATGAGATTCTAGGTCATATTTCTGCCTATTGTCCCTAAAAACATGTTCATTTAACACATATTTTGTTGCTGCTGGATCTGTAATGTAGATCATTTTGAAAAATCTAGTGGTAGATAATCAAGGTGACTGGTCATGCATGGGTTTTGTAATCTTGAAGGCTTGTATCAGTTCATGAATTGAATGTATAGGTCATGAGAGAGAGAGAGAGAGAGAGAGAGAGAGTTACCTTGGTGGATTAATCCATGCTCTTTCACTATGCAGCATGCCTGTGCCACATTCCTGCAGTGAACAGTGACGGGAATCTGCAGCTCACAGGTATAATTCCCTCTCTGAGCCAGCTGCCCGAGCACACAGCACTCACAACACATCTGGAGCAAGAGGAGAAAAACATGAGAAAAGGAAGTAGTTTATAGAGGGCATGTCTGGCAGCTTTTTGTGAAGCTGTGAATATTACTAGTATGTTCCACATTGTAAAAGAATCATGCACACACCTTGGCAGTGTTGACTTTGTAAGGGTCTGTCTGAAAAAGGGAGAAGTCACACATTCCAGTTCTTTTGGCACTGGTCATGCCATTGGTACAGAGACTTTCCTTCAGTGCAGCTTCACAGCATTGCTTCTGAGCCATCCTAACAGAGAACAGAAAAACACAGAGCAGAATATATATCTCTTCTTGGCATATATAATTACAAATTTGGCAGTAACTGCAGTTTAATTGAACTTGGAGCCTCTGGATCAAATTTATAAATTTTTCAAATCCCCACTTGCCTTTCTGCCTATATACATTTAATATATTCTCTTATAATATTGTAATATACTATTCTGTTGTTCTATTGTATATACTATAGAATTGTTGTATACTGAACCATATATTGTATATTTTTATATACCATATATTTATATTTTAACCTGGCAGGTACTATATAAAGGTGGTGTGGTATGATTATTCTATGAATAAGTAAGTGTAATATGGAATCTTGTTATAGAAAAATAATCAATTACAGGGTGGACTGATGCAGCCTGATGTGCAGCAAAGCTTTACTTCTGCCTGTTACACCGCTGATACTAGAAACTTCCATAAAGGGCAAATGTTTGCTCATACAGTATATAACATCACCATGTTTAATCGGTTTATGCAGAGTGTATGTGTGAAGAAGTGGGAGAGTGAGAGTGTGTTTGAAAAAATTGAAGGGTAAGTGTGTGAAGGAAGGCATGAGTGAGTGAATGACTAGGACTATGAGTTTATTGATGTCTAAAAGTGGAGCTTAAGGAGCATCTGAACGTGAAGAACTGACAAGCTTTAAGCTATGAATTATTCTAGTCAGCCAATTCACCCCACTTTCAATCCAATTACAACACCAGTTTTAAGGAATGTCATATACTCCCGTTTTTAGAGATCAGCGCATCCAACATGTCTCTGAATCTACAACAACAGTTGACCTTACAGGTCTAACAGAACACAGCATTGTTGTGCCTGAGGGTCAACCAGCTGTTTGAAGCTATGCAGAAGTTATTGCTTTCCTGAAAAACTTCAACATGGCATTTATGGTGTTAACAGTTGTAATGGAGGTCCAAACCAGGTGTTTTCCTACCTGCAGATAGAGGATTGGGACATATGGAGAAGCGAAGTACAGTGCTGATTCCTCAGACCATAGACTCTCCCATTTTTACAGCATGTCTCTAAAGGCATCTGCTCTCTGCCAAGCGCTAAAGAAATCAGGATGAAGTTTAGAAACATACAGTTAAGTGCAAATGTTTGCATCTTACATTGTTTTATTAGTGAGGGAAAAGGAAATGTACAATTTTACAGTTTAATTTACAGTTTATCTACAAAAGAAATAATTCCCAGTTAATATTAAATTGTGGGTGTGCAATATATTGTGCGAACGAAATAACAACAACAAAAATAGACCCGTGATAGAGTGAGCATTAGAAATTAAAGAAAGATTATTAAAGAATATTTTATAATCACATTTAGTGTTTAGTAAACATTCACAGTGATACATTGATATCGGTATAAAGTGTTTCCTTCCTTCTGTCCCTGAGCAAACATTTTAGACAAAGGTTTAATGATCATATTAATCTGAAAAATTAGATAAAAATAGTTTCACTCCAAAGGGCAGAATGTGGGCAGGTCTGATGAAACCTTCAGCAGAGAGCTATCTGACCTTGACATTCTCAGGTGGAGAAGCAGACAAGTATGTCTTTATAAGTTTTTAGTGTTTCTAGGACAACACACCAGATAACAGACCACACTTCAGATGTCTGCAGCAGAATATGACTTAGAACATCTCACCTCAAGTTAGTACTCTGTCCAGCAAAACGGCATGACCTTTAACTAGCTCTTTCTGAGCTGTCGTGTGCCACAATTTACGCACAGAAAGAAAACCTGAAAGCTGAAATCTGCTGCAGATTAAAGACAACGATCCAAAAGCAAAAGCATTCTATCCAAGACGCTGCGCTTTTGAGACACTCGTCTGTAACTTCCATCTTTTACGCATCGTTTGACACGTAAATTAATTCTTGTGGTAAGAGGATAAAAAGTATTTTTTTTAACTTTACCTTGTCCTGAAAGAACTCCATGCAACGCGCATAACACTGAGACCCAAATTATAGCCATCGCGCGCTCTGACTCAGGAGTTTGGGCTCGTGCCGTCTGCTGAGGCGCATTTACAGTCAGGACACAGGGTGCTTATATGTTGCCACACCCCAATGCCATGATGGTCCAATCATTTTTCTTCTTAAAAAACCTTGCTTAATTTTTTAAAATATATTTTGTGTCATCTATATGATCTGTGCTAAATTTAATGACTGGCAGTAAGCTTGTTTTCAATAAATAAATAATCTTTTTTTTAACATTTGATTGGTAATAAAAATCTGTTGTGGTCACATTTGAACCCAGCACTAATGAACTATTTCTGCCCGACTAACTAACTTGAACAGGAATGGTTATTAGAATACTTTTTTTTTTTGATCAAGTGATCCATATCCACAAAAAGGAGAGAAGAACTATTCTGCAGATTTTAAATTATACTTCAAACCCTCTAAAAGCGTAGCATATGTAAATTTGGTCAAACAGGAACCAGCTACCCTCTGAAAGGTGAGGCATACCTGTTAAAAAGCAGAAGTGGGTTTAAAGGGGCTGATTGGTAAGATGTCTTGTGGAATCATTGTGCAAGTGCCAGAAATGCAACTTCTTCACCCCCCTTTCACTTCTAAATGATGGGCTGATGCATGTTGGTATTGTGAGTTCTAAGAAGCCAGATATCCTTGATGTGATGAGACCAAATGTCCATTTTTGTCTTCTGTGGATAACACACCTTGAACTGCTGACATGCCAGCTAAAGGAAAGGTGGTCTGTAAATTTCTACCATGCATCATGACAAAAACGTGGAGAAACAAGTCATCTGGTATTAAATGTGGTGTCGATCCATCTAACAGTAATGCACACAGCATAGGGCTATATCACCAGATGGCCAATGATGCTGCTCTTCAACATGACTGACATGGTTGAGTCACTTCTGCATTCATCATCTGGCTAGGGATTGATTTCAGAGGTGTAGAAAGTGTTGAATGCCTATGAAAGACTTCGAACTGGTCATAGTCACAGATAAAGAAACACAAATCTCAAATCCCAACTCTGTATGCTTCCATCTGAGCGACAGCCAGCTTTTCTTAGAAGTACCTACAGCTTATCTAACTTAGGTTTATCATCCTTTTAAAAGGTCTGATTAACTTTTCAGGTCCCTGCCTATTGAAAGCTATTTACAAGCAATGATTACATTAACTTTTAGACTTTTGATCACTCTTTTACATCTTTACAACAGAACAGATTACTTAAGTGGCCAAAATGTTAGTGAGCTGGATGAGCCCTTATTAATGTATTGTAATCTTTATGACAGTTCCGAAAACTTCCTAGAAATAAAAGATAATTAAACAATTGTAAATAATTGTACTGTTTACTCAAAGAGCTCTAGAAAACTCCTAAGAATTAAAATGTAACAGTTCATCATTACTTTTAAAGACAGATAAACAGTAATAATTTTGAAGAGAGCTAATAAAGCTGGTTGGTCCTAGGAAAAACTTTATTTGAGTAAGTGCATTATCCTGGTCAGGTTGGTGGATTCGGAGCCTGTCTTGGGAACACCGATTGTGAGGGAATAGACTTCAGGGCAATTTAGATTCACTAATACACCATGGCATAATTTTCATGTGTGGGACAAAACCAGAGAACCCAGGGGAAACCGACACTGACCCAGAACAAGAACAGAAACCAGAGACCCAAGAGCTGTGAGGCAGAAATTCTACAACACCATTTTAGGAAAACTATTTTTTTTTACCTTCAAAACCTTGAAATGTTTCCCCAGATGTTACCCTTTAAACACATTTTCAGTTACTGCATTACAAATCTCTTGTCTGATAGTCTTAATTAATAATAATAATAATAATAATAATAATAATAATAATAATAATAAATTTATAGTCCTTTACTGTAGGCTTATGTTTTTTTTAAGTTTTGTATTTTCCATTTCACCCTGAAATTCATTCAAGCCCCACTAGGTGTTGTGTGACGGTTAGATTTACATCCGCTGTCAGGATTAAAGCTGATAAGTTAATGGTTTCGTAAATGAAAACAATACACCACTCTTGGGATAAAAACAACACAAAAAGAGCTGAACAGTTCATCAAATTTATTTCTAAGCATGCTCATCTTTGGAGCACCAAACGAAACTTAGGAACAAGACAAATAAATATATAAAGCAAATCAAGTTATTCGTGTTTTTAGAAGGATCATATTAGAAGCACAGATAATGTATGCAATTTTGTATGCAATACAAAGTAATGCAGTTTTTCAAAAACAAAATCATTTAATTTTTTACACCTGCATTTATTGTGCCTATTTTACATACCCTAATGAGCTGTATTGCTCTTTTTAACCGTTATTTTGAATGCAATATTCTTATTATTGCAGAATTAATACACCATGAGGTGGTAAACACTCCAAGTGTCCATGAACAGAGAGAGAGACAGACAGAGAGAGAGAGAGAGATAGAGAGAGAGAGAGAGCAAGAGAGAGAGAGAGAGAGAGAGAGAGAGCGAGAGAGAGAGAGCGCAAGAGAGAGAGAGAGAGAGAGAAAGAAAGAGAATGAGATAGAGACATGGTGCTTTAGCCTGATCACCCGTTCTGATCATTATTGTTGTCTTCATTGGATGTATTTTCAGGATTAGAGCTTTCCTGTGGTTCTTCTGTGCCCTCAGCGTTTTCCACGGGTTCTTCTGACTGAGGTTCCTCCTTTGGAGGACTTTTACTAGAAGCTTCCCCATCCTCCTTTGCTGCAGGGGCTTCTGGCGAGTGTATTTTTGGTGACTGAGTTGCTGCATCTGCTGTCTCTTTCAGTAGTGGAGTGGCAGGTGCAGGTGCAGGTTCAGGTTCGGGTTCGGGTTCGGGTTCGGGTTCGGGTTCAGCTTCTGGAGCAGGTTCCTCCGCCTTTACATCTGGAAAGGTTCGATCTGGATACAAGAGTTTCAGCTGCTCTTCAAAAAAACTCTCCAGATTAGCACCAACACTGGACATCTCTGTGTCCTCCTGAAAAAAGTGCACACAAACAACAATTCAAATATATTTTAACATCAGCCACCAACTAAAATACCATGTCAAATAAAAAGTATAATCATACCTTGTGGAAAGTAGCACAGTTTTTGAAAATAAGCCTCATGTCTGCCACAAGGTCCTCTGTGCTTCTGTAACAGGGACTCTCCTTGCCCTCCAGTTTGCTCCTCACTTTAGACAGGTCCATTGGGGTTTTTATAATCTCGTTGTATTCTGGCATGGACTGCATGTTACAGAGATGTTACAATTCATTACCCAAAACTTCTCACAGCATTATCAGCTGGGCAGAATAACTTTGTTTAACTGTAAAGCTAAGACCCTGGCAGAGGTCATCTAATTTGAAGTTTCTATAAGTCTATAAGGGGTAAGAGTCTGTCCTCCATGTGTACCTGCACACATCAAGGCTTTAGGAGTATAGCTAAACTTACCGATGGTGTTACAGGCTCTTGGAAATCAGTACTGAGTTCATTGCAGTAGATGCGGAGCAACAGTCTCTCACATTTCTGTTTAATAAACGTAAGGCAAATTCAAAGAAGAGAGAATTGAATAATTAATCTCTGCCTGAAACCAAAACGGTCTACACTCATTTAGAAATGAATATAAAATATTGGATCATACTCGTCTATCCACAGGCGTGAAGGTAACTGAATCCGGATCTGGTTTCACGTTTTTTGGCTCCCCACCACTATCAGTGTCGTACTCCATTTCAGGGGAGTTAAGGTCACGGCAGAATGAGCAATACCATTCGCCACTGCAGACAAAACATTACAGGCAGGCAATGAACCATACTTTCTAAATAAAGTCTTACAACAGTCTACACAAGGCTTCTATTTAGTTTATGGTTTATCTAAGGCTAAAACAAAAACGTAAATGGCTAATAAAATGTAGGGAATTCATGTCACATACAATTATTTTGATAATTTCATTATTGACAAAGTAAACACATACACATCTCAAAGAGTTCTAATAATTATATATAATAGATATAATGACAAATTACATCAACATGCTTTTCTTATATCATGTATATTATGTTTAGCATAAAATAGTTAGTTACATACTGATTAGAAGTTATTTTCTTTAATTTCCTTTTCTGTTATTTTTTTGTGCAATGTTTTAACCTTTAAATTGAATTATGCTGATTTTAGTTATAAAACAGAATTTCTTAAGCATGGCAAAATCAATTCTGCTTACCTTGGTGATGCATTGAGAGTGGGAATATGACAGCTGAGATGGAAGACTTTGGGACATTTGTCGCAGCAGAGCAGCTCTCCTCCATTCTGGCACACAGCACACCAGTCCTCATTGGGGTCCTCTTCAATTTCAGGGCTTTTCTCTGTCTGCTGCTCTTCTGTGGGAGGTGACTCCTGCTGTTGGTTCTGAGACTGCACGCCTGTGCTATCAGGAAGACTAGCTTTGGTAGTGGTCTGGACCTGACGAACAAGAAACCCAAAGGTGTGGAGGATCAAACATACTGATTCTGATTAGACCCAACAATGCACTACATAATTGCAATCAGATACAACGTGGATACTTACAAACCGAACTTCGTCATCATCCTCAGGCTCATCCTTGATGACTATGACAGGCCCTGGAGATGACTTTCTCCTTCTCTTAGTTGTGAGGCTTGATGGCCCACTTACTGGAGGCTCTGAACGCTTCCAGGGACCAGCCCTGAAGTTGAAGAAAAGGAATGCAGGAACATAAGGTAAATGAGCAAGCTGAGAAAGATTTAAAGTGCTTGATGAAGGCAGACAGTGTGTTTAGTCTAACAGTACCCTGTCCGTGCTTCTGATGAGGTAGGAGCAGACATAGGAGAAATCTGTCTTACTGGTGCTAGAAACAAAAACAAAAAAATAGCAAACATATGCGTTATTAATGACAAAAATATTTATTTATTTGCATTCTATTTAAAAATAGGATACTTTACAAAACTTTTTCCTCAATTATAGACATGAATCACTGACTCAGTGTGTGAAGACTTTTCAATTTCATATCCACCCATAAAAATCAGGCCAAAGCGAATTAGTCATCATTCAGTCAGAGTTGTCGCATATCAAACATTTCATTTTTCATTCTGAATACACTTGAGCATTGTAGGATTAATAACGCAAACACTTTAGCATTGTAGGATTAATAACTATAGAATACTAAAGAATATAACTAAATATATTCTAATAACTAAACTATAACTAATAACTAAAGAATAAATGTGAATAAATCCCATCAGAAATGGAATACTGAGAGAGCAAACACTGTAAATACTAGAGGTAGGTAAAATAAAATTAGTGGCACATTTCTTGTGTTCATTTTCGCTCTTCGAGTTGTGTAGTTGTTTAATGTGATGCGAGTTGTTTTCGTGTGAAAATCTGTGCTGTGTATTGTAGGAAAACATTTTGAGGTCACTCTAGAATCTACTGTAACATACATTTCTCTTTGAATAATAATTTACATATCCCAGCTCTCATCACCAAATGGTGATCAAATCAGACAGTAACAATCTCCCATTCAATGCTTTGTTTAAGAGTAACACCTCTAAGCTTTTGCATTAGCATACCAGGGAGTCGACACCTGTGAGGTCTACCTCCCCTTCATCACCTGAAGGCTTTTGTTTTGTCACACCTTCAAGGCCTGCCCACTCAAAGCCTTTAAAACTGTAATGCAAGTTCCTTTTCACTGGACTTGGTGACTACAGCACCACCGCAGTGTGTTCTGATCTACAATAAAACATTCCTGCTGAACACTACTTCCGAGCCCCCTTGTCTGCTTTGGTGAATTCACAAAAGTATCTAAATGGTGTTGTGTGCAAAAGCTTAAAATAACAACTTCAGCCTAAATTTCAAGGTTTTTGTAATCGTACACACCACTTTTGTCCGGCACAGTCGGGGGCAGAGTGTGAATAAAACTAGCTCTAGGGCCAGACACCGACAAGGAAACAGCAGGGTCACTTCTCCTGCTGAGGTATGCGGCATCCATCATGTTTCTCTGCAAAAGCATACATTGCAATATGAAAATGATTATCCACTCACTTTTGCCCAAGCCACACAACCTCAACAGTCACACCTACCTGCATATAAGAGGCCTGAGATGTGAGTGGACCAGAGTTAGGGTGAGGTGCATTCTGGGAGTAGCGAGAGGGTCCTTGCAGCAATTCCATAGGTTTGGGAGGGAAGTTAGAACTGTTGATGAGACCCCTCAAGGTCTGGGGGGAAAAAAATGGTTTAGCACAACCCTACATCTTACATGAATACTGTCTAAAAACTATAAGGGCCTTATCATAAAGTTAAAAGAAGTATTAGAGTTTCCTCACACCTTTACCTGTTGTGGGATGCCAGAGTTCTGGATGAGAGTTGGGGGACTTCTCGTATTAATGTGTGGGTTGCCATACCTCCAAGCCTGCTGGGGCATGCCGGTTAAATTCTGGGAAGGTGATCCCCCCTGCATTGGTCGATTGGGTGGGGGCTGCCCTGGATGGCGCATCCCCCAAGACCAGTGATTGGGAGATACGTGTCGGTTTGGCTGCTGAGCAAGTTTCTCCACCTGCATTTGTAGCTGGGCCAGTGTGCTCTGCCTAGGCTGCTGAGCCTGAGATCCTGTCAGGGCCAAAGGGGGTCCCTCGCCTCTGGGGCCAGGGTTCATCTGCTGGAAAGGAAACGGCTGGGGGCCAGTCGGTTGCCGAGCTGAGCTTTTCTCTACCACCAGGGAACCTGAAAGATAAATATTCACTGAATGCATGCAATTGCTTGTCCTGACTTTTCAGATTATACTGGTGAATATAAGCAACTACATATTGAACATACTAATGGATACCATTTGCAATGTTGCAACTAGTACTGCAAAATTCCCTCAGAGTTTGAGAGTTTTGCATGGTTCTTGATTATGTCCATAATATCAGAGGGTTTTTTTTTTTACCCTGGGGAAGTCTCTTCTTTCATACCATCGATAACAATCTGTTAGAGTGGTGGCTGACATGTTCCTTCTTAGACATAAATCCAGCCAACACATCTTTTTAAAATGCTCATGCAACATATTTCAGTTGAACCTGCTTGGAAGAGAGCACTTACTGCCAACATTGCTAACACAAAACGCTAGTGAGCAGAGAGAAAAATCAGAATTTAGATGGGAACAAACAGTAATCATTATCTTTTTAAAAAAAAAAAAAAAAAAAAAAAATACATGCGTGTGGCAGTCTGGGAAAATCTGCAGGACTTTGATGTGGCTGAATTCAAGCAAAGAAACAAACATGAGAGAAGCCACGAGAGAGCCATAAAACAAAACCTTTTTTTTTATGGCTAAGATCGTTGTTTTCTGTTCAACTATAAGAAAGCAGCACTATATTTCACCAGGATTGCATGGCCATGTTTTTATTTACTAGCAATGTGCTTGGAAGGGAGCACTTACGGCCAACATTGCTAATACAAAGTGCTAGTGAGCAGAGAGAAAAATCTGAATTTATCTATATTTAGCCTTTTCTTTCTAAAAGTCTTCAGACAATCAGCTGTCAGTCTATCTTTCCAGAATGACCCCTCACCTGTCTGACCTGAAAGTGAGATACTCCAGATAACCTACATTTTGGGCCATTTCTGAGAAGCTTCATGCCACTAGATCAGCCGAACTGTCATCAGTCGGTCAGTCATTTCATCAGTCTTTGACGGTCACCATGATACCACAAAGTTTAAGATACCTGATTTCAGTCTTACCAAGGTCAACATTTGACGCCCAAAAAGCAGCCCGGCACTGGAAGCGAACTGAACTCTGAGGAACATAGGAAGTATTGCACTTTGCTCGGAGAAGATACTGGATTTGATACAAGATCTGAAAACAGAGAAAGAAAATGATTTCTCCATCAGTAACCTGACAATGAGAAATTCAACCAAGTATTCATGTCTGACTGAGCTGGAAGACTTACCAGCCGTTTACAGTACAGAAGTGCAGTGCCACTGTTACTGGCTGTCGCCCATTTTGTGAAGCTAATCACATGATCGAGATGCTTGGTGAGGGAGGAGATGTCTTCCTGCTGTTTCTTCAGCACCATCTCATGATCTTTTGTCAGTGCCTAAATGGACACAATTATCAAATAACTTTGTAACTCTTCTTAAATTAAATACTCCAACTGTTTTAAACCTAGTCTGTGTCTACCTCATCTGTAGCATGTGTGTTTACCACAAACAAGAAGAGAAAATAATGTTTTAATTATTAAATCAGATGTGGGGCAATCAAACATTTATGCAAAATGCCTTTTTTATCCCTTTCTATTAATACTTTACATCAGCTCTAAGTATAATGCATGCCATCAGAGATAGTACTACTAGAATCATCTGTGGTTAGGTGTTACCAAATTATTAAGCTTGTGCTTAATCGCACTCAAACACCACAGGACACCTGATCTGTATATGGAATATCTTTGCACTTTATTGCTCTGCCAAATGGGATAAAACTACACAAGCTGTAGTAAAGACTGTATCCTGGGTGCTCTAATCTCAAGAGTGTGTGAATGTTCTGGTTTTGAATTGAAAAGTCTTGTTCATGGTAATTATACATACACATTACAGACACAGTGCATACAGATTACATAAAAAAATTGAATTTTTTACACAATTAAAAATTGTGTGAATAATTATTTATCTAGTACCTCGAGCTGGTTGATTAAGATCTTCCCTTTTCTGTTTATTTCCATAATTAGATTGCAGATGGCCTTTTTAATCTCATTGGTAACAGTTTTGCGGTTTTCATCCACTTGCTGAAGACTGTGGAAAAGGAAGATTGAACACTAAGCAAGTCTGAGCTTGCAAGAGAAACACTGCATCATTTCACTTCACATAGATGTATTCTGGAAATGTACTTAACCCATTATTTATAGTGTCGGACACCTCCCCGATGGCCTTCCGTTTCTCCTGAAGTTGGCTCGTCATCTTCTCTAGGTGTTCCCTGTGGTTTCTATATGCATCCTCCAGAAACTGATAGCTGCAAGGTGAAGCAAGTCAGGTTTAAAAAAATATCACCACTTTGTAAATGCCGTAACCGAAGTAACAAGGGATACTAGAATAATTACTTATGGTCCTTGTGCTTGAGTAACTGACAGTCTCTGCAGGTGAGACGATCACAAGTTTCACAAAACAACTTCAGAGGCTCTTGCTTGTGGACCTCACAGAAAACCGGTTTCTGTGTGGAAGCACCCATTGCTTCTGTTAATGAAAAATAAATAATGTTTACCACAATGGGAACAAACAGTAATCATTATCTTAAAAAACATACATGCGTGTGGCAGTCTGGGAAAACCTGCTGGGCTTTGAAGTGGCTGAATTCAAGCAAAGAAACAAACATGAGAGAAGAGAGAAAAATCCTTTTTTTATGGCTAAGATCGTCATTTTCTGTTCAACTATAAGAAAGCAGCACCATATTACACCAGGATTGCATGGCCATGTTTTTATTTACTTTTTAATCTTGCCTAAACTGTCTGCTACAACTTTATTTTTTAATTGGAAGCTGTTGAATAGCAATGTGCTGAGGTAAAACAGACACAGGCCTCATCAGTTCAGCTTGTAATAAGATACCAGCTGTCCACAAGCGGAATATAGTAACGTCATTTTCTGTTGTTTTTTTTAATACTAAAAGTTCAGGAAATTCTGTAATTTCAGAACTATGTAGTAGTATAATACAGGAGAATATAGCAAAACATGTCTAAATCTGACCATGTGATTTGATAAACTGGGTTAGGTCTTCTACAGGGACTTTTAAAAAAAGGAGAATGACTGTTTATAGCTGCTATAGTGTAACTAATAAAGGGAACTTAAACATTAAACTTGGTTAAATAATGTAACCATAATAAAGTAATGGTCAGCTCTGGTGTGGTAGCAGCTCATTATTTAATTATATTGCTATGAACACACACCTCATCCTGTTTTATTCCTGGAATTAAGTACAGTTCAACTTCTTCATTTGCATCATTTTATTCTCTTCATGTACTCATTCTATCCTGCCTTTATGAAGACATTTCAGTTACCTGAAGACATCTCCTCCATTTGCCTGATTGTATGGTCTCTAGTGAACTTTACACGCTGGTGAGCCTCGATGCAGGTGACGCACAGGAATTCCACACACTCCACACAGAAGCCAGTTGCCTCTGTGTTGTCGTCACAGCTCATACACAGCTGAAGGGGGGGAAAGGGACAAATGTAGCATTAGCAGGTAACGCAATAAAAAGAAAGCAAAGCGTTTTTTGAGATGCAACAGTGGAACATTAATGCAATTCCTGAACGAAATAAAATCTGCACTGAAGTATGAGGTCAGTATTTCATGTGATGATGTGTCCTGTGTTGTATGCCCATATCACTCCTCAATCACACAGCATGACTGTCTATTTTTGCTTTTCTTTCAGCTGCACATGAAAAACTGATGATCATTAAACAAGGTAGGCTACGATATCCCTCCACAAACACAATATAAAGTATATTTAAGAAACTGAACGTTCCTAAACTGAACATTCGCAATGAATAATTTTAAATATTGAGCATGTTAAAGAAGAGTAAGTGTCCGTTCAGTTACAACCATCTTGCTTAGACAGTTATACTTGCTTTGGTAAGCCAAGATGGAGTTACAGAAGTATTTCTTGACCTGCAGTGATATATATTGAAAGGACACCCAAGACAGACAGGTACTTGCAATATTTCTTTCAAATTGGTCTCAACAGTCTCAGAATTTTAGATTATAGCAGAAGTAACACATCTTTATAATAAACTGTAACACAGATCTTTGTTCAATATATTAACTAAACCAGTAAAGTAATAAAACAGAAAGCACCATGCAGCGTGCAATCATGAGGCTACTGACTGGTGTACAAGTAAGTTAAATGAAACATTGGAACAGTACTGTCTTTCATAAGCTTCGTATCTTACCAGTATCACACAGCACACTTAAAGTAATGACAGACAGCAGCATGGACCAGCCTTCTAATTAGTGTTGGTTATCCACATGCAGTCTCAAGCTTTAATTCTGGCTTGTTTAGTCATGTGGTTTGTTAAAGGTCAGCAAAAGTGGGCTCAGAGTGTTTAACTTTACTGGGAAGTTGAAAAGGAATGTGATTTACAGAAAAGGTAAATTAGATATGTATGAGTGACGTGAGAAGAATGGTGAGATTTGACATGATCGCAAAGAGAAAAAAAATTTCTTATTCCTTCACAGACATACAGATCTCTGTATTTCTTCACAGCAAAACGTGTCAGCGACTGACAGACAGAAACGAAAAGACTGAAGTAAGATTTCTGTGGATGGTCTCACATGGGTAGCCTTATGTCCAGTTAGGGTTGCAAAATTCTGGGGATTTTCAAGGACTTTCCATGGGAGTTAACAGGAATATATGGAAATAAAATGTGAATTTGCAAAATTGGTTATATAAGCCTATAACAGGGAAATTAAATGTAGTTGAAAAAATTATCTTGCAGCATAATCTTGGTTAAAACGACCAGATTGAATGCAATTTCAGTTGAATTTCTACCCTGTATATTCCTCAATCACATGCACACAGCACTGCAGGGCTATTGAGGATGCACCTCCACATGCACTGTGCATTTCTCCATAACATGCAATGTTCATTTCTTGAATCACAAAATAATCTTAAAAAATGTCCATCTTGGTGAGTAGTCATGTAAATTACATAAATATTACATTACAATTCCCCCTATTTTCCAGGCTCTGACCATCACAAGAACGTTGAAGCCACAGTTCTGCATTTGAACCCGAAGACTACAATTTTGGGACTTTTTTTGGAAGGGAAAGGATGGGGGATACTTTCGTTTTACAGCAAACATAAGGAATTTTTTTTTTTTTTTATTTTTACATTCAATGTTTATGCTTTTGCGTTCTTCAGTGAAAGAATTAATTAAAGTTCTACTTACAATTAAATCAGTCAAAAATCTCATTTATGCATTAGTTTGCTTGCATGGCAGCTCATGACCAAACAAAATGTTTATATTTATATTTGTATATACAGTTTATATAAATTTCCCCAAATTTCTAAATAATTTAAGTAAAATTCTCATTAATTCCCAAGTTAAGTTTTTAACTTGGAATATTTCCAAAATTCCTGAGATGAAACTCCCATGGAAACTTTCCAGAAATTTCCCGAACCCTTTGTAACCCATTTAAGTCTCATCCATTCATCAGTGAATAAGTTCACTTTTTTTAACTATCTAGTAGTATATCCATCAAACATAACAGCAACATACTCATTAAAAAAATGCTTGTGTGTGCGTGTGCGCGCATGTGTCTGAAAACAACTAGTTCCTCATAGACTGAAGATATAATGACTATGGTTTTTCCCCCTTTACACCCCCCTACATGCATTAAAAAAGGTTCATTGGATAGACAAGCCTGTACGCGTTCTCATGAGAAAGGAAATGTCTGGACACAGCATGGTTTAAAATTTTTTGTGGTCTCAGTATCCACCCTGGAGTGAAATGCTCCCTCACACCACAACAGACACACGACTGGAGAAGGATTTCATCTAAAGTCTTAGAATTTAAGGACATACGTGATTCTTTGTCTGAAGTAACCACTGACGCATAATTATCTATTATACCAAGGCACTCAAATAACTTATGTATTTGAATGATTTCTTTCATGATTTCTATGACAATTCGAAGCTAAAAGCTTTAATGACCTCATAAATGACCCTGATGCTCATCCTGAGGTTTCAACACACCCGGTACTGATTTTGCAACATACAGATATTAATGTGTCTCATAGTCACACTTTCCAGTGCAACCCAGAAGAGGATGAGTTCAAGTCTTGGTTTCTCCCTCATGTCATCTCTGGGGAGTTTTTCCTCGTGATTCCTGCTTCTTGCTTATATGCACATTAGGGATCTAGATCTACATGTGGAGTTCTGTAAAGCTGCTTTGTGACAATGTCTATCGTTGAAAGAAGTATAGAAACGAAACTGAAATGAACTGAATGTTTAACCACACTCTAGCTGACAGAAGCTAAAAAAGAATAGTAGAATATTAGGTGATCACATTACAAGCCATTATGTGCTTTTCTCTTTAGAACCGGTTTCTAATCTCAGCGAGAACAGAGCATTTGTGTACCTGACTGGTCTTCTCCACGGTGCTGCTTGGCACCTCCATAGTGTCCTTGGCAAAGAAGTTATCCAAAACCTCCACTTCCATGCACTCCTGATGACAAACCGGGCATCGGATCACGTTTACTGCTGTGCGCAAACAAAGAACATCAGTCACTGTAACATGGACATGACAATAGCTTTATTATAGTGAATGGAAAGATGGGATACATCTTGACTATCTTCTGAGGTCCTGTCTGAAACTAGTGAATGCTATGTTACATACAATATGTTAGTAGGCACATACAGGAAAGTGTGCATGATGCATGTACATCCTGTTGAATTAAATCAACCCTGGTTTCAGTCAGGCTTATTGAACCTGTTTTACACTGTGTGATTTCAGCGTGAAGATTATTACTGCTCACAAGACTGTATGAGACGATGAGAAAATCTTACCTGAACTCTATAACAGCCAGTATGATAACGTGCCCATGCCCGATTATACAACATGACTAAAGAAAATTTCTGCTTATATCAATAAATCATCTGTGCAGTGAACGGGCTCAAATTATGAGTTTCATTCTGCCTTTCCACTACTGTATTTGTAGCTGTCTCTGGAGTTTTGGCTAACCCCATGCTGTTCTAATATTGGAGGCTTTTTAAGCTAGGTTTACACTGTTCCGTTTTCAGCCTAATACTGCCATCACGGGCAAAAATTACACATTGTTAAAAAATTCTTTGTTTTCTTAGGACGTATATGAGCACAGTTCAAGCAGTGGCAGATTTTTTGTGTTAAAATCTCTGTGTCTGAGGCTGCTACAAAGCCACCAAAGGGATGATGGCACGGGATTATGAGAAACAAACAGAGCAGATACAAAGGAAATTGTGACAAGTTAAAGAAATAATGGTGAAATCATTTAATCATATTAAACTGATATTGAAGTACGTTTCTGATTATGTAACCCTGTGTTCTGCATGACCCCAGATCACACTGTCTGAGGACACATGGAAAATAAAAGAAATCTCCAATGGCAGTTCTATTGTTAGAGAATCATCATATAATCACTCATTTTCTCAAAGAATTTTTAATATTCCCAGAACCTTTGACTTTCAGCTGTCTTTGTTTACAAAGGCATTTGATCGGCCACTGATGAGCACATCACCTTGTGTGTCCTAAGACCAAATATCTCAATTCGCAACCGAATAACTTGCCTACAAGATGCATTTTTTTTCTTTATGTCTGTAAACAAAAATCACACAATGTAAAGATAGCATATAATAACTGACCAGGTGAAAGACCATAGCTTACTGTTTAGGATGATTTAACAATATTCAATCCCCCCTACTCATAAGTGAACCCAGGCTCAGTTCAAACTGGACCACAGATGGACGGAAATAATGAAATAAATTGAGCCGATCGATCCCTGAACATGGACAGAGTACTGAATAATGAGGATGATTTGAAGTAATCATACATGGCTTGCCTTGTCCCTCAGCAGACATCTGGTGGTTTGTGCTCTGCTCTGTGTAGGCCAGGCTCCTCGATGGAGATGGAAGGCATCTTTTGCAGAAGGAGTGCAGACATGGTAGCAGTTTGGGCTCCCTGCTGTGGAAGCTGAGCTTACACAGGGGGCAGATGTCCAGCAGGCCCAAGCTGCCCTCCTCTTTCGGCTTGGCCTCTTGGATCGGTTTGCTTTCCGCCTCGTTTTCCACGATGATCACGATATCATCCGATTCTATCGTATCCCCGTTTTCCTCCATGGTCTCAAAGCACAAAATGTGTCTGGATATTACAACTTCCTAATAAGAGTAATGCATATGAACAATAAAAATCCTGAATCGAGTCGCCTCTAGCAGTCGCATGGTGGCATCATGGAAGCTTTCTCTTGTTTAGAAAAGGTATCGAAAACCGTGGTACATAGCTAACTACTGCTTTACAGAAGGCACGTGCGTATTCACGAGTAACGTTCTCATAGCGAAGTGCTAACACGGAAAATTAAAAATGTATATGTATGTACCTAACTCCAGTTGTGTTACCGTGACAGCAAGCTAGCAAGCAAAACGCTAACTATTAAACAAAAAACACATACACATACAGGGGGAATTCGTTTCGACGGAACACACTTTACATACAATCTAAATCGCCTAGAATTAGTGTTCAGTGTTTACAAACACTACATCCAACACAAAGCTTTAGTACAAACGAAACTAGCTCGGAGACTGTGTTTATCGCTGCTCGCTAGCTAACGAACAGACGGAGTTCAAATACAGATCCTTACAGCCTACCTGTATGCACTACGCAGTATGAGAACTTACGGCTTGTCGCGCCTACATAGTGCACTACATATCCTAATCAAGTGTATTTGAGATTTAGCCCATGTAACGAGGCCGCGGAAACGACTACGGTAAGCGTGACGTGTCAAACTGACTGCGCGTTTGTTGTTCGCGTTTCTGTACACTCCCCTACCCTTGGGGGTGGTCTGCTACGAGTAGGCGGGGGGGGTCTGCGTGGAAAATCAGTTATGTTTTTATTACAGCATGTATAACAAAGTTAATTCAACATCACTGACAACTACATCTAATTTATTATTACTAACCATCAACACTAGATTAATACATACCCAACTGCTAATACATATGTTAGATCTAGTGAACAATACACGGGATCCGTACACTAGATCCGAAAGACCATTGCAGAATTAGAAATGTCATAGCTGATCACGCCTCTGATCATGGGTCTACGCCCATGACCAAAAGTTGGCAATAAAAGCATTACTCATTAACCTGTGAGATACTGTGCATGTGGGGCTCCTTGGAGATCTGCTCTGACTGTCCATACGCAGCTTAGCTCTTTATTGTTAGATTTGGAAATAATTTCTAGTGGCTATCTGATTTTTTTATTTATTTTTTTTATTTTAAAGAAATGGAGCTGACAGCCAAGAGTCACTCTGCCACCATGAGTAATGGGTTAAAAATCCCTCTTATCGGTATAGGGACTTATGGAGACCCTCGGACGGTAAGGGGCTATTTACTCATTTATTCACTCACTTTCCTGATTTTTTTTTTCCCCAGAAAAGTTGATAAGTTTTGATTGCATTTTTTAGACTCCCAAAGGAACCGCATATAACGCAGTCAAGCTGGCCATCGAGGTTGGATACAGGCATATCGATGGAGCTTTGGTGTATTTCAATGAGCCTGAAGTGGGACAAGCCATCCGAGACAAAATAGCTGATGGAACAGTAAAAAGAGAGGACATTTTCTACTGTGGAAAGGTAAAAGACAAGTCTGTTTTCTCTAAGCTTAAATCACTTATTGCTGATTTTTAGTGATGAAGCAAAGTCGGTTGTTATAAGGGCATATATGAACGTCATGAATGAACATGGGTGAAAATCTGTAATTTGTGGAACACTGCACGGTATTCAGCCTGAGTTTGCTGTCGCAGGTACAATCGATCATCTTTGGGTGTGAATTGAGATTAGTGGTCTAGGAAAGCATAATGTGACATGATGACGTAGGGTTTATTTAAGTTCAAAGGCCGCCGACGACAAGTTTAATCTTTACCCTGAAGAGTGCGAGTGCTGTTGCGACACTCTCATGAAATCCACCAATAAGAGGATGGCATAGGATTGCACAAAACATACAGCAGAAATACAAACAAGCAAGTCATGGCCAAGAAACCGCCTAAGAGAGGGTCTGAATGACATGTAGCAACCAATCACAGTTTGTTTTGTTTATGTTTAGGAGTTAATTTCCTATTATGACAAAGTGAGAACTAATTTTATGCTTTCCCAGTTGAAGACCTACAAACCTCTGTGCATTCAGTATAGATGACAGTATGGCACAACATTGCAGCTGTCTTTTGCATGTAATCTGACATGAAGACCACATTATCACACTTGGTATGATCTTGTGCAGTGTGATAAGTTATAACACTATTATGCTGCTGGAATCACACAGTGTAAAAAAATAAAAAATGCCCCTACTACAGAGTCATTTGTTATTTAAATATTGGTAAAAGATGGCTTTTGCTTGTCTACTAATACAAATTTCATTGATGAATGAAATGATTTTGAATGGAGACATTTAAAGAATCTCTCTCTCTCTCTCTCTCTCTCTCTCTGTATGTGTGTGTAGTTTTGAATGTATATTGTTTTGTCTGTGGTGGTGCATCCTAATATATTTCCTTAATATGTTTCACATTTTAAAGTATACAATATTCCAAGTATCATCTGTACACTATCATCTGCATGCATTATTTATGAATAATCTTTATGGGCATTGTTCATTATTAGATTATAAAAGAATTATAAACACAAATGTTTTGCAGTTGTATTCATTTTTGCAAAAAAATAAAAAGGTCTGAAATGAAATGCTGCAAAACAAAACCAAAATAAGGATTTAGATTAGTTTCAAAGATATTCTGCAATAATGAAAATATTGAAAAATACATTTCTTATACTTTGATTTAAGAAAAATGTATATATTTTTAATCTGGAAATATATGATACTGCAACCACTCGACTTTGAGCAAGGACTATTAGCCTCCTGCTTTATTACTTTATTTAAGTTTCTAAGAAATTTGACGCAGAGGTACAAATATTGTCTTTGCTCCTAATCCGAACTGTAACTTGTGTATGATAAAGGAAGGACCGTTTCTTGTATAAATTTGACTTGCTATTTTACTTGTAACTGACTTTTGACCTACTTTTATTTACTCTCACGTTCATTTCCACAGTCTGAAAATCTGACCACTTTGTTTTGTTTCTCCACCCAGTTATGGAACACATTTCATCCTCCTGAGCTTGTGAGACCAGCACTGGAGCGAACTCTCCAGGCTCTGCAGCTGGACTATGTGGATCTCTACATCATCGAACTCCCCATAGCTTTTAAGGTCCTTCTACCTTTATCACATCATCCACAATCTATTATAATACAGAAAATCCACCAAAAGAAATTTCATTTGTATGTGAATTGATTGCATATGGTTTTATTTTAACGTCTCTAGCCAGGAGATGCTTTCTATCCAAAAGATGAGAATGGGAGACATATCTACCACGACACAGACCTCTGTGCCACATGGGAGGTATGTTTAGTTTAGATTAGATTAGATTAGAATTGAAAGTGAGATGTTTTAACCTTTGTATTCTGTTTACTGCTTAGCAATGGTGCATACTGTCAACCCAGATTTATTTTTATCAGCAGTAATTCATAGGAGACTAATATTAATAGGCTAATATTGCTAATATTAATAGGACCCCGAAAACCCCCTCAGCTTAACCATGTGTAGAGAAGGGTAAATGTTTGATGGAGAAAATGTGACACAGACCAAATTAACCTCAGATTTACAAACACCGGTCATGTTTAAACTTTTTCTTTAACCATATTAACGACTCTCATGAGCTGGAAACCACCTCAGTAATCATCTTCAGGCTTTTACTCTGAGAAACCTTTCATAAAACATTAACCATAAAAGTTCTTTTAATGTTTTTGTTTTGAAAATGTCTAGTATAAAATTTACGAGTCACTGTGACCTGACCCGGAACAGGTCAGAGTTATGCACTATTTATTTGGCACACAGAAAATGAAGTGCATTTAAACAAAACATTTATAAAGTGTTTCTTAAATGCAGCAGCTTTCTCACCTGTTTTCCATTTATTTTACTCGTTTTAGGCATTAGAGGCCTGTAAAGATGCAGGGCTGGTAAAATCTCTCGGAGTGTCTAACTTCAATAAGCGGCAGCTGGAGCTGATCCTGAATAAGCCAGGTCTAAAGTACAAACCTGTGTCAAATCAGGTAATCCTTCTCCACAGCCTGATACACGTGGCAAATCAGTGGAAAACCTTTTCTGGTTACTTTTACTAACTTTATGTAGATATCAATGTACTTGTTTATTATGCTTTTTTATATAGATTGAATGCCACCCGTACTTCACTCAGCCTAAAATGATGGAATTCTGTAAGCAGAATGAAATTATCATTGTTGGATACAGTCCTCTAGGAACATCCAGAGACCCATCTTGGTATAAATCATTTCTTTACTTCACATTTATATTCATTCGTTCATTTGGCGGAATCTTCTGGAAAAATTAATCAAGTGGGACGAAAAGAAAAAATAAAGCGTTAAAGGAAAAAAGAAGATATTTGCGTGTACTAAACATTGCCATATGGACGCCCCTCCGAATCATGAATTTTTTTTTTCAGGGGTTAGGCTTGGCCTTCTTTTAGTTCCAGTGAAAGGAACTCTTAATGCTTCAGCATACTAAGACATTTTGGACAATTTCATCCTCCCAACTTTATTGGAACAGTTTGAGGTTGACCCCTTTCTGTTCCCACATGACTGCACACCAGTGCACAAAGCAAGGTCCATAAAGACATGGAGGAGTGAGTTTGGCATGGAGGAACTTGACTGACCTGCACAGTATCCTGATCTCAACCTGATAGAATACCTTTGGGATGAATTATAGCAGAGGCTGCGAGCCAGACCTTTTGTCCAATATCAGTGCCTGACCTCACAAATGCTCTTCTAGAGGAATGGTCAAAAATTTCCATAAACTCCTAAACCTTGTGGAAAGCCTTCCCAGAAGAGTTGAAGCTGTTATAGCTGCAAAGGGCGGGCCAACTCCATATTAAATTTATGTGCATGTAAAGGCAGACATCCCAAAACTTTTGGCAATGTAGTGTATGTTACAAATCGAGTTCTTTGACTTGACATTGCTTTTCTGGCTGTTAATTCATTATAGATGAATTATCTACAAAAACATCCTGTCCCAATCACATTAAATTCACTCAAGAGAACTGGATTTTCTTTTCCTTATAAACATATCCACTATAGATTCTTGCATCAAATGAGCAAGGTTTTTTATGAAAAAGTTGTGTGTAAATGTTTTTATAGGCCAAATCGTAAAAAGAGACAATTAAAAGGAGTAAGTAAAGTCAGGTGTTTCAATCAAGCTGGATGGCAAACAGATATGAGTTTAGCGGACTCTCCCCTATTTTAGGAATATATACATATATATAATATCTAACATAATCTGTATATAAAAGAACATCTAAAGACGCTCTGAAGCATATGTATAGAGGTTCATATCAATGAATGATTCTCTTTAATTAATAAATCTACACAAACTCAGTAACTCTCATAGGATACAAATGTTTTTTTCTGAGGGAACTGGATGTTCATGAATAAAATGTTTCTTGTATTAATGCTCCTATAAATAATTTCAGAATGATTTCATTCATATCCAGCTTTGATCAGTGAGGCCCAGTGTACTAGTTTATTGCTATTTGATATGAAAAGCTTATCACTAATTTTATGGATGAATAAAGGTGTTTTTTTTTCTGTGCTACAGGGTGAATTTAAAGTGTCCCCCTTTGCTGGAAGACGAGCTTCTGGTGTCCATCGCTAAAAAGTATAAGAAGTCCACAGCACAGGTTGCGCTCAGATTCAATGTGCAGCGAGGTGTGGTGGTCATTCCCAAGAGCTTCAGCCCGAGGCGCATCAAAGAGAACTTTGAGGTTTGTGTGCTCTCAGATCTGAGTAATGTACAGTTGAGGGAAAAAGTCAGAATACACAAACTTGATAAAATAACAAGACATACTCTGAGGTTCTGTAGATGTTTCTTCGTTAGCAAAATGAATCAAATTGGTTAAAGTGTATTTTAAAATAAAAGTAAACAAAAAATCCAAATTATATTTTAGAACAAGATTCACCAGTCACTATTTTTGTTCAGGGTTTTCCTGCTGACTGGATTGGATTTCTTTTTAAGCAGTTTTTCAGTAATTTTCTTTTCAACCCTTGGTGGTTTCTTTCATTTTTTTGTATTGAGTTATGACCACTGACAGGCAAGCGTATGGATTTGAGCGAGTTTGACAAGGGCCAAATTGTGAAGGCTAGACGACTGAATCAAAACATGTCCAAATCTGCAGCCCTTGTGGCGTGTTCCTGGTCTGCAGTGTCTAGTGGTCCATGGAAAGAGAAGTGGTGAAGTGGCGACAGGGTCATGGCGGCCAAGGCTCAATGATGCATGTGGGGAGTGAAGGCTGGCCCGTGTGATCCGATCTAACAGATGAGCTACTGTTGCTCAAATTGCTGAAGAAGTTAATGCTGGTTCTGATAGAAAGCTGTCAGAATACACAGTGCATGATGGGTCAGGGCTGTTTTGGAAGCAAAAGGGGGACTAACACTATATTAGGCAGATGGTCATAATGTTATTAATGGTCAGTGTGGTCGGTGTGAGGTCTTGTCACTGCTGTGTGTTAAAGGTTTTAAAACATTAGGTCAGGGGTGTCCAGTCTTATCCATAAAGGGCAGAAGCCACACCTGAGCCTATTGAAAGCCAGGTGGAATCAGGTGTGGCTCCTGCCTGATTAGGGTGAAAACCTGCACCCACACCGGCCGTTTGTGGATAAGATTGGACATCCCTGCCTTAGGCACTTTAATGAAATACAGCCAAATAACTGAACTATAGCAGATCAACAGGAGAGCAATTTTTGCATATCAAGTGATCTGTGGTGTCATTTGCTGTAATATGAATTAAATATTAAGTCGATTATTTTTGAGCTGCGTTTATAGATTTTATTTAAAAAACATTTATCTCTGAAACAAACCTGAACCTAAAACTTGTTTGATGTGAAGTTAGACAATGCTTGATATCCTGGATCGAATCACTGCACTGGTTGGTATATTTACAATGAGTAATGTGGAAAAAACCCAGGAGACTTTAAAGACTGAATGGATACAGATGTTTGTCTCAGTATAATTAGCTGATCATTAGCTTTCTCATATTGTTTCTGGGGTGGAAAAGAGATGCACACCAAGATCTTTGCCCAAGCTGTAATGTATTTCTCTTTTGTTGTTAGATATTTGACTTCTCTTTGACTGCTGAGGAAATAAAAGCGATTGAAGGGCTTAACAAGAACATTCGCTTTGTGGAGCTTCTCATGTAAGTCATTAATATATACAGACATTTCGTTACATTTATTTTTATTCATTTGAAAAGATATTTTATCCAAAATAGTGAATGTGTGACAGTTAATCTAAATCAAAGGATAAAACAGCCTAATCATTGATTCTATTTTCATAGGTGGAGTGATCATCCTGAATATCCGTTCCATGAAGAATATTAAAGCAGTTTTATATCTGCAACAAAATGAACATCAATGCATGATATAAATGTGACACTTTTTTGTTGACAGATATCAGCGTACTCCTCATAGTTACTGTAATGTTTAATACAGTATACAAATAAACCATTTTATCACAAATCATGCCTCCTTTTGTTTATTCACTGGTTTTAGGCTGTTTGTAATTAACATATTGTGCATAATGCATAACAGCATGGCACTCCACCAAGGTTATTTTGTGGTTTTTGTGGAAATACCATGCAGTAAGGTAAAGTGAAATCAAAACAACATAAGATTAATATGATTCAGGTTTTAACCTTTAATGCAGGGGTGTCTAACAACAGGCTGGTTTGGATGGAGGTTTTCATTCCAATCAAGCAGGAGCCACACCTGATTCCACCTGTTTAATCAGTTGATTTTGGCTTTTAATAAACTCAGGTGTGGCTTCTGCTTGGTTGGAATGAAACCCTGCAGCCACACTGGCCCTTTGTGAATAAGATTGGACAGTCCTGCTTTAAAGGAAGTTTTATAATTGCATTGTGTTAAGCATTTTACATTTATATCTTTTGAAGCTTATTAAAATTACACCTTTGGGATGAATTAGAGCAAAGACTGTGAGCCAGACCTTCTCTTCCAACATCAATGCCTGACTACACAAATGCGCTGCTAAAGGAATGGTCAAAAATTCCCCTAAACACACTCCTAAACTTTGTGAAAAGCCTTCCCAGAAGAGCTGAAGCTGTTATAGCTGCAAAGGGTGGGCCAACTCCATATTAAATTCATGTGCATATAAAGGCAAACATCCCAGTTTTTGGCTTGGCTCGCAGTCTCTGCTCTAATTCATCCCAAAGGTGTTCTATAGGGTTGAGGTCAGGACAACGTGCAGACCAGTCAAGTTCCTCTACACCAGATTCGCTCATCCATGTCTTTATGGACCTTGCTTTGTGCACTGATGTACAGTTATGTTGGAACAGGAAGGGGTCATCCCCAAAAGTTGGGAGCATGAAATTGTCCAAAATGTCTTGCTATGCTGAAGCATTAAGAGCTCCTTTCACTGGAACAAAGGGGCCAAGCCCGACCCCTGAAAAACAAATTCAATGATTTACAGGTGTGTTCCAAAACATTTGGCAATCTAGTGTGAAAAGATGCAGCCTAGGGTTACATATAGTTATGAAAGGAATTTGTTTTTGGAGCTGTTAATAAAAAACTAAACATGAACTGACACTGAAAAGGATTACGACGATATGCTTCCAAATGTATTTTAGCATTTAATCCATCCATCCAACCTGAGATAGGCTCCAGGTTGGATGGATGGATTAAAAAGTTTTAGACTGATATAAAAGATCTATGTTTGTATATGAAAATATGTAAATATTAAAATCCAGTATACAGATGTGATTACCACATATGCAGTGACGTATGGGCTATTAAAGCAGGCACACAGCAACATCATCCAATAAAATTTTTTTTAACTTGTACATCTGTAAATAATTATTTGTAACGTAATAACAGGCGTTTCCCCGACGGTGTGGGCGGGGATTTCCCGGCAGCATTTGCGAGCGAGACTTTTGTAATCTATTGAATTATACAAATAAATATTTTTATTATTTAGGGTATCTTTTAGCTTCATACGTACATATGAGTTAAAACAATGCAGTCTGAATATTTCTAGGAGTTTGAATATTTCGAGGAATGGAAATTAATGATGAAATTCACTTCCGGCACCGGTGTGACGTAATCGGGGGCTGTTGTATATGAACACCGTCTGCTAGCTTACTTAGCTAAACAAACCGTTCTAGACAGGGGGCATTGTGTTACGTCATGAAGGAAATTCACAAATCGCAAAAGCACTGTATTAAATCGTGAAGACAAAGAACATCTGTTGTCCCTGTTAAATAACACAGAAATAAATAAATCTCTTTTTTTCGGCAACCTTGTGAAAATGCTATGCCTGCTGTGTTTTCCTGCCTGTATTCAGAGATGTCCCGCCTCATACATTATAGCATTGGCTGGAAGCAGTTGTAGTTATGCGCTGTGATTGGCTAGTAGTTTATCCCTAGACAGATTCAACCAATCAAAGATATTTGATTCAAGGCGGTGGAATTTGCCCGAAATAGGGTAGGAAAACCGAACTCGGGAGTGGTGTAGTGTTGAATTCGACCTACTGTTTTCGTAACGATAGAGGATATACCCTAACTACACCTCATGCAATTTAACCCAGGGGGTTTTTTATCCTGGGAAATAACGCATTGGACTCTTAGTACTTCGGATACATCATTCGTACGTGGTACAAAATGGGCGATACGTGAGTGTTTTCATGGCTTTGTACTCCGTAGGCCACAGCCATAGCGAGGTGAAGATGAACTGAAGCAGTTCCGGTGTCTCACTTGAGTCTTTTTCGTTTTTAAATCTTGCGACCCGATCATGCATACAGTACTGATGCATTAGAAAGTATGTCTCCTGCACTTCTAAGTGTGTGACGATCGCGTTGTTGTGAAGTGAAAAATCGAGGCTTTTACCCCGCATCATGGCTGTGTACACGGAGTTCCTGCCCCCTCCGGAGTGCCCGGTGTTTGAGCCGAGCTGGGAGGATTTCTCCGATCCTCTCGGCTTCATCAGCAAGATCAGACCTATCGCAGAGAAAAGCGGTATCTGCAAGATCAGGCCACCTCAGGTACACAGCTCCAGCTTTACTATTGTTTACATCTACTTTATTTTTGTACCGTCCTTCTTTGATGCAGAGTACAGGAAGCCGCACGGGGGACACAACAATCAGTCCCTTTAAATATGTGGAAGTGTCTGGTGAGGACATTGTGTACACACACAAACACACTGCCTTTTCACCTGAATATTATACTTTACAGATGTCTTATGTAACAGAACACAGCATCAAAGCCTCCGATGAAGCCACAATGTTTTAATGTTGTAACTGATTACACAAGGTGACAGATGATCAACATTTCTACAAATCGTTTGTAAAGCCCTACAGGGGAATTAATAAAAATGATTAGATGTTGCACTTTGTGAACTGAATGCTGACTTTTTTTTTTTTTTGTGAAATTGGAAATCTTTTCTAATAAATATCCAGTTATTACCTCAAAGACAAGCCAAATCTGCATAAATCTGCATACCACGTAAAACAACACAAAAATTGGTCTTTAGATGATTAAGGTTTAATTAAAATTAAAAGATTTATTTTGACAATACAGGTTTGCTACAAAAAGTTGTGAAATTATTTTACTGAGTTTCTTGTTTATAGTTTTATCAATATAATTTATATGTTATAGATGCAAGAAAAATGAAAATCAAAGTTGTTTCTCCATCAAATGCGTATTGTGTACTGTACATGCAGCATGATGTCTGATTCGTAGGCCATAGGAAAGCATAAACGCACTTTCTTTCCTCTGTATTAAACCTGTTCAGCTTGAATTTAATGATAATCCTGCACATTTTTACCGACACTGTCATTTCCACAACCCTTTCAGTTGTCATCCATTCAAATTCTTTGAAGTAGATTTCAGTAGTACTGGTTTGTTGCAGTGATTTTTTTTAAAGAGCATTCAGAATTAATAATAAAAAATGTATTTAAATGAGTTCTAGCTCGTTGTTCTTAATACAGTATCTGTAATGGGATTAACATTGACCTAAACGTAAACACTGAGTAAAAATCTGGATTGGGTTAGACTCGATGTTAATTGCAGAATTAACTTTGTTCAATTGTGGTATTTTGCTGGTGTAGGACTGGCAGCCTCCTTTTGCATGTGATGTACGCAACTTCCGCTTCACGCCACGGGTCCAGCGGCTCAATGAGCTTGAGGTGAAGTTTTCCTTTCAGCTCTTTAACAACACTGTCATTGTTTTGCTCCTTCTGTCACTTGTCCTGTGCACAGTGACTTGCTTTCAGAATTCTCACCGTGTTTGCTTGTACTGTCTTAATTTCACATAGGAAGCGACTTTTTCCCACAGCCTTATTGCTCTTGAATGTACAACTGCCCTGGTAGAGTGTATAATGAAATAATAAGTACAGCTGAGTTCAAATATTTACATGTCCACAGGACAAAATCAAGAGGAAAACGGAGCGTATTTTTATAGCAGCGAGTGTGTTTGGTTCATTGCTTATCATAAGTAACACATGTGTGCACAATAGCAAGCAGCATGCAACTGTTTGATTTAAGTTTATATGCAGCACATTGAGCTGTAATTGTTCCATAAAGCACAAAGTACCAACAGGCCAAGCGGCATGAGACTTGAATTGTTCTTAATTTTATGCAAATTAGCATTATAGGAATCATTAAATCTACACAATTTGCTCCACCCAATCCTTTGACCAGTTTTATGGCTTGTGTTTTACGAGATTATTTTTAATATAACCTCTCTCACAACTTTAATTCCTAACTTCAATTAATTCCTTCTGACTTGAAATAGAAGAAAAACAGAAGAATATTTGTGATCTCATCTCGTCCTGTCATATATTACCTCTATTTAAATGTGTATAGAGAACTTTATTAATTAAAATAAAGCTTGGAAAGAAGAAGAAGCAAAGATCAGTGGAGTCTCTGGAGAGTGTTCCTCCTCATAAAGTTAGCTTGTGCTGCTAATCTACTAATGTCTACTACAAAGCCTGGCATGTAACTTACGAATAACCAGTTTGATGACATTACTTAAATACAAATAGTTAAGTACAGTGTATTCAAAAGCACTTGACAGGCAGTTTGTGTATAAATACATCATATTATGCTGAACGTCTTAGATAATGACTCGCTCACCCCAGGTTTTCTTCAAGAAGATTTCTTTTAGATAATATTACTAACATTATTAGCTATTATCAGCATTGCGGGTGATCTGGTGGTTACAGAGAATAACCTGTATAGCAGCATATTCTATGTTACACACAAATTATATTTGTAAATGCGTTTATCATTGTGTTTAAGATGCCAATGTTTATGTTTTCATCATTCGCCTTTCCTTTCAGGCCCTCACCAGAGTAAAACTGAACTTCTTGGATCAAATCGCAAAGTTTTGGGAACTCCAGGGCTCTAAACTGCGCTTTCCACATGTGGAGAGAAAAATCCTGGACTTGTACCTGCTCAGCAAGGCAAGGCTTTCTCACTGATTTCAGCCACATTTGGTTTTCTAACAAATACTGAAAGTGTAATGGATAAAGCAGGATTGGTTGTTGCAGGATTGTAGCACGATTGTAATACCTTGCTCCTTTACAGGAGCAAAATGTGCAAGTAGTATGAAATCATAGTTTCACATGCAGCAGTAGCAATATTTAATTTATTTGAGCTGCAGCATGTTTGTATAAATGATGGTCTGGGAAATGCATGAGATGTCACTGTCGCAGAACCCAATTAAAAATATCCAAAGTTGACTTTTTCTGCCTTTTTCTGACATACTTTGAGACCTTGGAGTATAAAATCATAAATATGTTACACCATAATGATGTTAAAATATTTCTTCATTTAGATTTGAACCTTGTTTTGGCTTTCTACAGAGGTCATGAAAGTCTGTCCTATATACCTAGTGGATACTACACGCCTTTTAAATGAATAGCTCTACAATGTTGTGATTAGAAAAACCACACACTACACCTTCAGAGCATGAATGATCCCCAGATCCCTTTGTATCATACAACCAATGTAAGAGATGTCTCATGTCTGTCTGCACGAGTTTGTATGGAAACCAGAATAAATACAGTCAGTAAGGATTATAATTAAAATATTTATTTTACAAGCACAAGATGATTCATTTTGATTGATATTTTTTGTTTTATTAATACAATTTAAGAAATGTTATAGTTGCAAGAATCTAAAAAAGACCAGAATTAAATAAAACAATGTAGGATGTCTCAGGTCTGTCTGCACTAGTTTGTAAGGATTGTCTGTTGTTATGCAAAGAGGCATAACAAAATTTTTATTATCATGGCACATGCCATGTTATGATTGTTCTTTTTTTTTTTTTTTTTTTGCTGTTCCTAACAGTTATTAGGGAATAGAGAAGCATTATTATTGTGCTTACACCATTGTGGCCTTGCTTTTGCACAACTGGATTCAGAGATCTGCTGCACATGACAGCGTGGGGGTGGGGGTGAACGGATGTGTTATTCTGATACAAGGAATCTGAGCTAGTATTGTATAGTGTACCTTTAGCACTATCAGATCTATCTAAAAATCCTTCTCCTCAGTTTGTTAGCTGAAGCTGGATATCAAAATATCTGTGATGTTTCTTTAATTCAAGCTGACAAGAGTGGCTTCTTTTTATTTAGAACTTTACATACACAGTTTCACCATGTGAAGGTTTTTACCCAGATTGCCGTACTTATTTCATATGTCATGTTCCTATTTAGGTTCAATATATTGATATGTTATGTGAATTTTATGATTGTCCCTTAGAGATGTCTTTTAACTATTATTTTTCTCTTGTAGATTGTATCTTCCGAGGGAGGTTTCGAGGCCGTCTGTAAGGAGAAGCGCTGGTCCAAAATAGCCACTCGCATGGGTTTCCCAGCCGGGAAGGGCATCGGTTCCCTGCTGCGTTCTCACTATGAGAGAATCCTCTACCCATATGAGCTCTTTCAGTCTGGAGCTTCACTCTCTGTGAGTTTACTCTGCCTGATGATATAATACTCAGTACTGACAACTAATAATAATAATAATAATAATAATAATATTCAATAAAATAATAATAATAAAAAATCAGTGGTATTGTCTACAAAGTGGCAGATAAACCTCAAGGAAAATAATTATATTTGCGTTTTGTGTGAAAGATTTTGCTGTATATATTAGTGCACTGGTTAAAGATTAAAGAAATTATAAAACATAACAGGCGTTTATGTATAGGCATTTTGTTTTCTTCATTAGGATACAAGTAAATACCCATGCCAGACTGCTGGAGCTACAGTTTAGTGCATATAAAATGAAAAAAAAAAATACATAAAATACATCTCTCTAACAATTTCTCTTAAAGTTAACGTTGTTACAAAAAAACATAGTGGAAAAAATAGGAAATGTTTACACAAAGTTTTGAACTTATTTTCATTTCTTTTTTTAATGCCTAAAATTATTGTGTGTATGTGTGTATATATATATATATATATATATATATATATATATATATATATATATATATATATATATATATATATATATATATATTATAAATTATTATTTAATATTTAATATCTGTATCTGTAAAAACCTAACACACTACTTCTCTTGTTGCTACACAATAGAATTAAAATTTTTTAGTTTCAGTTTCTCACTAGGTTATGCAAACTTTGTTAGCAATCTAAAATAAACAAATAAATAAAAAAAAAAAAATGACGTAAAGGTCATCGCATGCTGTTTCTGTATTTGACTTTCAAAATGAGTGAGTGTGTTGGATTGGGTAACAAACTGTAGCAAATGTTCAGCGCATGTTTGCATTCTGGGTGACGGGAAAAGGCTCTCTTAAATGAATAGATCGCTAAATCTTAGCTATTGTGCATGAAAACACGTCTGTGCCTTTACGAATTTAGACGTTTAGAACAGTGAGATTTTGCAAGCATATTAGATTGTAATATACTATTTCGTTATTGCCCTATTTATACCTTTTATAGACTTTATATGCACATGATTAAGAGCTAGTAAACATTATGACACATCAGCGTTCTTGTTCTTCAGGGCATACACCGGCTGTACCAGGAAGGAGACGAAGCTGAGGAGGTGGATGAAGGAATAGAGCGTGGCTGTGAGGAGGACGAGGATGATGATGAAGAGAAACCTAAAGAGAAGGAAGGCAAGGAGCAAGACGGTCTGAGTGACAAGTCGCAGAAGAAGAAGCACTCTCTTCCTGAGAGACGTTCGCGACGCCTGAAGTCTGAGGTTTGTTGGGAGAGTTTTATTTTACAGATCATGTGAGCTTCACGTGAACATTTGTGGTGTGCACATTTCTACATTCTTTTTCTTACTGCTGTGACCTTTTGTTTGGTTTGACCTGTTTGTTCGAGATGATGTAGATATGATATGATGTATGGCAAAAATAGTCAAAAATATACAAATGTGTGAATAACATTTCTAAATCATACCAAAATAATGTATTCACATCATGGAGTAATATATGTGAGCAATTTAAAGATGAATGAAAGAAGATTTACATTATTTCCTCAGTAATTATTATTAAATAAAGGCATTGTTGAGGTCAGAGTTTGATATTCCTGAAACTTAGAGAAACAGAAGAATCAAAAAAATTTACTTTAAAAGTAACTTTACTTTATTTTGTTTATTTTGAATATTATTTTTTTTTTTAAAAAGGACCGATCAACACAGGTATTAGTTACTTTGTTAATGTTACTTGTGTTGCTGAAGTGTTTATGAAGAAGTTAATAAGTGTCTTTAATGAATGGCAAATGATAACACTTGTTAGAGCTAGGAAGAAATATGATATGTAAGGCAACCATCACCATCCTAGAATTACCAGCTACCAACAACACACAGTCTGGAAGAACATGTTTGTCATTCCAACCCACTGCATGTCTCCATAAAGCACCATGTCTGAGCGCCAGTGTCATTGCTTGATCTTTCAGAGAGAGAACAAAGAGCCCAAAGGCCTTCAGATCTTTAGCAGCAGCCCTAAAGTGGTGGATTTTGAGATTGTTCCTGCCGGTAAGATTTACACACATTCACCTAATTTTAAAACTGAATTAATGTAAGTGAGCTTCTGACTAACAGAGTTTAGAGTTTCTGCAGTGCATTCGCAGTTTCAGAATTGTCTTTTACATCTGGGTTTCTATTATATAGATGATGCTTTCATAAAGAAGCAGAAGCACCTGAAGGCTCAAGCGTTTGCTATTAAGATGCGTCCACGCAAAGAAACTCTGGAGGTCAATTTTGTGAGTGTTTATTTTTGCTTGAAGTATTTCAATCGCTGCAGAACTAAATACCAAGGCCTGTGTGTTATATTTAAACTAACAAACTTGATTTTATCATATTACAGATCGACATGTACATGTGTATGTCATGTGGGCGGGGTGATGAGGAGGACCGTCTCCTGTTGTGTGATGGCTGTGATGACAGCTACCACACCTTTTGCCTGATTCCACCCCTTCAGGATGTGCCCAAAGGAGACTGGCGTTGTCCTAAGTGTGTGGCAGAGGTATGCAGAGCTGAGATGTTACAAAACTATTCCTGTATACGCAGTTTTTTTTAGTCCTAGCCTATCCCAGCTGTTAAGCCAGGTGTCTTGTGGTGATTGTGATTAAACCAAGCTGTGTTGGGTGACAGTTTTCATCTCTTATCCCTCAGGAGTGCAGCAAGCCCCGGGAAGCATTTGGGTTTGAGCAGGCTGTGCGTGAATACACGCTGCAGAGCTTTGGAGAAATGGCAGACCATTTTAAATCGGACTACTTCAACATGCCAGTTCATGTAAGAGCAGCACAGTCACTGCCTAGTCTTTCACCTCTTTAATAAACATGTACATAGATAGCCATACTTTGCTGTTAACCTGTTTGTTGGAACACAGATGGTCCCTACAGAGCTGGTGGAGAAAGAGTTCTGGAGGCTCGTAAGCAGCATAGAGGAGGATGTGATTGTTGAATATGGAGCAGATATCAGTTCCAAAGATGTAGGGAGTGGCTTTCCTGTCCGAGATGGAAAAAGAAGACTACTGGGGGACGAGGAGGTCAGCTTGAGTTCACTTTTTCCCGATGATAATTTAAGCTTATGTTGTTCCAAACTTACACTAACATACACAGTGTCCCCGATTGATGTCTGATAAGAATCGTCAGTAAATGGATGTCTCGAACTATTCGTGTGATTTGGATGTAGTGACCTCCCTTGATTGACACTTTCTTCCACAGGATTACACCAATTCAGGCTGGAACCTAAACAACATGCCAGTGCTTGAGCAGTCAGTGCTTGCACACATTAATGCAGACATCTCGGGGATGAAGGTACCCTGGCTTTATGTAGGCATGTGCTTCTCTTCCTTCTGCTGGCACATTGAGGATCACTGGAGCTACTCCATTAACTATCTGCACTGGTAAGATGGTCAGCAGGATACAGTAGAGATGTCCAATCTTATACACAAAGGGCTAGTGTGGGTGCAGTTTTCATTCCAATCAAGCAGAAGCTACATCTCGTTCCTCCTGTTTAATCAACTGATCTTGGCTTTCAGTAGACTCAGGTGTCTGATTATTGAGATCTGTGCATCAGTAAAGAATTGTTTCAAGAGAGAATTGATTTTCTTTGAATACATATCGAATGAAATGAAATCATTGGCAGTACTGAATTTACAGAAATAATATCCATCAAACAGATTTTTATGTCTGTAAAACTCTGATTCCACTTTGGATATTTATTGGTATCATATTAGTGTCCTGAAGAAATATGGAAAATTTGTTCTTGGTGTTGATCAGGGGAGAACCCAAGACCTGGTATGGAGTCCCGGCTCATGCAGCGGAGCAGCTGGAGGCTGTGATGAAGAAACTGGCACCAGAGCTTTTCGACTCTCAGCCTGATCTACTGCACCAGTTGGTCACCATCATGAACCCTAACGTTCTCATGGAGCACGGTGTTCCGGTGGGTCATCGCACTTGCTGTACACGCACAACTGTCAAGGATTTTACTTAGTTCTTCTGTACAGAGACCTTACAGATTTTTCTCCTCATAGGTGTATCGGACTAATCAGTGCGCTGGAGAGTTTGTAGTGACTTTCCCGAGAGCTTATCACAGCGGCTTCAACCAGGGTTACAACTTTGCTGAAGCTGTTAACTTCTGCACCGCAGACTGGGTAACATTGCCCCACCTTCATAGTCTGTAGAGCTCAATCCTGGACTCAAAGAGTACCACAAATCCTCGATAGTCCCTAGCAGTTTGCTTAGCACTGCTATGGGTGTTTTGATAAGTAAATATAAAGTACAGGAGGTCTACCTTACCACACTGTTGTTTTTGGAATTTACTATTCCACCCAGCTTTTAGCAAAACCTTTGGCAGTCATGCATTTAGTACTAGTGCAACATCCCATTATAAAATAATGGAACTGAGTCTTCTCAGAATAAGTTCTTTCGTTCGTTTCTTCGGTGCAAACATGAATAGATTTTTACACTAGTATGTGTCACTGTGGTTTTATTCAGTTTAATTATCAGTTGATATACGCAGAGATCTGTAACACAGCTGTTGAAGAATCTTGACCCATTTATGTTGCTATGGTGTGTGTGTGTATGTGTAAACTTTGCTTACTTATCTCCATTTCTCTGTAATGCCTGTGCACTGTGTAGCTGCCCATGGGCCGTCAGTGTGTGGCGCACTACCGGCGGCTGCAGCGTCACTGTGTGTTCTCCCACGAGGAGCTGCTGTGTAAGATGGCGGCTGATCCCGAGAGCCTGGATGTGGAGCTGGCAGCAGCCGTGTGCCGAGAGCTGGCAGAGGTGATCGATGAAGAGAGCAGACTCCGACAGGCTGTGCAGGACATGGTGAGACACTGCTTTCTCTTTGCCTTTTTTTTTTTTTTTCTTCAGTCCACATTTTAGAACATTTCACCTTTTTTTGGCAAAGATGATATAATCTATAAATAAATATAATAAATTATATTATAAATGTTATTTGCGTAATGAATAGTGAAGCATTCTTTTATATCTAAAATAATCCACACGGGTGTGGCGGGTTACTGCCTGATGTAAAGTTGATTATTTTCCATTAACAGCATACCCTAAAGTGTTTTATTCCTCTTTTTGTAAATAAAAGATAAGAATTATAATAAAACTTATACTGGTGTTAATGTTGTGGTTAAAACAACTTCCTTTTATCTCTTGCATTATAGCAGCTATAAACAGTCCTTCCTTCAACTGCCTCTCTTTTTCTCCTTCTTAAAGTCAATAATAAAAAAAGGCCTTCTTAAGGAAGAGAACTTCTTCAATTCTACACTTCAATATATCAAGGATTAAATCATTTCCTTGTTTAAATAACATGCTTTAATCATTTTATTATTAACCTTAACACTTATCATGCAGATTCATACTCAGCCTTGTAAGATATATGATCATGTGCTATTATTCTTTATTGTTGTACTGATTTGTTATTATCTTATGATTGTGGATAAAATGTTTCACATCATGGAACACTGTTAAGGTTAAAAAAAATGGAGGCTCAAAAGAGCCATTTGACCATATGTCTGAAATCAGTATTGTAAAAACAGAAAAGAAGCTTGAGGTCAGGACAGGACCAGTGTGAGTGATGGTAAACTGTATTGTGTCTATTGTGTCCTGTCTCTCTGCCTGTAGGGGTTGCAGTCCTCAGAACAGGAAGTGTTTGAGCTGGTTCCAGATGATGAGCGGCAGTGTTACAAATGTAAAACCACCTGCTTTTTGTCAGCTCTCACATGTTCATGCAGCCCGGAGCGCCTTGTCTGTCTGCATCATGCCACAGAGCTCTGCAATTGTCCTCTTACAAACAAGTGCCTCAGGTGAGCACACACACACACACACAAACAAAAATCTACACCACAGATCTTTATCTGAGGGTTTGTTTTGTTACACACACATTATAGAGGTGGCATCATGCAGCATTTAAAGCTCTTTATACAAGATAGAGAATGTCTTCTATTGTAATGAAAACATATTCTATAACTTTGTGTGTACTGTAGGTACCGGTATGATCTGGAGGAGTTCCCTGCCATGCTGTATGGGGTGAAGTCCCGCGCCCAGTCCTACGACACCTGGGCCAAGAGAGTCAGTGAGGCACTGTCAGCTGATCAGAAGAACAAGAAAGGTTATTAACACACACACACACACACACTACAGGAGCACACACAAACACTCTAACACACTCGTCTGTCCTAGCAGATTTGATCGAACTGAAGGTGTTGCTGGAGGACGCAGAGGACAGGAAGTACCCAGAGAACAATATGTTCCGTAAGCTGAGAGAGATGGTGAAGGAGGCGGAGACTTGCTCCTCTGTAGCCCAGCTTCTGCTCAACCACAAACAAAGACACAAGTAAATTAACATCCTTTTATGTTATGAGGTTAGGAATTATAAATTCATAATGTTAGGAAGTAGTACCCTTAATTATTTAAAATTGGAATTATTATATCTTGTATATCTATATCATTTATTTGTTTATTTATTTTATTTTATTTATTTGTCATTCCTTTAATTTCATTTTATTTTAATTATTTTTATTTTTTTATATTAAAGTTTTTATGAAACTGTTATCATAGACTCTGACAAATCAAAGGAAAAAATGGGTTAGTAAAGTGTTGGTCTGCCAAAAGCCACCAAAACAGTTCCAGCAAACTTTAGTACAGATTCAACAAGTACCTAGAACTGTGCTGGAGGATCAACACCATTCCTCCCAAAATTATTCTCTCAGTTGATATTGGTATAAGAGAGTGCTGTCTAACACACTGCTCCAAAATCTGTGATTAAAAAAGTTTGGGATGTTAACTGTGTCATCATTTTCACACTTATTAAACCATTGCATCGAGTGCTCATGTACTGTGGATAGGGCTGGGGTCATCACAGGCTAAATCTGATCAGTTAAAAAACGAATATAAAAGCCACAGTTACATAATTTTCCATTATCACCTTTGTCTGGATGAAAAATTAGCTTGAAATGGATTGGTTAACAAACTGATGGATTAATCGATGGATGAATTTATTGTCTTTATTTTTTTTGTGGTTTAAGAAGAGAGCGCACAGAGAACAGTCGTACACGCACCAAGCTGACAGTGGAGGAGCTGAAGGCGTTCGTGGAGCAGCTGTTCCGTCTGCCATGTGTCATCAGCCAGGCGCGGCAAGTCAAAGTAAGACTCCAGCTCACTGTCAGACTCGCATCTTCTCACCTTACAGCTAGAGTATGTCTGATGTTGAGTCTGTAAATCTAATGCAACCATAACATCAGGAGAAGTCTTTGACATCTGACCTAGTTTGTTTCTCTTGGGAGTGTAGGACTGCTGCTGTTTTCTTGCGTGTGCAGGAACAGGCTCCAGGCTGGTTTATAATACATTTTACTCTGTTTAAAATTGTTTTACGTCATACTTATTTATGAAAAACAGAATTCTTGCATTCTCTATAAATACTTAAGCACTCGACACTGGACACGGTCCCGGATCATTAGAGCTCTTAGAGTAAACAATCTCTATAAATGCTTACATGCATGTATATAAATATATATTAAATATAAAAATTCCATCCTTGGCTCCTAGGTGAAGCTATGAATAAAAAAAAAAAAGGCCGTTAGAAAAATAAACGTGACAGTGTGCTTTAAGGACCCAGATCAGAGAATCTTTAAGAAAATCGGAAATGTCAGAATCAAAGCTCTGAGACACAAGCTTCCTTAAGAAATAGCTGTTAATCTACAAACATGGCTGAACGGAGCATTTTATGCTGCTTAAGGTGCTTTGCAAGTGCTATTAAGAAATGGGAAGCCATGAGTTTTGAAACTACGTATGCCTGGTAAATATATCATATGCTTTTTCAGGAAAGAGGTAGAGCTATTCCAGCTAAGGGGTAGAGCTAAGTCCAGGCCAGTAAAATGTACAACACTTCCTTAAGTTTGCTCACGAATTATAAAGCACAACATAAGCAGCAGTGTGAAAGCTGCACTTTTAATCATTTTTAGAAACAATCTCCTTACTGAACAATTTTATTTTTTAGTCACTTTTCCCTCATCGTGTCCTCTTTCCTTCTCTCAGGAGCTGCTGGAGAATGTGGAGGATTTCCACGAGCGCGCTCAGCTGGCTCTGGCAGACGAGACCCCGGATTCGGCGAAGCTGCAGGTTCTGGTGGAGTTGGGCTCGGGGCTTGACGTGGAGCTTCCAGAGCTGGCGCGATTGAAACAGGAGCTGCTGCAGGCCCGCTGGTTAGATGAGGTGCGTCTCACCCTACACGAGCCACAGCGTGTCACACTGGAGGTCATGAAGCGCCTCATCGACTCAGGTGTGGGTCTGGCCCCGCACCACGCTGTTGAGAAAGCCATGGCTGACCTGCAGGAAATCCTCACTGTGTCTGAGCGTTGGGAGGACAAGGCACGCGCATGCCTGCATGCCAGGTAATAGCTGAAACATAAATACAAACACTTTGATTTTTAATCTCTCTAAAGCTTGCACATGTGTTAGAGAATAGGTTAGAACTTGTTTTTATGCAATGGGTTAGAGGGTGAAACACAAACATCTGAATCAGTTCATGCACTAATTGTTCTGCTGTGTTTTCTTGTTTAAAATGCTTTCTCAAATATTCTTTGCATACTATAGCACCTTTCTTACCTTAGCATCTTTTCTTAATATATTTGTTAAGCATATCTAGTTTTTCATATTTCATGTAAATAAAATAAACTTTACAATGTTAAATGTTACTTCTAGACCTCGTCACAGTATGGCGACCCTTGAAAGCATTGTTGTGGAGGCCAAGAACATCCCTGCCTATCTGCCTAACGTTCTAGCTCTTCGAGAAGCGCTCCACAAAGCTAAAGAGTGGACAGCAAGAGTAGAGGCCATCCAGGTACATTAGAATCTCTGAGAGTACAATCTGTAGGCACTGATTTCATTTTTTTTTAAAACATGGTTCAATGTGCATAGAGATTTGGCTGTGGTGAACTGATAATTAATTATTATTTTTTTTGTATTGGGACAGAATGGCACCAATTACGCATACTTGGATCAGCTGGAAGCTCTGTTAGCGAGGGGCCGCTCTATTCCTGTACGTCTGGATGCCCTGCCACAGGTGGAGTCGCAGGTGGCTTCGGCACGAGCTTGGAGAGAAAGGACAGCGCGCACCTTTCTTAAGAAAAACTCCACCTACACGCTGCTACAGGTGAGCGACTTCATCAATGTTTCATCAATACATCAATGCAAGTACAATGTATTTTTTTTAAGCCTTGTCTCATTCTGAGTGTTTGCCTCTCAGGTTCTGAGTCCCCGAACTGACATTGGTGTGTACGGCAGCAGCCGAAGCAAGCGTAGGCGAGCCAAAGAGCTGCTGGAAAAAGAGCGTGGTGCAGAGCCAGACAGCCTGAGTGACCTGGATGAGGCCGCAGACGAGGAGCGCTCACCCTCTGCTGTGGTGGCTGCCTTTAAGGCTCAGGAGCAGCAGGAGGCTGAAGCCATGCACTCACTGCGGGCTGCCAACTTGGCCAAGATGAGCATGGCCGAGCGAATCGATGAGGTCCGCTTCTGCCTGTGCCGCAAAACAGCTGCAGGTGTAATGCTACAGTGCGAGCTGTGCAAAGACTGGTTCCATGGCGCCTGTGTGCCCCTGCCCAAAGCAGGCTCGCAGAAAAAATTGACAACAGGGAGCAGTTGGCAAAGTGCTAGCAAAGAGTCAAAGTTTCTGTGCCCGCTATGCCAGCGTTCAAGGCGACCCCGACTCGAGACCATCCTCTCGCTATTGGTGTCCCTGCAGAAGCTTCCTGTGCGACTGCCTGAGGGTGAGGCGCTGCAGTGTTTGACAGAGCGTGCCATGAGCTGGCAGGACCGGGCGCGGCAAGCCCTGGCCACCGACGAACTCTCCTCTGCTCTGGCCAAGCTGTCTGTGCTCAGTCAGCGCATGGTGGAGCTCGCAGCACGCGAGAAGACCGAGAAGATCATCAATGCTGAGCTGCAGAAAGCTGCTGCCAATCCAGACCTGCAGGTGAGTCTGTGACCTCAAAACCACTTTAACATTTAACACTTAAGCCTGGGATGTCTATTTTTTCTGTTATTTCCACTCTCCTGACCCTCTGATCTGACCCAAACTTTCTAACAACGTGAAATGTGTAAAGGAATTAATTTCACTGTGCTGTAATGTGTATGTGACTGACAAAGGCTTCTTCTTTTCATCCTCTCAGGGACACATACAGACGTTCCAGCAGGCCGGATTCAACAGGACCACCTCACCACGGCCGTCTCTAGATTATGACGACGAGGAGACAGACTCGGATGAAGACATCCGTGAGACTTACGGCTATGACATGAAGGTAAGTTTAAGAAAGTTGTGCATTTATAGTTGTGCAATGATGTGTTTCCTGTGAAATTAATCAACTGCTATATTGCTGAGCTATCAAACTGTCTATACCCACACTAGAGTTCAGACTTCTAGATTTAATTATGTTTGACTCCTAGATAAGAATATTAACTTTGCAGAAAAAAAATCCATAGATTTCTTTAGTTATATTTTCATTGTTTTATATATTTTTAAAAACTTCACAAATCCATATTAATGTAATATCTTCCACTGTCTCCAGGACACAGGTGAGGTGAAGCCCTACTTGTTCTGTGATGAGGAGATCCCTGTGAAGTCAGAAGAGGTCGTCAGTCACATGTGGCCCACCACGCCCTCTTTCTGTGCTGAACACGCCTACTCCTCTGCCTCAAAGTCTTGCCCTCAGAGTAAGTTACCTTACAGGCACTTTGTATCAAATCTGTAAACGTTTAGAAATGCATGAAAAGTTTAATTTGGAGCTTGTTTTGTATTAAAATTACAAGTTAGCTACAATACAGTTATTATGTATGTATTTTGTTTTAGTTTGTTTGTATGTATATTGTTTTTAGCTCTGTTAGATCATGTGTTTTCTGCATCCCTCTCCCAGACCCTACCACTCCACGGAAGCAGCCTAGGAAGACGCCTCTGGTGCCACGCAGTTTGGAGCCTCCTGTGCTGGAGCTATCCCCTGCTGCCAAGGCCCAGCTAGAGGTGCTGATGATGGAGGGAGACCTGCTGGAGGTCTCTCTGGATGAAACTCAGCACATCTGGAGAATCCTGCAGGCCACGCATCCACCCTCAGAGGAGCGCTTCCTGCAGGTGGAGGTGAGTGTCACAGGAAGCTAGATAATGCACTATCAGGGAAGAAAGGTACTGATCCTTTTTGTTCCAAAGTTCACTAGAATGCGTTGCTGAAATATATTACGCTACGTCCTCTAGGTACCTTGATCAGCTTGGCAAGCATTTGCACCCTGAAATATACAGGGTGTATATTTTACATTTTGATCCAGTGTATTTTTGCAGTTCTAACTTTTTTCTGTAAATCTCATCTTTGTCCCCATCCCCTTTTCTTCGCTCTCACTCTCTTCCTAAGTCGGAGGACACGCTGCTGGAGAAGCCAATGAAGTTAAAGGTAAAGGAAATGGAGAAGAAGAGAAAAAGGAAACTAGAGAGAGCTGAGCAGCAGTTACTCTTGGCCTCGTCGGGAGTGGAAGGCCGGCCCAAATGCAAAGACATGAAGAGGGTACTCGAGGTTGGTGGAAAACCCAAAAAGAAAAAGCTCAAGCTCAGTCCGGAGAAGTCGCGTGAGCTGAAGCAACTGGCCAAGCGCCTCGCCAAGGAGGAGAAAGAGAGAAAGAGGAAGGAGAAAGCTGCGGCCAAAGCCGAGTTCGCCAAGGAGGGTCTGGAGAAGAAGAAGGAAAAGAAGATCCTAGACATCCCGTCTAAGTACGACTGGTCAGGTGCAGAGGACTCCAATGACGAGAATGCTGTCTGTGCAGCAAAGAACTGTCAGAGACCATGCAAGGACAAGGTTAGTGAGAGATTTCATGTTCATCTCATGATTATAACGAAGTCTGTGGTGATTTTCATGTTGGATTTTGAATAATAATGAAATGATTGTCTGGGGATTCTATTCAGAGCCATGTATCCATTTATCCTCTTAGACTCAGAAATGAGTCTTTTCTATAGAAACATGCAATAGTATGATTTATTATGTGGTTAAATCTTGAGTCTGTGTATGTAGACACACACGGGTTGGACAATAAGAGTGAAACATCTGTTTTGGACCACAATAATTTATATCCTTTATAGAATAGTCAAGGAACTGCTTTCGCAGCCAATACATCAGTTTGTCTTGGGAATGAAAGGTCCTGCACCACAGAGACTTGCTATCCAGCACACAGATGCACCAGCAAGATGTGCGCCATTAATTTGCCCTCTTTTGAATTCTGATTCATCTTCCATTATGTTGTGAATGTTTATTTTATGTAGCAAAAAACATGTTATCTGAAATGTATTAGTCTCCAGCTGTAAGATTAGTTATTTATTTATTTTTTAATTAAAACGTTTTAAACACCTTTTAACTATCGATATTTAAAGTCAGGCCCTGTTATCACATTATAACTAGCCTCGCCTCTCCCTGTGGTGGAGAACTTACTGATTGTTTACAAAGGGCCGACATCGGAGACTCCTTCAATAAAAATGTCAAGTCTCTTAACAGGAAGCCTTACCCTGTCAAAGATTGTGTTTTTATGTGGCAAATAAGGGCATGTTTTTATTTATTATTAGCGTAAGTTTATATGGAGCAATCCTTTACAGAAGACCCTGTAAAAGAGTTGTTACTATAGAAACCATAATGCAGAAGAATGATCAGTGAATATAAAAATTATGAAAATAAAAATTATTCGTTTTGTACATAATTCATCAGCACCTTTTAAAAATTCATAGATAATTGGGTTAAAACACTACCTTATATATTTTCTAATATTTCTGTTTCTCTTCTTCCCTCTCAGGTGGACTGGGTTCAGTGTGACGGAGGATGTGACGAGTGGTTCCATCAGGTGTGTGTGGGTGTGTCGTGCGAGATGGCCGAGAACGAAGACTACATCTGTTCGGCTTGCTCGCGTAAGGCTGGCGGAGTGATGGGAGTCAAAGTGGGCATAGAGACTGTGGTCATGACTTCAGCCATGTGTAGCACACAGACTCTCTCCCCCCTGTACCAAGCAGAGGTTCAAGAAGGCAGCTAACACATGCATACACAGACACCCAACAACTGCTGTTGCACCTCCACTGCAAGCTCTTCTTCTTTGTGTACTTGGGAAGCAGAAAGCAGAGTGATGCTCTCTGTATCTTCTATATGACTAAGAGCTGACTATCATTTTGGACCATTCAAAAGTCTGTATACAAGAAGGATGAGGATTTTGCATGAATAAAAGCAACTGCTTTTTTTCCCCCCAGGTGAATCCATTTACGGATTCTGTGCATGGGCTACACAATAAATGTGGATATTTAAGGGGGAAATGACTGGATATGGCGCGCTGGAGATTTGCATTGTTCCACCAGACATTAAACTTCTTTTTTTTTTTCTTGTCTGTGAACTGTCAGATCATAGAGCTCACCTCAAAGCCTAAGACTACTCTTTTTCTCCCATCACACTCACATTAGCTCTAGGTTGTCTCCGCTGGACCAGACTGTATTTGCATCTCTCCATTTTAACCAGCTTAAATGAACTGTCATACATTACAAGAAGAATCCCACAATGCATTGCTGGTTTGCTCCAGACGTCCTATCACTAACAGCCTGTAGGAGGATTATTAAGCTATTTGTCTGATACACCTGCCAGATAAACGAGTTACCATGCAAATATGTAGGAGTAGTTTAAAATGGATGTATGTAGTAAAATATTTATGATGTAAATAGATTTTAAAGAATTAATGAGTCAATGTGGATGTTTTTGTTGCTCAACTTTATTAAAACGATTCCTAGTGAAACAAATCTGCATCACTGTTGTGTTTCTTGTGTAGGCAAATGTTTGTATGTGTTTACTAATGTTGTTTGTGTTAAGCAAATGTATGCCTCACACCTCTAGGGTTGGAGGTTTGATTCCCGCCTTAGTCCTGTGTGCATGGAGTTTGTATATTTCCTCCAGGTCTTCCAGTTTCATCTACAAGGCCAAAGACATACGTTGGCACCCCCTTCAGGCTGTCCGCTAGCTTGTGTCCTGAGTTCTGTGGGATAGGTTCCAGGCTCCTCGTGATTCTGTTTAGCATAAGCTATATAGAAAATGGATGAATGAATTGTATAGGTGACCAGTGGTGTTCTTGTTTCTATTCTTTTTTTCGTTTGAGTGTTTCCTTGTTTTCTTTTGTTTGTTTGTTTGTTTTTTTGTTTTTTAAACTAAAAGGGGCATCAGAAATCAATATTAATATATAATAGTAAATATTAAAATTGTAAAAAAAAAAAAATTGTAAAAAATAAATAAATTAATTAATAAAACTTCTGTAAAACAGCACCAAATACATTAATAATAATCATAAGGTGTATGAAAAAAACAGAGAAATAAAGAAATAAATTAAGTCAAAAATAAAATAAGCAAGACTAAACAAGGCAAATAAAAATGTGATAAATAATAGTGACAGAAACAAGAAAATGTATAATATACTGTGCAATAATAATAAAACAGCTTTTTTTAAGTTAAGATAGAACTTTATTAATCTTGAAAGGAAATTTTAAATCAGTAATGATCTATAAATTTTTATTTTAATTCAGTGATAATTTATTAATTTTAATTATAATTCAGTGATTATATATATATATATATATATATATATATATATATATATATATATATATATATATATATATATATATATATATAATGTCATCTATTTTTTTTTTTTTTTTTATTCAGTGATAATTTATATATTTTCATTTTAATTAAGACGTACACTGCAGTTACCTCTGGGATTTTTATTTACACATGCACACCTTAACATTTAGTATATTTGTTATATATTTAATATATATATTTTTAACATAAATGGTGTATTTGCAGGGTGAAGAGGGTTGATGTAAGGTCATTGATCCTAATTATGTGGACTTGGAACAGAATGTGTAAATAGTAGTTATTAATTACTTAGTTATTCCTCAGTCGGGAAGCATAAACTGAAAGCCTGCAAGAGCTCGAGAGGGCATAATATAAAATGTTATAAAAGCATTGTTGGAACTTTTAAATAGGTCATCACAAATCAGTGGCCATTCTGCACACTGTGAACATTAGTGTAGTCTGGACTGTGTGTGTGAGTAAGGGGGGTTGTGGTGGTGGTGGAGGTTTAGTGGGAGGTAGCAGGCCAGATGAGGTTGGATTACACACTTCACTTGCTTTTTCTTTCTATAGTAACAACCAGACTGTACGCTGGAATTTGACTTGCTGTGGTTGTGATTCGGTGCAATGAAGGGTAAGGATATTTATGTGGCTAAATTATTTGTAAAGAAGTGTACTAATTCTTTCTACAAGAAATCATTGTATGACATGATTTGAAAGGTTTTTCATTCATTGTTATGATGAACCATTGACATACAGAATGAGACAAATTCTGTTACAATGAACTTCATTTGTTAAAGGTACCTGCAAAATTAGAGACCAGAGAAATACAATATTTCCATGAATAAAAACTGAATTTCTGCTTTTTATGATTGCTTTAGCTTTTTGTCTCATTATGGTTGAGATGTTCAGTAGCTCAACTTCACAATTTCAAATGCTTCAAAGATACAGCCGACACAAGCCATGCTAATGGGATCAGTTGTGAAGAAGACGAGCAGAAGATCCAGGAAAGAGGTCAATGGAGCAACAAGCTGGAATTTGTGCTATCTGTAGCTGGGTCCATCATTGGCCTAGGTAACATGTGGCGATTCCCATACTTGTGCTACAAGAATGGAGGAGGTGAGGGGTTTTTTTTTTGTTTGTTTGCTTGTTTCTTTTGTTTTTTCTCAGACGCTTGACTGCTGAAAAGTGTAAATGAGATGTTGGACAGTTGTAGGTTGTCTCAGGTTGCAAAAGGTTTATCATTCTGGATGATACTGTCGAAAAAATCTATATTAGGTTTGAAGGTTGTGTTAATGTTACACACTTGCCCCCTTTGGTGAATCTCACAGGTCAAAGTTCAGCATGACAGCAGTTGCTTGGATTCCCACCAATGTTTCCTTCAGTGATTTGTCAGTTGTGACTGTTTTGGGGTCTTTGAAATCTGACCACCCTTTAAACAACTACTTTCTCTATCATTTCAGCTACTAAATATATACTCACCATGCAAGATTAGTCTTTTGCTAATCTTCAGCTGCAAAATCTTGCCCCAGATTCCTGCAGAATCTTGGCTGCTAGAACTAGACCTTGTGGTGGTCAATTGCTGGTGTAGCCCATATGCCTCAAAGTCCTTCTAGTTTTGTATGTTCTGAGATGCTTTTCGGCTTACCATTGTTGTAAGGAGTATTTATTTTAGTCATCGTAGCCTTCTTGTCAACTCAAACCACTCTGGCTATTCTACTCTGATGTCTCTGAACAACACGGTGTTTCCTCTAACTGGATTTTTCCTTCTCACACTAAACTCTAGATACTGTAATGTATGCAAATCTCAAGTCATCAGCAATTTCTGAAATCCAGCCCCAACAATCCTGCAACGCTCTGAGAAGTCACTGAGATCAGATTTTTCCTCCCCATTCTGATATTTGATGTGTACCTAAAGATTTTAACCTGCATGACCTTTTGCTGCTGCCACATTATTTCTTAAGGGATAATTGCATGGGTGTTCCTAATAAAGTGACCAGTGTATCTTTAAAAGTTATTCAGAGTTATGAATGTAGTTTTAATTCTATCATATTGTTTGTTTCATCTCTTGCTGTATGATTCAAATAGTTTTTATTCATTGGTGAAAATTGCAGGTGCCTTTCTCATCCCATACCTGATCTTCCTGTTCACTTGTGGGATCCCTGTGTTCGTCTTGGAGACAGCTTTAGGCCAGTACACTAGCGAAGGAGGTGTCACTTGCTGGAGAAAGATCAGCCCTCTCTTTGAAGGTAAAACATTTCTCTAATCTTTTCCCTGCTTCAGACTCAAATATCCATTTCCTCTTTTGTGGTTATTTCCTGGTTATTTCCTCTTCTGCACTTCATGTTCTTCACAGGTCTAGGCTATGGCACACAAGTCATTGTATCATTACTGAATTTCTACTATATCATTGTTCTGGCATGGGGCATTTTTTACTTCTACCACTCATTTTCCTGGGAGCTGCCCTGGTCCTCATGTCAAAATGTTTGGAACCTAGGTGAGACAACTAAACTGACACTGCCAAACTTATTCATCTTTCTAGTATACATAATTGTAATGCAGGGCATGTTGGGTAATCGGTTGTTGTGCTTTGTTTGTTTGGAAGACACTTGTGTGGAGTTCCATAAGAGGAATGATTCGGTCAACTTCACAGTGCCTGCTAATGCCACGTCTCCTGTCATTGAATTTTGGGAGTAAGTGATAAAAAGCAGACCAGTTGCTTTTGTTTTTGTTTTTTTTGTTTTGTTTTTTTACAAAAAAAAATTTGCAATTAAAACTTAAGGGGAAAAATAGGTGTGAGATTTTTTAACTTGAAAGTATAGTTACTTTAACAGCAAATACAATGTTTGCATCCTGTAGTTTCTAAGCGAATGAAAGGAAATTATTAATTTATTTATCAGCAGTAAGTGCTTTAACCTGCTCTGGGTCACTGGGAATATATTTATAATATACCCTGGATGTTACTCTAATTTGTCACAATGCACATGCAAATTCACACACTGATTCATATACAGGGGAAATTAACAGTAGCGTACAGTGGAGTATAGTTGAGTGGAGTAAAGTAGAATGGAGTAGAGTAGAGTAGTGTGGAGTGGAGTGGAGTAGAGTAAAGTAGTGTAGAGTGGAGTGGAGTGGAGTGGAGTGGAGTGAAGTGGAATGGAGTAGGGTAGAGTAGAGTAGAGTAGAGTAGAGTAGAGTAGAGTAGAGTAGAGTAGAGTAGAGTAGAGTAGAGTGGAGTGGAGTGAAGTGGAATGGAGTAGAGTGGAGTGGAGTGAAGTGAAGTGAAGTGAAGTGGAGTGGAGTGGAGTGGAGTGAAGTGGAATGGAGTAGGGTAGAGTAGAGTAGAGTAGAGTAGAGTAGAGTAGAGTAGAGTAGAGTGGAGTGGAGTGAAGTGGAATGGAGTAGAGTAGAGTAGAGTAGAGTAGAGTAGAGTAGAGTAGAGTAGAGTAGAGTAGAGTGGAGTGGAGTGAAGTGGAATGGAGTAGGGTAGAGTAGAGTAGAGTAGAGTAGAGTGGAGTAGAGTAGAGTAGAGTGGAGTGAAGTGGAATGGAGTAGGGTAGAGTAGAGTAGAGTAGAGTAGAGTAGAGTAGAGTAGAGTGGAGTGGAGTGGAGTGGAGTAGGGTAGAGTAGAGTAGAGTAGAGTAGAGTAGAGTAGAGTAGAGTAGAGTAGAGTGGAGTGAAGTGGAATGGAGTAGGGTAGAGTAGAGTAGAGTAGAGTAGAGTGGAGTGGAGTGAAGTGGAATGGAGTAGAGTAGAGTAGAGTAGAGTAGAGTAGAGTGGAGTGGAGTGGAGTGGAGTGAAGTGGAATGGAGTAGGGTAGAGTAGAGTAGAGTAGAGTAGAGTAGAGTAGAGTAGAGTAGAGTGGAGTGGAGTGGAGTGAAGTGGAATGGAGTAGGGTAGAGTAGAGTAGAGTAGAGTAGAGTAGAGTAGAGTGGAGTGGAGTGAAGTGGAATGGAGTAGGGTAGAGTAGAGTAGAGTAGAGTAGAGTAGAGTGGAGTGAAGTGGAATGGAGTAGGGTAGAGTAGAGTAGAGTAGAGTAGAGTAGAGTAGAGTGGAGTGGAGTGGAATGGAGTAGGGTAGAGTAGAGTAGAGTAGAGTAGAGTAGAGTAGAGTAGAGTAGAGTAGAGTGGAGTGGAGTGAAGTGGAATGGAGTAGGGTAGAGTAGAGTAGAGTAGAGTGGAGTGGAGTGGAATGGAGTAGGGTAGAGTAGAGTAGAGTAGAGTAGAGTAGAGTAGAGTAGAGTGGAGTGGAGTGAAGTGGAATGGAGTAGGGTAGAGTAGAGTAGAGTAGAGTAGAGTAGAGTAGAGTAGAGTGGAGTGGAGTGGAGTGGAGTGAAGTGGAGTGAAGTGGAGTGGAGTAGGGTAGAGTAGAGTAGAGTGGAGTATAACAGAGTGGAGTATAGTAGAGTGGAGTGGAGTGGAGTGGAGTGGAGTAGAGTGGAGTAGAGTAGAGTGGAGTATAGTATAGTATAGTATAGTATAGTATAGTATAGTATAGTATAGTATAGTAGAGAACATGTTTTTAGGCGGTGGGATGAAACCAGAGAAGTAAGAGGAAACCCCCAACACACACACACACACACAGAGAACATAAAGTTACAGACAGATGGTAACCTGAGCTCGGAATCAAATAGACCCTGAAGCTTCATGTTAAACGTTACTTCTAAATAATCCAGTCTTAAGGAATGTAAAAATTAAATGAGGTGTATTATATCCTGCACCAAAAAAAGTAATCCAAAATCAACTCTGTTTCTTAAAGACCAGATCTAGTTTTGTAACAGTTATAGTGAGAAGAAATAAAGAAGTTCTTCAAGCAAGTTTAAAATTAAGCGTCAGTAAAAATTTGTTTGAATGTTGACTGAAGGGACTGAACAGCTGTTGGGAGAATAGGAGAGAAGTCACAGGCAGTGGACAAGTTATTATCAGCCAGTGGATATACAAGTGACCAGAGAATATTTGGATCACATTCATAAAGAAAAATGAAAGCCTATAAGCATATATATGATTTTCTTTCGCCAATAATACATTTATATACATAACTTGATGTGGTAAAGGGATAATTTTGAAGCCTAACACTAGATTTTCTGTCAGTATAAAATTGTCTTCTTCATTTTGTTTTCAAACCGTTGTATTTGACTGTACATCTGGGTGTAACAGGAATCCAGTCTGTGTGAAATAATGTCTATTTGATGTATGGAAACAGGAGAAGAGTGTTGAGACTCTCATCGGGTATCGACCACATGGGCTCCCTAAATTGGGATCTGGCCTTGTGTCTGCTCATAGCCTGGATCCTCTGCTACTTCTGCATCTGGAAAGGAGTGAAATCTACTGGAAAGGTTTGTCTTTTTAAACTTTTGCTGATTTCTAGATTGAGCCCTATTCTGTTTTGATATCTCCCTGTGCTTCATGATGCAATTGGTTTAGGTTTATTTTCCAATACTAACTTTTGGCCTTCCAGGAAGAAGCTTATTTATGTTGAGATTATGTGACACTTAGCTCAGGTTGCTGTCTGTCTCTGAGTTTTGCATGATCCTTTTTCCTTGTCCACATGGGTTTCCTCCCACCAGCCAAAAACGAGCATGTAGGGGGAGTGAATACAAAAGAACTGTGCATCCCTAGATGAGAAAGTGTGTATATGGTGCCTCCATATTTTATTCCATATTTCTGCCTAGCACCCAGTGTTCCTGGGACCCTGACCAGGATAAAGCAGCTACTGACAATGAAAGAATGAAGGCAAATGATTTCACAGAAACAGGAAAAGATTAAGGAGGCAAATATTTTGTCAAAACACTGTATTTGGTGTTTAGTTTTTACTAACAAAGTGCATATAGTGACTGATTATTTAACATTAACAAAAATGATATAACAGAAAAAGAGGCACTTGAGCATCCAGCCAGTCAGTTATTACTGGAAGTAACAACAGTCATTACTAGCAGTGGGCAGTGATGTGCAGTATTCTAACCATACATGATGTAAGAATTTATTGCTATATGGATACTCTAGAGTCATATTTCTCAGGGCAGCGGTGTCTAATCTTATACACAAAGGGCCAAATGTGGATGCAGGTTTTCATTCCAATCAAGCAGGAGCCACACCTGATTCCTCCTGTTTAATCAACTGATCTTGGCTTTCAATAGACTCAGGTGTGGCTTCTGCTCGGTTGGAATGAAAACCTGCACCCACACTGGCCCTTTGTGGATGAGATCGGACACGCCTAACTTAGGGCTAGTGTCTTTTTCATTTAAAATACTGCATTTGATCATTATGTGGTCATTTCCCTTTATCATATTATTCTCCCTAGGATTTTGAGATGTACCATGGTTAAGATGACTTACTAAATACGAACTTTCTTCCTTACAGGTAGTTTATTTCACTGCTACCTTCCCCTATGTCATGCTCCTGGTGCTCCTCATTCGAGGTCTCACCTTGCCCGGGGCCAGCAGAGGCATCCAGTTTTATCTGTACCCTGACCTCGGACGATTAGCTGATCCACAGGTACAACCCTGGCGTGCCTTTTTCCATCTCCAAACTAGGTCCCTGTAAATTCAGTGTTTCTCTCACGGTGCATTAAGAGTCAAAAGACAGGTGCCTTATTTGATGTCGAGACCCTCAGTCGGAGTTCAGAGTGTTTACTGAGACCATCTGGGTTCTGGGATGGAGATCACAGAGTGGTGATTGCAAACAGAGTGATCCCAGGCACACATAGTTGAAATGTTTTTGTTTTAGTGTTCTAAATCAGCTTTGCTTGCTTAGTGACGTTCTTTCAAAGGTCACAGCAAGCTGGCGACTCTGAACGCTGTGCTCTCTGAGCTATGTTTCACATGGATTTGATATGAACAATGCTAGCTTGTTCGTTCAGAGTTGCACCACACCTTATTATGGACATTGCTTCCTGTTGGTGGCAGCAGGTTCTTCATGGTTGGTGTTTAAAATCATAAAAAATAGATATTGTCACAGCAATATTTATTCATATTTGTTTTAACAGGTTGATGAGTAGCTAATTATAATCTTTAAACTATTTGTTTAAGTGTTATTGTTTACAAAAACTATTACTAACTGAAATCATTCTGTACATTCTATATTATTCGAAACTTAACCTAATTCATATTGCTCAAGAGACTTTGTACCTTGGGTGCTTTTTGGAATAGAGAATTATTTGAGAATATTCAAGAACCTCAGCTTTAATCAGTATTTTAACATTTAACAGATTAACAGATTTCAGATCTTTTTTGTTAATTGTGTATAAACACATCAGCAAACAAAAATGCATCCCAGAAAACACAAAGACACAACAAATCAGAAAATTCTACAAATCAGAAACACAAGAACTCATTCAGAAACAGTACAGCTTTGTTAACTGTTTTGTTGCGATTTCCTCCATATTTTTTTGTCCAGGTATGGATGGATGCAGGAACACAAATTTTCTTCTCATATGCCCTGTGCCTGGGGTGTCTAACAGCTCTAGGGAGCTACAACAAGTACAACAACAACTGCTACAGGTATTACACAATTCTAATGCATAATAAATGCAGACATTTACATTTATGGCGTTTGGCAGAAGACAAGTGTTTTGAGTTTCTATATTTTGTAATACTGATACACTGGACTAAGAATACTATCAGTCTAAAAACTTAAGGAAATATAGCAGGAACAGACAACACAGAGAAGAATTTTTTAGAGTGCTAGTTTAAGTACTTCAGAAAGCGATAGATAGATAGATAGATAGATAGATAGATAGATAGATAGATAGATAGATAGATAGATAGATACATACATACATACATACATACATACATACATACATACATACATACATACATACTTTATTCATCCCAAAGGGAAATTCACAGCTTCCAGCAGTATCCACAAAACAGGTAATAGATAAATATAATAGGAAGGAATATAACAAAAATACTAAAAAAGCCAAAATTAGGGTACAAAAATATAACAAAAAATATATCAAATAACAAAATATTACACAATTTAACAAAATATAGCAGAAAGATACTAAATACAGAGATTTAAGGAATAAATATTGAGAATTAGATGAAAAACAAGACAAGTAATGTGCAAAACAAGTGTTTAAGGTTACAGACCTAGTTGATGTGCAAAAACTGCGTGGTTATGAGTCCTGTGCAAATCTCAGTTTATTGAGAGTTCTGAATAAACCGGAGTTTAGATGTGGTTTGAAGACTGCCAGTGATTTAGCAGTTCAACACTGACATCGCTGAATATACAAGACAGGACCAGACATGGTGTATTTCAGTTTCAGTGAGCTGTATTCTAAATTGTTGCTTTGGATTTCCATCTGTCACAGGGACTGCTTGGCTCTATGCTTTTTAAATAGCGGGACAAGCTTTGTGGCTGGATTTGCCATCTTCTCCATCCTTGGATTCATGTCATATGAGCAGAATGTGCCGATTTCAGAAGTGGCTGTATCAGGTACGTCTCTCTGGGGAAGTTATCGGGATTGATGTGTTTGATGAAGTGTTTGATCAGTTTTGGTTCTTTCACAGCATCATCTCATAAGATCGAAATGATCTAAATTAATATTCAAATATTTGCCTTCCACTAGAGATATAAAATTGTTTAACAATGGTGCATTTGTGAGAGTCGACTAGTTTCACTGGTTAGAGTCAGAAATTTTTATTTTAAAACACAGTATATCTAAACACCTACAGGTTGGTTAAGTGTATATTTTGATTATAATGATCTTCAGCAGATGAGCTTGATATAAGGTGCAAAGGTCCACTGATATAACTAAATCTTTCACTTCTACCCTGCTGCATTTCAGGCCCTGGTCTTGCCTTCATCGCATACCCCCGTGCTGTAACATTGATGCCCTTCTCTCCTCTGTGGGCCTGTTGTTTCTTTATCATGATTATTTTCCTCGGACTGGACAGCCAGGTCAGTGTTTAGCCACTTCCATGACCTAAAAACCTTTAGTTGCATTGGTGTAAATTCATTTGCATCTATTTGTGAGTTTATATCATAGATAGACTATATGACCAAATGTATTAAACCTTTTTAACTGTGTCTGTCTACTTAATTGACTGAAATTAAGTTGTTGATTGAAAGGTTAGGTTCAAGCCCCACGCTGCCACTGCTGGACCCCCAAGCAAGGCCTTTAACCCTTTCTGCTACAGGGGTGCCGTATCATGGCTGACCGTGAGCTCTGATCCCAACCCCCAAAGTTGTGATATGCAAAGAAAGAATTTCACTGTGCTGTAATGTATGTAACAAAAAAATAAGGCTTAATTTGAAGTGCAGGATGCCAGTGCTACTTTGTGTGGAAAGATTTACATTGAGTGACAAAGTAACAAGATACATCCTGCAGATACTCATTTTAGAAAATAATAAGTGCTAAAATAAAACACCAAAACTGACCTTTTACTAACACCAAGTACTGTTTATTTGGGAATGTCATTTTTTGTTCTCATTATGACCCTTTTTAAATCATCATGGTCTAAACAGTGGGACAATCTTTCACCGTTATAATATTTTGAACAACCATTAGACAGTACTGGGAATTTGAAGCAGTTGTTTTATTTTCCTTATCTGTCTTGTCATAGTTTGTTTGTGTCGAGAGCCTGGTCACAGCCATAGTGGACATGTATCCCACTGTGTTTCGGCGTAAGAACCGCAGGGAACTCTTCTTGTTCATGGTGTGCATCGTGTCCTTTCTCGTGGGGCTTATCATGCTGATGGAAGTAAGTATTTCAGTTATACAAGAAGGGAAACAGAAGCAGATATCTACTTGGAGTACGGTTAATCTAATTCCCATTTAGAATAAAAAGGTGAATGATGTACTGTAGAATATCCCAGGAGCTTCAGAGGAGAGAATTAGTCCTGCTGGTCTTTTGGTCTTTGCTCTGAAAGATAATTATGGTCCAATTATATACCTTAAATCTTTTATCTACCTTGAATACACTGCATTGACATTTTCAGGGGAAAAAGATATGTTGTGGAAAATACATATTAAAGGGTGCCTCTATTTAAAATCTGCATAATTGATAATTAATCTTTTACCATGGAAAATGTCTTGTGATGCTTTTTTTCAAAAGCACATCTGATTATATCTGGAATCTTTTAACCATTTGAGCAAATATCATTTTAGATTATCATTTTAAAGTTATTTGACTAAATATAACCTGCTTATTTTGATCTGCGTTAAACAGGGTGGGATGTACGTCTTCCAGCTCTTCGACTACTATGCAGCCTCGGGAATGTGTCTGCTCTTCATGTCCATATTTGAGACTGTTTGCATTGCATGGATTTATGGTATGTTATGGTTGGAGACAAGACTATAAGATAAAGAATATTCACTGCGGCACTTCTTTTGAATTTTCTGGTATTTGATATTTCCATGAATTTAAAATCTCATAATTATATCACAGTTACCTCTGCTAGTGCTCTCTGCCTGGGCATTGTTTTATGTGCAGAATATCTTTTCTCCAGATTTGGGTGAAATGTGTAAGAAGTCTGGGGGTTCTGCTTGTTGATCTTTTTTTCTTGTTTTCTTTTTTTTCTTTTCTTGATCTTGTTTTCTCAGGTGCAGATCGCTTCTATGATAATATGGAGGATATGATTGGCTACCGCCCAGGCCCTCTAATTAAGTATTGCTGGATGTTTTTCACCCCAGTCACCTGCATAGTGAGACACACTTTATTACTATAACCCAGTGTTAAAAAGATACAAGCATCACATTTGCTGATTATATAATTTGGAAAAAGGCTGTCGCTGATACTGATTAACTTTCAGATTACAGACAACTGAAATTATAATAATACAAATCCAACATAACATTAGTTTTCATGTGCTGTTGGATGGTAGTCAGTAGTCTGTGCAGTTATAGAATCAATATTAAAGAGAGCTGCTGCTTTTTACCCAGTGAATCTTTTTTTTCTGTTTAGGGCACTTTTGCTTTTTCCCTCATCAAATACACGCCTCTTAAATACAACAATCATTATGAATATCCTTGGTGGGGTTATGCAGTAGGCTGGCTCCTGGCGTTGTCCTCAATGCTCTGCATTCCTGCATGGATGATCTACAAAATTGCCAACACAAAAGGAACTCTAAAGGAGGTATGATACAGAAAAAAATCTGATATTGTGAGACTTCTTGTATTATAGTAGAACCTAAAAGCAAATGTCTTTGACTTATTCTCTCTCTCTTTCTCTCTGTGTTTCTAGCGCATACAGATCCTCATCAGGCCATCTTCTGAATTACCCAGAACCAAGAAGGAACAGGAGAGCTTGCTTGCTGTGTTCAGTTTGGCAGAAGCAGCTTCACCTAATAAAGACGGCTCTCCACCAGGGCATCAGATGGACACAAAGTTTTAGAACTTTATTTCACAGCCATAAATCTGATAGTTGATCATCAGCATACTTCAGATATGCCAGCCATAAGAGTGAAATCAAGTGAGAAAGAGAGGTTTTATATTAATAGACTCACCATTCATGCTGGTGCTCCCCTTCTTTACTTAGAAGGACTGAAACAATTCTCTTATTGAGCAAAGTACTGAGGGTACTCAGATACTGAGCATTATTACATTTCATACAAGTGCTGTGCACAATATACCAATTCACATGACTGTTGAAAAGCCTGTGCACATTTTAATGCCCTAGGCTTTTTTTTCTTACAGTAGTATTACAGTAGTGAATACTAAAATGTCTGTTATTTACTATTCATTAATTTTGTTTGTCATCTGTAGCATTGTTTAACCCCTGAATGTACTGTTCACTGAGTGTTTTTGTTGTTCATTTTCTATACGCTTGTACCTTTGGAATCAAAATATAAGTGTGAATTTATAAGGCTTTATTTGTCTTTCCAAGAATGTTATGACAGCAATAATAATAATAATAATAATAATAATAATAATAATTGCATTCAGTAATTTCAAGTAATGTCTACATTTGTTGAGACACATGAAAAAGAGATATATTATTACAATTTACTATTTAATTTCTTATAATACACATTTTAAGTTGACATACTTATTAAACACATTTAAGAATGGAATAATTACAAAAGGCAAATACGAGAAACTACAATATCAATATATACCTCTACCTGACTTTTGCATAATTCAAACTATTTTTTAACTAGTGCATAACATCCCAGTCTTAATAACTGATTATAGCATTATAAATAATTACATTTGGTCTACAGCATGTTTATAATGGTTTAATAATAATTAACAATTGCCTTTCCAGCTTCACCTGCTCACCAGTCACTTTAATATGAACTTTAATACGATCAAGAGTTCTGGTCAAAAGCTTCAGTCAAAGTTCATGTTAAACATCAGAATGAGTGGAAATTGTGTGGAATGATATGGCGATGTTGGGTGGAAGCTGAGAGATGAGTGTGGTCATCCCTATACTGATGTTTGGAGTGAACCTTAACTGAATTAAATGAGCAGCTGTGCAGAGGTTCAATTTGTAGTGGCCGGTGAGTGTATGTACACCAAATACACCTTACCATATTATCTTACAAGCTAATAAGTGAATACTAGTAACACGTCTGAAACTGGAACCTAGTCACTATATATTTTTAAAGCAACTGCACAGGCATTTTCAGAGTTGTGCCATGTTGAAGTACTGTCTAAAAGCAAAAAGGACAATAATCAGTCTGCTTAGGAAATCCCACAATGCACTGCAGAAAGAGTAATTAGGTCAAATGATGTACACTGCTAGTTACAGAATTTCTAGAATGTGTGTCTTAATGTTTGCTGAGATGGGGAGAGTGCATCATCACAGACACAGGAAGGAACTTTCCAGTCCAATTTTAGGCACTGGTTTATGGAGTCGATTCCGAAGTCAATTCCAAAGCTTTTGAGTCGATTCCACACTGTGGAACTGATTAAAAATACTAATATTCATGACAAAAAAAATCTTACAATTAAACATTACAGGTGATAAAAGCTTGAACTGTTTATTTTACAAACCTCCTGTCCAAACCAGAGGTGAGAATTCATTGTGTCGAATCAACTCCTGGAGTCAACTATATCGACTCGCTGCAATTCAAATAGGAGTCGACTCCCGAATTTCATGAATCGAATCGCTCTATTTAACTCACCATGCTATGTTCCTTTTAGCTAGTGCTAACCAGTGCGCCGGTGTGTACCGAAGCCCACCAATCAGAAGCTTCGCTTCTGTTGGAAGGCACGATGTTGCAGCCGATTGGCTAAAATGGGTAGCTTCGTTCACCTTGACGTAAGACAGAGACGCTCCCCCTTTCCCACAATGCATCGGGGTAAGGGTCTAAGGAAAGATGGCGGAGGGAGGAGCAGCTGATCTGGATACTCAGAGAGGAGAGGTCGCAACGCTGCTCAAAACTCAGCTCCGGAAAGGAGACACTTGGTGAGAATTTAACAGCACGCTTTCCTAGGAGTGGTGTAGCCTTCTGCAGCCCGAGTCATGTGATGACAAGCGCCACAAAAGAGGAAAAATAAACGGAACGGCCCGTGTTGACAGCTAGCTAACGATGCTGTTAGCTTAGCCGGCCTGAGCGTTCGTTAGCACAAATATTGATAGAGGTTTGTCCCGCACGTAGTGTTGACTTAACTCACGTTTACCAAACAACAATAAGTGGTGTTGTTTGTTTTTAAAATACCTACCAAACTCTTTAAATGGTCAGTGTAGTAAAGGCGTTAACGCCTGTAGCCAGTTGCTAACTAGCCAGCTCGCTAACGTTAGCTACGTCTGTCATGAGCAGCCAGGGCGGAGACGAGAGATTGGCACCTGTCAACAAAATCTCTCACACAAACCACCTCTTTCTGTCAGCTAACGTTACCGTTACTGAAACACTCGTATACACTGACCATGAATTTGATTTAAGCGAACAAGCAAGATTTCAGCTGTAAAGTTTCCCTGCTCTGACACACCTGACTCATCAGCCCTTTAACACGAGCTGCATGAGGTGTTAAAGCAGAGAGACACGTTCACATGTGTGGTGATGAGCTGCCTCAGGACCAGGACTGGGAAAGATGATGGTACTGAGTGTTTTATAGACTGGAAGCTGCTCTCTAAATGTAGAATTACAGCCAACAGCTCTGCTCAACGCAGGCACCATATTGATCTGTCTAATATCGGTGGCTTTGATGGATATTATATTAGGAGCTCATATCATATCACTATAGCAGAGATCTCACTGATCATAAAAGCCTTCATAGAAATGTCTGTCGTCTTTGATGGATTTTATTTGAATGCACTGTGTGATCAATGAGCTGGTCATGTGTTTACTGAATGCACCTGCATCTATGTTTTATAGACTGGTTAAATTATAATGTAGAATTACAGCAACAGCTCAGCCTGTCATGTAAGAATAAAACCTAGACGACCTTGCTTGTTTTATGGATATTATATTGCAATATATAAATTCTCATGTAGTGCATTACACTTTACTCATTTGAACACAAAACCTTCACTGAAATTTGACCTCTTATGATGAAGTGTCATCGTGACTGTCACTTTTTTCCTTCATGTGGAGATTTAACCATGCGAATGTTACTTTTTTTTAAACAGGTACTTGATAGACAGTCACTGGTTTAAACAGTGGAAGAAATATGTGGGCTTTGACAGTTGGGACAAGTACCAGATGGGAGATCAGAATGTCTACCCTGGACCAGTGGACAATTCGGGTCTCCTTAAAGGTCAGCCAGAGCTTTGATTTTGTGCAACAGAGCCAAAACTTGTTTTTGTGTTTACATTGAGAATGTTGATGTTGTGCCACAAATGTTAGAGTTAACAGTAAAATCATGTATCCTGTATAGTCATATACTAATCACATGACTCTTATTCATTAAAATGTACGCTCCTAGCCACACATTTGACCAGTGCCTGTTTCTGTCTTGTACTGTTTTAGATGGGGATGTTCTTGCCATTAAGGAGCACCTTATTGATGAGTTGGACTACATCCTTGTGCCTACTGAGGGCTGGAATAAGTTAGTGAGTTGGTATGGGCTGACTGAGGGCCAGGAACCAATTGCCCGAAAGGTAGGTTTTTATCACTCTGTGTGGGTTACAAATTTTGTATAAAAAGCACTGTATGCTTCTAACAGTCAGTTTAGTTTAATGCAGAGTTGAGTGGATTGCTTTGGGTGTGTTTGATGAGGATGTTTGAGTGAAGCCTGCTGAGGTTGTGGTATTGGTGTAGTTCTCCACTGAGCCATTTCCTTTCACCTCAGTCGTCACAGTTATTTTCTGTATGAAATAATTTTACAAGCTGCTGATTTGTGGCTGTGCTAAAATATTAAGTGGTGCATCCATTGTTTGCTCAAGTGTTTGTTTTATATTATTACCAGAATATGTTTTTGACTTTACATTAAGTCATGTAATAACACATTTAGTTAAAGTGCTCCTAAAACTTTTCTCTCTTTCTACGTTACTTCCACAAATTTTACTTCCTCACTTTCGTTACAGTAGACGGCCATGTTGATTATTCAAATGTATCCAGTCATGGCATCATGGCTGCTTCTGGAGTTTCTCTTTAGCCTGATTGTTCCTCCCCTTTTAGCCATGTATGTCACAGGGGTATCAAGTAGCCCGTGCGTTTCTATTTTAAGAGGGACTCTGGATGACTGCACCGTTACATGGAGCGATCTGCTAGGCACAACATGCAAGAGGTTCATTCTTTTTTCCTCACTTTCCGTGGCTTCTAGTTCTACATGGAGGCCGATTGGGATTTAGCGTTTTGGCTGGTGCTCAATGTGGCCTAGAGGCTGATTCTAGGCACCTGCATTTGTGTGTCCTTGTTTGGAAAGAGGAGGATTGCCGGCTGAGGTCAGAGAGGGAGAGAGACAGGGAGTGAACGAATGTGTGCTAGAATAAGAGCAAGTATCACAGACATGAGTCAAGTCGAATCATTTTGCTCAGTTGAGAGTAGTAGGAGTCACGGGGTAAATGTATACACTTTGGCTGTGTTGAGGATAGCAAATGCAAACTAAGAACATGCGCCAGCTTATACATATAGTGTGTTGCTTCACTCATGGAGGAGTGGTGTGAAATAAATAGTAGGGGACTCTTCAGCTGTCTCTGTGCACGGTTGCTAAATTAAGCGTCTCTCATTCGCTTGTTTCAGTACAGGTCTTAGAGCAATGACTTCACACATAGACTGTTTTTTTTTTGGTTAGGCTTGCTTATTTGCAAAAAAATTCTACATTTGGGCATTAATATCTAATTTCCAAACAATTTGTTCATTTCCCTGTTGGCATCTTGGCTCTGCTCTCTGTAGGTGGTTGAGCAGGGTATGTTTGTCAAGCACTGCAAAGTGGAGGTCTACCTCACCGAGTTAAAGCTATGTGAAGACAGCAACATGGACAATGTCATCACTAGACGCTTTAGTAAAGCGGACACAATAGGTAAGTTTTTGTGATTTGGTGACTTAAACCCAATCCAAACTGATAAGTCACTACTACTGTCATGCACTTTACCCATGCAAGGGAATGGTTTTGTTTTTTTCAACCCATAATTAATGTCATCCAAGCTAATGAGTGGCATTTTGCTGAACTTTCCTTTCTTTAGCTCATAGAATACCTCTCCTCACCCCAAAATGTTGTTTATGCCCTGTAAAAATGAAACTACAAATACTCACACTGTTGAGTGAATGCTTTCCACATTGTAGATTGAAGTAGAATTAATGGAACTGAAGGGTGAAAATGAAAATGTTCAGAAAGACTTTAACAGTGTTGAAGTAGTAGGTAGTTGTAAATATTAAATATTTACAGAGAACAAATATTCTCATCATTAATATGAAATCTGTGATAGAAGTCTGAATCTCTGTATGTTGCCCTTGTTGTGCTGTGTTGTGTCCTTGTAGTCCCCCCCCACATTATTTTGCATTGTTCTTCACTTCATCAGTGATTGATTACTGCTGTTGAATAGAATTCAAGGCTTACCTTTTAATTAGTTTCTTCATAGCAGTATAACTAGACTGACATACAGTGCTTTGATTTTTCGACAACCATGACTAGACACACTTCGCAGCATGCCTGAATTCACTGATGTCTGATATGAGACTTGTCCCTTGCAGACACTATCGAAAAGGAGATGCGCAAACTGTTCAGCATTCCTGATGAAAAGGAGACCAGGTTGTGGAACAAATATATGAGTAACACCTTTGAGCCTTTGAACAAACCGGACAGCACCATTCAGGACGCTGGACTCTACCAGGGGCAGGTAGGAAAATAAAAGACAATGTAAAAACAGTGATGCACAAATAGCAGGGCATCTTTTTGTCCCAGGTGCAGAGCGGTTTAGTTTTTGTTCACTGAAACCATATGAATTCATGAATTTGATTTTGATTGTTGTTTGCTTATCTATGGTTGTGTCTTCAAGTGTCTGTAAATAATTTCTGTGTTGCTGAGAGTTTGGCACTGTCACTCTTTCAGCTAGAGGTGTTGCAGAATATTATAATTTATATAGCAGCTAATTCATAGGGACTTTTATGGTTGCTGTTCCACATCCTCTACTATAATAATAGACGGATGAAAAAAATGTGATTATTTTAAAATAGAAAATACTCAATATGATGAAGCTTTCTTTAAGCAGATGTTTAATGTTTGCCTCCGGTGTCTGTGCTTTGTAATAGTCAAATGCAAAGCGGTACATTTTTTCCAAAGGATGGGTGGTGCTTTTTTTTCTGCAAGCTGCAATTTTTTATGTTTATAGCTCAGTAACTATAAGTGGATCTCATATTTTAATAAATTATCGATTTTTAATTATTGGCAAAATGCTGTGTTATAAAAGGAATACAGGACTTTGAGACATATTGTTGTAAGTAAATAATCAATTTTGTGATAGTAATGCCCCTCAGCTTCACATCACACCACTGTGTTATTGCAGCATGTGCTGCAGTGTTTCTTTCCTTAAATGTTGCTTTTTGATGAGCTACTTTTAGTTTGTATGTCACCGTTTAACCTTTGTGTAAACAGTTTCCACTTTGGTGTTGTTCCAGCCCCACGTTTGACACGTTATAAAAGCTCCACAATAGTATTTTCAGTTGTTTCTAGACTGAGTGGTAAAGGACAGCTGGTTATGTAAAGGACACTGACTGTAAGCAGCAGGGGTGTGTGTCTCAACTGTTTAACTGCAGTAGCATAGTTCAGAAAGATGTCTAGATTTTTTTGTGGCAAGGTTTGTAAAACATTTTAGGTAACAGCCAGCATTATACACAGTCTCAGGTCAAGTGGGCTGTACAAAAAATGTTTACTGACCAATAACACATCTTGATCTCCTTGTGAATGTGTTCATTTGTCTGAAAATTACATTCTGAATGCATGAAGGGTTAAACATAGATCAACATACCACCTACAACACATGAACACACTACTATTCACAACCAAGAACACAATCAGTGTCTTGTGATATGTTTTTGACTTTTTGTAGTGTTGCAACCAGGAACTGACATGGACTTCATTAGGTTTTTACTGAATATTAAATGCATCCGAATGAGATTATATATAAAATGGATTCGTTTATTAATGAAGAATTACATGTAATTGAGTTTATGGCACTGAGGGTTTTGCTCTATTTTGCCCCCTAGTGTAATATAAGAGAGGTTTTTTTTTTTCAGTTCAGTTCAGTTCAATGACAAGCCACAAGACTATTTTAATGAACATTTTTTTAATTATTTTGTGGAATGGATTAGAACATTTATCCGAGTGGTATGTTACAGGGTTTATGAGGAAATAGGAAAATGCAAGCAGCAGATCTTGGATGTCGAAAAACCTTTGAAACTTCAGCTGAATTATATGTGACTGAATTGCCCTTTCTTTGCAGGTTCTTGTTATAGAGCAGAAGAACGAGGATGGAACTTGGCCTCGAGGTTCCTCAACGCCGAAGTAAGCGATTTGCAGATTCTTCTCCTCTGATTTTTACCATCATAATTCAACAGTAGAAGTGTCTTAACGTGTTTGTCTCTCACTCGTGTTCTGTATGGGTGTTTATTTAGTGGCATCCCATTCATACTACTAGAACTATACCATCAACTCACACATTCCCAGTGTATTTACTGTTTCGTGATTAGAAGAAGCTTGAAAACCCTCTTACAGCTCCGAGATCACTTGTAGCTAGTTTGTTTATCCTGCTATTCATTTTTTCCTTCTCTTTCTTTCTTACTGTTTGTCATGTTGTGCATAACTGCTATGCTCTGTTTATACTTTGCTTGAGTTGCTTCCATAACCCATTTCATTATTAAAAAAAGAAAAAGAAGAATAGCAGCTGTCAAAGGCTGTAAAGGCTTTGCTTTAATTTCTTCTAACTCATGATATTCTTTATCTTTTGAAGGTCATCTGGTGCTTCCAATCTCTCTGCTTTACCAAAGATCTCCCCTTCATCTCTCACAAACAATCATAACAGCAGCTTCAGCAGCAGGAAGTAAGCGCCAAATTGGGCGTGGTTCAGTGGGAGGGGTTTATGGGGGGTGGATCTAATATAGTCTTATATAGTCTAATACCCAAAGACCGCATGGTTTTGTGTGTGTTTGTGCTCTTTAGAGCCAGCCAAGCACGCCAAATAGCCTCCTTTCCCTCGTCCTCGGCAATTCAGAGACGAAAGATTTCTGCTTCGGCAGCAAAATTCTAGTGAACTCTTTACAGCAAGGCTGATGTCTTCATTATTAGCCGTTTTGCTGGCTGAGTGCGCAAGGGAAAGGAGGGTGGGAACAGTTTGGAGTATTGGGATAGAGCTTGTGTGTGTTCTTTTGGCCAGTTTGGAGTGTCTGTGTATGTGCTGTTTTTCTCTGCAGTGGATCACTGCTTAATCCATGGGAAGATAAGTTAATGCAGTCCCACTGACTTACTGTAGCACACTAGCGATACTCAGAGTGACAATGGATCTAAGGGCTCCCAAGATCAAACTGGCTTTTCTCTGGTTCTTTGGTATTAGATAGATCACTTTATTAACCCCAGAGGGAAGTTTACAAATAGATAGGTAGTTTTTCTAAATGGGCAAAGAAAGACATTTGTTCAGTTTTGTCATGGAGTATAAATTTGCAGGTGATATAAGGCTGTTTTCAGACTAGTCTGTTTTTTCCCCCTCTTTTTAAGTCTGTGGGAAGAGGCTGCAGGAATGGTAGAAGACAGAATTTTAAAACTTTCTGTCTGTCACAGTTTGAGCCAAAGGTACTGAGTAATTTGAAGTGCTTCAGGTCACAGATCAGGGGTGAGGATAGAGTGCCACTATGTAAAATAGCCAAAATTTTTGCTCTCCTGTGTTTACACTAGGATGAGACAGTTCACTAGCAGTTTGTCTCGTGTGGCTACTGTTGTTTGTAGGTTTAATTCTGATGAGGAACAGTAGTAGGTGTTGTGTAAAGCCTTCGAGTTAAACGCAAATGAAGTAGTGCACTAATTTGTGTGAAAATCAATTGTTTGAGATACATGATAATTGCTAGGCTTTGTGCTAGCTGTGTTGGCAAATTAGCAAAGAACGCTAGTCTTAAACACTCTCCAGAGATGACAACAATCTCTGCCTCTTTCTTTCAACGTTTTCTTCTTGAACGTCTTTGTTGCTCTATCACTGTCTCACTGTTGGTGAAAACATGTCTCCAGTAGTGACAAGCAGAGAATGCTTTGTGTTATAGCGTTTGTTACATGAGCCTCTTTTAAGGAAAAGAAGCCTTTATTGTTGGTTGTGGGTTTAGAGTAGTGAAGGTCTAATTAAAAAGATGCCCTGTACCCAAGAATTGTTTTTTTGAGAAAAGAAGGTGCTACTTAACTTGACCTTTCAGACCTTCAACACTTGTCCCAGGTGCTACCTTTTAATTTTATTTGGATGGTATCTCTAGTTAAAGGACTTAAACGTTTTAATGTTATTCTACAGCTTCTAAGGTACATAATGGGAGCTTAAGAGCCGCTTTTGTAACTCTGAGGATTCATTTGCATTGGCAGCCTTGTGGAAACTCTTGTCTTTTTTGGATGATTTAATTTTATAGCATGCATGTGAGGTATTGTGTTAATACGAGGTACTTGCTTATTTAGAGAACGTGTATTACCTTGGACACCAGAAGGAAATGCTGACATTTAAAAAATATTAAGAATCAGCACATTTGGGAAATGAAGGATTTTGTATGATCAGCACACATACTGACCCTCTGAGCTGCGCTTAAGAGAGCACAGGCTTCGATTTAGCTTGTAGTGTCCACTAGTTCACTAGTTTGCGTGTGTTTGCCCTTCTCTCTACTCTGCTGCATGCCCACACAAAACCTCAGGAAGAGATCACATCCATATCCACAACTTAACACAGTTGGAGTGCTCTTTTTCACTGTTTCATCATTTTGCATGCATTTGAAAAGGCCACCTTATGTATCACCACTCTTTCTGTACGATTGCTGTCTCTAGGATTGCTTTGTAAACATCTTTTTTTTTTTTTTTTTTTTTTTTTTTTATTCGTGTTTGATGACCGTTTTAAATCCATGAGTTTACAGTGGTTCTTGTAGTGTTACAGTGCATTAGCAGCTTTTGCAGTTCGGACAATGTGCATGGTTACGAGGGCTGGAGCAGTGAATTGGGTTCTCAGTGTGAATAAGGCAGCACAAGGTGAGGCGTTAAGAGTTACACTGAAAAAGACACTTCACATGTGTTAAGATAATGGCACTGCATTGCATTAGAAGGCAGTATTGCATGAGTATTACCTTCTTGTGGACTGGTGTTCTTTATAATATTTCAGCAACCTGTTACTGGAACCCAGGTGACTTATCTTTAAATTAATTTTACTAAAAACAGATGTATGGCAGGATACACTTGACCAGTTGTGGGCTTCTTGCTCAGGGATGCACCAGTTTCAGCTTAGTGCTGCAAACTCAGTCAAACTGAGTTTCTGACTTTCTGATCAGTAGCCAAATCCTTAACCACTTGGCTACCAATTGTCCACTTAAAGCTTTTTTGCATCGACCGGTGGAGAATTGACAGCTAGTCAGGGCCGTGGAAAAAAAAAACAGTAGAGAATTAGACAGCGAAGAAAAGAGCTAAATGTATGTTGTTAGTCTGGAAATATGTAAAGCAGATACGAGAACAGGACACTTTTCACTTTTATTTTAAAGGAATGTACTTGCTGTCATCGCTGTATTTGAGGTGTATACAAGACATTTTTATGATATTTGTATATGTATATATATCTCAATCTCTGTGAAGAGAGTAAATAGTAAATATGAATGTGTTAATGAGCAGCTGGATAAATCCTAATTTATACCAGCACTGTGCCATGTCCATGTATGCTCCCTATTATAAGCAACGTTACCTTTCTTTGTCTCACAGACTTCATATCTGATCACCCGAATGAAAGGGGGAAAAAAGAGACAGTTTTTTCTAATGGTATGAAATAGAGTAATATGATACTTAAAGAAGCACTGAAGCTGGAAATGTAATTTGTAGCCTGTTTACAGCTGTTAACCGAAGCACAGTTTCACTTATTCATTGCTTTTGTGTTTCACCATAGTAATAAAACTAAAAGAAAATACAGAATACAAAATTCAGTGTATGCTTGAAATCAGGGATTCATGTTTGAGTGAAATCGTCCTGCACCCCCCATTACCTAAGTATGCAATTAATCTACACCCTATGTTATAATTGTTCTTTCATACTAGCTATTTTATAATATAGATTTAGATTTAATATGCTAAATTTAAGTTTTTAAAATCATACTGAGGTTTTTTTTTTTTTTTTTTTTGCTGCCGTCTATTATTTGGATGCCACACATTATTATCTTCCAGCTAATTTGCTTTGGTGTAATGGATTACTCAATATTTGCTCATATGAGCTTAGATAATGTGACCCAGATCTCGGCACAACAAAATCTCAATAAATCAGGTTATGCTGAATTCTCTCTACTCCTCTACTTCATAGACTTGGGTGGATTTTTCCAGAAATCATACCAAAGTTGCGTTTATATACTGCCCACTGGTAGTATTAATAATAATAATAATAATAATAATAATAATAATAATAATAATAATAATAATTTATTAATAACAATAATTTATTATTATTATTATTAATAACAATAATTTATTATTATTATTATTAGTAGTAGTAGTAGTAGTAGTAGTCATATATTTGCACAGATACTGGACAAGTTAGAGAATGAATAATATGAATAATTTATTTTTTGGGCAGATTACTACAGCAATGTTGTATTCATAAAACAGAGTTTCGACTGTTTGGTAGATCTTAGTGTTAGTATTGGTGAAATATGAGAAAAAAACATGCTTAGAGATTAAATCTTTTTAAATACTGATTGGAAAGTTGGGAAAGTTTTGTGTTAGGTCCTTAAGCAAGGCCCTTATTCATCAAGTACTTGACTCAAAAGCAGTGCACCAAATGTCTAAATCATTCAGAAAATGTTGAGAAATATAGCCATTCAGTTGGACAGGGGAAATTGCCTTCAATTTGTGTGAAATGTAATAGGTCTTGCAGTTGTTATAAGTATTATTATTTATTTATTTATTCATTTATTAATTATTATTTATCTTTGAGTTTTGTTCTTCACCCTCCCTATTACCACCTGACCCAAAAAAGAAAGCATAATACTTTGATAACTGTGCTTCGAAACATCAGAACATTGACCGCTTTCGTGTCTGAACTATATATACAGTGAACAGGGACTGAATGAAGACACGGCATGCGTCTCCTGCGCTGTGTATCCTTCTCAGCACTGCTCCATTATGCAGCATCTTGTTTAGCAAATCTGTTTGAAATGTGTGTTAAATATTCAGCACACCCTCTTGTTTACAGTCATCTTTTCCCAACCCATTTGCCCAAAGCATGCACATAGAGTGTATGATGGAAATAGCAAGAGTTAATTGATTAGATTCCCCTTCATGTCCTTGTAACAGCGACTACGTAGGCAGAATATTACGGCCAGTAATTGTAGGAAAAGAATTGGCTTGTGTGCTGAATTGCAGACGTTGTCAGTCTTAGATGGCACCATTTGTGCTAAAGTAGCTTCTAATAAATAATTAACCACACATCTAGTGGTGATGCAGAGCAGTATATAATAGTGCTTTTTGTCTTCTTTCTCTTAGTTGTTTCCCCCTTTTCTGCATTTTGGTTCTTTATCTTTGCCCATTGCTCTGTTTTTCCCCTCATTGACTCTCTCCATCTTTGTCTGTCTATGTGAGCTTTTTATCTCTGCACACTCTGCAGTCTTTATGACCTTCACACTGTGTTTTCTGTGCACTTTCCAGTGCAGTGTTTAGGGTAGTGTGCTCAATTACAGGCTTCTCTTCTCCGTATATTGGATTGTAGCACTCCACAGAAATGCTTAGTCACACAAGTGAAGTGCCGTCCCAAGTCTCATCCGGAGTGCTTAGCACCTGGATTGCTTAGCATACTGCAACCTCGTCTCTCTCTCTCTCTCTTTCTCTCTCTCTTTCTCTCTCTCTCTCCCCCTCCCCTCCAGCTGATCATCCCGCCGGCTACTGAAGCTGCCTTACTAGCTTTCTGCTGCTGCTGTTCTATAAATATCCCCCCCCCCAACCATCTCTCTTCCTCCCCCCACCATCTCTCTTCCTCCCCCTTCCCTCCCCACTGTCTTTCTCCATCTCTCCTGTTTGGAGCAGGAGGGACAGGACAAGCTCGGATGACACTCCTGGCCTGCAGAGCTTCCCTGCTTCAGCAGTAGCTGCTCTCTCCTTCCTCTCCTCCCCTTTCCCCTCTTCCCCCCACCCCTCTCTCTCTCTCTCTCTCTCTCTCTCTCTCTCTCTCTCTCTCTGCATGTTTGTGGGGGCATGGCGGCCGAGGGGAGATGCTCCTGTGCTGCTGGTGGTGCCTGAGGCCGGAGAGGCTCGAGAGAGTGCTGAGCGGCGACACCACACAGCCAGATCAATGGGACCGAGGCGTGCACTGCACCCAGAGGTCTGCTGCAAAACCATGTGCTTTCACTGGGGCCTTGGCGGGGAGGACGTGCGAGACTTGGAGCACTGATTGTAGTCACTCAGCATGCCAGATTTGATGTTTCAGCTTATGTTTTTGCGTGCATTGGATGGCAGTTCGGATTGTAGGACGCTCAGGCATTTAGGAGGATAGGCTTTTGATGTAATAGGATTTGGATATTTGTTTATGGGAACAGGAAACTCAAGTCAGCGTTTTGTTTGTGATGTGATGCAGCTTCTTTTTGGACCATGCACTTGGATTCTCGCTACCTCTAATTATATATATATTTTTTTCTTGTATTCCCCCATCTGTCTTTCTGTCTTTCCTGGCACTTCTTTCACTGCAGTGTGAAAAACTCTAGCTACAGCCTTTCATCCTACCCTCCCTATAGCAGTTATGAGTACTCGGACCAGAGTAGGCACAGTGAGAAAGCAGGCCTGTGTGGCCTCTCCAACCTGGGCAATACCTGCTTCATGAATTCTGCTACACAGGTAGGTCATGGATTCACCTCGTGAACTCATTTACTACCATCTCAGTAACAAACTGTTGTTTTTTTATCATTGCTGTGATAACATCAAGGGTGCATGCTGCTATTTTTCTTTTACCAGGAGAGATGCATGTAATGTAGGTAGATGCATCTATATATAGCTTTTAGAGTAATATTTTAAAGCTACCTCAATGATCCTTTAATATGTATCTTTCAAAAGTATGAATTGTGCATCCTTGATGTTGCCACATTAGTGATAAGAAAAGTATAATACATGTGTTTCATAGTGGGGAGATGTGCTAGAATTAGTGAGTGTGTTTACACATACAAGATCATTTCAAACTCTTCAAGAATTTGTTTAACCAAAAAAGAGATCAGTTCATATTCACTAAATTTGTTAGTAGGGGAATCTATAACCCACTAGCAGTCTATTAGTTTAGCTCTCTCACATCTGATTGTGTACATGGAAATCAAACAATACAGTATGATAGAATGTTGTAGCAGATGGACTGCAGTGTTTAAAGAATACTGAAAAATCTAGGGAGGCTGTAATGTTTCCTCAGCAAGCAGGAATTTGTGGTTTCAGCAAAAAGTGGCACTGCAGGGACCTGCAGGATGAACATTGATGTTTTGTAGTGCTGATTGTTGTGACGACACTTGCAGCAGTCTGTGTTTGGGACAGAAGGCAGTGTGTGTATGGACTTTGTCCCTTTTACGTTTTTTTGTAAGTGAGTTTTTACTGCACTCTTACGATCTGGATCTTTCTAATTGTACCCTGCGTTTGTCCTGCAGTGCTTGAGTAATATTCCTCCGCTCACTGAGTACTTCCTGAAGGACAAATATCAGGATGAGCTGAACGAGGACAACCCTTTAGGAATGAAAGGAGAGATTGCTAAAGCTTACGCTGAGCTCATCAAACAGCTCTGGTCTGGCAAATACAGCTACGTCACTCCTAGACCTTTCAAGGTAAAGTGGCAAGTATTTGAGAAACAAAACAAAGGATACCGGTTTAGTTTATTTGTTATATATATATATATATATATATATATATATATATATATATATATATATATATATATAGATATATATATATATATATAATGTAATGTAATGTAATGTAATATATTATATTATATTATATTATATATTATATTATATATTATAATATATAATATTATATATTATATATTATATATTATATATTATATTATATTATATATATATATATATAGTGGTAGCTGCATAGAAATGTACCATGGTATTTTAGTATTAGGTTTGAAAAATTAGCTTAAGACACTGTTTTGCCTCCTTTTTTGTTTTACTCGTTTCAAGATATAATTGTCTGATGAGAGCAACATGAAATCCTAATAACCATTAATCACCATATCCAAATCTTACATGTGTGACAACTTGTCAAAAAGCTATACTGAACAAAATTGGTTTACAGATAAATGTTGGTTAAAGCAACTAAAACGTTCTGTCTGTGCAATTAGACCCAAGTAGGGCGCTTTGCCCCTCAATTCTCAGGCTATCAGCAACAGGACTCCCACGAACTGCTGGCCTTCCTTCTTGACGGCTTGCATGAAGACTTGAACCGCATCAGGAAGAAGCCCTACATCCAACTCAAAGATGCTGACGGTAGACCAGACAAGGTACCTCACACACTTTTACTGCTAATAATTACAAAAGTCTTTAAAACTAATTACTTAATTGTTGTATAGTATGTATGTAAGACAAACACATCCATACAGTGTTGGATATTCTCTCTAGTTCTGCTTAGCAATTACTCAGTAATTAATCCGTAATAACAACATAAAAACTACATAAATAAATACAGATGCCTGATCTACGCAGCACAGAATTACATCATTCATGAGTATATTTCCCCTTGCTCTTGTGTGTGCTGGGCATGATGACATTTGATGGCAGATTGACATTCGTTGTATCACGCATATGATGTATGCGTACAAATTTGCTGCCAGTTTTGACCCCACATAATTCAGGTTACACTTGCTGTCCATTACTGACAAACATGCTGCTTAAATTATGAACTTAATAGATTTGTTTTTATAGCTCTACAATATAGGACCTTGATGCGTTGTTTAATATGCCAAATGTTAACTGTTATGGTTTTTATACCATTGTGTTAAGCACCTTGTGGTTATTTTGCACACATTAGTATTGCTTGCACTGAATCTAAGTGCTTACTTCTCAGGTAGTAGCTGAAGAGGCCTGGGAGAACCATATCAAGAGGAACGACTCCATCATCGTGGATATTTTTCACGGCCTCTTTAAGTCTACGTTGGTCTGCCCGGTGTGTTCAAAGGTCTCTGTGACTTTTGATCCATTCTGTTACCTAACACTTCCTCTGCCCATGAAGAAGGAGCGTACACTGGAGGTCTACTTGGTGCGGCTGGACCCCCTCACCAAACCCACACAGGTAAATAATCGGTGCTTTTCCACCAGAAGGTGCCACATGGCTCAGCTCTACAAATTACAACAGGATATACAGACAGATACAGATAGAGCAGACTATTGATTGGTCAAACTAATTAATTTATAGTAATTTGCAACAGCTTGACCTGTGATCCATGAAAAATGTACCATCCGGGTTGGGCAAAACCCAAATAACTTCCTTCACCACACAATAATACAGGGAATAATATCCATTTACTTTCACAGGTGGTGTGGGATTATGATAAACTAACACATGCATGCAGACAGGACACAGATAATCCTTGTTTCAGATGTATTACTGAGCCATGCTGTTTGGTGCACAGTAAACGTGCCGCATATACACTATACATTATTCACAACCTCAAACCTATAACAAGACTAAGCACAGCTAAAGTCTTCTCTGCTGGTTTTTTTATTGAGGGATATGCTAGTTTTTATGCATTAATTTTTTTTATTACTCTGCCGTAAGTGAAAATCTAAACAGCCTGGCTTTGGGAGAGAGTCATTTAATATCTGTTAAAATTTTCTCCTCTGTATTTTACAGTACAAGCTGACAGTACCCAAGGTTGGCTACATCTCAGACCTCTGTGCTTCTCTTTCGACTATGTCTGGAGTACCTGCGGAGAAGGTAAACAGTTAGGGTTTCACAATGTCTAGGTCTAAAAGAAAACATTAATGCAGTCAAATGTTTTACTTTGCTTTGTTGTTCTTGTTCAGATGATTGTCACAGATATCTACAACCACCGGTTCCATCGAATCTTTGCAACCAACGAGAACCTGAGCAGTATAATGGAAAGGGACGATATCTATGTGTAAGTATGATCAGCAACATACCCAGAAATATAAACACTGCTTTGATGGTGAAGTTCTGACATTTTATATATAAAAACTGTATATTTATATACACTGTATATACACTGATAAAAAAACTCCAGGCTTTCCTGAACTAAAATGTTTCTCATATAATGCTCATGTTACTCAAATCTCAACCACAAATTAACCAAAGATGAAAAAGGTAAAATTGCATTACGAAGAATCATTTCCAAGAAGCATTACAGATATTGTGACAACCGGTATATGATTAGGCTTCAATGAAGTTCGCTCTGGCACATAATTATTCAACATCATCAATCCTAAAGCCTAATGGTTGGTTACTCTGTGCGGATATCATACTTAGCTAGTACGTTTTTAGGTAAGGTTTTAGGCAGAATTTAAGATTATATTTGTTATATTGACTCCATTTATACCACAATTTTTTATAGGAAGAAATCTTAGGCAGGATTAAATAAAAACATTTCCACATTTGTTTTGTTGGTTTCTTAAGGTTGAGCTGCCAGCATTTACTCACACATCATGGTAATTATCTTGGCTTATTTTATGTAGGTGCCATCTGAAAACCACTGAACCTGAACTACTGCTTCAGTTCAACTCATTACAGCAGTATTATTCCATTGTTCAGCATCACAACTTTTATTTATTTATTTAGAACAGGAGAAAAATTATAATAAACAGTTTAAAGGTGCCACAAACCAGTCTGGTATCAGATATATTCCACCAACTGATATATAGCACCCACTCTTCTTATCCCCATGACTGTTTGTGCAGCGGTTTTATAGTAATTAGGGCAAATACAATTAATGGCATTTGTCAGATGGCCTTCATCTCGTTTATGTAACTGAGTTAGTGATGGTTGCTCCAGGGCCCAGCATTGGAAGCTTGGCAGTTCTGGGATTTAAACTCAACCTTACAATCAGTAGTCCCATCAGAGTCTTATCCATTGAGCTACCACTTCCCAAATACATGAGCTGTTTCACCATTTCAGTTTTTTATATTAATATTTATATCAAATGTAAACTTCTAAGTTCACGCCACTAGTTCAGGAAGCATTGTAATACATGCCTTTTGATGAAGGGTTTAGTATCAGCAGTGTAAAATTAGTAATGACTGCATGATATTGTGTTACTTCTGTATAGGTTTGAGGTTGGAGTAAACCGACTAGAGGACACAGAGCATGTGGTGATTCCTGTGCACCTGCGAGAAAAGTATAAGCAGTCTGGCTATAACCATAGCAGCACGCCCCTGTTTGGCCTACCCTTCCTCATAACCATCCCACGCACTCTGAGTGAGGAGAAGTTATACAACCTACTACTTCTCCGTTTGTGGTATGGCTCCCTCTCTTTTCCCTCTGTTTCCATGGTCTCCCTCTGCCCCTCTTTTTTTTTTTTTCCACAACCTGAGTTAATGTTTCCAAAAGTAAGTTGAGAGCACAGGTACAATATTTCTCGGTGTCTCATTTGCAGTCGTTTTGTGCGCTCCGCTGTGGGAGAAGAGGATTGCGACGAAACGCACTTGTCCAAGCAGCACGCCATCAACGGCAATGCCACTAACGGTATTCTGGAGGAGGGCTCGCCCAGTAAGCATGCTGTTTGAGTGCATCCTTTAATCTCATGCCCTTGTGTTCACAGAAAGCATGTTCATCACTTTAATTACAAGCAAGCTCAAGCAAACAAGCACACTCATCCTGTGCCCAAGGTGCCTTACACTTAAACAAGCTGATATGCTCTGCATTTTTACGATGCAATAAATTTTAGTTTTAGTGCTATTGTAAAGACAGCACCGATTTATATAATCTAACAAGAATAATTTGGTATGAAGAGTTTTCTTGATTGTAAATTTTCATGGTAGATTTAGATAACATAAAGTCACCTTAAAAACACCGTCAGTGACATTTCTGCTGACTCATATCTGCTTTCTGTGAGCTCTGGTTTGCATTTTCTATTGTTGGATGTAAGATGCAACACATGTAAGAATTGTTGGAACATAAACCGTCACTGAAGGCATCAGAAATAAGTCCTCCATAGCATTAGGACAGAAGTAGGCATGAAAAGCTCCACATTTAGAAATCTTCTCAATAACAGCACAAGCTATACGCCATCTGTGGGATTATTAAGTATACAGATATACAGACATTTGTTTTTATAATTAGTTTTGTATTAATCATTTTTCCAGGATTTTGCTACTACTAACAAAGCATGTCACAGTTTTGTTGTGAATGGTTTGTCAAAAAGTGCAATGGTTTGGCAAAAACAACAAAAGAATGAAGCTAATGTAGTTAATATGCAATGGAAGTCTGGCTCAGCCACGATTTTGTAAATAAATAAATGCATGCCCAAATCTACATATACTTGCTTCAAAATGGCAATGCTGCATTTTGTAAAATTAGAAGGACTCATCTGTATTTACAACCTAGTGGATAAAAGTGCAAAAATTGAACTGTGCTATGATCCACACAACTATCCCTGTTCCTTTGTCTCATGTGGACATTTGCTGGAGTCTGCTACATTTGCTGGAGTCTGGTATGTTTCAATAAATGTATCCATGACCCAGCTACTTGCACAGAAAAGGGGGAATTGACATGGCAAATGACCAAAGACTGTTAACTGCTTTAAACTTTTCAATAAAATTTAAAGACAGGGAAATATTTTTTTATTCCAGTGACATTATCTTGCTTTTACCAGCTCACTGACTTGTGAAGTTGCTCAAGTCCCACTGGAAAACTAGCAAAGGTGCTGACAGCTAGTCAGACTGCAACCTAAAAGGTTTGTTGATTAAGAAGTATACAAAAGATATCAGATGCTCCACCTATGGGCTGCAAAGTGTCTGAGGTTAAAGAGACGTCCAAGGTGGCTGAAATCTATCAGCTACACATTGCAATGTACAAAAGCAAAACTTTACTAAACTGCATAAACGTCTACATGACATTATGCAAGAACTGGATGCAGTTTAAAACAAATGTATAGGCATGTGTTTACACCAAAGATTTTCATGTGAAAGACTTTTGTATCTTAAGTTTGAAATGGACACTACATATGGGCATCTGTCTGCGCAAATATATTTGGAGGATGTGGAGTGAGAAACTGGCCCTTACAGAGCAGTGAATCTGATTTCAGGTGAAATGGAGACTGATGAGCAGGATGATGAGTCCAGTCAGGACCAGGAACTCCCATCAGAGAATGACAACAGCCAGTCAGAAGATTCTGTGGGTGGGGACAACGACTTGGAGAATGGGGTCGGCCCAGAGAACACGACCAAAGGCCAGCAGCTCACAGGCCACAAAAAGCGACTTTTCACATTCCAGTTCAACAACATGGGCAAGACTGATTTGAGTTTTATTAAAGAAGAACCACGGCAGATCCGATTTGATGAGGGACACTTTCGACTCAGCGGTATGAAGCTCAAACCAACATTAATCTGCCACTCTTCTATAATTTTAATAATTATACACCATCAGCACAGTGATTATGAACACCTCCAGTTATGAGCTGTATCTTTTTATCCTCTACCTCACAGACAGATCCTATCTCTCCTTGGACTGGGAACCAGAAATAAAGAAGAAATACTTTGATGAAAGTGTAGTGGAGGTAAAATTTGCAGAATTTTTTTTATTTTTTTTTCCTCCCCAATCACATGTTCATGTTCATGCCTCTCTTGCCCCAGGACTGTGATAAACATGAAAGCATGGAATACAAACCTCAAAAGAAGGCCTTCTTTAAATTAAAGGACTGCATAGAACTCTTCACTACCAAAGAAAAGTTAGGAGCAGAGGACCCATGGTGAGATTGGGAATACCCCATTTTCCCCAAAGAATTTTCATTACTGTTACTTTGCTTCTCTCTTCTGTCTTTTCCAGCTTTTCTCATAACATGCTTAAAGGCATAACGTGCACTGGATGATGTTTTTTATTGCGCTTCTCTGAGTAAATTCTAGAGGCTATTATATTAAACCTGATGCCCTGTATCAGCATATTTCATTTTACGCATTGCACTGCTGCCACATGATTAGCTGATTAGATAAATGCATGAATGTGTAGGTGAACAGATGATACCAGTGAGTGTATATGCTTACCTTGATGTTTTAGTGATTCAGTTGTTTAACTGCTGATTAATTATTAACTGAGCAAACACTGCATAGATTTAAAGATACTGCTTTTAGCGCTATATGTGTGGGTATAACTGGTTTTATGTGTGTGGATTCAGGTACTGTCCCAGTTGTAAGCAGCATCAGCAGGCCACTAAGAAGTTAGACCTGTGGTCCCTGCCTCCTGTACTAGTGGTCCATCTGAAGCGCTTCTCTTACAGCCGCTACATGAGGGATAAGCTAGACTCATTAGTGGACTTTCCCCTTCGGTAGGTTTACATAAGCTTAGATTTGCTATCATGTGATGCTTGTAAGTATTATGTATAATATTAAGCTGCAGTTTGTGGTCACTTCTGTTGATCCGTTTAGTGACCTAGACATGTCCGAGTTCCTGATCAACCCTAATGCTGGGCCATGCCGCTACAACCTCATTGCTGTATCTAACCACTATGGAGGAATGGGAGGAGGCCACTGTGAGTGTGTACACACACAAACGCACACAATGTCCCCAGTGTGAGGTTAATTTAGTATGCATATTGAATCACATAACTTTGATGCAATTGTCAGATACGGCCTATGCCAAAAACAGGGACGATGACAAGTGGTACAACTTTGATGACAGCATTGTATCTCCAGTCAGTGAGGATCAGATTGTGGTGAGAAATGTTTTATACAGTTACAGGCAGTTTATTTTAGCTTTTTTTTGGAATAAGATAAGGTTTATTTGGATATGAAAAACAGCTAGTACAAACCATTTGTGTGTGTGTGTGTGTGTGTGTGTGTGTGTGTGTGTGTAGTCCAAAGCAGCATATGTCCTATTCTACCAGCGTCAGGACACAGTAAAAGGAACAGGCTACTTTGCTCTCGACCGTGAGGACCCCGAGGAGCCAGACACACAGGGGGTCAATGGCCAGAGTGACGAAGATGACGACGAAGAAGAGGAAGATCTAAACGACAACGAGCAAGATGAAGAGCTGGAGCCAAATGACATTTCCATGAACACCAACTGAGGTGGGACAGACCTGGCGTCACCGGATAGTGGTGTCGGTCATCTGAAGCCATATCGAGAGCAACGAGACTAGAGAGTACCACAGCTGGATGGGCTGGGTGATGAGAGCCCTTGTGATTTTAGCCTCTAACACAGCAGGGTGATTTTTTTTTTATTATTTCCTCTTTTTAGTTTTCCACATGGTCCCCCTGCCTCTGCTCCTTCTAGGCGTCTAAAGCTCTAAAGGTGAAAGAAAGCCTGAACCGGCTAAACAGAGGTCTAAATGTGATGCCTGAAAGTCTGCAATGTTGCTCTTTCGGTTTCCTTCATTGTAGTGTGGTGTTCATTTAAAGGTTTTATCGTTATTTTGCCTTGTATATAATGTTGGATGGACAGTGAACCTCTGGGTTTTAAGGAAAATGAGATTTCATTGACTGTTATTGTTGCACACTCCATTTTGTTTTTAGAGCTAGTATTAGTGCCACACATACTGCAGAAGCGGAATATAGCTTTCCGGGTGTCCAGTCTTTCAGCTGCTCAGAAAGATGTCTTTTAAACCAATGGCAAATGTATCAAGAAGCTATTTCACTCAAGTCAGGAGAGCACTGATACGTAATGTAAAAACTTTAGTCAATTGTGCTGCTGTATGCCTCCTTATGGGTTTTTAGAGTAACCTAAGCCTGGCAAATAAGAGTCCCCTGACTCTTTGACTTTAAGCCACATCAAAAACAAAGGTTTCTTAAAAGTGTGACTTTTAAGAACCATAGCTTTACCATTGCTTCAGATGTATGTCTCATTCTTTTTCACCATAGATGCTTTTTAATGAGATTATGAACATTTTGGTGATGCAATAGGTTTGTCTCTTGCCTCCATCACCTCGCCTTAAATCTAATCTCAGACTGTTGCCTGTTTGCACAGATGTTAGTTTGTTTGCATTTCTCATACACGCGCACCTAATGTAGATGCAGCCATAGGTGAAAGCTCACTTGTTCATCACACACCCTTCTTAACATAAACCTACATGCTCTAGTGACTGCTGAAATTTGCCTGCTCTCTCAGATTGGCAGCCAGAATGTATTTGACTAAGGAATTGACCTGTTTTTGGATTGATGCCTTCAATGGAAAGATTTTTTTTTCCTTGTTTTAGTTTAGGGGATCGGGGAGGGTGATTGAATCGCCTTTAATATTAACTACACAAAAAGTGGGGCTACTGCTGTATGTGCTTTGTGTAATAGGGAGCGTGGGCACGGGGATAATCAGACTGTGTGAGACTGGTAGGCTTTATAAATAATGTACATAAGAATTCACTCTGTGAGTGCACATTTGATAAATTTATTTATTTATATGTAAGCATTACAAAACAAAATGTATTTAAGACCACATGAGAGAATATGTATTGTCCAGCAGTATAAACGGGACTGGGATTTAGACCTGTTAAAGGATGTGCTATTGCTTGGAGTCTTTTGTAAAGCTAAAACACGGACATCCTTGCATGACGAAGGGGGTTTCAGCGTTTGGCTGCACTTGAGTTCACTTGGGTTTACATTTGAAATGTGCATGTGTATTTATATACAGAACTTCAATAAAGTTGTGTAAAGTCTTCTGCTGCCGTTTTCTCCTTGCACGTACTGTATTAAGGTGTCACTTTGAATTTTTTCCAATTTAGTGCAAATTAGCCAACCTTTGACTCAGTCCAGTAATGAGAGATATGCTCTTTGTCCTAATTACAGTACACTCAGAAACGTTTATTTTTATCAAGCTGGATTATCTGTCATCATATAAAGAATTATTCTTCATGCCTATATAAAATGAGTGGTGTATGTCACATCAGGTCACATGCCCTATATTCTTACACCATACACAACACTCTTATTGAAGACTTTTGTATAGATTAATCTCTTAAGCCTGACTAAAATGTTTTAAACAAGTACCTCACCATGCTTTTCCATATGGGTATTTCTTTAAATTGTAGTACGATTGATTTTTGTTCCTAGCTGTTTTGGTGTATTCTCACAAACAGTTGTAAACCGTATCCATTTCTTTGGGAAAAGTGGTACTGTAGGACCCAGGAGTTAAAATAACAGGCTCCTCAGTAAAATGTCACACATCATTTTGACATATTTTGCTCTCTGTCCAGTCTCCCACTGCCTGCAGTCTAACTCTCACCTGTCATATACACCTATAAGTCTTAAAGGCTGCCTAGAGTTTTTAATGTGTTAATAGTCTGTATTGCTATTTCCTACATTTTGATTAGCCTGTTATAAAACTGTATGAACAAACGTGATTTTATTTAATGGTTTTGTTTCCACTATGTATAGGTTTCCCATAGAAAGGTTCACTCCTTTTGAATCCTAAATGGCTCTGCGCTCTATAACAGTGCACCACTGCGTACATGAAACTGTGACTTCTCTGCACATAGTGCACTATCAGACACAGAACTTGGAAGACAGACCTTGGAATTAAAAAGAGACCTAAAAATGGTGAAAGCCAGGTCAAAACTGAGACGTTTGCCTTGACATGCACATGAATTTAATATAGAGTTGGCTCCCCCTTTGCAGCTGTGACAACTCCAACTCTTCTGGGAAGGCTTTCCACAAGGTTTAGGAGTGTGTTTATGGGAATTTTTGACCATTCCTCTAGAAGCACATTTGTGAGGTCAGGCACTGATGTTGGACGAGAAGGTCAGGCTCGTAGTCTCCGCTCTAATTCATCCCAAAGGTGTTCTATCAAGAGTGATAAGAGGCTTGACCTCTTATAGAGTTCCTTTCACTGGAACTAAGGGGTCAAGCCTAACCCCTAAAAAAACAACACCTGAATTCTGGCAATATAGTGTATATTAGGTCAGAACTTAGAAATAGAAAAAGAAATAGCCTTTATTTGTCACATATACATTACAGCTCAGTGAAATTCTTTCTTCGCATATCCCATCCTTTGAGGTTGGGGTCAAAACGCAGGGTCAGCCATGATACTGCACCCCTGGAGCAGAGAGGGTTAAGGGCCTTGCTCAAGGGCCCAACAGTGGCAACTTGGCGGTGCTGGGGCTTGAATAAATTAACCTTTAAATATAAGTAACAATATACTATGTGATGGAACAACCATCAATATTCAATCGTATTTTTTGTCAGATCACGTATTCAGATTTTATTATTTATTTTTGTAGTTTATTCCGAAAACTAACAGGGACTGAATGTTTTTCAACGTTGAATTGAATTGCACATCATCAACTGTGAATTTTATTCATTGTGAAATATAATTTTTTTTCTCTAAACCTTTTTGAAGATTTTTTTTTTGGCTTTATATTTCTAGTTAGAATCTGCCCCAATGCAGCCATCTTGTGGTAGAAAGCGACTGAATGCGATTTCGTCCTCCTCTGTTATGGCTCCTCCAATAACACTCCTTGTCCCGCCCTCTACACGAGCTCCACCAATGACACACATCTCCCCGCCCTCCACACGAGCTCCACCAATAACAAACATGGCCCTGCCCTTTTCCGGTTGCCTGACGATCCCGCGAATTTTATGCCGCGGTGGCATTTTGTCCTTTTCGTTTCGGTTACAGAAGGTGTGCGTGGTTTCGGACAGGATTATTCTTCTTCTTATTTGTTTTTGCTATAATTATAGACAATGCTATTTGATTCCTTCATACAAAAAAAAAAAAAATCAAATTAGTCACGATTTTTTTTTTGTGTTATTTGTAAAGGGGGGAAAAAAATCAGGAGGCACGAGCCACGTGCACAGGTTTGAGTAATTAAATCTGTAATTGTTTCTCGTGATGTTTTTCGCGGTTTATTTGCAGATCTGAGGAATTTGTTTTCCTGTGTAAGTATAAACGATTATTTTCTGTGATCAACTGTTTAAATGAGGGTCGAGCGATTTTAACAGTTGTGATAAATCGCATGCGAATCTCTGCACTGATTTAATGCAGCAGTGAGAGCAGGGCGTCACGTGCACTACCGTCTCTCCCGAGGAGCAGCAGCGGATTATCGCGTGGCTTTAATCCCGGAATGGCGCCGCGCGCATCGGGGCACTGCTGCTGTTTGATGTCGGTTGAGGATGCGGTCAGCTTTTACTGTCTCCTCTCACTCACTATTCATTTCTGAAACGCGGTGCTGCGGCTTCTGTGCTGCCAAAGAAAGGAAATTCCCCCCTGAAATGTTTCTGGTGCATTTATTGATGATTTTGTGGTCCTGTGTCTGCCGGGGATGGAGATGAGCACCATGTGCTGGCTGAGGTAGTGCTTTGTGCTGTTGGTCGGGTCGCTCCTCTGCCCGCTGATGGAGATGACGGCGCAAAACACTGCCTTGCTAGAGCTGGTGATGAACCGCCTACAATCTACTAAACCTCTTCTTCTATCTGGAAAACTTTTGTACTTTTTATTCTAATAAATAAACGAACGTGACCCTACATGTGTGTTCAGTGTCTCTGTGGCAGCGAATCTATGGCCATTTCTTCTGTCCACTTATTTTTGAACTTTTGCCTGTAGTGCAATCTTAACCAAATAACTTTTTTTTTTTTGTCAGGTTTTCTATCATTCTCTTTGTTCTTTATCCTAATATCTCTCTTATTTTCCAAAAAAAAAAATCATAAAGACGAGGCACTCTTTCATTCACATTTTTAGGTCTAGGAGACACTGCTAGGCGTTTTGCATGTATTTAGTGTGCCAGCTTGGTTATAAGTTGGAAGGAGTAAATTAAAATAAACTACGAAATAAGGTTACACTTCAAAAAATGGTCATATGTGAAGTCATAGGGAAAAAAAAGGCAAGTTGTTTTGTGAAGCAAAACTCCAAAAACAAAAATAAAAAAATGAATACATCCTTTGAGGAACGTTATTCTCTTCAGTTATGGTGGCTAGCTAACATAAACGAGAAAGTTGTACTTTACTGTGTATAGCTTAAAATATCCAAATTAACTCTTAACTCCAGCTCCATGGTTCATCAGATTTGATTTGCATAGTGCATTTCACAAGAAAGCAGCTTTACAGGAATGTGGATGACCATTAATGAACAAGCCAGTAGGAACTTGAGGAAAACTCCCTGGAGAAGATGCGAGGAAGAGATCCTAAAGAGGAACCAGATTCAAAATTGTCTTATAGTAGGATTACAAATCACAATAGAGTATAAAGGACAGAGAAATGACATTCTGTTGAAAGGATTTTCTGTATGAACATCTAAAGAAAACCTGGGATGTTATGATCAGTTATAAATCTACAATATCCAGCCCGAGGCTGTTCATTGAATAAAGAGTGAGAAATCTAGCTCTTTAGGCTAATCCATGTGGGTCCTTCCACAACAATGCAATAAACTCCAAGCATAAGCAGAGCATCAGGATGAATGATGGTGGAGTGGAGGCATTGCAGTAGTAGTATTTCAGCAGTCATGAACTTTCTACGACATACCTGATACCCAACCACACACGGGCTCCTCAGCTATACCCCATGTATACATAATCATTGTTGTTACTGATCAGTTTATGGTGTTGAGTACCAAGGCTGGTATTTTAAAATGTAGGTAAATGCATGTGTTAAAAGATAAGTGTCCAAATGTACCTTATAACTTGATTTAGATCCTGCTCCAATGAGCGAAATCCAAAGTTCCTGGACTCACTGGACAAATCTGCATCCAGGATTTATAAAGTATTCTTCATTTAACATCAGAATAAGAATTTTAATTAACCAGCATTTTAAGCAGAATAACTAACATGTCAAAATGAATGTTTATCAGTGTAGAAAACAGGAGTGAAGCTGCTAAATGTCAAAAGCAAGACTGTTGAGACGGATGCTGTAAAAATATCCAGGCAGTGATGATAAATGTACACTGTTCTGAAACATGCTCTGCATGGCAAAATTGTAAAGGGACTTGCTAAGAATGGCATTAGTGAGGATAAGGAGATTAGAATGGAGTTTAATGCAATGGTGATGAAATAAGTAGTATACGTCCTGAGCAGATGGCTCACTGATATCCAAATTCTGCGCCTCCGCAGCAACCCTCGGAAATCTCCCACCTCTCCAACGGCAGGCAGTGAATTTTCCACTAGCACACTCAAACTGTTCCCTCCATGGGCAGTGGGCAAGGTGTCAAGGAATCAACAGCACAGAATGTGATGATGTGGGGAAGACTATGAGAAACAAATAAAGCACCACACAATGTTTCTTTGGTGTGTGGTGAGAGAAAAGAAATGAAAGAATACTACAGATGTCCAGTAATGTTTAAAGATACAAGTTGTTACAGAATTCAGATATACAGAGTTGGATTTAAACAGAAAACCATAATCATTTAATTTTATTTTCGGAACCAAACAAATAAACAACAACAAAAAAAAAAAACCCACAGAAATGGAAATTTTCATTTCACCATGAACATTAAAAATATCCTTTCACCTTATTAACATTACAAAATGTACACACATTCACATTCACATGGGAGAACAATTACTCAAAACCACACTCTTTATAAGCATAATGATCCTGTACAGCATATGAAATAAATACCCATCCCATACAGTCTGCAAAACTGTCCTTTAACAATGTACAAATATAGCAAAATCAGGAAGAAGGAAGTCTGGAAGCAGTTAATACATCCATGGACAGATATTTTACTTCACATATAAAGGTCTCTTAAACTCACTTAAAAACGCACACTAGTAATGCTCAATTTGGCACTTCACGCAAACCAAATCCTTGGGAACCTTGTGTCATATAAATACCCACGTTTCAACCGCGTACACATCTAGCCTTTTCCGCACATGCTGAAATATTTCTTCACAAAAGACTGTGCTGCAGATGCGGAACCTCGTACGCGGCGTACAACATTTTGATGCTTCTGATTAAAAACCAGCATTTACAAATGTGTTTTTGCATTCGTACGTTCCATACCGTTAACCCCATAAAACCCCTGAGTTTAACAGTTCTTCCGTTTGCAGGGTTGGCATGGTGTGGCATAGTTTTCTAATATGATTAACATACTTGTATTTTTATTCATACATACAAAACATGCAGTTTAGCCCATGGGGAGCAAACAGAACACTCATAGCATTTTACATGTAAATATCGTTTTCTAACCAAATGAAATTGCAATTATATACTGAAACTGAAATATTTGTAAAAGTATTTACAATACTGTGCAGAATACATTTCCATGCAAGGGCATTATTGAAAGTGGAATGTAATTACAGGCGTGGGGTTAAATGCTTAGGTCCTCTCACATTTACAGCAGATGTTTCAGCTAAACTAGCCCCTCTCACATAGCTGGTTAGCATTCAGCTTAACATTGATCTCAAATCTGATTGGCTGAAAATGTGCGTTAAATGCTTTGCTTTATTTATATTATCCAAACCGAACACCCTCAATCGATGTGACTTGGCAAACATGAATAATACATTTTGAATTTTAGACCTATACTAAGTTAGTTTATTGAGACACAATATACCTATTGTGTAGCTACACTTACAGGCTTTTTTTTTTTTATTACAGGTGCATTTATGATAGAGTTTATTTTGTGAATGTCAGGTTGTAGTGGTCCTGTTGTGGTCCCTGGCAAATGGTTCATAGAAACAGATGGGCTACAGTCAGTAAATTTACACCTGCACCTACTGATGGTAGATTATCCCATTAAAATGGCCACTGAGTGCACATACAAGGTAGTGTTACCTTAAACAGTGGCAAGTGAATGTACTTTACAAAATGTGTAAACTGCTGCTTGTGACTATACCATAGTGATAACAAATTGTCTCGAACACTGCAATATACACAGAATGCATTGTTTTTGGACGGTATTGAGCACATTTAGACAGTATATATACACAGAGTCTATGCACCAATGTCATCCTGAGATATTATGCATTTTGGTCATGATTGAACAGTGAATAATGAATCTCCCAAATATAAACTGACCTTCCCTATGATTTAAATAATCCAGGCTTAAAAGTGCCACAATCTCAAATCAAGTCTCAGAATATCATAATGTAAGTGCATGTGTCTGAGAGAGAGAGAGAGAGAGAGAGAGAGAAAGGGCTTTAAAGCTGAAAACGAACACAGTTGACTTCAGCCTTCTCTGATGACCTATTTTACAACTTACAGTCATTAAAATATGCCTACTATATTGCTTTAAATTAATACATTTAGTGGGCATGAATGAAAACAATGACAGAAAGATCAGGAAAGAATGACTAATTTGGAAACACTTTCTCATACATCCATACTTCCTTCTGAATAACAAAACATTAATAATATGTCTATCTATGCAAAAAAAAAAAAATAAATAAAATTAAAGAACTCATTATTCCTGTCCTGGAGTCACATGACTAGGATTTCTACTAAGTGATGGGCAATAGGAAATGTATAAAAAAAAAAATTCAGTACAAAGAGGAACACTGTACACTGTGTATCGCAGGGCGTGGAAAGATGTTTAAGTGTGTGTGAGAGAGAGGGAGAGAGAGTGAAAGAGAAAAGGGTTCAGTAGAGTAGTCTCTGCTCTATGGCTGTCGGTTACCATACATAAGTGGGATGATGTAAACAGAAATGTCATCTCCGGAGCCAAGGCGGTCGTCTGTTATACGCCATCCACGGTCCCTGAGCACGCCCCGAGCACGCATCACTACATCCTGTGCTGCCATTGTGTACCTGCAGACACAATACTGCTATTACTAGATCAGACATTTTTCAAAATTCAGTCAATATGTAAAGGAGCAATTTGGCCTAAAATCTACAGTTTTAGCTTTACTCTGTGAGCAGTAGATTAACCAAAACATCCAAATTTCAACTTAAATGCTTATAATTTGGTTTGATCCTGAATTCAGGTTGCTCTGTTTGGAAGTTCGTATGTTCCACCTGAATCAATGTGGGATTCCTAGAGGTACAGATTGGCTATGCTAAACTGCCCCTAGCTGCGACTGTGTGTGCATATTGCCCTGCAATGGTCTTATCTGGGGTGTTTTTGCACCTCCTGCCTAGTGTTCAGATCAGGAAATGATTTCTACATGGATTTTCACAACAAAACTAAAGACATAGACCATAGACCTGTAATGGTATATGCAGATTTAAATTTAATTAAAAGTAACATTTAATGTTATCAAACAATTGTGATATGGAAACCTAACAAATTAAACAGATAGCTTACAGTCTATTAAAAACATTTTAGTTGTCATTTGAATCAGTGCCAGAGTTGCATTCAGCACGAACATCATTAGCTAGCTACATTGCAACAAGGTGTGTTGTATTTTTCCTTTTAATGTACACTATCAAAAACACCAAATTAAATCTCATGTCTCTCTGCATGGCAGCTACATAATGTAGGTGAAAAATCTACACACCTGCAGCCACCACTAGGTTATGCTGTAGTTTTCATATCAGTAAATTACGGTGATGTGGAATTAAAACGTCTGTTAATACGACCTGTTTAAAAAGCAGAAATCGGGGTGCGATTTATTTCTTAGAATGTGCGATAATCTTATGTGCATTTTTTTTTTTTTTACCTGTGCAGGTCATCTGGGTCACAGTTGGCGAGGAAAGAAGTGACATACTCGGCCACTTCCTCGTTAGAGAGAACGTCCCACAGGCCATCGGTGGCCATCACTAGCACATCATCAGCGCCGTGCTCATACTGCGTCAGGTTATATACTCTCACCTGCACAAACAAGCAGCATAGGTATTCTACATTACTGCAGTTGATTATATAACATATCAACTGTGTGGAGAAGGCTGTAGGGCAGAAGCCAAAGAGAGCATGTGTATTATGCACTGACAGCACCCCATGTAGCCTTTTCTACAGAAGTATGTTTGATGAAGTGTAAAAGCACAAGTATGAGGCTTAAAGCACCTCATTAGCACACAGGAGTCAAGAACCATAGGCTGTATCGATAACAAGGCTGTCAAGAAGGGAAAAAAAAACAAAAAAACATGACGAAACTGCAAATTCAGGGCAAGGATTGCGAAGACATAGATAGCAGCTTGCCAAATGAACTCTAACTGAACTCCAAGTGTAATGAATTAAAAATCAAAGGAGTTTGCCTGGAAGAAGTGGAAAGAAAGATCAGAGAGTCTGCGGTAAGCGAGAGAAAGGGAGGTTTGGAAAGCCTGCAGAATATCCGAATAGGCAGGCAAAGATACAGAGCAGAGCTTTTAATTTTGGATGTGAGGAAATGAGATGGTCTGTGACTACGACGTCCAGAACAGTTTTAGGCCACACTGCAATCAGATGAAGATTTGCACAAGATGAGATCTGACGATAAATTTGTAGTGCTGCACTTTCTCCAAAGCGACTATAACATCAAGCCTGACAGCGGCGGACAAAAAAAAAGCTGGTTTAAAAATGAAAGCGACCATTTAGAGAAACGGCTGCTGCGCTACAGCACAACAAAGTTACGCTTTATTATAGTGAAGCTACATCAACGAACAATCTTTTCTCATGTTACATTTTTAAGTCTAAACAGCTGACCATTAGGACTGACTCAGAGACACCGCTTCAAAAAAAAACCTCTACTGCAACTGAGAATCAGGTCTGAAAGCTGAAAGAAAAAAGTAGCAGGATACCAGGTGTCTTTCTGTTCAAACCTCAACTTTAACAGCATTTGAGGGATACAGCTTCCTACAAAATGATGGCAGATGTAAAATGATAAGTGATAAAGAGACTCCAGCTGGATGGCAGTCGGGGTTCATTCATTAACATTCATGTCATAGAATCTAGAAAAAACCAATGTCTGACAGTTTTTTGCATAACCATTAAACCTTTTCACACTGTGTAGTGTTAACAAGGGTTAGGATATCACATCTGGTATCGTGTGATATCTGGGTTAATATGTTGCACAACTGGATTATATTTTTGCACGTTCTTCCTGACAAAATTCCTCATTACTTTATAACAATGACAAACTGTGGAGCAGCTAGAGTTCGAGTATGAGAAAGACGAATTTTTGATGAATCTCGGTTGAGATGTACTGCATGTACAGCTGAGTCAGGTAGTTTACCTCAGGAAAGCAGGACAGGAATGGTTTAATGTAGATATTGGAGTCATGCACTTTCAGCTCATGGTCACCGAGCCCACGAGTCACGCCGATTGTTGCCATCACTCGAGCCTGTGGAGGAAAAACACCCCATGACACCCCACCTAGAGTTAATATCCCGTCTCCTCACCTTTAAATTTGGTCCAACCTGCTAAGCACATCATTAAGGACTGCCTAATATACACAAAGTTGTTCTTACAATTTTTACACAAGGCTTCATATAAATATGCGCCATCTATCTAGTATTTAATAAACTCTTGATAAGGTTGATATCCTCAAGATCACAGACTCCAACAGAGATTTTTTGCCTGTTTGGATCAATCACAATTGATCTAGAGAACACTTTAAAACCCATAAAGTCTTCACTAATGCGTTCTTAATATGCTTGAAGACACACTGCTCTTTTATTATTCAATAAGCTAATATCTAGCAATATAATTGCAGTATTTAGTCCATTTGCATATTGTGTGAACTTCTATCATGTCACAAATCCTTTCACCCTGACATCCAACTATGTCCAAGTATTTAAGCAGCTACTAAAGTTAACTCCAAGTCCTGAATGTGGTATTGATGGACATTGCCACAACATCTAACCTATCAGATGTCTTCTAGCTGAATTTATCTTACACAATTTCTGTAGTAGCATAATGTATATTATGTAAATGTTAAGGGCCTATTTACATGTCGGAGCAAACCAAATTGACTAAAATAAATAAATACAAAAATAAAAAAGAAGTCGAACCCTTCATACTGTTCAGGAGTCGGCTCTGTTTTTGGCAGCATTTATACTCCTGAGGTAATGTCTGTGTCCCGCCTGGGCACCAGTATAAAGACTGCTTAAGGCTCCTTATTTTAGCCAGATTGGAAGACAGCATCATATTGTACCTTATAATTCCGTTTACTGAATGAGAGTTCTAAGAAAGTATGAAAGCTGCAAAAAGATTTATCTGTCTAAGGTGGCAAGAATTATGGCATTGGATTAAAATGGGATGTGTGCCGAAAGAAATAACAGTAAAACTTGTTCCTGCTACCTTCCATGATGCAAAAAGATAATTTAAGCAATACTAAAGATGATTGCAAAACTGACAAACTAGTGAGCTAATGTTTGGGCATGTTTATTAAATTAGGTTAAATTAAGTCTTTAGGTCAGAAACATTTATAATAAAATTATTTTATTATTATTATTATTACATTTCCAGTCTATCAGAGTTGAGCATTCCAAAAGATGATTTATTTATTTATTTGTGCTGTTTCTCTAAAGCCGCTGTCCCCAGCATGTCAGAGATAGAGTTACTATCTATTCCCAGTGCAACCTTCTGTGGAAGAAGCCAGAAAAACAGATTGAGTCTGTATGTGTGTGTGTCTGAGTCTGTGTGTGTCTGTGAGAAAGATGTATTGCGTTCATGGCGTGTAGTCAGACAGCTCCTCCGGTTTTTTGGAGCAGCAGCTGGGTGATTTGAGTGACAGTGGTATCTAATGACAGTCTGCAGAAGAGAGCAGCTTTCCACTGAGAGCATTAACACTGGAGCAGAGAGCAGACAGAGCCTCAGGGAGACACAGAAAGGCTCTCTGTTCATCGGTCCCACAAGCACACTTAAGATCTCTTCTCTCCCACTCTTACCCTTGCCCCCGTTCTCTCAGACTTAGCACTATGCCTCCATTTATCAGTTTACCACTTCACTTTAACTGCTTTCTCTTTATCTATCTTTTTCTCGCTAGCAAACTGTCTGATATGTACTATATTCTTGAGAGTAGCACTGAAACGAATGCACCCCTGTGCTGTTTTTCTGGTCAAATTGCTCTATTGTTTTTTCACTCTTTTCACTCTATGGACCCCTCCGTAAACTCTGAGCTTTCTTCTCACCTTCTTTCCTTCTCCGTATATTAAAGGGAATCTGAGGTCCTCGTCCTCGATGGTTTTATATGCCCTGAAAACAAAACAAAGTTGGATGGCTTGTTAAAATTGTGCTCTTTTATACAATATTGATTGAGCATTCACACTAAATATAACTGATTTCAGAGTTTTGAGTGCATTTTCTGTGTCTCTCTCACATGCATGAAAAAACACACACACACACACACATTATATAACAATGGGTTTAACGTTATTGGCATCCCTACATTTTAATAGGGAGAGAATAAAAAAACAGAGTCTTCCTTTAATTTATAACAAGGTCAAAGATATATATACTCTATATAACTACCTTTATATTCTTAGACCTGCACACGTGGACTGCCCTTCTTCTCTGTGCCACCAAAAGTATTGAATGAGAACCACCAGGCTATCAATCACTAGAAATTTAGCATTTTTTTAAAAAATGCTGCTCATTCTTTTTAAGGGTGTCAATAATTGTAATGTTAACTTCTAAGTCTTACGTTTTAACTCAGTTACATTTCCATGGCCTTGTGTAACTTAAAGAATCTTGTGTATCTTTCCTAAATAACACACAAATGTAATTTATAAGGATATAATGATCTTAAGGAACAGGTGGAGTTCAAACCATTTCAGCACTTAAATTACTGGGTTAAAAAAATCATGCTTTTGAAACCAACATTTGTTTCCTAACAAAGCAACTAAAGCTGTTTTTAATTACAGAGCGTTAGAAACGAAGGTCATCCTATGGGGCAAAGCAAACGAGTAAACAACAAAAAAAAAAGGTCTGATGTTCTACGATTAGAGTATGAGAAGAGTGGACTGTTTATCTGATGAAATGACTTTTCTGCATTACACACGAAACAACTCCAAACACAAGCAAGAATGATGAAAGGAGCAAAAACAAAAGCAGACAATACGGAATTTAAGATGGAAACTCGTATGAACATGGAGTGTACTTTACAGTTCAAAACTGCTTTTATTTAAACTATTATTATTAATCTGTTAATGTTAGTAGATGAATAATATTAATAATTCTTTTGTGGGAATTCATCTGAGCTTATTAAAATTCATTAGAGTGAAGGTGTGAAAAGTCTTAGCATTTTTGAAAATAACACGCACAGCTGAGTATTAAACTGAGCATGAGACATGTATGTTTTTATCCAACCGGAAAATGAATACAGTAATTCCCCGCTATATGGCAGTTCATTTATCGCAGTCCCGGTATTTTGCAGATTTTTATTTGGAACATAATATATAATATAATACATAATTTTTTTCCGCAGATTTTCCCGGTATATCGCGGTATCCGCAGACCTTACAGTGAATTGTTTTTATGTTGAAATAAGGTTATGTATTAATAAAAATATAATTATTGATTACAAAATATAAACATTAATTGAAAAGTAAAATGTTAATAAGAACATGTCGCATTGTTTAGGAAAGCGCGGTGCTGGGATGCTGAAAATCAAAATACAGTACGGCTGGACCGTCTGACCAATCAGAATGCCCCATTCATTTAATCACGGTTGTGATTGGCTGCTGGCTATGCGTGCAGCTGGGGAAAGGGAAGCAGAATTCTCCAGCATCCCAGTTTTTCGCGTGTCACGGTCCCGATTGTTTGGTTTTGTTCTGTGTACGCTGTATTTTTACAGTTTTTCTACAAGCCCTATCATCGCCCAAACGCTCTGCACCTTCTAAGGCTTCTGGCAAAGAACATACATACATACATACAGTACTCACTATAAATGTGATATTTCTACAAATTTATCCAAAATCCATCTCGCTATATGCTTGCAAATGTTTTGTGTGTGTGTTTACAGAATGTGGGAGGCTTAAACAATAAAAAAAGCATTTGGCAGTGGTGTCTGTGTATCGCGGATTTTCGTTTATCGCGGGTGGTTTTGGAACGTAACCCCCACGGTAAACGGGGAATTACTGAACTACGGAAGTGGGTGTCTAAGGTTGCGAATGTTTCCATTCTGAATTTGAATATTTTAATATTTACTGCTTAAAAACGTGTTAATGTGAGCACACAGCAAGTGTGCCTTTTCTTGTTGATTAAATGGCATTTCTGTGAAGCCACCACATCAAGGAATTTACAATTACTATAGTGATCTGCTGTAGTTACTATAGTGATCCATCTTTCTGACACCCATCATCATCATCCATTGCTCTCTTTCACACTTTCTCTATTATAACACTATTATAACACTTCACGCCACACACACACACACACACACACACACACACACACACACTAGAAGAGATCCTCACCAGCCGGTCATGGTGAAGTCACGGTACAGTATCTTTTTGCCCACTTCCTTCCTCTGGACCCTCCTAGGGAACTCCAGGTGTGTGAACTCGCCCCCTAACAGATGAGGCTTCATGTAACCCTGCACAAAATTTCACACAGATATAAGATAAGGTTATATTTTACTTATAATACACTCTACATCAAGTATTAATCATGATGATGACCACTTTGACAGAAGATAACTGCTCCCACAAAACTAATGCATTCCTTTCAATTGTTTATTACTTCATTACCAAAATGTTTTTTTTTAAATATATATAATTCAGCAGATGTTTTTTATTGCTCTTATACTAACCAGGAACTGCAGTCTCTGTCTCTCTGATTCAGGAGTAAACTCTGCAGACATGGGGATGATCTCACCATTCCTGATTATGATAGCTCTGAAAATACACACACAGAGGAAGACCAACCCGAGTTCATCCTAAACTGATCAACACTGAAAAGTAGGTTAATTAAGCCCTTTGATTCTAACAGCAGCTCGGCTAGGACCGCTAAATACAGCCTACTGCTTGCATGAAAAAGGAAACAGCTACACCAAGCCATGTTTCTCAGTGTGTGACAGCACAAATTAAGGATGTCGGGAGAATAGTCTGTTTAGAGTGTGTATTAATAGGCACACACACACTGTTTGATGCCAACATTGGGATTGTTTGGTGGAGTGCTCTCTCTCCAGGGGGCTTCCAAAGAAAAGTGAGTAAGACTCAATTATTTTTACAACACTGACTCCTTGCTCCAAAAAACACTCATTAACACTATACAGTGTAAGAAAACAGGCTAGCTAACTGTAAGGGCCCACTTAAACTGTGACTACTAACAATGCTGCCAGAAAAATATGAGCTCTGAGCTACGTTCTATCAAACCATTTCCACTCCTTTAGATTTTAAATGTATAATTTGCTAATTATTAAATCACTTGTGTGTGGGTGTCCGATGTGCATCTCATCTATATGAAACTTAAAGCTGCCAATAAAATATGATTTACAGTTATGCTACAATGTGAGTGAATATTGTGCAGACTGATTACAATAGGAAAAAAATACAACTTTACCTTGTTTTATGGAACTAACAGGCCACTCCTGTCATAGTGATTGACAGACATAAAGGTCACACCTCCATGATAGGAGCTGAAAGGCATAAGACCATGCCAACTGGGACTGACAGGCTTAGAGGCCACACCTTCTTTACTGGGACTGACAGGCACAGAGGCCACACCTTCTTTACTGGGACTGACAGGCACAGAGGCCACACCTTTTCACTGGGACTGACAGGCACAGAGGCCACACCTTTTAACTGGGACTGACGGACACATAGACCACACCTTCTTTACTGGGACTGACAGGCTTAGAGGCCACACCTTTTCACTGGGACTGACAAGCACAGAGGCCACACCTTCTTTACTGGGACTGGGCACAGAGGCCACACCTTCTTTACTGGGACTGACAGGCTTAGAGGCCACACCTTTTCACTGGGACTGACAGGCACAGAGGCCACACCTTCTTTACTGGGACTGACAGGCACAGAGGCCACGCCTTCTTTACTGAGACTGGGCACAGAGGCCACACCTTCTTTACTGGGACTGACAGGTTTAGAGGCCACACCTTTTCACTGGGACTGACAAGCACAGAGGCCACACCTTCTTTACTGGGACTGACAGGCACCGAGGCCACACGTTCTTTACTGGGACTGACAGGTACAGAGGCCACACCTTCTTTACTGGGACTGACAGGCTTAGAGGCCACACCTTTTCACTGGGACTGACAAGCACAGAGGCCACACCTTCTTTACTGGGACTGGGCACAGAGGCCACACCTTCTTTACTGGGACTGACTGACACAGAGGCCACATCTTCTTTACTGAGACTGGGCACAGAGGCCACACCTTCTTTACTGGGACTGACAGGCACAGAGGCCACACCTTCTTTACTGGGACTGATAGACACAGAGGCCACACCTTCTTTACTGGGACTGACAGGCACAGAGGCCACACCTTCTTTACTGGGACTGACAGGTACAGAGGCCACACCTTCTTTACTGGGACTGACGGACACAGAGGCCACACCTTCTTTACTGGGACTGACAGGCACAGAGGCCACACCTTCTTTACTGGGACTGACAGGCACAGAGGCCACACCTTCTTTACTGGGACTGACAGGCACAGAGGCCACACCTTCTTTACTGGGACTGACAGGCACAGAGGCCACACCTTCTTTACTGGGACTGACAGGCTTAGAGGCCACACCTTTTCACTGGGACTGACAGGCACAGAGGCCACACCTTTTCACTGGGACTGACGGACACATAGACCACACCTTTTAACTGGGACTGACGGACACATAGACCACACCTTCTTTACTGGGACTGACTGACACAGAGGCCACACCTTCTTTACTGGGACTGACAGGCTTAGAGGCCACACCTTTTCACTGGGACTGACAGGCTTAGAGGCCACACCTTCTTTACTGGGACTGACAGGCACAGAGGCCACGCCTTCTTTACTGAGACTGGGCACAGAGGCCACACCTTCTTTACTGGGACTGACAGGCTTAGAGGCCACACCTTTTCACTGGGACTGACAGGCACAGAGGCCACACCTTCTTTACTGGGACTGACTGACACAGAGGCCACACCTTCTTTACTGGGACTGACAGGCTTAGAGGCCACACCTTCTTTACTGGGACTGACTGACACAGAGGCCACACCTTCTTTACTGGGACTGACAGGCACAGAGGCCACACCTTCTTTACTGGGACTGACAGGCACAGAGGCCACGCCTTCTTTACTGAGACTGGGCACAGAGGCCACACCTTCTTTACTGGGACTGACAGGTTTAGAGGTCACACCTTCTTTACTGGGACTGACAAGCACAGAGGCCACACCTTCTTTACTGGGACTGACAGGCACCGAGGCCACACCTTCTTTACTGGGACTGACAGGTACAGAGGCCACACCTTCTTTACTGGGACTGACAGGTACAGAGGCCACACCTTTTCACTGGGACTGACAAGCACAGAGGCCACACCTTCTTTACTGGGACTGGGCACAGAGGCCACGCCTTCTTTACTGGGACTGACTCACACAGAGGCCACATCTTTACTGAGACTGGGCACAGAGGCCACACCTTCTTTACTGGGACTGACAGGCACAGAGGCCACACCTTCTTTACTGGGACTGACAGGCTTAGAGGCCACACCTTTTCACTGGGACTGGGCACAGAGGCCACACCTTCTTTACTGGGACTGACGGACACAGAGGCCACACCTTCTTTACTGGGACTGACAGGCACAGAGGCCACATCTTCTTTACTGAGACTGGGCACAGAGGCCACACCTTCTTTACTGGGACTGACGGACACAGAGGCCACACCCAAATTTCTCTGTTAATGTTTTTAAAAAGCAACCATGCCTGTTTCACTGTTACTGAAAGGCACAGATGCCACGTATCCTTTATTGCGACACAGAAGCCAGATGTCCTTAACTGCCAATGACACTTACAGAGGCCACGTCTCCATTATTGAGACTGACATATACAGAGGTCATGCCTCCTTCATTGGGATAGACACATACAGAGGTCACACCTCCTTTAATGTGTTTGAGACATACTGAGGCCGTGCCTCATTTACTGGCATTGACACAGAGGTTGCAAAATTCAGCGACACCTTCTTTACCGGACTAACAAGCATAAGGCCACACCTCCTTTTACGGGACTAAGAAGCATAAGACCACACCCCCTTCACAGGGACTTCCCAGCATAAAGCCATAATCTCCTTTACTGAACTGACTCCATACTGCAGAGGCCATACTTCATTTACTGGGACTGACAGACAAAGAAGCTATGCCTTCTTTATCGGGACAGACAGGTACAGAGGCCATAACCACATTTCTGTGTCAACATTGTATAAAACAATATTAGTAATAAAAAAGTCACCCATAATGATTAAACTACATTTGTCTCCCAACTTTCTCTAATAAACACTGTGAGTCAGAATAGTTGCATCATACAGTAAATATTAAGACCAGTGAACCAGCTTGACTCTACAGCTCTAATTATTTGATAACCTCACATGCTGCTAGAACAGAGCAGAGAGTAGATCACTAGTGTCACCAAGACTACAAGCCTTATTGAGCACTAATGAGAAAGAAGAGAGTTCTGCGTGTGAAAGCTGCATGTACTGTGAGTGGGATAATGAGCTACAGTCAGTGTGACTCACCTGCTGTCCCCTGCATTGGCCACGTACAGCTTGCCCAGAACGAACACCACCACGAGTGCAGTGCATCCACCCGTGATATTATATACAGCTTTTTCCCTCTCAATCTGGGCATCCTGTAACAAACACACAGACACACACATGAATACAATTATGTTATGCGTATATAATGATTGTGCGTGTGTATTTATACAATTGAATGAATGTAGGATTACAAACTATACTTGAAATGAAAAAGGTTTAATACGACTGTTTAGTTCCTGAAAGTTTGAAGTGTTGTGATGAATAACTGGGATTTTTAACGTTGAGCATTGGTCATCATCAAACAGCCTCAGTGTGACAGTTTGACATAATTGTCTCGGTTTGATAATTTCCAGCTGGACAGTGCACCAGTTTTACATCTTTGCGATGAGGGAAAGTCTTTTGTAAATCTGCCAGAGGAAAATAAAGCATAAACTAGTATTTGTATTAGTAGTAAAATTCAACACACATGCTATTGGTCTTTCATTTTATAAAATATCTCCCGCTGCCTACTGACAACAGAAAGAAGTATGACCCACTCTACTCGTGTATTTAAACTTTATCACCCTTCAAAGCCTTGTACCTACTGATGGAATAATTACTGATGCACAGTATAGCAGTGCTTTTGATCAAAAGCTCAATTGTGTTTCTTATTATTACAGACATTAACATGTTCATAATATGTTTATAAGATATTTATAATAAAATATCTGCATTTCTTCTGTATGAGAAATCTGAGAAGAGTAAGATTGCAGCATCTTTGTTTTCTACAAACTTGTATATCGCAAATATCATTAATGTATCATAAACCAATTTATAGTGATGACTTTGTGGGAGGTGCAAACATAAAGCAAGGCTCTATATCTCCTGTAGTTGTATCATATAATGCTCAATTTAATCAGTTTGCAAAATTGTGCTGATTTTTCATCATTTTATTCCTCCATCTAATAAGATCCCTCTCTGAAGATGTGTACACAAAGTGATGTGACATAGATAACACATCTAAATTATTAGTATTCTTCCAAATCATAAAAATCATCATTTTTTCCCCCCAAATTATGGTTGCCTGAAATAAACTATATCAGCAGAATAGCAGTGGTCAAATAACCTGTATGCTGTATAATCAGGAATACTATCAGGACTGGATTAAAACGAACAGACTACTGCTGAGACTTTCAAAAAAATCTAGATAATTCCATAATTCCAGCCAGCAAATTCTCAAAGGAGGAGACCAATTAAGAGAAACACTCATATATAATATTATCACTGAGTATACAGTAGGAAAAAAATGGAATTAGCCCATAAAAATAATCCTATAGGAATAAGTCTAAAGGTGCAAGATATATACTCACACAAAAACATACACACACTGGTACTAGGGATGTTTTATAATTTGTCTAAACTTAAAACATAGAAGCATTGCTGATAGCACAATAGCCTCATAAATGAATGACATTTTGGTGACATACTTTACTGAAATTATTACCCAGTCCTAGTGTGATACCACACTTATTTTTGTTCATCTCAAGAGAGAGAGAGAGAGTCACTGGGGAGACCAGGCCAGCACAGGAGTGGATCAGAGAGCTGAGTCATATAGAGGTGTGTAGGAGGCAGATCGAAGATGGAGCGAGTGCGAGGAGGAGGCGGTGGACTGAGCAGAAGGTCTCGGGGCGGGGGGGAGGAAGTGCAGTGCAGCTCTGTCCAGCTCCCCCTTGAGCTTCCAAATGAACCATCTGATGAGTGTATTAATACTGTGTGTGTGTGTGTGTGTGTGTGTGTTTCCATGGTAGCCTGTTATTACAACAGAAGCTACTTTATGTATTACTTTAAATGTTTAGTTCATTCCACGATCATCTCCCACTCTATCAGAGCTGTGACAAAATCCATTATCACCCTGTAAAACTACATCACTTAAAATCTTATCATTAAAATACCTCGAAAATATTACTGAATCTTGTCCATCTCATGCCTGAAACATCATTTCACTTTTCATAAATGATGAAAAGTGTACATTTTAATTTAGTCACCCAACATTACCTCAACCTGAACGCATTCACCTTTATGCATTCTTTAACTTTATCTAATTATTTCATGTAAATTTCCTGAGGATTATGAAGAGGAAAGCTCTTCATTTTTATTTTGTTATTGCTATAATGAGTGATTAGGTTGTTTTGAACGTACAAATCTGTTAACTGAAACACAGCACATTAAAGTAAAATTAAAATACAGAGATAAAATAAGAGAATGTTTATAGTGTCCCACGTACCATCAGTGTGGATCCTACTAAACTGCATTTTCTGTAATTGTTAATTTTATGCTAAAAACCCATCCTGTAACTTATTGCTTAAGAGCAAAATACAGTCGTTATCAGCTAGGAAACCTTATATAACGAAGAAGGCTTTATATGACGGTTTAACAAGCTTTTTAATCCTTAACTACATCCTTTTTTATATTCGATGCTGAAAAATCTTTACAAAAATTTACTGAAGTGAACATCACTTGAAACATAGAACTGCAGAGACAACTGGCAAGTTGCCTGAACATCAGATCACTGACAAGTGCTACCATCTAGTGGTAAAGCAGCACATTGCAGTAATGCATGAACTCCAAACTGTGCAACTCTGTTCAGCCTGGATATTCAAATACTGACTTAACTACAAATACATGTAATCAGAAGAATGTGAAATGAACCATAAACTGTGGAGAATTACCTTGTGCTTAACCTTATATGACACAGGACAAGGTCACAGGATCATTAGGGATCATCAGGCCAGAGACGAATGTGAATGGAAGAGTAACTGCACAGTCAATGGCATCTTAATAAGACTTGCATTTGGTTTACAGTCTGAACTGCACTATGTGACTGAGGTTTGAAAATGATGACTTTTACAATAAAATGTTTTAGATTTTGTCTATAAAATATATCTGCAATTTATGCAAGTGACTAAAAAAAATTACTACTAAATAATAATACTAAGTAATAATAAACAGAGCTCCTCAGTTTCTTCACTAGAAGGCAAAAAAGAGTAATAAACTCAGAGCCATAAACTCAGTAGAAATGTGCTAATGATGTGTAGTTCTGCATTACTAAACTAAACATTTGATTCTGTAACCATATCTGTTTCCAATATAACTAATTTAGGGGTTTCACAACAATAGAGCTGAATACTGTTGTATTGATTCCCCCTGCTATACACGCACCAGGCATAACACCTGGTCGGACCAGCTGCCTAATATTATGTTGATCCTCCTTTTGCTGCCAAAACAGCCCTGACCCGTCATACACTGTGTATTCTGACACCTTTCTATCAGAACCAGCATTAACTTCTTCAGTAATTTGAGCAACAGTAGCTTGTCTGTTGGATCGGATCACACGGGCCAGCCTTCACTCCCCACATGCATCAATGAGCCTTGGCCGCCCATGACCCTGTCGCCGGTTCAACACTGTTCCTTCCTTGGACCACTTTTGATAGATACTGACCACTGCAGACCGGGAACACCCCACAAGAGCTGCAGTTTTTGGAGATGCTCTGATCCAGTCATCTAGCCATCACAATTTGGGCCTTGTCAAACTTGCTCAAAGAGATATTTAGATATAGAGCCTTTCTAGATATAATACCAGCATCATAGCTCTGATTATAGTACAACACCTGACACTGATATAATAATGAGATTTCTTTTAATAACTGCAGCATTATTTATATGCTATACTACTTTCTTTCAGCTGAAGATATGAGGTTTAAAAAGCTACATTCAGGAATTTTTAAGATTTTTAATCCCTGACAATCCTCACCATGTATTTGAAGGCATTCTCTAGGGCGCCAATCACCAGGCTCTCATGCTGGATCTTCTTCTCTGTGAAAAAGCGTGGCGTAGACGTACAGGGTGAGTTGCGCAGCGAGGATGCTCGTGTTAGGGCTCGAGGCATGCAGGGGGTACTGGTATGATCCAGATCATCTCCCAGTATAGTGGGGGGCAGTGATGCCAGGTTGCGCAGGACATCCACAATCTCCTGAAGGTGCTCCACAATGTGCTGATGGAGCAGTCTGGAGGCCATTACAGCTGCACCTGAGCCAGCATGCCCATCAAACAGAGCCCAGTAGTGGAAGGCCAGCTCCTCTTTCTCCTGATGATCACACACACACAGCAGACAACACAGACACCTTAGCAAAACAGTGTTCATTATATAGCAAGGCATATAAATAATGACACTCTACAGAACCTCCAACAGACATACTTTTTAATGACTTTTTATAAAATCGTGTGTTGTATCTGATTAAGTCCAAACATTGTACAAAGAAGACAAAATAAATTTAAAGTAGTAACAAAGATGAAATATGGAATGGTCAATATTAAGTTATTAGAGAATATCACATTCACAAGGGAAGATGCAACTTTTAAAACACATTATTAACATTTTTTTCTATTAATACTATTTTTTTTACTATTAATCTTATATTCAACTAACTCTTTTTGACAATATTTGTTATGTGTTACCTGATTTACTTAATGTTTGCATGTAAAATATACATACAAACTTGAGAACATACATAAAATATATTTTACTAATTTATTCATCTGGAAAAACAAACTAAATTGGTAACAGGGTATATTATTTCATCACCTGCAATTTGATTTACTAAAGCTGAAAGTCCCTTCACAGCGTTTTGCATAAGCAAATTAATACGACCCAAAATGATCAAACATTCACTAGCTTGTTACTTTTATTAAGAACCCCAATGATCAAAATACTTCTTAAAATGATCTCATGATACAACTGCAGCAAAGTTACTTCCATATTAAACATTTACCACATACTGTCTCCAATTCTCACGAAATTGAAACAGAAACTTAGAAAATGTTTTATTTAGAAAGACATTATGAACAAAACCTACACTCTTTTACTTTGCAATCATGTTGTACACTGACCAGGCATAACATTATGACCACCTGCCTAATATTGTGTTGGTCCCCCTTTTGTTGCCAAAAAAGCCCTGACCCATCATGCACTGTGTATTCTGACACCTTTCTATCAGAACCAGCATTAACTTCTTCAGCAGTTTGAGCAACAGTAGCTCGTCTGTTGGATCGGATCACACGGGCTAGCCTTCGTGTATCAATGAGCCTTGGCCGCCCATGACCCTGTCGCCGGTTCACCACTGTTCCTTCCTTGGACCACTTTTGATAGATACTGACCACTTCAGACCGGGAACACCCCACAAGAGCTGCAGTTTTGGAGATGCTCTGATCCAGACGTCTAGCCATCACAATTTGGCCCTTGTCAAACTCGCTTAAATCCTTACGCTTGCCCATTTTTCCTGCTTCTAACACATCAACTTTGAGGACAAAATGTTCACTTGCTGCCTAATATATCTCACCCACTAACAGGTGCCATGATGAGGAGATCATCAGTGTTATGGCAGTGCTCATAATGTTATGTCTGATATGTTGTCTGATATGTTGTCTGTTATGTATGCATGCTGAACATTGTTTCTGAATCTTACAGACATATCCTTGATGGACAATCATGCATAAATGAACAAGGTTTAGCTTTAGTCTCTTAGCTTAATTTAAGTCTAAGAGATTACCAAGGCTATCCAGAACATATAATGCATACAGAAACCTTGTTTACATTTGTCTTGCACTGTTTGCACTAGGCTGCACACTATGCACTTCATGTGGCTAAGTAAACCTACTTTCTTTTTTAGACCTTAGCTCTGTGTTGTTTTTAACTAGCACCATGGTCCTGAAAGAACATTGTTTCATTTCACTATGTACTGCATCAGCTACATCTGGTTGAAATGACTAGATGTTTTGCTATTGTGTTGCACATGTCATTTTTTGTTATTCCCCTGCAAAACAAGAACACACTGTGTGCATAATTTATGACCATGTACCTCTTCATTATTATCTAAATATCTTTGCTGCTGCAAACTACTTTTCTTCATCTTTCTTTTTTTGCCGTAAGGGTGTACATAGTTTTGCGCTTAACTGTACCAATGCTCAAAGCTAGACTCAAGACATAAGAGGATTAGCCTGCACACAAAGGGAACAGAAAATGAGCAATTCACAGGAGTATTTCTATATATAACCTATCATACTACGTAATGAGCTTGATAAGAAGGATATATTTTAGCAGTGTGTGAATATATGATGCTTCATTTGATGGCTCCGTTTACTTACTTCATACAAATAACCACAGCTGAGGAAACTCAAACAGCATGGGAGGTGTGAACTGAGCAGTAGGTTAAGCGAGTCAAGGATGAGTAAAGAGTTAAAGGGAGTTTATTATTAACATGCTGGAAACAGATAAAGGTTAAGGACAAAAAAGCACACTAATTACAATGTGCAGGATATTAGCTGTGAACAAGGGATAAATCACAGTTAAAGACTAACCTGCTAACTAATCTGACATTTTGCTGTATTTTTAATCAGTTCAGTGGAACAACTTTTAAACACACCCACTGAAAACTGGAACCTCAGAGAAGTCATAGTAAAAAAAAACAAGACTTCCTATTTTTATAGGTTTCAGTGAGATATGTTTTTAACATGGATAAACACAGGTCTACACACTTTTTTCTGATTAGGCTCACTGTGATTATTGAATAATTAATAAGAACGACATGTTAACACACTTTAAGTAAATGAGTTTACTGTTACTGGGCCGATGATACTTGTAATAATGAAGGTTCTGGTGAAAATGGCTGTTTACTAAAATAAAATAACCCACTATAGCTGTTACTCATAAAAACCTAAAGGTGAAACCCTTTAATGAAATGTTAGGGTCAGGTTTAAGGTTAGGGGTTTGGGTTAGCCGTAACCCTAGACCTAAAACCATTAATTTTGAACATAATTACCAACAAACAACAGCTTGTTGAAGACAATCAATAAACCTTCAAAGTCCTTCATAACACTATCTTTAAACACAATAATCAAGAAGAACCCTTTACAGACTGCAATTAACTCTGTATCTGGTCTAACGAACCTGCTTCAGTTATAACTGAATCCAAAACTAGGGATGATCTGCATTCAGAAAACATCCACACTGTTTAATTTGTCTATTTTCACAGATTGATAAAGTGTTCTGGCTTTACATGATTGATTGTTTATACGCTCTCCAGCCACTTTATTAGGAACACCCATACTCACATCCATGAAACTATCATGTTACAGCTGCATAAATTCATGCAGATACAGATACAGGGTGGCTTTGACCATGGCTTGGTTGCTGGTGCCGGATGGGCAGGTTGGAGTGCCTGACAAACTCTCCAGGGAAAATCTTGTGGATTTTTTTATGCAGTCTTTAGAGATCATACAGAATGGTGCAAAAGAAACAAAATCTAAAAACAGCTTTTCTGTGGGGAAAAAAAGCCTGATTCGAGCTGACAGTAAGTTGATAGCAACTCAAATAACCACTCTATCCAATGCACTACATCAAACCTTCATGTGACCTTATTTGGTTCCACGCCTATCATACAAGAACAGCAATGAAACAGCTGAAGATAACGATGAGGAACTCTCTGGATGTTTTTTTTTTATCTTTCACACCATTCGGTATAAACTCTAGACTTGTGTGTGAAAATGCCAACTGATGTTTATGTTCTATGTTCTGATCAATCCTGGACAGAGAGTGTGGAGGAGAAATGGAACATGACTCATGTGGCTCAACAACACGCGTGGGAGCTGGAAAGGTCCAGGAATGTAATTGTGACTGCAGGGACTCTGGAGAGCTCAAATGCGGACAGACATGCACCAAGTGCCTTAGTCTGAGCTGGAGATGTGGAGGAGATAAAGGAAACAAGACGGTCCAGTGTAACTGAGACATGGTCATAGATACTGATGAATTCAGAAATGAAATGTAAGAGAAAATGTTATAGTTTGCTGCATAACTAATATTAACTTTGTCAAGTAAACAGGGTGACATTATATATTATATTTAACACTGAAGGACTACAAGGATTACATTATTTGCCAAGGTATTATTTTAAAGAGGAAGGCTCTTAGCCATCAGCAGGTTTTTGTGTGTGTGTGTCATATTTCAGGGATGCACATGGATAAAGAAATATTTGGATATCCCGTATAAATGAATCATGTATCATATATCATTATGGAATTTTTGCCTGAACATGTGATGTAGAAGCAGAATGTTGAAACACAAGCAGCTGATAGTCTCACATCAAGCAAAGAAAAAACAAAACAAAACCATGAAGCTGAATATGGAAACACTTTCCTTATCCACTTGTCCAAACAGACATAGGTGCCAGGTCTGGAGTTTTTTCCTGTACAATTGTACTACTTTTGACTTGTTTCCAAGGGACAATTTTGTTTTTTTCTGCTGATTTGCATTTGGGTATCTTAAATACGTTATATTAATTATACCAGTGGTTTACAAGACCAATAGATGTTATATAATAAAAGTATATTTCACAATGGTAATAATGGTTTTGACACATAATTCAAACTGGTTTATTTCACGGTTTTGAAAGGTCATCAATCTCTCTTTTTTTCTACAGTAGGAAACACTGCATGCATATTATTAAACATCTTCATTCTAGTTTTTAGTAATATGATGGAAAATGTAAGTATAGAATTTCTAATTTTATTTTAAATTGTTGAGCTATTCGGCATATGGTGTCTTGTAAAGGGAAAAAGATATGAACTAACCAGTGCAAACATCAACATGAACTTAAAACGGAAGGCTCGGTCCTTAGTAATGAACATGACATGTTTGCTGATTGTTGGGATGTTTAAATAGCAAGCGTTTCAAATGTGGCTGTTAGATTAGTAAAGCTGATAATGATCCACACTCATAGCATGTTTGCTCTTTAGAAGATTGCCTACTGTTTTAGTTATTATTAATGGACTCAATGGCACCTATAAATTACCTAGAAATAATGTTGTCTCCCTTTATGTACTCAACTATACTGGTACAGCTGAGCAAAAGTATGAGCGCCCCTGGCATCCTTTGTTGCTCTTTGAAGCCATAAGAAATAAACAGCCTCAAAAACAATGCACTGTTACAATAAATCTGATAAATATTTGTATCTGTCATAACTAAAATAACCACCACTGCTACTATTATAACTAAAATAACTTCTTCTGCTTTTATTCACTGTCCCTAACCCTGTTTCCTCACTGTCTAACACTGTCCTTTTTGCACATAGTCGGTGTTATGTGTCTCGTTTGTCTGAACTATCTTGTCATCCTGTGCATTTATGTTGTATGTTTCGTTTTTAAAGAATTGCACCTTAGCTCTATGTTTGTCCGCGTCACGTGTACCTTGTTTTTGTTCTGTGTAACACCTCTGGTCCCTGAGGAACATTGTTTCACTTCACCGTGTACTGCATCAGCTATATATGGTGGAAGTGTCAATAAAGCGTCTGAGTTTCTGACTTGTTTTATGGACACAAAAACAGAAAACAACAGTAACTGTGGCATACTTTGCATAATTGTGTCAAAGGTTTGGAGAGAAGGGTGCGTTTTGAGAAAAATGGCAACAGCATTTGATAAGAAGAACACCTTTCCATTAAGTACAGGACTGGATCTATTATGCTTTGGGATTGTAGCAGCCAGTGACACAATGACAGAGAAAAGTGTATGTAGAAAGCTCTAGACAGTCAGTCAAACGATCCAAAATCTCAGAATCCACCATGAACTACTTGTCACATGGTCCGAAGACTTGAATGTCATTGAATATCTGCAAGAAAGGCTGAGATCATCTCAGAACTAGAAGCACTCTGAATGGAGTAATGGGTTAAAGTTCCTAAAGTAAGAAAAGGATCCTCTAGACTGATAGAAAAAGTGTTTGCAAACTGTGATATTACTAAATACTGATTAATAGGGTTTCCAAACTTTTGCACATGCCTCAATTATCATTTTCTTTCTATTCTTTTTAAGTTCAGAAAATAATGTGATCAAAACGGGAAAGGTTAAGTGAATGCCAGCTCTAAGTAACAAACAAAGAGTCAAAGAGTGTATCGTGTAAAAACACAGGAAGAATGACACAGCACAGCACTTACTGAGCTTTCAGCAAGGCTGTGACCCTCTCCATTAGGCAGTGAGGATCTCCTCTTGGATGGTTTACAGGGAGTGGAAGATCCGGTGGGCCTCCTCTTCACCACCATGACTTCACAGCAGGCCTGGTCCTCATTCACAGCACTTTTCCCAGCATTGATCACCCTGACAAACACATATAATAAAATATGTTACAAATGTCATAAATATGTAAATGACTGTGCAGAATTCGGCCATTTAATCTATCAATGTAGAGCAGGAAGCTTTGTGCACGTGAGAAGCTTTATAATCAATATAGAATCTTGTTTATCAACAAAATAATATTACATTATTGTGGTAAGCTGCACAGGTCAAAATCGAGTTCTGCACATGCTCTCGAGTTCAAATTCAACAAGCATTTTGACAAAAATAAAAACAACATGGCCTTTCGGAAGAAGAAATGCTACTCTGTGTTTCGATGCCCACAGCACCAAAAATTTGGGGGCGAGATTTTGCTTGTTCATCTTGTGAGTGTGTGTTGAAGTAGGACGTATCTGACCCAGTGTTTAAAAGCTCCTGCCAAATCGAGTCCAACAGCTCTGACTGTGAATTACTATTACAGGAGTGTCAGGGTGACTCACAGATGTGCAGGAATATCATGTTTTAGACATGTTTTTAACAAAACCAACCCATGCACTAGAGCTTTATTTTTGCACAATCCCATCCTCATGGGGGTTTTGTTCAAACAACTCCAACCCTTCTAGCCTCATCACCCCAAACATCTATTTTCTGGCTTGGTCACACTTGGAATATTTTAACATTTACAAAGATTTATGGTTTATTGCTGAAAAGCCAGGTTTTTTTTTTGTTTTTTTCGTGTGTGTAGATACACACAAACACGTACACATGTACATACACAGGGGCACATATATACACACACAGTGGCTTAGTGCACATGAATCTAGCACAAACACTAACCATAGACCAAAAACAAAATTATACACCCTCATTTCATAACCTCATTAATTACTTCAGGTGACAGCAAGAATTTCAATATAAACAGTCAATTACTTTTCAAAAAGTAAACCAACATTCAGAACCAGAAAAGGAAATATAATGTTTGGAAATAGAAAGCCTTCAAGACAGCTGCCAGCAAATTCAGACCGAGGACAGACCATTTAATGCTCAGAGATATAACTAAAGGTGGGTCTACATGTTATGAATTATGGAGTGTACTTATTCGTTTTCCCAATTAATTCTTTACTGAATGTTTTGAACATTTTCTGAACTGGAGTATTCTGTTATATTTGTATTGATTATTTGTTTGTTAAAAGAATTAGAAGGGCAATTTATGCCCTGATAAAAATAAACTAATTGTAATGAGGGTGTAAGCAGCTTTGTGGACATTGAAGAATGAATGATTTAACACAACCTTTGTCAGAGATCAGTTTAGAAGACAAACTGAAACCATAACTCATGCCTGAGACACAGAGAATTTTTCAGCTACTCATCACAGCTTGTACCCAGGCTGATAGATGGCTTTTGTTTAATGGTAGCAGATGTCATTACTACACACAGACAAAGATCACTTGCAAGTATATGAGGCTGAAATGCTACAATGAAAATGTGTGTCATTTGTGTAAATTGCCAACTGTGCTGTCTTTTGGTCAAACTATTTCTAAGAAAACATGATCGGACTTTATTTTATGGTGTCCCTACGACGAGTCAAATACTATGTTTCCAGAAATCTCTGAATGGGTATCTATGATGGAGTTCATTCTCTTCTTGACTGAACTCCTAGATGGTTAAAACAATGCCCAAGAAGTCACTCCTTCCCCACCCACCCTATCAACAAGAAAAAAAATGGAGGAAGGATAAACAAATGCTTTTTTTTATCCAGGAAAATCTCTCTCAGCTAAACTCAATAAACTGAAAAGCAGCAGAGCAACAGTGTTATCACAGCTAAGAGTTCACTTTGACCTTTGGAGTGGCGTTTCTTAGACAAACTTGGCATATATACACACACACGCTTTTTGGAGAAAAGTTCTCTATTTTTAATTCAAAATTCTCAGTCGTAGTAAAACTCACTATGTGCCAGTACGATGTAGTAACACACAGTCCAGTGGTTGGCCTTTTACTTTAATGTTGTAGGTATACTACAACGTTTATGTCATTTGCATTATAAAATACATTGCAAACTGTCAAATGTGTATTTCTTATTAATATTCCAAAAGAAGAGACCCTGGATATGAGATTTAGCCACTGATGCACGCTGGGTGAACATATCTCCACCTGTGCATGCTGATACAAATGAGTCTAGTCAGATAACATGATATAAATAAACACCACCACCAAACAAACTCTCAGTTTGACATAATGCTTCGGCAAAGACTTAAGTGCTCATTAAGTGGATTGAGGGTAGCAATTTGAATCCATTTGCAGCATAGATTTCCTAGCAGGAACTTCAGGGTGGGACTAGAGTAAGCCCAAGAGTGTAAAGCCAAGTTAGAGTTGAATAAAGATCAATCCTGCTTCACCATGCCTGGCTTATGGGTAACAAACATAGTGCATACCAAAAGGACAACATGTGCTTTGTGTACAGCATGTCAAGGGCCTATGGGACCGAAAAAAAGAAGGACATGTGGCATGTAAGCGATCCACTGAACTGATGTAAGAGCAGCAGAATAATCTTCCTCATGTGCTCGTGCTGCACATGTGAAACTCAATGTGTTTTTGCATCCACAACTTCTGCAGCCTGAACCCAGTGAAACCAAACCCTGGGCACAGGAATAATGGAGGTTAATGAAGACTCATTACATCTGTTCAGTGTAGACTTACTCTGCGTAGCCAGTTGCCCAGGGTAACCTCTTCGTCTCTTTGAGGATGAGGATGGGTCGCGCCACATGATCAGCCGAGCACTCCACCTCGTCCGGTGACAGTCCCAGAAACTCCGGCCTCACGTAGGGGAACTTCAGAGGCAAATCCGCGCCGCTCGCTCGCTCTCCGCTGCTGGATGAGCCGGGCATAAAGCCGCCTACTAAACTGGCCACGGCCGACCTGACCCTGCTGAACATGTTGCTGAACGTCCCCACGCCACTCCGTTTTTCCACAGAGGTCCACAGCAGGGCGAACACGACGCCGCGAGGCGATCACAGCGGAAATGATCCAACAAAACCATAAATATAGACACTGCTTTAAGTATCCATTCAGCCTGTCACTGTGTCTTCTGTGCCTGTCGCAATAAACGCGGAACTGCTGCTGTGGATTATCTGTCATGTGACAGAGAGCGAGCTGGACCAAGCCTCACTAGCCACTGTGCATCAGTTTGCGTCCGATATCCACGCCCACTGCTTAATCTGACGCGCTCTGATTGGCCAGTGCACATGTCAGTTTATTAACCTTGCACATGCCAGTCTGACAGTGCGCAGGGCACAGGGCACTATGCAGATGCCACTCACACCTAACATTTCATACCGTACATGCCACATTCTTAACATTTCATATTGTACATGCCACATTCCTAACACTCTACGTTGCACATGCCACATTTTTTTTTTTTAAATTGCATATTGCCACTTTAACAATGCACGTGCCACTTTCATACCATTGTACAGTGCACGTGCCACTTCTTGAAACATTGCACATTGCACATGCAGGTCTAAAACCGCACACCACTGCCAGTTTCCTAAAACTGCACATTAAACATGCTACTCTAACATTAGACATGCCACTTTCTTAACACTGCACATTGTGCTTTCCCCTTATAGTGCACACTACCTACGCTGATTTCTTTTACAATGCACACTGCAGATGGCACTCTAACATTGCACATGCCACTTTGTTACTGCTGCACACTGTACATACCACATTTTGAGCACTTCACCTAGCACATGCCACCTTCTTAACACTTACCACTACCCATAACCACATGCCACCTTCTTAACACTTACCACTACCCATAACCACATGCCACTTTCTTAACACTGCACATTACAGACGCTCCTTTAATACTGCTCAATGGAGATGCCACTCTAATATTTTACATGCCACTTTAGCATTGCACATTACAGATGCCATTCTAACACTGCACATGTCAGTTTCTTAACTTGTTTCATCCCACTTGCCACTCTGGTATTGCACATGCCACTCAAGTTACAATGCACATGCTGCTTTACAATTATACAAAGCAAATGCCAGTTTCTTAACACTACACAGTACACATGCCACATTCTACATTACACATGCTATTCTACTTTGCTATGTTAACAATATACAGTGTCCTCTTTGTATGAATGATGGATGGCTTTTGGATTGTCTTCGGGGTGTGAATATGTGTGTGAATATGTCTGTGTTGTTATAGTATGTGTCATGAGTAACAGCACACAAGTAAGAATTTCATTGTGCAGTAAAAAGTGACATGGCAGTAAAAAGCTTTGACTCAGACTTTGACTGTATAGGCTACAATATAAAATACCTTAGTTGTTTGGCTTGGATAGAAACCACGCTGTTAACAGCCTGATGTCATTATTTTAAACTACATACTTGCAAGCCAAAACAAGCAAGCATAATATTTTTTAAGGTTCTCATGTCATTCCATAATAGTATAAAAAAAAGAAATTGTTCATGTAATCCTTGCATACTTCATGAATAATATACTTGGCCTGACCAAATGAATGCCAAGTCACAGGCTACAGCTAGTCAAATTAGTAGCTATCGCATCTTTCCCAGCTGGTGAATCATTTCCCAGCTTCCTCATTACTTCACGAAAATCAGTAAATGCATGCTATTTCCTAATGTCCTTACTGTTGTGTTATTGTCTTAAAAGAACTATGTTGTAACATTACTAACAGTAATTAAGATAATGTTTCTTTTGTATCAGCAGTTAAATATGGTTTACCAGTTTGACCAGCTCAACCTGTGTTTAGACAGCTGGTAGTTGGTCAGACTAAGCTGGATGTTTCAATAGGGGTATATTGAAATGGATACACCCCTTTTTCCTGGCCTTGTCAGTAAAAGAATGGATTAGAATTAGGAATGAGATTTGTGAAAGATTCATGAAAGCTGAATGTGAAAACAACCCAACAAGATTCCCAGTCACTCTCTGTTCTTCTCTATTTAATATCAAATTGTCCTAACTGTCCTGATAAAAGTCACTGTGATGAAGTAAGATTCAGTAATACACTGTCCAGTGGACTGGCCTAAGGAATTTCAGTTTAATCCCTTGCTACAGAAAAACCAAGCAAATATTTCAGTATGGCACACTTACTGTAGTCACTTGATTATATTATGATTATAATTCCCATTTTAATGATGGCATTCTAGTGAATGCAACACTGTCATACTAAATCAATGAGAAACATTACTGCTTACTTACCAGTGTGTAGTTTGTAGACCTTATATTGTTATTTGAATACTTGGTTTAGCTATCCCAAAATAAATTTTTGACTTAGCTGAGATACATTTAAAATAAATATCATTAAAAGAAATATTAGTTTATAAAACTATAGATCTAGATATAAATGTTATAAACATAAATGTTTATTAAAACCACTGGGTCTTTCCCAGTAGAGTCTGAACTCCAAATGACTGAAGTCTGCTCAGAATTCCTCTGATTTTGGGAGCTTATGCCCTCTTCTGGACATAACATGTAAATGATTCTGTCCTTATGCAAATTAAATTGATCACATCAAGGAATGAATAAAACAACAGCTACAAATAAGTAGCTCCAATAATTACCAATCTATGATAGTACTTTTATAGAGTGTAATCTCTGTCTTTTTCAAAGGTATCTATTACGAAGCAACAAAACCAGAACTGCTGCTTATGAGGTTAGTTAATATACCAAATAACACAGAATGCTGGAAAACAAAGCAATCAATTTTTATCCTTTTATTTATCATGTTTACTCAGATTTATTTTGGCACAACCCAACAATATTTGTGTATCATATCCAGTAGGTGGAGTCCTTTACCAATGATCAGCAAATATTTAAGTTTCACCAGCCTAAATGAGGTTGCTGATTACAATGAAAACGATAAGAAATAGAAAATTGATAAACAAAAAAGACACTGAAAGTACACAGCATATGATATACCAAATGTAAATACAGGGTAAGAATAAAGGCTACTGCATGACTCATAATGACTTGCAGTATTTTCTTAAGCAAGTCGGTCAAAGTGGGCTGATGTTGCAGTCAGTAAATTTGGCTCCCTTTTTCCTGGTAGATGCTGGAGTATTGAAAGAATGTACGTTGGCAGATACAGCCCAGTGACTCAGCTAATTCGATGCCATACAGACATCTCATCTACAGAGCCTAAAAAAATCCTGAACCCCCTTTGAACTATTCCTGGGGAAAATAACGTGACTTATCAGATCACAAGCTATTTACAGTAAAGGAATTCATTCTTAGGCCCTTGGCCCTCAGATTGCTATTTATTTCTACACTAAGGTAATAGCATATTACAGGTATACATGAGACTGGAGATAATCTAGTAAATATGCACGAAGAACTCGGAAGCTTACAGTATGACACTAGTGACCTACTTCTGCTGAAACTTAATACTGTGAAATTAATAAAGTCAGTGCTGTCAGGAATGTCATGGTCAAATTTTAATATTACAGCAGTGTTTAGAGACTGTATTACCCAAACAGCCTTGTCTATGTGATTATGATTAGGGTAGATCAAATAGAGTAGGTCTTAAATGAATATATTCTCTAAAAACTTTTAACGTTTGTGTTTCATAAACATTCTGCTTCATTAGGAAATGTTCTGATTGCATCAACATTGACTGAGACTATGTTTAATTACACTGGGCTTTGTGAGTCACTGACATTTGGCTTAAAAAAAAGGGATCTAAAGAAAACATTAGTTGAGGAACAGAGATGCATTTCCTTTTTTCAGTCTGATGTTCCTAATAATGTGACCTTTGCACTTCAAATCAATTGCCAGTATAATGATTGTTATTCAGCTTTAATGGCCATATTGTGTCTTTGAAGCTTGGTGAAGAAATATTCTACACTGAATTATCTAGACAGCCTAGTCGTACAATAAAGCAAAAATATCTGATCAATCATCAATGACTACTCAAGCACTTATCAATAAAACATGATGGGTCTGTTTTCAGTAATAATGAAGCTAACATAACTGTTCCTTGGTGGTTCAGCATTAGGATCCTGCACTCTCACTGCCATAGTCCAGATTCAATCCCTGGGCAGGCCACTGAGGGGTTATGTTGTGTCATGAAGAGCATCCGGAGTGAAACCTGTGCCATATCAAATGTGTGGCTCAGATGACCCACTGTGGCGACCCCACAAAGAGTGATTAATGCAACACAACAACAAAAACACACCAGTAGCTACACTATCTTGCCCCAGCAATAAATAAATGTGTATGTGTGATAGACTGGAGATGCATCCTTGCTCCCAGTGGTCCTGGGATATGCTAGGTTCTAGATAATATTCACTTTACATTTTTGCCAGTATTAACATTTCTAATAACTGGTTCTAGATCTTCTCAGTGATTAGAAAACAGGTGAAAACTCACTTGTCTTAACATCCAGGGTTCATTGTATGTTTAGCATTAATTGTATAATATTTAAACTATTTATTTTTCGTTCTATTATAGTTTTAGCAAATACATAATCCTGTAAAGTATCTGATTAATATATGATTAATAGAACAGAACAGAACAGAAATTTGTACAGCAGAATGAATGATTCAGTTCTCTGTGGTGTAGCTGTGGTGCACACATATATAACTTCCATATACCATCAGCTCACCATAAACCCACAGATATGTGACTCAAACACAATAACCCCATAAAACAATGGTGATTTGTCTTCTGATGATAGTGGATACTGGTGCTAAAGGCTATGCTAAATTGACCTATTTTTGAAAGTGTGTGTGTGTGTGTGTGTTTTTGGAAAGGCTATGCTAAATTGACCTATTTTTGAAAGTGTGTGTGTGTGTGTTTATGGAAAGTGTAGCCTGTTATCTCTAACAAAGTAATTTAGGGTAATCCTCATGAACAGATTTAAGAAAATGGAAATATTCCACAGATATGTAATTACAACTATGACCCACTATGATCAGTGCAAAGCAGTTACTGAAGGCGAATAAATGAACGAATAAAAAAAAGAACTCAACAAAATCTGTAATGTGAAATATGATAATAAAATGTATCTAACTAAAAACAAATCCACACCAAACACATTATCTGTTCCATGTTCCAATTTAAATGGTTTTTGGAGGCCTTTCCCACCAGACCATCAACTGTACCTCAGCACCCTCCTTCCGGCTGCGATGACGACATAATAGACAATTGAATTTGTCTGTGGTATCTGTACAGGCCAAATGAAATGAATACAGTTCTGCATGACCTTTTTAGGAGCCTGACCGCTGGCACGTGCACTAACATTCACATGCACTGGAACCAGATCCCTTCTGTACATCAAAGGTGTATATTTTCACAAAGCATTCGATTGAACTAGGTTTACATTTACAGGGGGATCATCGTCCCCATTATCAAGAGCAATTTAAAAGTGCTTTGTAGTAGTCCATACAAAACTTATCCTAATGCTAGACTGTTATAAAACACTGTTATAGTGGAGTCAGTAGCAACACAAAACAGTATTTATTTTACATTTTGTTTTTGTATTTGTTATATGCGTTCTTTGGGAAGAACGCAGATCATTTGAAGACATCCAGTGACTCAGAAGTTTATTTCATCATCTGGGGGACAGGACAGGGAGAAGTCTTGCTGCAGGTTCCTTGTGTCTTTGAGCAACAGTGGCTGCAGTTAAACCATGATGGAGAATTGTAAGAAATGTTTTGCAAAGCAAGATTGATAAGCACCTTCTGGTGGGAGGTGGCTGGCGCATTTCTGACTTTTCCAGCAAACATCAGTGTTTTCAATCTTATTGCAGGCAAAAGAAGATGATAAAGAGAATTTCAGATAAGAAGAACGATCAGTGATGCGATACTGGCTGTGGTTTATCAAAGAGTTTCTTTATGTTAATATAGAACTCCGTAGATTTGTTGTTGATCTTTCGGGTGCTCCCTGTGTGTGGGGGGTTGCCGCAGCAGACCAACTGGGCCGCACAACACCTTGGCACAGGTTAGATGCTGGATGCCCTTCCAGACACAACCCTCTTATTTTATCCGGGCTTGCGACCAGCACTGCACCGGTTTGGGCATTGGCTGGGAATCAAACCCTGGCCTTCCACATGGTAGGCAAGAAACCTACCACTGAGCCACCAATGCACCATAGAATGCCACAGATTAAACTATACAAATGCATGAATACCATTAATCTAGCTACAGCACAGTTTTGTGCAAATGCTTGCAACCCTCATGATGTCTGGGGGAATACAAGGCATATGTAACAGTTTATCTACACAATTTATCTACAAACATGCTGAAAATGAAATGTAGGTGTATCTCAAAACACAGGACAATAAAAAACATGTACGGAAAAAAACACTTCACTGTACAGCTAACTAACCTCAGCAGCAGTTTCAGTAGCTGTATCACTTCCTTGTGCACATGCACCAAATGCCATAAAATGTTCACCTTTAATTCCTTTTAACATTTACAATCAGCATTAACACATTAACAGCAGTTCTGAAGGATATAAAAATACAGTAATTCAGAGGCTGATCAGTTAATCAGTACCAACACGTTATGCCTGGCTTGAGCTTCTTCCAGTCTGTTTCCCCCTTTTCTCCATATATTTCATCCTAACACATAGTTATATCTTAGGCTGAACAACAAAGATATTAAACTAGATGGAAATCTGCAAGTTTAACTTTTTAAATGCTTGTTTGAACAGACACGATAAGCAACACAAAACATTTTTTGAGTTCTTTGGATGAATTTGTGTCAGTAGTATGACATTATTAGAATGTTTATTCCTACACCCTAGTAAATGCATGTCTGTTTCCTCTCACTACAATTGGGCCCTCTAGTGGTTGATTACCTCGCTTATTAGTTATAGCCAGCTCTATAAAAGGAAGAAACAGGGGACAGGGAGTAATGGAAAGTGTGAGAAGAAGACTGAGGAAGAGGTAGAAATTGAAAGTGTATGGATGGTTTAACATGTGTGGGCGTGTACAGTGTGAAGGAGAATGTGTGTATAAATACAGGAGGGAGAAGGGTAAAAACAGAGAGAGAAAGAGTTGTATATTGTGTATATGGCTAAAGGAAAGAGACAGAGAGAAAGAGATTTCTGTAGAGGTGCTTTACGGAAAGATATATTGCTAAGAGGGAAGGAAGAGAACATAAGTGCTTAGAGAAAATATGTGAACAGAGTAGACTAAGTGTAAATAGAGGAAAGAGTGTATGTGTGTGTGTGTGTGTGAGAGAGAGAGAGAGAGAGAGAGAGAGAAAGAAAGAGAGAGAGATAGATAGAGAGAGAGAGAGAGAGAGAGAGAGAGAGAGAGAAAGTCCCACCCTCCCATGGCTATATAATCAGAGCTCATCACCTTCACTTTTAAATGAAATGGCCATAAAGCCTTAGAAGGAAACACAGATCAAAACAGCAGACTGTACAAACAGGCTTAACCTGCCCTTGGTCCACCATTTGGGTTCTCTTCCTTCAGCACCTTCAACCTATTTACCCCTCAACCAGCTCCAGTCTTAAGTCTGATTAATGATGAAGAGTGTGTTACTGCCACTGCTGCTGTTATTGCTGGCTTTCTGCACTTCCAGACTACAGGGAGAACGGATAAAGAGGATTGAGCAATGTGAATCCCGTTGCTCGCAGGTATTTCTTTAAAAATCATTTACACAATATTCTGGCTAAATACCAATGTGTGATTGTATGAGATGAGCTCTATCAAGTTCTATTGATGTGGGTCATAGAGTCTTTCATGTCAAAGGTCTAATGTTTTACTTCATATTCTTATAGTTGTTGCATATATTTATCATTGTTAAATGATTTGAAAAAGACCTAACACTGAATAGGGGGGAAAAAATCTGACCTCTCTTTAGAATGTTTTATGTAATTGCCACTATAGTGGTCCAATCAAACTTGGGTATGCAATTAAAAGGCAAGATCAATCGGAATACATTGTTCATTAACTATGATGACTATATAAGTTCCCAATAAAAGCAGAATTTATTGTAATGGAAATCTGTTGGAAATTACTCTGAACTCAAATCCTTTTATGGAATTCAAGCCTAAATGGATCTTTTAATTATAACAGGCATGTAGACATGTCATCTCTACAATTTCCCCTTAATAACTAAACTTTAATAAAGAGCTCCAGGCAATATTTTTCTAGCAACTATTTTGCTGGTGTGTGTTATTTAAATAAACCACTCATTTAAATTAGCTTAAGTAAGATTGTTTTTAATCAATTACTTCATCATGTTATAGGTTAGACATATCTATCACAGCACACACACACACACACACACGCACACACACACACACACACACACACGCACACGCACACACACACACACACACACACGCACACACACACACACACACACGCACACACACGCACACACACAATATGAAAGTGTGATGTGATTTTCCTCTTCCATTTTCGGTCCTAGTTTCCCACCATAGTAAATGTTCACAATTTTGCGGAAGAACTACACTTTTTTTTTTTCTAGTTCTACACGTCTATTTAAAGAGAAGCTCTGACTCATGCTTATGTCATTTGTCTTTACTTGTCAATGTTTTTTAAAGAAATACAGCATTCAAGCAGCATTTGTATTTAAAGTTACTGGCATTCACATTAAGGAATCATACAGCCAAAGTTCCAGTCACATTACAAATATCCAGTAAGGACTTTATAGTTGAGGATGCATAAATATAGCCGTAACTTCATGTGAGGTGTGAACAACCAGGATGTTGGCCTGTGCAAAGCACTTTGGGCAAACCCCTACTGTCTCAGCTGCTTCCTCTTGCCAGGACTATTGTGACTAAATCTAATCAGTATTACTGCACCTCTGTGTATCATTTGGGAACACTGTGTATCAGATAGCATGACGCTCAACTGTATTTTGGTTGTTTTTTTATTTATAGGGACTCCGTTGCAAGTTGAAGCCGCACTGTAAGTACCGTTTTGTTGCATTGTTGTTTTATTTTTGCATCATACACTTCTGTGTAGTTTGTGTCACATAGGATCTAACAAATAATAGTGATGTGGGTGGGCCCTAGACATAAAACGGTTAAAAAACTCTTATCTTGTTGAATGACTGATGCTTGCTATGACAGGTATGTTTTGGTTTGGCACTTTTCACCAGTGTTTAGAATTACCATTGAGCCATTGCTTTTGAAGATAATATAATGAAACATTATTATACACAGAAATATTGCAGCTATCATATTGCATGCTACTGAAAACTAAGAAACCCTCACTTAATTGGCATGTACTTGACGGGAACTGTGCTTTACAGTGTCATTTGAGCAATGCAGGAAACGTCCGAATGGCATGACCAGAGACGTGTTCAGGAACACAAGCATCTCCACAGTGATGAGGTGTGAAGGGGCTCGACAGTGCTCTCTTTACCTCCGAGTTAGCACTCATCTACAGTTAAACAGTAGGTCTAAACTTCTCGGAACAATGACTTTGTGTTTTATTTGCAAGTTAAATGAGTTAGTTTAAGATTAAACTGTGGAAGTTAATTTAGCACTTGTCATTGTGGTGTAGGAGGTTACATACAGCAGTTCTGTTTCCTGATGCATTATGAGTCATGGTCCTACTGTGCACAATGACTCATGCCAGGCACATTCAAGTTACTGTGATTATCGGGATGTCCCCGCTAATCTTCAAAGAATCTAGTGTAGTCATTGTCATCTATCTTCACAACACAGCATTTCTGATGGTCTCTTTCATGATTAAAAAAACTGGTTTGAATCAGTGACGGCAAACCGCTTCCTATCTTCCAGAGCACGTCCACGGCGTCTACATGTGCACAATCAGTGCAGCAATGATGGAACACTGCAGGATCGTGACCTTCTCTCGCACACAAAAAGAAAAAGTGGTGGGCAATCAGGTACTGTTGTCTGCACTTCAAGGATGGATTGCAGCAAATTGGATTTCATGTGCAAGTTCATGCCAGTCTGTTTAATTCATTCTGTGCCAGATATTGCAGATTTAGCAGTCCTTGTTTAGAGACTTTAAAGAATGGATGACTAACTGGTTTTGTGTGACTTTCTATCGCAGGTGAACATTCAGGACGATTGCCTGGAAGTAGGCATAGGCCAAGATGTTCACTTAACCCTCCAAACCTGGCCCCAATTCTGTGATGTGTCTTATTCCAGATCATACCAGGTTCCAGGTATGGGGCGGGGTGTGGTGTAATGTTACATTAGTAGTAATACAAAAGACCAAGAATTTCCTTTTTGTTAAATGAAATGTCATGATGCCAAATTTAGCAACACACTGGATGTTTTACTTATTAGTTGATTGCTAACCCGTCCAAACACAAGGTTAAACTTTTTTTTTTTTTTTTCCATTTCTTCTGTCAGACTGCAGCAACAAAGATCTACAAGGAAACATCCCAGAGTGCACCAGTAAGTTTGAGATTACTATCTAAAGTTTTATATCCATCTCAAGAATTTATACCCTTGTAAAAAGATGTATCTCTGGTCTCATGGAAAATCTGGGTCTTTCTCACAGCCGGCAAGATTAACTATGAGGTGGATTCGGAGAGGAAAGAGTTGCATATAAGTGTGTCAGACATGCTGGAGGACAGGGATTACCATGTTAGACTCTGCCACAAGAATTACATCTGCACCGGCACTGGAGCTCACGTACTGGTGAATTGCTTTTCTAACATTTCTATACACTTGCTGCAAAGCTCTTATAAAACAGTAACTGTAAACAGCAGTTAGCAGATGTAGGTGCCTATGGCTTAATAGTAAGCAAGGCCCTTTAAACCTTTATTGCTCAGCTGTATAAATGAGAATGTAAGTCACTTTGGAGAAGGCTGTCTGCCAAATGCCATAGATGAAAATGTAAATTATTGACTAGTACAAGTAACTTTTATTTAAAAAAATAATTGTAAAAGTTTTACAAAGCTCCTACTTGTAAATATTAGGAATGAAAAAGCAGGCTTCCACACAATATTATAAAATTTCATCTCATGAGGCAATGATCTGATATTTGATATCATTGAATCTGCTGCAATATAATGCAATATGATAGTATACAATGTAGTGGCCTCGGATTGATATGTGAACCTACTGTTAATTCATGAATGCTGATGATAGAAATTTTAAGTTATACATTTACGGTTAAATCACCATGCTAGAGTATTTATTAGTTTTAAACATATATTATAGACTAGAGGTTGACTGGACTAGTGGAAAGATTAAAAATAGGTCAAGAACCTAGATTTACAGTTATTACACTTACAGCTGCACCATGAATAAGATTTAAGTGCATAATGGAGGCACACAGGGTGTTGGCATGATGAGCTTGATTCTTTTGTCATGATGGCAATAAAGACATGCCAACTTGTTTATGATTTACCATCTTTGCTAGGAAGATAAAGTAGGACAAAAACTTTGCACACATAATATGTTTTCAATCAATCCTGTTTCCTGTTACAGTTAAAAAAGGAGAATCCAGTGAAAAATGTAACCCTGAAGTACTCCAGACCAGTGCCCTGCTTGTGCATTGAGGTAACAACTGATTAGATCTGTACCTTTTAGGTATGTCATAGTTGCTCTTTTAAAAGCAGTGATAGAAATCACTGTGCTATTTTGTCACAGGGCTGGTCTGCCATGGCTGATGCTTCCCGAATTCAAGTCTGCCCTTTCAAAAACCGTAAGTATGACGTTTATTCATAAATAAGCAGAACAGGTAAAGGTTCTTTTCGCATAATGATGGACAAGCAACCGATAGAAATGTTTCTTGTCAGGTGTTGAGGAACTCTGGTCTGGGATAACCTTTGACCCTGTGGAGGAAACGCTGTCATGGGAAGCTTCATGCCAAGTTAATGCTGTCATTTCACTGTGTGAGATGCAAGACCAAGGTCTGTGCCAAGACCTCGCCAATTCTTCACAGAGATATGTCAAAGGAATGGTAAGCTACTGCATACAAAGAAATGAAAACATTAAAGCTTTTGAAAAAGTGTATATATACAAGGAACATAAACAAAAGAATTCCAGAAATGACTTATGCAACCACACCTTTCTCAGGTGTCATATTCAACAGTGGATCCACATCCCAAGCTTTGCATGAAGGTAAATATTTTTGTTTAACCTAAATGCCTTTGATCAGACACTGTTGATGTCTCTGTGTGTCCTCGTGCTTTAATTTTATTGTAGGCACTCCTCTACTGTGTGAAATTGATGCTTCCATTCAACTCTCAGACAGTGTTTTCTTTGATGTATTTTGCCTTTTTAGTTCATCACAGAGAGCGGTGCATGGATAAAGTGTCCATTTTCAGATGGAAATTTCCCAGGTAATTAACTTCCACTTAATAATATACTAACTTGTGCATGCAAGTCTCAATGTCATCAAACCTCCATCTTTCACTGAAAGTGAGTTCATGATGCGGCCTGCGTGTTTTTTTTTTTTGGCTCTTAAATAACTTGAAAAACAATGGTTTCTTGAATTGCATCATTTCCTAGAGTTTTCCTAAAAAAACAGTTTTCCTGCTCTGATTTTTAGATAGCAGATAACAAACAGTCTTTCTGGAACAGTATGAAGTGTCCTTCATAACTCAGACTGGAAGATGATATTATATCAAAATCCACTAGATGTTTGCCTAAAATCATTCTCACGACAAAATCTGCCAGTAAATCCATTAAGATACATAATCACACAAATAAGTTAATGTTCATTTATGTATAGCTATATGGCCAGTACAATCTCAAAATTTACTGGACCTTTATTATTATTTCCACTGTAATGGTTAAGCCTTCAAGCTTTGTATGGATGTATGAGCTGCATTAGCTTCATAGGTTTGACTTTTTAAAACATAATAATTCAATAAGATAGTGAAATAAATGGTGGATGTCTTGGATGATGTAGCGACATTATTCACTTACAATGGTTATGTGAAAATTCTGTACATCCTGGGTTTTGGCTAAATTATTCCTTTGGCCAAATGTTATATTAACATTTATATATTAAAAGGTTTGTTAGAAGTTCACTTGTTCAACATGTTGTGTAACTAAATACACTTTTACTTTTTATTCTGTCTTTTTAGCCTGGGATGTAAAGGTTTCTAATGAAGAGGACATGCCACAGGTGCTTGTGACTTCCCGGGTGAAAACAAGCCTTTCTTTGAGTGTATGTTCCAACACTGGGGTGTCTGAGTGTGAGGACACACAAACCATCTTAGTTGATGTGGTGAGTTGAAATCAGTCAGAGGTAGTGGCCTGTTCATCTTTAATGAGCTCTACAGCAAAAATATCAGCTACCACTATTTTAAATATGGTTTGCAAAGATACCGCATCTGGGCCTTACTGTGTCTGTGGGAGAAAATGGATGAAATACAACAAAGGTCTTGGATCTAAATGGGCTAGAGACGGTGTTTTTCTTTTCCAACACAAAAGAGTTTTGTAGTAAACTGTATACATAAACTTTACTTTCAAACATTCTGACAATCCAAAGTTCATTTCAGTGAGACAGATACTGGTTGATTAACAATGTCAGCAAAGGTACAGCAAGTGTTATAAGGCAATACTCTATAAGAGTATAAAAATAGTATACATTTTTTTTTTATTACAGCTGCTAAGCAACACAATGTGTAAAATAATTCACAATACCCTGAACACAGAATTGTGAAAGTATTATAAATGTATGATTTTTGTGTCAAAATGATAGATAAGAAATTCCTTTTAGCAAAACAACAATGTGTTTACACAACATTGCTCTCAACATGAGAGCATTGTGAGATTTTCGACTAGGAAAAGTTATGACTTAAAAACATGACCTCTATCGAACATTTCCAATTTTCACTTGCAGAGAGACATTAACTCTAGCACCATTCACAAATACACGAGGCAGTGAGTCATCAAGCATGAATGTCAAGGATCCCATCCCTTTATTATCATGTAAAACATCTTTAAAAACAACATTGTGAAGCTTCTGAAGTGGTGCAGTGATCTATTCAAGATATAAGTACAAACATATAGGAATAGATGTGTGTGTTTGTGTGCGTTTTAAGTTGAGTGTTTCTTGTTTCTGAATGTTCAATGAATTGAATTTTCTGCTTTTTCAGGAGAAATTTAAACATGTGCAACCAAATCTGGCTTTGGATCTTTGTACATCAGGTCTTTGCATCAAGGTAAATAAGCTGAAGTTTCAGAGTGCCCGAAAATACTTAATACTAATACTTTGGCACTAATTTAAACATTATTTTCTCTCAGGCAAAGCGTGTGGATGTAAAATATGGAGTCACTACACTGTATTGCCAGCCTGCATGTTGTAAGTTTTGAGATTTGTTTACCTTTTCAATTATTATTATTATTATTATTATTATTATTATTATTAGTATTAGTAGTTGGGGTTAGAAATAAATCCGCCTCAGCATAACTGCATATTTCCACAGACGTTTACATCATCATTCACACATAGGGGCTATTTAGCTTACACAATCCACTTACCAGCATGTTTTGGGAGGTGGGAGAAAAGTGGAGCACCTGGACAAAGCCAATGCAGAACTTGACAAACTCTACAGGCGGCAACACACCCTGTCGCGTCATCGTGTCGCCATCTTAAGACATTTATTAGTAGTAAATAATGTTGTTGCCAATAATGACACCTTATACTGATATCTTTTTTGTCCTGAAAAGACAGCCCGGTGAATTTATAACTTTTATCTGCAAATTGGGAGTGGAAAATAGTATTCAATTACTAAACAAGTCCTAGCATACCTTGACAACATGTGAGATCACCTTGGCTTGTGTCCAATGCCTTATAAAAGAGCCCTCCAAACATGTTACAGCTCCTTCCTCCACATGACCTCAAACAAAAAGCACATAAACAGTCTTTTTGTTAGATTCACTTCCTTCCTAAAATATGCAAAAAGTTGTTGAGAAGTGTATGCACATTAACTTAACATGTATTTCTCTTTTCTCCCTACAGCCCTTTTTTCCTCAAAGCCCAAGGACCGTGACAGTAAATGGCAGATGATGTACTTCATTGTGCCGGCAATGACACTGACCACAGCTGTAGCCGTTGCTGCGGCAGTGATGACCATTGCGATGCTTGGTGGGTTGGATATGTCTATTTTTGTGTGATACAGCAATGCAAAGACAAAAGCACTGTTGTGTAAATGTGGACATGGTCAACATGTCGTCAATATGTGAATTTTTTGGTCGGTATCAATTTCATTAGGCTGTACCATAAATGTTGTTTTGCTGTAATATTACAATCCTGTAGGTTGCTGAATGATTAACCTTATATTATCTATTATCTGATTAACAAGATAATAGAAGCTAATTTAAAAGCTTACACAACATCCCATCAAAAATTTATTAGGAAATGAGTCAGTCACTGTGTCAATACTACTCCATTTTCTCCTCCAGTATTTTCTAAATATACTACAGAACACAAAAGCATGTCTATAGAAATATACAGACCTCGTATAGTATGTGAGACTTTTATAGTTTCTCTCATTTGGAACACATACCTTGACTACCCAAGACAGAAATTAAATAAAAAATTATACTCTGTTATCTCAAACTAACATCATGCTCATGTTAAATTGGTTTCAGGTTACCAAATCAAAAGGACAATAAAGACTCGGGTCATTGCTCATTTCCAAGGACCGCACACAGGTGAGAGTCTGCATTACACTGTACATCTAGTGTACCTGAGTCAAGGTTTATTCAACAAATATAGCTCACAAAGAGTTCCTAATAAATTCCTTTAGATAATGATTGTGTTATGAAGTACAGAGCCACTTAAGAACCACTTAGCACTAAGTACAAATGGGAAAGTAATGAATTTATTGTAAATTAGTTTGTTTGCTATCATCATCATGTGAGCATAAGTGATTGGGTAAAACCTACCACAAGCAGTTAGCAATTTTTATTTACAGCTGACTGAATATGTAAGCAGATTAAAACTGGAAACCAAATCATGTCTGACCCATAGACATCTCTAAAGCATATCATCATATCATTTGCATTTCAGCCTTATTCTCAACAATGGCTGAGGAGGTGAACTCAAAAACTGAGCTGATGTCCACAACAGTACTTGCTGATGGAAATATCTCAGAAAGATCTGAGATACAAGACTCTGAGAGGTCCAATCTACTGAATGACTTCACAAACCACATAGAAGTGTAGCTCTAAAGATGGCTCAAGATTGAATGTTCTGTGTTCATTTTGCTTTGCATTTCATGTTCCTGTATTGTGAAAATGGAAAAAAAAACCTTGAAAAGGAAATATTCATGAAAACATCCCACAGAGATTTATTTGTATGTTAATTGTTATTGTTTATGTATTTTGATGTGGACTGTTATACTGAATGACCATTTTGCACTTATTTCTCTTTTGATATGCAATTTAATAAGAGTGAATTATACCATGATAGAACAGAGCATATTAATGATCTTCTGTAAAATGAACAGACTTCAACAAACAAATATGACATCATCCATCACAAGACTGTTGCGTATATTTCTGCTTTTGTGTTACAAAGCAAAATACATTTATTTATGTGATATGTGGTTTATATACTTGTAAGATAGACTTATTTTTTTATTGTTTCTGTTGAATGTTGTTGTTATCCTATGGTTGTGCTATAGGTCATGTTTAAATCTCTTAACACTGCCATTTTTGTATGAGGAAGCTATCAATAAAGTGCTCCACATGGTAACTGCCAACTGTTGAGAGCACAATTATTTAATCTGAGAGTGGGATTATTTCCCCCTTGGACAGGATTCACAGACAAAACCCTTAGTGATTGAAACAGAAAGTTACATGTACATGTCTGTTTTTGTTTTACTAGCCATATTAACCCTTTACACACCTACATTCAGCTGGTGACTGAAATGACTTTTTTGGCATGTTTGTTGGTACCCTGGTTGAAATTTTCACAACTGCTGATCTTCACACAGAGCAGGGATTGTGTTCCACACAAATTGGTGCAAAAAACAAAAAACATCTAATGAGAGGCTGTTCTGCAGATAGAAATGGCTTCTTGATGAGAATTGCCAGACTTGTTTAGGCTGACAGAAAGGATATGGTCATCGAAATTATTACTCTTTACAACTGCAGTGAGCAGAAAAGCATCTCGGAAGGCACAACACAGCAAACCTTAAAGATACAACAGCAGAAGACTGGCTAGTGTCTTGTGATTCAGTGGTAGAGAGATTATGCCATCACTCCCTCAATGAAAGTGTGGCCAGGGTTACTCTCTTGTTCTCCTGGCCATGTATCTTAATTTGAACTTCGAATCTCTATACATTATGTGTCTCTTGAATGAACATTAGTGAAAGAATAAAGTGTTCATTAACCCCAATGCAAACAACTTTCAACTTCAAAACTGTGAAGACTACCAAAGCAGTGGAAACCAAAGTTTACCTCCAGATCCTAATCCCTCAAACCCAGTATTTTATTATCACCATACAGATGTCAGTACAACTGATACAATCTCTCAGTGCCAGTGGCAATGGGAAAGAAAAAGGGGTTTAATTTGCAGTTTAACCTTGTGACCTAACAGAAGATGAAAATCATGCAGATAGAAGCTGTTATATTTACTAATGTTATCACATTTGAGTCACTCTTGTGCATAGACACAATATATTACCCCGTGACAATCTCCATCAATTAGAAGATACTGATGTTCATTCATCACCTTCCTCTGGTACAGTGAGAAGTGAAGTAAAAAGACAATATGGCTGCTGAGCCTGCTAGGAGGAAAAAGATAAGCTCTTTTGTACTGTTTGGGTGGCAGAAAAAAAAAAAGTGAGCAGAAGACTTTGTTGAGCAGTTACAAGGAGGAATATTGTACTGCATTGGAACACAGATTAGCAGAGCTGAGACAAAATACAAGGGCTGTTATAACAACACAAGGTTGATGGCGCCTAGTACAACCCCTTACATGCAGACATGTCCCCTGATCTGTTATTAGTGGCCTCCCCTCATTCACTGAACCTGATGTCCACTTGTTGGTTTATGAAGCACATAAAACATAAGTGAGTGTAAGTTGTATTACTAATCAGTGGCACACTTACTACTAGCACTTAAGGAAATAATGACTTCAGAAAGAGATGCAATGAGGTCAGAGATCTGACTTTAAGTATTTTAAGGTATGGGAATCAGGCAACAGGGTGTGGTGAATCATGCAGGTTGTTAACACAGATGAGGATACAAGTTTGACTGGATCAGATGCCATTGTTGGTAGTTGTCATTTGAACCAGGAAGGGTAAACGATCACCTGCTTCTGTCTGACATCATAAAGTTGTGACGTACTTTCATCTGTGGGGACACATTTTTCTCAGCAGAGTTGAGTTTCAAAGGGAGAAACAGTGAATGAAAGGCAGGTTCCAGTGACAGCTACATAGGCACTACCATGGCAACAAAGAAAACACAAAAGTGGATTTAGGACAAACCAAGGTGTGTCTAAGCGTCTAAAGCATGGCGTACAGAAACTGCAAGGAGATCCCAACACCGTTTCAGCATCAGTTAAAATCCTTAGCTGACAGTGGGATGATTTTCCCCACTGTAACTAGAGCAAGGAGCATTATAAAACAGACTAGTGGTTAGTGAGCACAGGGTCCACAGGATAAACTTACTTTTTTAACCTTCTATAAGCTACATGCTAGATGAGATGTGGGCAGTCAATACATACAATTTATATTCATGCATCTAATGGATGCCTATTTTCAAATTGCAATTGCTATAAACACATACACACATAGTGTCCATATCAGGGTAACAGAGTTCCCCAATATACAGTGCCATCTGAATGTAATGGGATGGCAAGGCCAACTCTTTTGTTTTTACTATGCGCTGAAGACATTTGGTTTTAAGATCAAAAGATAAATGTGAGATCAACATGTTTTCATTTTCTGATATTTACATCTAGATGTGTTAAACAACTTAGAACATGGCACCTTTTGTTTGAACCGACCCATTTTTCAGGTGATCAAAGGTGCAAAATGTGAGTTTCGTGTTACCCATATGTACCCTCTTTGATTGATTGTTTAAACAGTTACTAGTTTTGTATTTGTACTCTTAAAATCAACATGAAAAAAGAGCTATGTGAGAAAATCAAACCATTTTAAAGCTCAGAAAAGATGGAAAATCCATCAGACCCATTGCACAAGCATTGAGCAACACAACAATGTCCTAAAAAAGAAAGAAAAACAGTTACACTAACAACCAGACAGGATAAACCATTGAAAAAGTTGGCCAAGAAAAACAACAGCAGTTGTTGTCTGATGTCTCTGTGCGAGCTGTGAAGTAATCTTTCATTTGTATATCCTACAGGGTATCCCAGAAGTCAAAGAAGAAAAAGAAGAACATATTGAAATCATTCACATGAGAAGATGTCGCAAGGTTGCAATGGACTTTTACAGGAAATATGGCAAGCATATCATACACTATTGCCAAACATTAGGAAAAAAAAGAAACTGTTCACAAACATCCACCAACATCCACTGATGAAAGCACAGATGATCAGTGTTGTATAAAGTACCCAAAAGCCATACTTGAGTAAAAGTACAGGTATTTTGTTAGAAAATGACTCAAGTAAAAGTTAAAGTCAACCATTATATTTCTACTTGAGTAAAAGTCTTAAAGTATCTGAAATAAACTGTACTTAAGTATTAAAAGTAGTATTTTTATGAATGTATTCAAGTATGGAAAGTAAAAGTAGAAGTAAATTAATAAAAAAGCAAGACTAAAAATTTGGAGAATTATGAATTTTATTCTGTATTGCTTTCTTTCTTAAACTTCTCAATAAGTGCACCACCAAAAAAATAAGACTTGCCTGAAAGAAAGAAGAGGCCTTTAGAACTGTATTGTAATGAAGTGTACAGTATCAGTGTTTCCATACATGTGCACTTACAACTAAGGCCATGTCCACACGTACCCGGGTATTTTTAAGAAGGGAGATTTTTCTCTACGTTTTGGCCTTTCGTCCACATGCTAATGCAGTTTAAGGTCGTTGAAAACGGAGCTTTTGGAAAACTCCTGCCAAAGTGAAGATTTTCCAAAACTCACCGTTTTCTGTGGTGTTGTTTGGATGGGGAAATGGAGATTTTGATGAACTGACGTCATTGTCTGTGTGCCGGTCCCCTTGATTTTCTGAGCTTTGTTTATGAAGATATTTTGTGCAATAGCAGACTTATGTAAACTACTGACTGTGTTAATGTTGTTTACTGGACTTTTTACATGCGTGCACATACACGTGCAGTTACTGACACATTACTTTCATGAACAGAGGGCCGGAATGTAATACAAAGCTCACTGCTGCTGCATACAAAACTCCGACAACGCACACAGCGATGGCAGTTTTGGACGAGACCCGATTGGACTTCTACATTTTACAATGAAATTTTCGCATGTCAAGGGCATCGCTTTCACGCGACGCACCATTGTTGTTAAACTACCGGAACCCGGTAATAAAGTTTTGTCTAGGCTTCTGATTGGCTAGGCATGCTCCTGACAGCACTTAACAGGCGTTTTGCATTTTCATGTGGACAAAGATATTTTTAACACGTAGGTTGTGTGGACAGAATTAAAAAAAAAACAACGAAGTTGAAAAATCTCTGTATTTAAAAATACCCAGCTATGTGTGGACATAGCCTGAAGTCATCACTAACCACAAACTTCCTTTACCGCAAATTTGGATGCAGGTTTTTTTGTAGTAAGTAACGAAAATGCAGAACAGAAAATGTATCGGAGTAAAAGTATTATAGAATTTGTTTCAAAAAAGTAGTGAAGTAAAAGTAAAAGTTGACAGAAATATAAAACCTCAAGTAAAGTACAAAAACTCTCAAAAAATACTTAAGTACTGTAATGAAGTAATTTTACTTTGTTACATTACACCACTGCAGATGATGAAGTGCTGGCATGTATAGTCTCCTATCTATGAAGACTTTTGTGACACACTGTGGTATGGTCCAGAAACTCTGTACACCTTAAATTAATGGGTATGGCTCCTAGGAGCAATAACCAGTTAAAGTGTGTTTGCAAAGTATTTAAAATCCCTTTAGATTTTTGCACACTTTGTGTTAAAGAGTTAAACTAAAATTAAAGCATTTGTAGCTCTAGGTTTGTAGTCATTTATGATCAAGTCTGAACAATTCTTACACTGACTGGACAGTGAAAATTAGTGATTGTCTTTCTTGTGGGAATGCTTATACAATTTTCTTCCTTGTGCCAAAAGGGTTAATGTAATCGAAACAGGTACTGTATCAATCAGTAGATAATGTAAGTGTGGGAGGGGAGGAGTGTAAGGTGTGGTCTTTAAGTTATTTCTATTATTACGTAACCAATAAAGTAAATGACCTTTGTGGAGCGGAGCGTAGGCTTGGTATTGTAGTTCAAAGTTCAGTTATTACATAACCAATAAGGAAAAAAGATTATTGACTCACAAACTGTTGCATTGTCCTGGTGTACAGCAGAGACCTTGAGCAGAATGTGAAAGACAAATATCCTGTGGATGAGTTATCTTGGGAGGAAACTGAAAGAGTAATGTGGGAAAATGAGTGCATTTGTAACTGGAAGTATATTTAACAATAAATAAATGAGTACATTTTTTAATCAGCTGACCTGTTTTCCTTTGGCTTAAACTGTTTCTATATCTACTATATCTATCTATTTTGAAATTTCAAACAAATGATCTGTTGAAACAATTGATATTGAAACAGAAGCATTTAAAGAAAGCAGTTTGTAACAGTATCAAGGCATGGTAACATTTAGCTTATAAGCAAAGCCACTTCCAAATTAATTGTTCTCATAGGTCACCTCTGTCAAAAAGCTTGATGCTTACAATACCCATACAGTACACTTACTCATGAACCTGGTGAAATCTATTTGAAAGTAATTAAATCATTTTTATCTCAACAATGCCTTATATAACTAAAGGTGAGGGCATGATCTCAAGGTGTTTCCAGGATTCAAATCAGTGCCAGGGTTTCGTTTCAATTTCGATGATATGGGAATTTCATACAATGGGAATTTTTTATACACATTACAAAACAGTTTCACAAACCTGCCAAGCCCTATTTCTTGGGCTACAGGGTGTCCTAAATGTCTCCATACATCGGGGAACTCCATACAAAAAAATGTCTTCCAAAATATTTTATTATTACTGTAGTTTACATTTTTTCAGACAGCCTTTAAGAACGCCTATGACATCAATGAACTCATTCTAATGACTGGATCAGACTGCAAGGTTGATATGTATCTTAACAGGAAACTTGGCAAGCACTTCAAACATGACACTCTTACCACACTAGAAGCCGAAGTTGGGAGAGATGACTCCACGTGTGTTTACAGAGAGATGGTAACCACATAGAGGATGTTTTATAAATTAGGTTACAGTAAGTTTTAGTTTTAGTGTTTTAAGTTTTAGTGTTCATTTCCCCTCTATATGGATGCATATACCCCCTATTTTACCATTAAGTCACAGATTTTGAAACAGAAAACAGGCAGTAGGTATAGGCAGATCATTTTTTGTCTACTTATCTCAATAGTCTCCCTGAAAAACCTGTTCTCACTCTGCTGAAGAAGTGAATGTACATTCAAGGGAAAGGACTGAATGGGGTGTGTTACTGTTACACTTAAAAATAAATAATTGCCTTTTCATTTTCACCGTATGTTTACACAGTCGGGTATTGGGGAATCCACTGCATATCAGTAAAAGATGATTATTATAATGAGATTTCCAGGAAATGCCAGTGTACTGTGAAACACAATACTTAAGAGGAAGATCCCAGTGCATATTTTACACCACAGTAGTGTGTCATTGCACCTTTACAATCCGCTACTCTGCCTACAATCAATCAATAGTCAATCAATCAATCAATCAATCAACCAATGAAAATAAATAAATAACTAAATAAATGTGAAAAAAAAAATAGGTAGAACTTAGAATATTAATCTACACAGAAAGAAATGACTAATTTATAGTCACATACCTTATTTTTCCTTGATTGAGGGATTGGTAGTTGATGAAAGAGATAGATAGATGAGAGAGACAGATTTTTTTCAGACAGTGTCACTGCATGATCAGTCCATCTGTTAATTATTATAAATTAGGGTCACTAGATCAAAATTAAAGCACAGTCAGACTCATACTGCTGTCACACTCAAGACTCCTGTAAACCGCCACTGAATCCCATTATGAAGTTATAAAATAAATTTTATTATCTGACATGACAGATACAATATATCCTTAATAACCACCTCAAAATCATGTGCATATCATTTATTTTTAGCAGGTCAATGACAGTGTTGTAATGTTTCAGTGGTTAAACCCATTTTAAATCAATGTTCAATACAATTCCAACATTGCTCTGTTGTCCTGTTTCAAGATTTTTTTCCCAAATAACACACATTCCTCTCTTTTAGATCAGACCTTTCTGAATAATGGAATTATTTTGTAATTTAATATTATTTTGTTAATATTCTCAAACATTTTAGACATAAATTGTTAAATATAAATATTTGCCACCAGTAGACTTACTTTTTACAACCGCAAACTTTGTTCTAGATCTAGCAGTCAGACAAACCATCCAAAATATGAAGCAAGGTCCAGGTCAAAAACAGGCTGTGACTCAGGAGATCAGCATAAACTAGGCAAAGACAGACCTCATGGAACCAGACACCAAACAAGGATAAGAACAGGTAGAAAATAGTCAGATTTTAATCCTGATATGTCATCTTAAGTGCCAGCTCATTTCATCCACTGTCCACATTTGTTCATTCTGGTTAAAAGAGATGAGCTGCTTTACAATTTCCGTACCATCCAAAATATGAAGAAAGGTCCAGGTCAAAAACAGGCAGTGACTCAGGCGATCAGCAGAAACTAGGCAAAGACAGATCTCACGGAACCAGATACTAAACAAGGACAAGAACAGGTAGAAAAGAGACAAGCTTGGTAAGTCAGGCAATGTGTTTGTGAGTCCTTTATATAGTGACAGGTGTGACTGGAGAAAAGTGAATTATTAGTGCATGATTAGAAGTCTGGTGATGTGATAGTGACAATGGATGTGGAAGTTAGTGGAAGACTGCAGTGTATTCTGGGAAATAAAGCATGTGTCAACATGAGCATGGAAGTCTTAAAGGCAGTAGGCATTGGAATCAGGCAGAGGGACCTGGAGAAGCAGACTATGATCACCATAATGACAGTGTGGGACTATGATTCAGGAAGGTTGGTAATCGGCCACCAAGTGGGATGATGGTTGCTATGTGTAAAGGGACCAGGAAGGGTTCTTGGGATTTTGGTTCTCAGAACTGCCTCAATTATTAATGGCATGAATTGTTGGAAACCTTTCTTTGATTCTGGTCCATGTTGACATTCCTGTCTGCTCCTGCTATACTGTGAAGGTCGGGTTTCTTGTATATTTGGACTGCCTATAGCTGTTCAAGGGCAGGTGGGACCAGGTATGAAAATTTAAAGAAAGCATTTTCTTTTGTATGAGAATGAATCCAGCAGAAGCAGGAGAGGTGGAGGGGCAGATTTCTAGTTGTTGTTGTACGTCCTCACTGTACTTCTTCATACCTCTGAGATCAGCCATGAAGAGAGGATAGGATTGTGATTGGTTGTGAGGAGGTGAACTCTATGGTACACTCATAGCAATGATGACTGGCTTGGAGCTTTAGGGGTTCAGTTCACAGGGTGACCTTTCTGTCTCCTACGTGTCTGATAGCATAGAAAGCATACTTCCAGAGAGCTTTATTTGGACACTTACAGTGAATGGCTGATAACTGAAGAATTTAGAGGCACTCTAAATTCTAGACACCAATGTAGGGAGGAGCAGGCCTGGGTGGTGGGTGTGGTTTGGTGGAGGCTGACTGGAAAAGATACTGTGCTAATATGGTGAGTTGAGATGACACTTCTGATTTTAAGCCTGATATGTCATCTTAAGTGCCAGCTCATTTCATCCGCTGCCCACATTAAGGGTAAGGAATTCTAGCAAATGGTTAATTGCACTTTGTTCATTCTGGTTAAAAGAGAGGAGCTGCTTTACAATTTCATTTCCTGCTGGAGAATGATCAAAAAACATGCTAGAAAAAGGTGACTTAACTGTACTCTTAGATGCTCCCCTGGTGAGAAGTAGAGGTAGCACTGTAGCATTAAGCCCTGGCACTGAGCTGGCCCTACTGAATACCTGTTGGGGAAAGAGATGTGAGGGGCTGAAGGGTCAGGGGTCTGTTGTGTAGTAAAAGCTGATGGGAGCATGTTGGTGAGATGTGTTAGTTTGGCATCTAACATAGCCAGGTGCTGTTGGTGCTCTCCAACCAGATGGCCTCATGCTGTAATGGGATTCTGCCAGTCCTACTGATCTGCTGCCTCCATGTGTGAAGTAATCTCTCAGGTGGTGGAGACAGTTGCAGGTGAGGTTTAATAATATCGTGCAAACAATCCAAAACACAAAGGAAAGTCCAGGCCATAAGATTCAGGGGACCAACAACAACATAGTAGGCAAAGACAGATCTCATGGAACCAGATAAAAAACAAAGTCAAGGGGCTGATGCACATTATATGTCCAAGAAGATTTTGTCTATGATGATACATAAAAGCTGTTATTCTTCTCATAAATGCTCTGATAGTTATGTGTTTTCTCAATCAGGCAAAATTATTATTTATCATTTAGGTTAATATTTAACATTTACAATTAATGTTTTCATTTTGTGTTATTTCTAATAATTCCATTGTCTGTACATTTATTTAAAAACAGCAAAAAACAAACAACCAAACAACAAAAAAAAAAACAAACAGTTGAAGTTTTTACATTTACATTACATGTTCAAAGGAATACACCCTAGAAGGGATGCCCTGGTTTTTCAAGTTATCTGAAATTCCACACTAAGGCAAAGAATGTTTTGTTCTATTTTGGGAAGCACTCCACATGTGGCCAGAACCGCGTAAACACCAATCCTGCTTCAACAGCATTTCATTAAGCAGGATCATTTCAACCATTTCATACCAGCTGTCAATTTACATAGGAGGCCAAACCAGTTTCTGTGATGTCCTTTGTCACCACAAGCCCCCTCCCTCAGTCACCTCCCTGATGCTTGGCCTACATTTCACCTTACATTTCACAGTGTAAGTATTTAAAATATTTCAGTATGTTATTACTAATAGTGTACTCATATAATTAAATAAATGCTTTATTAAAAATAGTAACTGAAATTATAATTACATGACATCAAAAAGGCTGAAATAATTGTTGATACTAATGACATCTAACCAAAAGTTTTGGAGCAGTTCAATAAGCTGAGCAAAAAATGATAGAAATAAAAAAACAAACAAACAAATAAATCATGAAGAAAACTTTTTGCTCTACAGCTATGTAAAAAATTTAGAGTGACAGGAATCCGTTTTAGATCAGAATTTGCTAGGTTCCTGTTATTTCTGCTGGTATCTATTGCCATGACTCACCTTAGTTTCAACATTATCAGATAATTCAGTTTACTTTGATGTATTTGTGTGCATCATAACCCACGTCAGAAATTTCCATTTGCACAAAGTACATGAATGCTAAATAGTGTACAAATTATCATGAAGTCATGACGTCCTATCCCTGGCGGTATTTGTGTGGGTGTGTATGTTGTGTGTGGTTGCTACCATGTGACCCAAGTTTAGACAAATGTTTCTATTAGCATATGTGGGAGAGACAGTGCTCATATAAGTGGCAGTCGGGGCAGAAGCAGAAGCTTCCTGTTACCTCTGAAATTATCATGTAGGCCATTTCCTTCTATGTGGTGTTTTATTGCTTTAAGCAAGTGATGGTGATCAGCCCATGTCCCTGGCAACATGTTACAACATGAATGAACCTATTTGTTTCCTTCAAAACATGTAGAACTGACAGGTTTGTATAGAGTATAAAGTGAAAGGAATTGAAACATGAAAATGATGAAGATGTAAAAACACAGTAAAGTACAGCAAGAGATATTATCTCCTAACAGAGAAAAATTGAGATGTTGTCAGCGTAACAAAAAGTTTCTCTAAGTGTGCACGAATACCTTATCCAAGGAGTCACAAAAAGACCCAAATGAACAGCTAAGGAACTGCAGGCATTGCATACCTCAGAGAGTGACAACAATCATTATTCTATAATAAAAAAAGAGACTAGGCAAAAACCACTGCCTAGCATTTTGATGATCCATAAGCCTGTGACCTGTAGCACAATTGCAATTTGGCTATGTAGCAGGACAATGATTCAAAGCCCAAGAGCACCTGAATGACTTGAAAAGAAACATAATTATAGCAAAGTGTGCAGCAAAGTGACAGACTGTTTTGGTAGCATTTGATTACAGTTGTTGCAGTTAAAGGTAGCACAACCAGGTATTACGTTTAGTTTGTCAACTTATTTTTAAGGAAAAACTACATCAGGTTACATATGTATGTAAGACATGGCTGATGCTATGCTATCTTCATGTAAATTGTGTCTGAAGCTCTGTGTGACATCACACCATATTATCAGTTCGGGTAGGACATGTGACACAACACATGTTGGAAGGTGTCTGTCTTGGAGGTCATGAAAGGGCACAAACGAGCTGGGAACAGAGCACAATTAGCCCTGTAAGACCCAGGAGTGGGGTCCAGGTCCAGGTTATAACTTTATAAGTGTGTGTAGAGAGGACCAACCCGCCACAGCACAAATATCCTGGAGAGAAATGCCCCTATTCAGAGTGTTGGAGAAGGTAATACACTTAGAGAAGTGAGCTGAAAACCCTAGAGGCAAAACCACACAGCACCCCTCCTAGGCCTAGGAGGTAGCTACCACTACCCAGAATAAGGTGCTGCTTGGAGACCAAACTGTTTTTGTTGCAGCCGCCAAAGTAGATGAAAAGGGAGAGGACTTACACCATGCGCTCGAGCAATAGGCATAAGTGCTGAGAGCCCGAACTGGGCACAGCATGTGCAGTCTCTCCTGCTCCGCTGACTCATGGGGTGGAGGACAGAAGGCCTGCAGAAAGGCAGAATGACAGGCTTATCATATAGAGGTTTCCAGGGTCTGAAACTCCTCAGAGGCTAACTCCCAAACAAGTCAAACAGGGCATAGAGAAGCCCCCTCCAGGACCACTGAGAGGTCCCAGGAGGGGAGACGTGGTCTGCAGGAAAGCCTCAGATGCCTTGCACCAAGCAGAAGGTAAGAGACCAGAGAACAGGCACATGACTCTCAGCAATGGCTGCCATGTATACCTCAATGCAGAGGGTTATAGGCCCTCAAAGATGCATGTCTGCAGGAACTCTTTACACTTTACTAACAGGGCAGTCAACTAGATCCTAATGATGCCAATTACACCAGAGGCAAAAGTTCAACTTTGTCTCCACAACCTCAGTTGGGAGACTGGATTCTAGGAGCTGGTCCCCCTCAGGGGTCAGACCAGGAGGGGTGGAGAATCATCCCCTTTACCTGAGAGAGGAGGCTCCTGCTGATGGGAATCTCCCAAGGAGCACCATCCAAATGGGAATAAAGAAAACCAAAGGGGACAGTGGGTTGATTCCTCAGAGGCAAACAAAGCCATTTCAGCTAAAATTGCCATATGCATTTCACTACCTACAGTTGGAGATGCCATTCCCTGGGACTCCTGGCCTGCTTCCCGATCGCTCTCAGCGAGAGAAATCTGTTCTCTACCTAGGGCCAGATCTGGTGGACCAATCTGAACAGGGGGTGCGAACACAGACTGCCCTAATTAGTGAATTTCGGGAGTAAGTGTTTCAGCACTAGAAACACAGCCCCCATCTTCTTGCAATCTGTGTGCCATGGAATGAGCTTAGCGACAGCATGCAAAACTCAACCTAAGTTTTCTCTCAGGAAGCAATTCAGTGGCATACTGCTCTTCATTGCCCACATTAAGCTACTCAGACTCTGATGAAGACAATAGTAGTAATTTCTCGTTTGAGTTGGGCGAAATCGTAAAGCGAGCTCCCAGAGCCAAAGCGGGGAAATCCAAGTCAGGATAGAGGACAAGAGAAAGGGGAACACCTGTCTCTTGTTCTGCCTTGACTTGCAAGACCAATGATCTAATCGACGGGCTGCCTCAGCAGACATGGGACCCAAGCCATGAGGCAAGAGCGGAGTTTACTGAGAGGAAAAGTTTTACACGCCCCTCTATCAAACAAACAACAAACAAAAAACAAAAAGAAACAAACAAAAAGAAAAAGTGTGAATCATCTCCAGTAATGTAGCGGGGAACGGATGCACACACTTTTGGAACTTTCTTGCCATTTTATATATATAAAAAACATCTCATATATATATATATATATATATATATATATATATATATATATATATATATATATATATATATATATATATATACCATATCTTCTTTATTACTAGTCTAGACAGACAGGGCAAACAATCGACACAAACGTACACAGAGTGCTTCCTGAAGACAAAGAAGCTGGGTAATGTGATGTAGATGCCCTTTAATGGTCTTGCTGGTGTGCTCTTCTTTGTCACATGACCTAGCCGAGCTGATAAATCATTGTGATTTTACACAGACCTTTAGACACAACTTCCGCAAAGAAGCATTCCCATAGCGTCAGCCATGACGCAGCATAGAGTTCCCTCGAAAGGGAACTGTGTTTTATGTTTCCTCATGTTCTGCTTGTCTTATATTTCATTTTGTACCATTAGTCACAAGTATGCATAATATAGTGGATCAGGTGGAGGCAAATACTTTCTTACTTCACTGAAAACAACAAACCAACCTTGTCTTGCTTTTGTGGCTTTAAAGGACTGATGTTGTTTATCTGGATTTATAATCAAATGACAATTTTAAAATGTTATTTGCCGGTGGATTTGTCAGGTATGGCTCCAATACTTAGCCAAAATATTTTTGTCCACATTTAAATAATAACCAGGATATTTGACTACCAAATAAATCTGTGCTAATGAAATTTATATAATAAGGGGTGCAGAAAGTAAACCTTTGTATTCTTCTTCTATTTCCCATTTACTGTTAAACAAGATAACTGCCATATTTTACCTTATAAATCTAGTCTTAAAAAGCAATTGGCATTATTTTAATATTAAAAATAAAATAATCAAATGGTGAATTAAAAGTGTGATCAAGTAACTTAAATCCTGTACACACACTGCAATTTACTGACAGGAATTTAGTATCTTGTGGCCACATTAAATTGCATGCATAATTAACTGTCAGTATGTGAAATATTAAAAATATAAAATATATATATAAAAATATATATAAAAAAAGATAATTACTGTAAATAAAGATAATTACTATAATTACTTTTTCACAATACTATAGTTATGTTTTCACCCCTGCCTAAATGTGACACTTTCTGCTGTCGTAAATGTAGGTCAGTGTACACACTAATAGGTTGTGTTGGATTTAAGTGTCATTTATAAGCTGACAAATAATAAGGGTGAAAGTTATACTCTTGCACTTTAAGTTAGTTAAACTCTTAAACTTTCTGTTTGTTGTTTGTTATCAATACACCCTAATTATAGATACATTTAATACATTGCAAAGTTACTGTGTATACACTAAGTTGAGTAAATACTTTAAGAGTAACTTGTGACTGAAATGGCGTCTTGGATTATTAGTGTTTTGAGAATGACTGCATTCTCTGTGTAGCTTAGCTTAGTGCATAGCAGCTAAGTATGCAAACTTAGTGTTAGTCGCTGCTAGTCAAGCTCATACAGAAAATGTTCTTAAATAAAAAGAAATGCATTTATTTTTGCATTTCTTCATTGCTGTACTTGTCCAAAGTGTCTTTGGTTTACCCTGGAGGCAAATGTTATATAGTTAACCTTATTCAAAAGCAGGGAAGTATTATACTGTAACTAGTGGTTTAGCATTACAGAAACTGCACACTTGCATCAACAGAAGTCATTTGGCTCAGTCCAAAAACTTGTAAAGTTTTATAACTTGCAGGAGGATGTGTTTTAGATAGAGACTACAAAGCACTTCTGTATACAGGTACCTGCTCCTTGCTGTAAATGCAAATTGAATATAAAATAGTCTAATAAATATAATATAAAACTTTCATTGCTCTGTCACTGTTAGCAGTAACAGTTTTGTTAGTTCTGAGACTGATGAACATATCATTCAGTTTTAGAAACCAGAGAAAGATTTCTTTGCAAGCTAGCATTAATGTATAGGATATAGTGTACACATATGTACATAATACATAATACTTACTGCATGGAAACAACTGAAGGAAGTTTAGAAGAAACAACTGTTGTAGCAATAACTTGTTGATATCACACTTGACTGCACTCATAGCCCTGTACCCATGCGAGTCAGGTGTAATTTTCCTGATCCTGAAATGTCTGTAGGCCTTATTGTCCAAGGCAAATTTCCAAAGACACGATGGTACATGTTGAAAACTGATATGTGTACATAAAAAAAAAGAAGAGATTTTCATCTTTATGTATTCAACTGGTATGCATTTGATGAGGGTAAAAAGTGTTATCTATTCAGGAACAAATAACCATTTCTCTCTTTCACACAAGCCATCACAGGTCTGTGAAACATTCTGTAACCTGTCAACAACTGCTAGGAAATATAATACTATTTGACTAAAAGTGTGTTCAATTCAGTGTGAGTTCCAACACGTTACCAGGCTTTAGGTATAAAACACTATTAAACAAAGTCTTGTCTTGTCATCCTGTGCACTTCTGTTGTAGGTCTAGTTTTTACTAAAGATTGCACCTTATGTAAAATTTAAATTTATCTATGTTTAGCTCTGTTTGTCTGCGTCACTGTACTTTGTCTTTGTTATGTATAGCACCTTTGATCCAGGAGGACATTTGTTTCATTTCACTGTGTACTGCATCAGCTATATATAGTTGAAGTGACAATAAAGCTTCTTTGACTTTGACTTTAAAATGAGTGAGTTTAAGACTAAAGAGTTGACACATGATGGCTTATGCTGTTTCAAACGTGCATTTTTTTTTTACTGTGTATTGCATGGAAGAAAATATAAAAAGAATCCTTGACACTTTGTGTGTCTGAAACCTAATGGTCTGATAAGAAATCTGTGAAATAAACATCTTATACAGCAAGTGATTAACTAATAATCATAGTTCAAACTTGTTTAGTGGGGAAGTCAGCAACCAAGATTTGTACTGATTTCATTTAAAGGTATAAGGTGATGTGCTGAATAAACTTGTTGGAGAATGAAACAAGCTCTTTGCTGTAAATGTGTGCAAGTTAATACTGTAGACAACCATTAACAATTAATACTGATGTTCATTTCTTTACCCATCATTGTAATCAGTTTCTCTATTTCTATTTCTGTTTCTATTTCTCATTTCTTCAGTTTCTACAAAGCTTTTATTGTCTAATATTCACATAATAACAAAGTCCATAGGAGGGCATCATTCACACATACATTAAAAACTAAGGAAACATGCAAGTATAACCAGCTATGATTAATAAATTATTCAGTTGAATCACTTACAGAAGATATGTTTTACTCCGAAACACAGTCACCAATTTGCTAAATTTCTTGAATATGTTTTCAAGTTGAACAACACATTCTCACATTCATTTTGTGATGTGTTTTCTACAGGTATGGGCTTACATACCTGATAACATCAGTAATTGATTTAATGCCTGTCTAAACAGCTAGTGGGAAATATCAGGGTGTGTCTCTTCATTCATGATAAAGTGACTGCAGAGGCAATATTGCTGTGAGAGTCACAAAAGATGAATGTTCCCTTCTGCAAAGGGATGCATGTTCATTCTAAAATGTTTTCTAAAAAATTACTGTGTTTCTCTGACAATTACTGTGTTTCTCTGAAGATAAGCATGCTTAGCATAAAATAACAAGGTACTGCATATCATTTGATTAACAGTGGTGCATGTTGCATTAAAATAAACAGTTATATGGTGCCAGAACAATATATGTTTATTTTTAAATAGAATGACATGGGTGCAATATATTTGCAAGCTGTGAATGTTATACTGCACACTATACTATACTATACTATACTGTACTATACAATACTATGCTATACTACACTATACTATACTGTACAATACTACACTATATTATACTATACTATACAATACTATGCTATACTGCACTATATAATACTATGCTATACTACACTATACTATACTGTACAATACTACACTATATTATACTATACTATACAATACTATGCTATACTGCACTATATAATACTATGCTATACTACACTATACTATACTGTACAATACTATGCTATACTATACTATGCTATACTACACTATATTATACTATACTATACAATACTATACTATACTATACATTTCTACACTGTACTATACTATACTGTACTATATAATACTATGCTATACTATACTATACTGTACAATACTACACTATATTATACTATACTATACATTTCTACACTGTACTATACTATACTGTACTATGCTGTACTATACTACACTGTACTATACTATACTATACATTTCTACACTGTACTATACTATACTGTACTATATAATACTATGCTATACTATACTATACTATACTGTACAATACTACACTATATTATACTATACTATACATTTCTACACTGTACTATACTATACTGTACTATATAATACTATGCTATACTATACTGTACTATATAATACTATGCTATACTATACTATACTATACTATACTGTACAATACTACACTATATTATACTATACTATACAATACTATACTATACTGTACTGTACTATATAATACTATGCTATACTATACTATACTATACTGTACTATGCTGTACTACACTACACTGTACTATACTATACATTTCTACACTGTACTATACTATACTGTACTATATAATACTATACTATACTATACTATACTATACTATACTGTACAATACTACACTATATTATACATTTCTAATCTATACTATACTGTACTATGCTGTACTATACTACACTGTACTATACTATACATTTCTACACTGTACTATACTATACTGTACTATATAATACTATGCTATACTATACTATACTGTACTATGCTGTACTATACTACACTGTACTATACTATACATTTCTAATCTATACTATACTGTACTATATAATACTATGCTATACTATACTATACTATATTATACTATACAATACTATACTATACTATACATTTCTAATCTATACTATACTGTACTATGCTGTACTATACTACACTGTACTATACTATACATTTCTACACTGTACTATACTATACTGTACTATACAATACTATGCTATACTACACTATACTATACTGTACAATACTACACTATACTATACTATACTATACTAAACTATACTATACTATACTATACTATACTATACTATACTATACTATACTACACTGTACTATACATTTCTACAGTGTACTATACTATACTGTCACATTGCATAACATCTCAAACTCTGTTCTCTGTTTCACCAAGGCTTATGGACTTGGCCACCACAGACTACAACTCCCAGCAATCACCTGCACTCCCATGCGCACTGTCACCATCGTTCTTAATGTTTCCACCTGTGTTCAATTATATATGTTTGGTTTAGCACTCTGTATGTAATGTTACTAAGCCTGTCTATTGTTATTTTGATTACCCTTTTCTGACTTTGTGTGTTTCCTGTTCTCGATTCTGATCTTGCTTAGCTTATGTGGATACTGCTTTTCCAGTTTGGCCTGTGTTTGTTTAACACGTCTTTTTGTCAAACGTTTTTGGATTGTTTGCCAGCAACGGTTTTATATCTGTTTTTTTTTTTAACTGAACTGATCCTAATAATTGAACTGTTCTTATTTCTGTGTGTTTTTTCTTTGATAAACTTCCTGCACTTTCTTCTAAACTCCAAACAACTGCCTTGTAACAATCCTATACTGTACTATTATTTTTTGTCACTAAGGATTTGTTTTTGTGGACTGGTAAAGTAGTAAGAAAAATTGAATAATTAATTTTTAATTAATAATAATTAATTGCTCTTTTGTTCACGATAACATTACTAAAGAATTTACTAAAGAAAAGCCAGAACAGGTGCAACACCACACATACACCGAACCTGAGCTCAGGATCGAATGTTTTCAGTCCACATCTTTTCCCCCCTCTTTGTTTTTTTTTTTTTTTTAATCTGAAAGCCAAAAGTAGTTTTTGTGCATTTTAGATAAATATCTGATGGCATCCCAATTATTTACACTGAACACAATGATATCTATTCATACTCATATGCTAATTGGATCATCTGTCATCTTATTAGGGGGAAACTGTAGAAAGTTTTTGATAATATCTAACATGCATAATGGTTGGAATGTCTGACACAATCATTAAAATATTTTTTTCCGGTAATTCTCACCCCTCATCTGTGATTTCAACAACTGCACACTTTTGAACAGCTCTGCTTTAGAAGCGTCAAACGTACAAGTGCATAGAGAGCACTGACATATTTGCACCAGATGATGGCAGTGTTAGATAAGATCTGAGTTTTTCCACTACTCTCTCCTTATTCATCCTTTACACTCAATAGGGGAGTGCTTGTAAAAGTACAATTTTGAACCAAGCTAGAAAACATAAGTCTATATTTTCATTTCTAATATGCTCTGAGGAAAAAGAAAAAGACAATGCCATACCAGTAGACATGTATATATCTCACAGAAAAGCTCAAAACATCCTAATGGCACCAGTCAAAAGTACATCAGCAATGTTTAACTTCAAGAAACACAGTGGTGTATCACTGTAGCCATGAACAACCTGTAACCATGAACTGTAGCCATGAACATCCAAACAGTTTCACACATGGCCACTGATGCTACAAGCCAAAGGGCTAATCTATGTTTTTCAGCATTTTTGCTCATATCAGCGGCCTGTTGTTCCAACCTGGCACTTGTACAGGCATGACACCAGTGGGAGAGCTTTACATTAAACAAACCCACCACTGAGAATGCAGGCATGATGTCAACAGGAAGGAATGAGGCATGTGAGTTGAGGATTCCAGAGCACTGATAGAGATGAGATGAGAAAAATACAGAGCAGGAAGATAGACAGAGAGACACAGAGCTGAAAGGAGATGTTTTTTTATGTGTTGATTCATAGTGAGGCCTCAAAAGAAACTATTGTCTTCTTCCTCTGTAATTAGAAAAGCAGCACATATTGGCCTCAGGTGAGAGGAAGCACAATCAGACATATTTACCTTCTGCAGCTGCTTACAGTGGAGCTAAGCTCTCTGAACCAAACAAACCAGTGACTAAGATCCTTTAAAAGATAACAAGAGCTTAGATGGGCAAAATAAAATCTATGATGTCATGCTTCTATCCTGGAGTGTCCCTGTGTGGTTGTCTTGGTTGTTTAAACATAGAAAATTTAGCAAGTGTTTTCCTTGCCATTCTCCCTCCCTGAATTAAGAAGTCTTCCTTTTATAACTCCATCTTTCTATCTGCTACTCTGTCACATCAAAGACTAGAGCATTCACAGAGACTGGAGCTTCACTGTTTGTGTGTGTGTGTTTGTGTGTGTGTGTGTGTGGGAGGTGTCTTTTATTTATCAAAGACAGTTTATCCAGTGGCTTGTCTGTTAAACCCAAAGGAATAGGCTTATAAATGCCAGGTCACATGTGCATACCTCATAACCAATAAGAGTTCAGGACAGATCACAACCATTGACTGGAACTGCTAAGCTCAGCAGAGTGCCTAGGTCTGTGGCCACCTAGATCTCTGACCCCAAAGACCCCCTTCTGACCCTGTGGCTGTGTCTGTTGTTATGTTAGCCACGCGAACAACACAATGAACACACACTTTCTCCCAGTGGGCCACAGCTGCTGGAGGACCATCTGCTGAAGGGCACTAGTTGACCTCCAGCTAGGGGATGCATAGAGCGACAGGCAGGGACAAACCTGCAGGAAGATGCTAAACAGCTATCAGTGGTGGTCAATTCAGTTTATATCCAAAGGCATTTCAAAAGACTGAAATATGTTTCATTTGAACATGATAGTTTATGATATATTGCTGTAAGTACTGTAAATGCAAGACAAGAGGAAACTGTACCAAATCTGTGAAGGAAGAATGGGTGTCTGTAAAAGAGCCCCTGTTTAAATGTGATCAAGGAGAGATGTTGATCTGAGTTCAATGAGGTTCTGTGAGTAAGCCTTTCAAATAAAGTCTTTTTATAAAAGACATTTATATCACATAATAGATGATCAAAGTGCTGTGTAGAGATGCCAAATGAATTCAAACAAAAGACAAAATGGAAACAAGAAAAATAAAATAAACTGAATACATCAAAAGCACAACTGAATAGAAAAGAGTTGAATGAGGGCACTGTGATATATAGTTATTCATGCGCTCACTGACAGACAGCAGCTTTATGCGGCACAGCACCAGATAAAAGAAGTCTGCTCTGTGGGGTTTTGACATTGATCTAGAAGCTAGAACCAGACCCCAGTACTGCCAGTTTATAATGTACACACTTGTGAAACTGGTCTCAGATCAGCAGCATGCCAGGGGCACTTGGTTCACCCGATCCTTCTGCAGATACAAAGACCTGTGGCCATAATAGCACCCTGCCCCTTTGGCATGGTATCAGAGGCCTCTGAGCTACTGTTCACAGTGGCATTCCATGGCACAGCAGGTCCACCTGCGCATGGAGCCCATCAGATGGCCTCAGAGAGGGAGACGCAGCAGGGGAGAGGGGGAGATGGGCGGGTCCAACTCCAGCTTGTGCATTGCCAGTACACTGAGGGGGCAGTAGGTTCAAACAGCGCTTGCCATGTCGGAGTGGGGAATTATACTGTGGCGCCAGTCAAATGCATTTACAGTGCTGAGGCTTTTTTCTTTCTGACTTCGTAAAATTGAGACCTTGAGTGTGAGACAGATGCTATATATACCACACACACAGTCTACAAGACAGTCAACAAATCTTGTGGTGTTTTATTTTCCATTTCTGAGCATTGTTGTTAGTAGACATCTTAAGTTAAAATCTAAAAGAAAAATGATTTAATAACATGAAATGAAATACATCCTCTACATAAAACCACCATAGCTCTTTTTTCTTATGATCTGAATTCATGTCATTATGTGACGATTATTATAATTTCTTTTAGTGCTAGCCTTCAGAAATGGCAAATCAAACACTATTGTTAGGATATCAGTAGCATCTCTAGCTAGCTATAAGCAGTTTAATGGCATTTAGGGAAATCTGGCTAGCTAAGCAAACCTTAGCTGACCTTTTTTTTTTTTGAAATGATGAAATGGTTTTCTTTTACAGTTTGACCACTGTATATTCTTATTGTTTGGGTGTCCTCTGGATTTCCAACAACATGCCTGTAGGTGGACTGGCTACTATAAAATGGTCTCAGTTATAAAAGTATGGCTCAATTTATACCTGAGGTTTGTCCTGCATACAATTGTTGAACAGGGTCCAAATGTATTAACATAGCTACTTAAATCACTGGTCTTAAAAGGATCATTTTCTATGCATACACACAGAAGAAATGATAAGACTATTTTTAATAAAATACAGCATGGATGATGTATATGTCAAGACATCTCTAAAACCTTTCCACTCTCCTGCAGTATTGTGTCTGATACTGCAATATATTCGTGACTGTGTCGTTGATCTTTGGGTCTTAATGAGCACACCTGTCTCCCAAAAGAGGCAGACAGGCTCACCTCAGGGGATCAGTAGTGTAATTATTCTACAATTCCTAAGAGGCAGTGAGGGCATTTAATATCACTAGGCTCTGTTGTAGATCTGGTACAGTAAACTAGTGTGGAGAGAGGTTGTGTGTACATGCATGTGTGGGGTGCGAGTATGTGCATTCAGCTTCCACACAGCTGTATTGTTTTAACACAAGGATGCTGACTAATTAAAACATGCCTCACAAAAAGACTGGAACAAGCTGTATACATTCAATGCGGCCAAAGCAATTTATAGCCTCTTTTAAATATAGAGCCATTTCTGTTCAGCACTGTACTGTTCTGAGCTGCTGCAAACTATAGATATACATATTAGTGTGCTAAGTAGCTGCTTACATCATTTTATTCACAGTGACTCAAGGCCACTTGGCAGCCATAGTCTGGCTTTGGGTGAAACTGAATGATTGTCTGTGGATGTAATGCAAACATATTCACAGAAAATAGTTTTCCTGTAATAATCTGTGCAAAGGCTGTGGCAAAGCATTTTATATGTGCATATATGCGAAAAATGCTCTACAAATGAGATAGTAACTGACAGATTATACATTGTGTATTATTCAGCACCCTGGTCCTTGAGTAACCACTGTTGTGCTCATATTAGTGTTATCCTTGCTCCCAGCACACCTGATCCAACTCCTCAGCTAATTAACAAGCCTTGCTGAGCTGAAGTGAGTGAATTAAAGCAGGAAAAAAATAATAAATTGTGCAGGACCGGTGTTGAAAACCTATAAAGTTATCTATCTTGCTAAGTTAGCTAGCCAGTTATTCTCTGCAAAACTTAACTGGTTTAGAATATTTATGCAGCACAGTTTAGTTTTGCATTTTACGTGATTCATATTGATTATATACTAGGCTAATTTGCAAGTGAAAATTGGATTTAAAGGTTTCCACAGAGGTAGAAATAGAGGCAGACCTGTATTGACCTGTGTTTGTCCATCTGGAGTATTTCTTAGAGGTTTAACCCTATAAGAAGAGGTATAAAGAATAACCCCTGTAAAAAGCTGGAACTGTTAACCACCCAAAGAAGAAGCAAACAGTTCTTAACTAAATTGAAGTGTAAATGGTCTAAACCGTTCCAATGCTTTCTATACAATGAGTAATCAAATATATAAAGGATTCTGCATTCTGTTCATTGGGGTTTTGGAACTGAGATTATTGGGTCTGGTTAGTACCATCAATATTTCATTCACCATTCATTGACCAACACACTCTCTGAGCAGACCTACTGTACCAAAGTTTACTAAAAGATGGGGTGAGATGTCAAAAAAGTCATTAAGCCATCCCTCTCAAGTAGTGCTTCTGCTCTGAGCACAGCTTTTTAACTCTGTTGATGTAGGGAAGTGATCAGTGCCAAATTATGTCCATGTGGAATTATGATTGGAGCAGTTACTTTCTACCCTGTAGTAGAAAAGACAGAGGAAGTCTTAACAGATATGATAAACACTTGTGCTCAGTGAAGGAGGAAATTGGATTTCCATAAAAACAACTAACACTACTCAAACCTCCACCCTACAAGTTAACACCATTGTCATTACATTAAGACTAATTTTCCTGCTTGACATAAAAGACAAATGACATTATGCATAAGTCAGAGTTACTCTAGGCCACTCATCGTGTTTCACAGAAGCACGGATTCTGTATTGTGCTGTCATTTACAGACTACACTAATGACTGTCACTTCTGAGTGCAGAACAATGGCAGTGTACACAATGGAGGCAGACACTTGTTACGAGCCCTATTGTGCATGTGTGAATGTGTAAGTATGTGCATGTGTCAGTGCTAGACAGGGTGAGTGTGTGTCATGCCCAGTCGATATATACGGGCCAGAGTCTCCTTTAACTGGGGGAGGAAAAGCAGCAAGAGTTCCCTAAGGAGGGCTGGAGCTGTAGGTCGGGAGGAAGAACAGATGGCAGGCAGTAGTGCTATACTCCTCCCCCACTCTCCGATGGAGACCATGGAGCGGGGCAATTAGCTTGGCAGATAGGAGGGAGGGAGAGGGAAGCCACAGAGGGCTACTCCATCATCCTCTCCATCATTCTGTACCCCCCTGAGTGAAAGGGAAGTGTGTGTGGGGGGTCTAAAGAGCACACGACACACTCCTTGTGCCACCATTAGTCCACCAGAGACAGGTGCAGGGTGTCGCCTGTCATTTTGATGGTAGATCAGTGCACCCTTTCCTAACCCAACCCCCTTCTCCAAACACACTCAAGCAGTAACTTTGTGTTGCCTGCTGATGGCAGGACTTGGGTCACAGGTAAGGGGGAGTGAGGGGGAGGGGGGCATTTATGGAGACATTTAATGTTCTGTCACATGCACACACTAGTACTTGTCTGTCATAATGAATTCACTTGTCATAATATTTACATATTCGATGAAAAAAAAACAATTTGAAGGTTTATGTTCTACTTTTAGTTGCTTAACTCTAATGTGACAAATTGTGTTTTCTACACTTTGTGGTTAAAGGAAGCTTGTTGCTAAAGGAAGATGGATTCGAATAAATACAAGTCAATTTATGTACCCAATGAAAGAAAATAAACAGAGAATATTTCTGATTATTGTACTGTCACTTTAATAAAGCCTGCACTTATTCTGCTCTGTTTGTTTTCTGTACCTGAGCCCCAAATTCCATTTCATTCTGCATGTAGGTTTTACCATGTTATGTTCTATGACAGTGCTGTTTTGCTCTGACAATTGTTAAGTACACATCTTCATGGTAATGTTATTCCCTAATGGCAGTGGTCTCTGTCAGCAGGATAATCTGCCCTGACACATTGTAAACAATGTTCAGAATGGTTTGAAAAACAAAAAAGAAAGTGTTGAATGTGTTCACTTCCAAAATTCCAAATTCTCCAGATCTCAATCGATCTGATCGAGTATCTGTGCTGAACAAAACCCACCTCGAAACCCTGGGATATAGGATCTGCTGCTAATGTCTTGGTGCCAGATACCACAACACACCTTCAGAGGTCTTGTGGAGTCCATGCCTCAATGACTTAGAGCAGTTTTGGTGACACAATATTAGGCAGGTTGTATATGACAGACACAATATTGTGGCTGATCTGGGTATAAGGTGTATATAAGTGTGTGCATATAGGCATATTTTGCTTTTGGCCTGCTCTGTTTCACCAAAATTGACAACAAAGACAACAAATTTAAAATAGCTGATTACATAGAACAAATAAAAACATCTAGCTTCTAGCTATACACTATCTAGCTATACACTACTATCTAGCTATACACTACTCACAAAAGGTTAAGGATATTTGGCTTTCGGGTGAAATTTCAGGATGCACCTAAAATGCACTATAACCTTTACAGGCGAACTTAATTTGACCTTCTCTACACTTTTGAATGCACATGTCCAACTGTTCAGTGTTTCAGTACTTTTTGCATAATTTGCTGTTCTCTAACAAGGTGCTTAACAGCAACATTCACAACTGGTGTTTGATCCATGAATCGACCAATAAATTTTCTGGTTCAATTAGAATTGGTATTTAAACAGTCCTCTTCATCATGCTGTTCACATTTTAACATCATGAGACCAAAACGACACCTAACAATTGATCAACAGTACCTTGCCATTGCGAGGCTTCAAACAAGGAAGAGGGAAGTGGCCACTGAGCTTAGAGTGTCACAGAGTGTCATCAGCAGGTTGCGACAGAGATACAGAGAGACTGGAAGAGTCACAGAAAGGCATAGAAGTGGACGTCCTTTGGCCACATCCCACGTTGAAGACCGCTTCATTGTGAACAGTGCCCTGCGGAACCAGATGATGAATACCACTCAACTCCAGGCACATTTAAGGGAGGTGAGAGGCACCCAAGTGTCACGTCAGACCATTCAAAACCGTTTACATCAGCGTGGTCTGCGTGCTAGACGACCTGCAAGGGTACCTGACCACACCACCAGGCACAGGCGACATCGTCTTGCATGGGCCAGGGAGCATTTACGCTGGATGAGGGACCAGTGGGACTCAGTGCTGTTCTCTGATGAAAGTCGATTTATGTTGAGCAGAAATGATGGCCGCCAACGATGTTGGAGACGTCAAGGAGAGCGCTATGCATCAGCCACTGTTGTGGTGGTGTTACAGTCTGGGCAGGTGTGTCTACTCAATACAGAACTGCCCTAAATCTTGTGAATGGTACAGTGACAAGCCAATACTACCTGAATAACATCATTAATCCAGTCATTGTGCCCCTGCATGAACAACACAGGCCTAATTTCATCTTCATGGATGACAATGCTCCAGCTCATCGAGGTCGCATCATTAGGGAACGGCTGCTGGAGGCTGGGGTACCTCAAATGGAGTGGCCTGCACTTTCTCCAGACCTGAATCCCATAGAAAACCTATGGGATCAGCTGAGTCGCCGTGTAGAGGCTCGTAACCCTGCACCCCAGAACCTCAATGACCTGAGGGCCACCCTTCAAGAAGAGTGGAATGCCATGCCTCAGCAGACAATAAGTCAACTCGTGAACAGCATGAGACGTCGTTGTCAAGCTGTAATTGATGGTCAAGGGCACATAACAAATTATTCAGACACTGACATTTTTTGTTGTGGTATACCCACCACTGTTGTTGGCTTTTGTTTCAATAAATTGTTTGAGATGAGGAAATCACCATTGCATGCTTCTACTTAAATGCCCTACTTTCATGATATAATATCACTGTAGCGTGAACTTTTTAGATTTTCCATAAATTTCACCCAAAAGCCAAATATCCTTAACTTTTATAATCCAGCATATTTCTACATACACAGACCGTTTTGCACGCTAATTCCATGTCTAGGGGCAATACACGGGGGACTTTGGGGAGTCTCGTCTCTGGGTCACAGAGGACTTCTGTTTCTAAAGAGAAATTCTCTTCTTGGGCTGATTTTTCCAGCAAATCTGTGGTGCTGACGCAAAGAGCACAGGGGGATCCTCTGCAGGTTTCACTCATAGACACACATAAGTGTGCACGTTCACACAAATACACAGCAGTGTTTACACACCCCCTCGTGCACCCACCCATATGCACTGACACACACTCTTAACACATGCCGCTGGTAGTGTGGCAGACTGCCTGTCTCCATGGGCTGCCTGATAGATCTATGGGTCTTTTCAGTGCACTAGGCTGGCCTGCCTGTAACCAGAGCCCCACTGTTTATGCCCCTCCATACGCACTCAGCTGCTAATTGAAACATGCCTTTTTTCCGTACGACATTGTAAACTGTGTGTCTTTATGTGCGAGTGTGAGGGCCTTCTGTTTGCATGTGTGTATGTGCACATGCACAGAAAAGAGAGAGGGGATTCAGAGCAAATAGAGAGAGAGAGAGAGAGAGATACAATATTGTACAATGACTTCAATAATTTTTATATAGTTTACAATTTCATATTAATTCAGCTAGCCACAGCTATTGTTAGAAAATCAATTTTTACTATATATTTAACAAAATGCTTGTCATGCTTTAAACAGAAGGGAAATTTGCAGGAATTGACTCATAGTTTTGATCTAAATGATACTAACAGTAGTGTAATAGTCATTGCAGCAGTTTTGCTACATTCTTTCAATAGATCTAAAAAATCTACCTTCAAAACCTGAGTTCAATTTTATGTAGAAATGTTTTAAATGTGTTATTTATATGCCGCTGTATATGTGCTCTGACATGTGGTCAGGGCCTCATCAAACTGAAAAGATACCTCCTGCCTCTTTGAAGTAACCATTTCCAGAGCAACATGGACCCATACATCTTTCTATAAGATTTAATGAGGTTAAGGGGTATCATTTTTCTGGCATCGTCTCCATTTGTTCGTCTTGCCTCATAGTCGATTTCCCTGACTTGTCACAAGACCACAGAGTCCCTTGCCACTTGGAGTGTAATTTAGAGCTTTATGTGGGGCATAAAACCAGTTCTTCATCTTTCACTGCAAATTCCCAGAGCTGAGAGCCCCTGTCATACTTCCAGGATTGACAAGGTCAATGCCAACTCTATCAAAAGGGTCTTTGATCAGGGAAAGTGGGAGCATGGACCTTTTACCACACCAGGAGGGTACCAGCTTGTCACACATCAGGGATCCACACAAGGGCTTCCACTTCCAGTATGGATCACTGATCCTTGTTCACCTTTATGCCAGCACATCTGCCCAGGCTTCAGCACCAATGGGCTTGTGTTTCTTTCTGGTCATGGACAACTTGGAAAAGACAGACATAGAATTAGGCTGCTTTTAACAAAGTACAGATGTTAACAATCACTCATTACTTGCTTGTTTCTACTCCTCCTTCCATTTCCTGGTGACAATCAACAACATACACCCTTAAAGATAAAGACATACACAATATAAACCCTTGAAGTCACAGGACGACTTTAAGGGTTTTAGCACATATAACAATTAGCATGAATAAAATGAAACACTTTTAGTAGCAAGAGAAATCTAATAGGCTTTTAACGTTACATATTCAATAAACAGGTAGATACTTGTTAACTTACTAGAGACAAAAACGAAAATGAGTGCTAATCCATTGCACTTTGATCACACTTTGATAAAACTGTCATCATTGGAGGTAACTGACATACAAGGTCTAGTTTAAAAATGCACATTGCTTAGAGACAATAAATTTTCTGAATTTACAACAGTACTTAGCGATGACACTTGAATAGTGCATACTCTTTAGATGATTAAACCATCATTGATTATGCTAATGGGTCTTTAGAAGATTAACTCTGATACATACTGTAATACACGTCGTGCTGGCATCAGAGGCATGTACTGAAAGCAAGATGCAAATCGCATCATGAGATCAATAACCACTTCCTGCACCAGACAAACAATTTCCCATTTTACAGGGAAACAGGGATGTCAGAAAGCAATGAGCTCGCCAGTCTAGCATCTCTGGAGAAGATGGGTGGGTACAGCATAGCCAGAATCAATATTGTGATCAATCCCAGAGGCCTGTAAGTAATGAATGTGACAGCAAGCGGGCATTGAGTTCAGTGCTGAGGCAGGGCAAAGCAGAAGGAGAGGGAGGGAGAGAGGAAATGGTAAGAGAGGTGTATAGAGAGCATGATTGATAAACCATGTCTGCGCCGCATTGCCTTGGCAACAGCCACGTTTCAAGGGTCACACGAGATGAGAGATTTGTGTGAGACACTGCATGCTGAGGCAAGGAGTCACTTGAGTTCTCCCCCAAACAGACACACTCCTTCTCTTTCGAACACTCTGTCTTCTGGGTCATTTGAGGTGAACAGACACACATATACCTCGGTTTCATTTCTCTGTCCAGGTCAGGCAGAGATCAAGTACAGTTCTATTCAGATAGAAAGGCTTTTCTATACATTTCCTAGAATATACATGGTTATGTTGAATCTCTTGGTTTGTTTCTTATGGTTAGGCATTTAGCATGTCTGCAGTCCAAGAGGTTAATTTCATTTTTCTGCTATCCAGCAGGGTTTTGTTTGTTGCAGAGGGAAGCATCTCCTGGGGAAGGTCTGAGTGAGCCAAGTAAATCTCACTCTGGCAGCACTTTCAATGGCTCAGAGTTCTTTCTCTGCATTGCTGTTTCAGTTGCTGCTCTCAGCAGGTGGAGTTAAAGAAAAAAGATGAGACATTGAGGGGCAGTGTGTTGAATGAGCTCAGGCTTCCCTAATTCAACACAAGAGAGATCCACTGATAGCTTTTGTTTTAGTAGGAATTGAAGCAGCAGCTCAGTAAATTCAGCCTACTGAGCTGTTCAGACAGCTTTTAGAGGTGCCATCACTGCTGTGTTGGGCATTAGGCCTTTCTTTGTGCTGAACTGGAATGACAGTAGGATTTATTTTGAGAGGCAGAATTGTAGTAGACAATATTGCTGAAATTTTGGTCTACAAAAAGCCTGTGAGGCAGATGTGCGTTGTTGATATCAGCCCCCCCACCACATCATCCTGTCACATAATATCTCTCACACTGTGAAGTCCAATGCCAGTCATGTTTATCACATCATTTCAAACTTCAGAGCTCACAGCTGGATTTGAAGTGTTTATTATTACAATCACCGGAGCTCTGCCTCCTGAGACACAATTACCACACACAACAGCAGTGAAGCCGAAGCAGTGCAAACATCTATTCCCATATCGCTGCAGCAAGCAATCAGCTGGGCTCTTCGTATAAGGCAGTTAGTCTAGGAACAGCAGTCGGGATAATTTAAGGTGCTTCTTCAGACAAACATCCTGGCTTCTATGGAAACTAAAGTTCGGCTGAAATGTGTGGCTTCTATGACCACGGCTGTGGAGCGCTGCTGCATGGCTGAATAAATAATTCAAGCCTCTTGTGTAGGTTTCACACAAATGTTACTTTAAAGGCCACATCCTTTCATCCTATAAATAAAGCTTTCCCAGAAAATGACTAGATGAAATGTGAGGAATTTTGCCTGGGATTTTAGACAGATTGGTCTCGTGGTATATATTAGGTCTACTGCAAAACTACTGGAAAAGATAAATGTTTTGCTGTTGGTTTTGTTTTTATAAGTTATGATTTTCCAGTCATGCTTTTCCTGATATGAAGTATTCATGCCAGACTTTTAAAAATACCTGGTGTAAGTGATGATAATTCTGTGAAACTGGAAAAATCAACACATTTTGGTCTGGCATGCTTCACCGTACAATACAGACTTCAAAAAGTACAGCATATTTACTACATAAAATATAAGTCCTGTACTTCTAAGAGTAAACTTTATACACATTTTGTTTTATGCATAGTAGATAATTTCATGATTTTGGCACTTAATTGCAATACTATCCACTGAATTTACTTTAAGCACCAAACTATATAAACTTCATGTATATGCTTAAATATGGCCAGTTGTTTTTTTTTTGTCTGAATAATTGACTATTTAATTGACTGTCTGAGGATTTATAATGCTCTAATTTACATTTACACAATTATTAGATATCAAAATGCACAAAAATGGCAAAACTATAGATACATTTCAGTTTTGAAATAAAATCTCTCACAGATCTGTTGAAGCAGATACAGTTGAATAGATGGAAGAATACAGCAGTCGTGAAGACTGGCAAGAATATCATTTGGCAAATTAGGAAGATGAGTGACTGATTCTCAAACTGACAGTGAGATGTAAACATTTGAATGGACTGACAGATTGGTGTTGGCTTTCAGAGGAATGTGAAGGCTATACCACGAGCTGTCAATCGCACATATGCTATCATGTTTCCTGTTAACAGACCACCAGCTGCTTTCACCAGCCCACAGCCTTATGCATAATGTAGAAATAATCTCTATTTGTATTCCATAATTTGGTCCACCCATATATATTTTAGGCTTCTGCTACTGTACAATACACACTGGAGTTAAGCTTGCCTCTTCTGAATCTATAATCTACACAGCATAACTGATCAGAAGGAAAGGTCAGGTGGAGTAATGAACCCCAGTAATACCTCTGCTGGATGTGATTGGAGCTTTAGAAATTCCAAACCAACACAGCTCAGTAGGATTAAAGAAATGCTTGATGATCTTAGATCAAAACCAGTACCCTTTAATCCACATCAAGTCCTTTTAAATTGAGATCAAGTCTCTGAGATTTGGTTTGAAGGCAAAGAGCTAAATGACACTGTAGGCCTTTAAAAGAATGACCACAAATGACAGATTGTATGTGATCAGGGGGCACTGTAAATCTGTGTGGTGCAGAACACTAGCACAAAAAAGTTAACATTGTGCAACCCAAAGGGCAGCAGTCAGGTTTAATGCAGTAAACTGGTAAATAAGTATAGTTTAAGTCTATTATCACCTATTTTTTCCACAGAAGAAAATGTGTCATATATATACAGTATATATATAGTGTAATGTGATGTGATGGTGAGTCATGTTGTTGTTTTCAGTCAGGCAAAAAAAATATGGTGGTGATGCTAGGGAAATGGAGGGGGTGTTATGGGACAGTGTTATTTCTCCAGTACCCTATTTGGTCAGCTGTATTTCAAAGTGTGTGTATCAGTCTGTACAGAGAGAGAGAGAGAGAGAGAGAGAGACAGAGAGAGAGAGAGAGAAATTTCCTTTCTTGGTTGGGATAGTTGGAATAGAAATGTGACAGGTTTGGGACTTCACTGGATGCAATTCTGGTTGAAATGGCAGAGGCAGATATCTATCATTCTCCATCTGTTAAATCTCTTTACTCTCTGTTACACATGTTCTATCTTTAACAGTTTACAGAGTTTAGTAAAAGGTTTTCTGGGAGCATGCATCACTTAAAACACACTCACTTTAGGGGGAATATCTCTGGTGTTATAGAAATATACACTATATTGCCAAAAGTATTCGCTCACCTGCCTTGACTCGCATATGAACTTAAGTGACATCCCATTCCTAATCCATAGGGTTCAATATGACGTCGGTCCACCCTTTGCAGCTATAACAGCTTCAACTCTTCTGGGAAGGCTGTCCACAAGGTTTAGGAGTGTGTTCATGGGAATTTTTGACCATTCTTCCAGAAGCACATTTGTGAGGTCACACACTGATGTTGGACGAGAAGGCCTGGCTCTCAGTCTCCGCTCTAATTCATCCCAAAGGTGTTCTATCGGGTTGAGGTCAGGACTCTGTGCAGGCCAGTCAAGTTCATCCACACCAGACTCTGTCATCCATGTCTTTATGGACCTTGCTTTGTGCACTGGTGCACAGTCATGTTGGAAGAGGAAGGGGCCAGCTCCAAACTGTTCCCACAAAGTTGGGAGCATGGAATTGTCCAAAATGTCTTGGTATGCTGAAGCATTCAGAGTTCCTTTCACTGGAACTAAGGGGCCAAGACCAGCTCCTGAAAAACAACCCCACACCATAATCCCCCCTCCACCAAACTTTACACTTGGCACAATGCAGTCAGACAAGTACCGTTCTCCTGGCAACCGCCAAACCCAGACTCGTCCATCAGTTTGCCAGATGGAGAAGCGCGATTCGTCACTCCAGAGAACGCGTCTCCACTGCTCTAGAGTCCAGTGGCGGCGTGCTTTACACCACTGCATCCGACGCTTTGCATTGCACTTGGTGATGTATGGCTTGGATGCAGCTGCTCGGCCATGGAAACCCATTCCATGAAGCTCTCTGCGCACTGTTCTTGAGCTAATCTGAAGGCCACATGAAGTTTGGAGGTCTGTAGCGATTGACTCTGCAGAAAGTTGGCGACCTCTTCGCACTATGCGCCTCAGCATCCGCTGACCCCGCTCCGTCAGTTTACGTGGCCTACCACTTCGTGGCTGAGTTGCTGTCGTTCCCAAACACTTCCACGTTCTTATAATACAGCTGACAGTTGACTGTGGAATATTTAGGAGTGAGGAAATTTCACGACTGGATTTGTTACACAGGTGGCATCCTATCACAGTTCCACGCTGGAATTCACTGAGCTCCTGAGAGCGACCCATTCTTTCACAAATGTTTGTAAAAACAGTCTGCATGCCTAGGTGCTTGATTTTATACACCTGTGGCCATGGAAGTGATTGGAACACCTGATTCTGATTATTTGGATGGGTGAGCGAATACTTTTGGCAATATAGTGTATATAAACAAGGGACAAGGCTGATATAGAATGGGAAATCTCTGTCTGAACCAGTAGTAATACATACCTATGTAATACATTTACTGTAGTTGTTCATTTATCTTTATGATCTCATATATTTATTTAATCTTTTTTTTTTGTGGCTTGGTCAAGAACAAATGGGATACACCCTGAATGATATGTCAGTCACCAAACACACCCCATACACTCTCTTATTCACACCTTTGAGCAATTTTGAGTCAATCCACTGACTGTCCTGTAATTGGGAGGTGGGCAAAAACAACAATGCTGTGCAGAAACCCCCAAACAACTCACAGGCCTTGATAGGTGTATTGAAGGTTGACAGATTGAATGTTTCCCTTTTTGTGTGCATTGAAAGTGGTTGGCTGAGCCAATCCATAGTTGTAAATACAAGGGCTCAAGGTTTAGTATTTGACCATTTCCATCATGAAAGACAATGGATATGCAGTAACGTGAGCTGGGGACCTGGATGAACTGAGGAAGATTGCATCTTGGAACAATTGTAAGGATCAAGAATAAATCCATTGCTACATTCAGTGTTTCTTTCAAAGCCACACCCCCAAACCAGATGCCCACACTAGGCATGAAACTGGAACAATAGTGCAAGTGTATCAGCTGAATGATCTGCAACTACCGATGCCCCCTTGTTCTGATTAGCTAAATTTTGGTTCAGTTGCTTTAAGCAGATATTTATTTATTGTTAATAAATGACAGCTGGTGGAATGTGAGAGCAAATTATAAATGTTTATTACCTGTAAGTTACGTTTCCGTACATTACAAACACTACCCGTAGACACTTATCCTACATTTAAATATTGATTTACATTTACAATAATTTACCATTACTTTTTGGGTAATGAAAAAAAATATCTGAAGCAAAAAAAAAAAAACAGTAAATTTTTGTGGCTTGTATATTGCAGGTTTCTGTTATGTCTATATTATATGCAAATAATGTAGATTGCAATCCAAATCCAAATTCTGTCTCTGTCAGCTGTAGCTTTTTCTGTGATGGAAAACCTTTGCCTAGAGCTTTCTAGCCAGCTATTAAACCATTCCATTCCCACCTACTGGGGTATTTCATATTCCATCAAGCCACTGTGGTGTGTTAATACCAATGGAATTAGTAATGGGTCCTTCCACTGTGCCTGCTGGCCAAATTCAAAACATGTTTCTCTGGGAAATGGGAGACCTGCATGTGAGCTTAAATATGCATATGCTTAAATGCATTTTGTATGTCTTGAGGTGATTTTTAAAGATTCTGTGATGATATGGATCACTGAGAGAAATTTCTATGTGTTAATGCTGAAATTATGTGGCTAAAGCTGCATATTAATGGGTGTGTCTGTGGGGTTAGACAGCTGGATGATTCTTGTGTGAATCTGCAGACATGACTGTAGAGGTGAGCAAAACACGCCTACTGAACCCCCCCATCTGTCTCTCTCTCTCTCTCTCTCTCTGCCCCACTGTTTAGGAGTGCACCATTAGACAGAGCATGAATTATTCAGACTGTTGCACTGCAGACCTCCCGCTTTTCCCAACCATGCACTCTTCGCTCCCTCATCTAACCATTTTTGCCTTCATATTCTGCCCTTTCCTCTTTCTGTGGTGCTTTAGCAGGTGTAAGTAAAATAGACAGAAGGAGCAGGAGAGAACAGAAAGGTGGCGTCTGCTGTTTAACATGCACAGAGTATTTCAGCAGGGGATTCTGGGTGTGTCAAATCTTCCCTCTCTCTTCATCTTTCTCATTCTCTGTAGCATACACACACATTGAGGGGGTGTGGCAAACATCGCAGCAAGGCTCTCCCGCTCCATTCCTAGGAATCCCCTCCCTTTTTATTGCACAAGCGCTGTCTAGAGCTTCTCTGCATTTCTGATCCAACAAAATCTCAAAATCCCTCTTGGTCTGTCTCATTCTGTTCCTCTATTTTTATTCCCCCCTTCAACCTCTTCTTTCTTCTTCTCGCTTCTCTTAATATATCACTTCATCTCTTTTTCCTTTTTTTCCCCCACATAAAGCTCTTGTTATCCTCATCTCTTAAACTCTTCTAATTCATCTTCATAGATCTATGTCGTGACCGTCTTCTCCTCTTTGAGTGATTGTGAGGCAGGGAATAGAGTAAAGAGAGTGACTCACGTTTTACAGTGAGATCAGTGCTGATTCCGAGATGAAAGCAGAGAGAGATTTGTGACATCAGGCTGCTAAAGCTGAAAGCACACTCACTACCTGGCAGAGAAAGTCCCAAGTAAGCCTGGAGGTCCAGTAAATTAACTGAAGCTTCTGACAACAGTCTGTTGGAAGAGAAGTGGCCACACTTACAGGAAGATGATGAGCATGGTAAAACAATCAAACTTCAACGGTCACAGTTCCTTTGCTCATTAACATCTGATGGCTGCATAGCATCATCTACCAGTAACTGTGGCCAGCATCAGCCATATTCTAGGAAACACCACTTGTCATAGTATTATGATATGGGTGTGTAGATAATCTTCAAACTAAAATATAGAACATTAAAGATTCTTCTTTTGTCCCCTTTTTTCCCTGTCAAAAAGCAAAAGGAAACTTGTAGGTATGGTTCTCTGTAAGATGTGGTTTCTGCAGTGTGTCCCCCACAAAGTGGCCCTTCTTACTATCAATCACCGGCAACTGAATTGCCGTCGGAGGCAGCAGAAGATGAAATTCTCTGCCTATTCATTCTAGTGAAGTACGGTAAGAGAACGTGAGCAAAAGAAAGCAAACTACATTGTCAGAAAGAGACATCGTTTAACTTCTCATCTTTCAATTTCTGCTGCTCATCGTTTAAATTCCTAGCAGACCATATAAACACATTTACAGTGGTGTGTCTACATTCCAAACCACATACTACTGCACTAATTAGTACGTTAGCAATACACTCTTGGAAAAATGGTTCTTCGAGAGTTCTTTGTATAATTAAAGGTTTTGATTCTTAAACTGTTTTTGTTCTACTTGGACTCAACATACACCAATCAGACACAACATTAAAACCACCTGTCTTATTTTGTGTAGGTCCCCTTTGAGTCACCAAAACAGTTCTGATGAGCACCATTGTAGACACGTTTGGTGGTGAACAGGGGTCAGCATGGGCTCTCAGACCAGTCTGTGTTTATACAACAAGCTGTGAGGCACTGTATATTCTGACACCTTTCTATCATAAACTTCCAGCATAAACTTTTCCCTCATTTTTTGCTACAGTAGCTCTTCTGTGAGATTGGACCAGACTAGCTAGCCTTTGATCCATATGAGCCTTGGATGCCCAGGACCCTGTCACCGGTTGTCCCTCCCTGAACTGCTTTTTGTAGGCAAGCTCTTTTGTGGAGAAGCTCTGCCCTAGTTGTTTATCCATCACAATTTAGCTTGTCAAAGTTCCTCAGATCCTTACACCTGCCCATTTTTCCTTTTTTCACACATGAACTTTGAGAACAGACTGTTCACTTGTTGTCTAATATATCCCAACCCCTTGCCATATGCTACAGTACCAAATAATCAGTGTTATTCACTTCACCTGACAGTATGGTGTATATTCTACATAAAGCCTTTAAGGGCTTCCTGAGAGGGACAAACCAAAGAACGTTTGTGGACATACTGTACTGTTTAGTACAATATAAAGTACTGTTTAACAATTGGGTACCTAATATTGTACCAAACAGTACAGTTAACTTACAATTTATCTTTAAACACTAAACTACCTCATCCCCAAATTCATGCAACTTATCATCTTGGTCTTTGATTGGTTTGCTTGAGTAGGTAGTGACCATACTGTCAGCTTCAGCAGGCTGGTGGTACAAACCCACCTCTCATCTTACCCCAAACGTGAGTCACACCCTTTACTCTCTTCCCTGCATCATCATAACATCAAACCACTTAGCAAACACAATAGGCATGGATAGATTACTAATAAGAAATGAAGACAAAATTAGCGGAGCGGAAAAACCGCAAAGGTTAAGGTATACTGTATACTGTTTCAGAAGGTGATGTCTTCATAATCCCTTGCAGTGAAGAGGCTTGTCTGATAAATAAATGTGTGAGTAAATGTTGTGCAGGCAGGTGTTTCCCAGTTTCACAATGCCATGTTCGGGATTCTGTGAGAACACCGTCTCAGTGGAGTGAGCCAGTCACCATGGCAACCCCCATTCCAGTGTCTGAATATGCCGTCTTTATGGATAGCGTGTGTGAAAATGTGCGAGGGTGTGTTTCATGAGAGCCAATCCCAGTGCCCCTGCTAGCTCACATGGACCCAAACCACTGGTATTAACAAGGCAACACAGTGGATTTATGAAACTGTGATTCTCACAGAAGCAGAACACATAAAAACACTTGGCGTATATGGGCACTGCTGCTTTGCATACAGGGCTGTGGGTCAGACAAACAACAAACACACACACACACACACACTATAGATATATATTAAAACTACTCCCTACTGCCCACATTCTTTGTGTCTCGGAAGTGAGTAAAAACCCCATTATGTGTTACAGGAGGATATCAAAATTCCCCTCATAATTTTAATTGATGTCGGGTACATCCAGTGCTGGAATGTTCCCATGAGTATATTGGTATCTGATGTGCTGCTTCTGCTCATTATATTCAGCTTGTAATAGTAGTGCAAGTCATATATATTATACACATTGATTATGGCAGATCAGTAAAGATCACACCCATGTGGGGAATCTCCAGAGCTTTATAAGCAGACAGCTGATACAAATGTGATATTTATAGCAGTAAGTTATAAAAGTAGAAGCCTGCGGGAGGGGAAGAAAGGAACCATGCAAGGAATATACAGTACAAGCAATCTACAGATGAATATATGAAGATTCTTATAGTGACTACTGATAAGAATTTAAACATTAGCTGTATTTTCTCTTTTCTGGATTTGCCTTGCTTAAACTCACCTTTAACTGGTTTTGAAGACAATCAATTTTTGGCCTTTTATTGTCTGTGTGGGTTTTCACTGAATTCTCTAATTTTCTCCTACCTCCCAAATCATGCATGTAGGTGAACTGGCTATGCTAAATTGCCCCTAGGTCTGTGTGTGTGTGTGTATGGTGCCCTGTGATGGACTGACATCCCATTCAGAGTGTCTTCCCACCTTGTACTCAGTGTTTCTTGCTTACATGTTTCTTCCTCTGATTACCGAGTCCTATATTTGCATAATAGAACCTGATATTTTAGTTTATTTAAGTAGTGCTCTGCAGTAGTGTCTGCTCCCTCTCTCCCTTCTCTGGTTCATTCATGAGCATCTGTCTCATTCTTAATCCAGGGGCTGCAGAGGGGTGGTTGCTTTTATATTAGTGGCACTAGAGCCACGTGCAGAAACAAAAAGGCAAGACATAAGCCGTGACCCTTTCTTATAATCCTTTAACAACTGTGAGATCACTAAGCAGCCAGCAAAATTTAACAGCATTTTCTTTTGTGACCAATATGTCTGTCAGCCCTATGCACCATAACAAATTAGCTGCCCATAAGAAATGATGAGCTTTCTCTGGCTAGCATCCCACAGTGAAGTTGAAGACAAATTGCCACTACGAATCGGAATGCACGCCATCATGCTAACCGATGCTGACTGGGCCATTTATGGTCCAAAACGACTTCATTCTCTGCCCAGTGAATGAATAGAACAGGCTGAGCTGTGTTCATTTGAGAAGGAGGCTATTGGTGGAAAAAAAGCAAGTAATAGATTTGAGTCTTTCACAGATCAGAATTGTTTTGTGAGTTAGTGAGGCTGTGGAGAAAAAGCACACTGTTTGTTTTTCTGGTCCAGGGAGGACCCATACACACACTGGGCCTCTGTCTGTGCTCCTCAAGGAGGAGGAGGAGAAACGATGCCACAGGCCGCAGTTCTCATGAGGACCAGCAGGGGACCAGAGAGAGCAGTCTGGGAAGGGTGCGGCTTCTTTTTCAGGTCAATGAGTTCCTTGTGATATGCAGAGCAAAGCCTAATACCTGAGCCAAGCAGGGAGATGAGCGCCTCACTCAATACACTCATTTACATCCATTCTGCGCAGTACTGCACAGCACGCACATGCACACACACACTATTCACACTATGTACTATTATATATCTTATCACATGCAGCTAATTGAGGAAGAGATAAGAAAATAAGCCTCTCGAATCACTGCCCACCCATTTTATGCCTAGACACACACTTGTGCAGATGCTTCACATTTCGAAAAACACACCCACTCTAATAATGTCAACACTTTTAAAAATGTTTCGGCAAGAGAGTGTGTAAAACCGTTTGAGAATGCAGTGCAGACAGGACGTGTTCGGGTTTTGGCGGGAGAAAAGAGAGGCGTGGTGCAGGAATGAACCCGGCACCCTCTGGCTTGATTAAAACTGTCTGGCAGGCCAGATGTGTCAAAGCGACGCTGTTTGCACTGCGGCAGCAAGTGCCCCTCATTCCCTACAGGCATGAATTTCCAGTTTGTGTGTGTGTGTGTATGTGTGTGTGTGTGTGTGTGGTGAGGAATAGAGAGAGTGAGACAGAGAGAGATGAGGAGATGAGGTGAGCAGGCAGGAGAAGCAGGATCGTGTTACATTAATAAAGCTTTGCTGTGCTGGGCTCTGCTGCAGCACGAGGCTGGGTGAAATGGGGTTGTGCTGGCAGCCGTTCAGCACCAAGGCCCGCCCAGCCACTGTGCTGCAGCAGCATATAATGCCTACACACACAGTCACGTTTAAATGCACACACAAATTCACTCACTCAGGCACACTAATATCTACCATACAGTGCCTTGCTCACATATCTACTGCAATGCTGCTTGTATATTATACTGCTCTATAGCTCACACCCTTACTGTAGTGTATCACCTTTCACTGACCACTATCACACACAGTATCAGCCACCATCCTCCCACACGCCCCCCAAACGCACATACGCACACTTCTATGTGTCAGTGAATATTTCTTGCTGTTCAGCAGGACACTGCAGAGACCATGCATAAGCCACTGCAGTTTTACTACATCACTAGTAGTTATAATTATAGTGCACTTAAAGAAACGTTATCCAAATGATACACTACCAAGATAGCTAAAATATTTGCCGGATGTATCATAATACTTGGGCTGACTCCATCAAAATGATTTGACCCGCTATCCAGATGCACGACAAGCCAAAACCGGCACAAATCTGCATTCTGCATTCCAAGCAGTACTGAACCCACCCACATTTGTATATTATACTTGACTTGATTTCTGGGAAATTGGCTTTAAATAGCCCACATAAAACTTTATGCATTTTCATTACAGGAGGCAAGGAAACTGTCTTGGCTGCTATAGAGAGGAAGAGCTACTGTGTAAGGAGTAACACCTGACAGGCTGTGCTGTTATAGAAAACTAATCCACGACATAGTGATGTAATATAGCCTGGTGCAAAGCGGAGCTATGTTCCCACATTGAAGCAGATTATATTCCTGTAACAGAATGAAGGCTGTTATTATTTGTATGCCAACAAGTAAAATTTATTTATTAGTGATTTCATTTCTTAACGGTTTATAGTTACATTTAATGTAATGGAACGTCTGTGAAAGAAGTTGCTCCATAATATAAAACCCAAAGCTTACAATGTTACTGAAATGTTACTCCTCTGTTCTGGAGTTGTTCCATGGTGGAAAACTTTAGAGTTTAGAAAGCATTGGCACTTTCCATAGATATTACATCTTCACTATATCAATGTTCATACCTGTTTTCTTTTTCTTTTTTTAAATAGCATATTCTGTACTTTATTAGATTCAGATCATGTGGAGTGTACAACCTGCTTACAATAACATTAGAAAGTGTGTATTAATATGAAACCTTTTATGTTACAGATAGGACTACTGTCAGTAAAGTCATTCAAACTTCTGATTAAAGAATTCAAAAGTGCTGTGATATGATGACTTTTTATTTTTACCTCTTCCTTGCTGCCTATTATATGTATCACAAAATCATCTATCTAAAGAGCCAAAAAAAAGATCTTCAGATGGAGCAATTTAATCTACAAAAAAAGGAACATGAGTCTAGCAAAGGAATTATTTGAACACCAAATTAAAATGTGGCTACAGGTGAATGACGTTAGTTTACTCTTAAATGATGAATGAGGAAATAAATTTATGTTGTAGGAAAGACAAAGATAAGGGTCTTTAGTCTTTATTTAACTGGATTGAACCACTTAATTTGAGAAATGTCAACTGTGCCATCTCTGAGGTCAGGAAACTGTAGGGGTTTCTTCCTCTTGTTCATGGTATTGACATGTCAGAGTGTCTCTTTGGCCTGCCAGTTGTGTGTATGTCTACACAAAACTACACACTTCTGAGTGACCGTGATCCCACACGGGCAGCGGACCTTGGCCTTGAGGATGTCTATAAGCATCTTCTCACTGACTCAGCAGCAGGGCTCAACTATTTTACATTCAGTTAAACAAGATTTTGTGCAGAAAAGCAGCCCACTGAATTGCAATATACTGTATTTTGGAATTGGAAGTCAATATTATATTATTACTTACACATTAGTGGTGTGGAAATCAGTGTGTGGCTTCTTTGGGATCTCTTTCTGCTAGCAGAGCAAAAATAAACAAAACATTTTGGCATATCATGTCTAAAATGTCCGTTACTTTTTAGTAATTTCTTGTTTATAGACCTGTTGTGTAAGTGCATTACCGCACACATAATCATGAGGTTTTACTGAATAATGGCATGGCTGAGATTACCAACGGCACTGATATTCAGCAGAGCCACACTCTTTCTGGTGTGATATTGTTTAATTGACCTTTAAAATGGGCAGGAATTTAAAGTATTTAACTGTACCAGCCTCACACCCAGTATTCTGGGGATATGCTCTGGATCTAATGTGATCCTGTTAGAAGAGGCTATGAGAAAGCTAAAAAAAATTCACTATGACATCTCAGAGGTTGGTAGGCCAGGAAGTGGAAATTACTAATGTTTTCCTGTATCACATGAAAGCACCATTAACCCAATGAAAGCCCACAATCCAATAGGATGAGTAAAACAAACATACACTCTAGTAAACAAACTATTTTGAGGAAAACTAATCATAGAGGAAACAAACAGGAATTAACCAATGTGTGAGGGCGAGGCTAGGTCAAAAACAACAAAGCAAAGCAAATAAAAGAAGAACTTAATGCGGCTTCTGTGGGGCAGGATTGTCAAAAGACTTAGAGCTCAAATACTATGACTTTCCTGAATATCCTGTTGATATATTCATGTCAAATACATAAAATCATGCAGAGCAGGTAAAGAGCATTAGCTAATTATTATAACAAGCTTTCAGAATAGACAAAATGGGGACGGTTGAAGAACCTCATCTTTTTCCAATCATTGATGTTTAATTTCATGAGCCTGCACCCACTCTAGACTCAGATTCCTGCACTTGGCTGACAAAACGTCCATCCACTTCACGGCTTGATGTGTTGTATATTTAGAGATGCATTTTTCGCTGTGGTTGTAAAGAGTGCTTACTGTATTTGAGTTACTGTAGAGTTCCTGTTAGCTGGCTAGTCTCCTCTAAAAGCATTTTCACCTGCAGAACTACCACTTACTGGATGTTTTCTTTTTTTTTTTTTTCACACCATTTGGTGTTAACTGTAAAGATTGTTTAGTGTGAAACTCCCAGGGGATCAGCAGTTTATGATGTACTCAAACCAGTGTGCTAGACACCAACCTTGCCCTGGTCATAGTCACTGACATCACATTTTTCCTCATTCTGATGATGGATGCGAGCATAAACTGAAACCCTTGCCTTGTATCTCTGTGATTTTATGCACTGTGCTGATGCTACATGATTGGCTGTTTGGATAATTGTACAAATTGCACACTGAGGCAAATCTCTAGATACATAGCCTCAGTACAAGATATTACTATTATAATGCTTTTTGCGTTGTAGTCATAACCTAATTACTCTCCTTGTGAGTTGAAGGTCATCAGATTTTAGAGTTGATTTCAGCCAGTTTATTCACATGACATTGTGAAAGTACTATTTTGTAACTGTATTACTCAAACGGGAATGCTGCCATAATGCTGAGAGATGATCAATGGTTAAAAACGCTCTTATAAGCCATTCTTCACTTTAGCTGTTTTATTCAATGATGTACACTTCGGATGCTCACTTTCTGTTGAATAAATCTTCAATAATTCAGAATTTTTGATTCCTTTCTCACTTCTATCCGCCTTCTTTCTGTCTCCACCACAGTGAGGACAGAAAGGATGTTTTTTATTCCTTAATAATTACTCAGAACTCAGAGGTATGTCACGAAGCAGTGTAAACCCCTCTCTCTCCCTGGTGATTTATTCTACTCAAACATCGAAAAATCTATAAGCAAAATGCAATTGTATATCATTATGCAAGCATCACAGTGCCAAGCATCCAGCTCACATTCAGCTTTAAAAGGCATTGAGAAAGCTCAATTAATTTCATACTGCAGCAGAAAGCCTAACCACACCTCTTGATAACCTATTTGTCCAAACCAAATTAACTAAATTTCCACCAGCATCTGGTCACCATAATATTGAGAATTCATGTATCCTGACATATTTTATTACTTTTTTGCTTGTGTTATTGTCAGAAATTTGGGAACTACCATGTATGAACGTATTATAATGATTAAATCCAGCATACAGAAATCTTCACATATCAATCAAGTTTAAGCAGGGTTGACGTGCACAATGTTGACACTTATATAAGCTTCCATTGACTGCTAAGGTTAACGGGCAATTCAGCTGAAAGTCCACAAGTAAAAATCCCTTTATTCAGTTCTACACACAAACAGTTTATTATTCTTTTCTTTGTCTGTACGTGTGGAGACACACGTATTTCATGAATAGTACATTTGTGTGTGTGTGTACGTGCGTGTGTATGTATAACATTGACATACTAATGATGGGTTTTTAGCTTTTCAGAATCTGAGGGTGGAAAAGCAGGAGTGTAATGCAGATGTTCGCCACAACTTGCAAATAGAAAGGCTGCACACATTTTCTCCTGAGGTATGACAGCGTCCCATGTCTGTAATTAGACAGCCATAGGCTTTGAGAAGGACGGGGTCCTCCAAATTCCTCAGTTCAAGCCTGCTGCACATAAAAGCCACCGGCCAGCTGTTGTGTGAGGAGGAAATTGGGCCCAGATGAAGGGTTTAGTCTCCATAAAGAGAATCGCTCTCCAGATGCAAGGGAGTTACGGTCACCCTGACCACCATTACTGTACTACACCACTGAGTCATTGCCTTGCTAAAGAGCTTTCTCTCTCACACAGGAGACTCAGAAAAACCTTTTCTGTTGCTCCTCAGTGTGTGTGTGTGTCTGTGAGAAAGAATATGTCCTACTTTTAAGGAGGTCATGAAATACCACATACAGTAGAGATAAAAGCAAGTTTGACTCATACTGAGAATTATAATCAGGTGCTCTGGTTACATCCGACGTGCATTTAAACTGTATAGTATGAATTATAAAGCTATGTCTCCATCAGCATCTGAGTCATATCTAAAATGCTTGATATCACTTAATGCATCATGAAGGCACCACATTCGGTAAGGTCAAGACTTGTATTGTTTTGTTGCAGGAATGGGAACTTTCTCTTTTCTGAATGGTAGCTTACTGTGTTATTAAGCATTGCAACATTATGGCGATAGCCATCTTGGTCAACCAGAATCATTTCAACCATACAGTGTACAGCTGGTTCAGTATACTATGAAATGAAACAACATTTCTCCAGGACCATGGTGCTATATAAAACCAAGAACTATAGGAGGAAACACAGAACTAAGTAAAACTACATGGTACTACATAATGTGCATGTACCTTTCTTCTTCCTCCTGTCCACTCCCTGGGCCTTTTATTGCAAAACCTAAACACATATTTATTTCAGTGCTGTCTGGTACCTATGGAAATGATTTTGGATGCAATTTTCATTATTTCTTTTTAGCTACATTAGTCTCATTATACCAATAAAAACTAATAAGGCAAACATTAGACCTCCTCTGCCATTTATACCACCCCGTCTGTATCAAATTAGACTGCAAAAAAAAATTCAGATTTCTACAGTTGGGCCTCATTTGTGCTGTCCTGATCTGTTCTTATCTGTTCTTGTCCAGTGTGTGCTTAAGTGGGCTCTCCAGCCTATAATACAAACATGTGTGCCACCTGTGTTCGTTCACAGGCGAACCAGCTGTGCAAGTAAAGAAAAGAAAAATCCTTTTACTTTTCATCCAGATATCTGCACGTTACAGAGTGAGAAAGACAGAAGCAAAAGTCTAGCACAAGCTCTGCATTACACCATTTGACAGGTCCCCCTTTCTCATTCTGGGAAGGTTTGAGCGACATCAGGAAAGTAAGGCCACCCCAGCAGGTACAGCGAAACATTTGGTCTTCTACTTCACATTTTCTATTAGCTCAGATGTGGCCCTATAAATAGGGCTACTGTGAAGTGAAAGCAGAGGAGTTTAAAAAAAGGAAAAACAGGGCCGTTACTGTGGCCTGAACAACCCCGGTCCTGTCCCAAGGCCCCCGTGGCGATGTGTGTGTCTGTGTGTGTGTATGTGTGTGTGTGTGTGTGATGGATGAGGGGCCTTATTTCTCAAGCCAGACGGGACTTGACGGCTGAGAATTGCGTCTTGTTTCTTTCGCGCCACGCCGTAGACATCTAGGCACCAGACAGATGACTTTTAGGTCTGGCACTGGGCAACTGGGCTTCTGTTTTTGTAAGAAAAGACCATGACCAGAAAATTAATGTGAAACAGCTTTGCAAAGTCAGTGATGTCATAATCCTGCCACGAGAGAAGCCCAGTTTCAATCTACTTAAAATTATGGCATAATTTCAACACAATCTGCGCTCTGGTGCTGTAATTTGCCTCTTTTTTTCTCTCTCTACTTGACACTGGACTAGAGGGTGAGGTGAGCTTCTAGGCTGTGAAGAGCTGCTCTGTTCCCAAGACAAAGAGCCCTCTCTCAAACAGAAGAAAGCTGAGTTTCCGGCATGAGGTCATTGTGTTGTGTACGAGAGGAAGAGCAGAGAACTTGAGGTGAAGACAAGATGGATGAACAAAGGAAGTAAGGAGAGAGAGGGAGAAAAACAGAAGGGGAGAGAGAGCAGAGAGGGCACTGAGTTCATAGCATCACAGCCTGGTAACACACAATCACAGACACCCAAACACTAACACTCACACCAGGATGCAAAACTAGAGGCCATGTTGAGATGAACTAGCCCTTCTGGAATGTTAAAGAGGTTGCACTTGACCAGGAAAACAAATTGTGATTTTTTTTTTAACAGACATATATTTTATCAGTAATGTTTCACTGAGTCTATGGTTGCTAACAATAAAGCATAAATGGTATTTGACTTTGAGATGTTGAAACAACAGAAAGTGGGAAAACCAAGCTCTGCTGTTTAGAATGTAGTCATATTTCAGTCACATGTTTTAGCATTTTTCATAAATACACTGTTTTATTTTTTGTTTAAACAAAGGTACAAAATTCACAGAATGTGCATTTTTTCAGATTTATAATTGCATTTTTGTTGAAAGAAATGACACCATTCATTTCTTCCCATATCCATGTGGGTTTGATCCAGGTTCTCCAGTTTCCACCCACATCCCAAAAACATGCCAGTCAGTGGATTGGCTATGCTCAATTACCCCTAGTTGTGAATGAGTGTTTGCATTGTTACTTGCAATAGACTGGCATCTCATACAGCATGTATTCAGTCCTCATGCTCACTGTTACTGATGCCAGGCTCCAGCTCCATCATGATCCTGACAACGATATAGACGTTACTGAAGAATGAATGAATTAACAACTAATGGAGCATGATGTGCTGTATGTTCAAGCTGACTTGTTTTCTTTAAAATTGGCTGCTGTTTGAATTAAGTGATGGTTTGATGGCAGTTGTATTTGACTAATTATTGGCCTGCACTGGTTATATGTCTACTGCTCAGTAGTCTGGAAAGAAAGGTAAGTGAATTTAGCAACCAAAGTACGAAATGTGTAATTTGTTACCATACAGTACTATAGTCTCTAGTGAAAAAGTGTTGTAAGGTCAGGATTAACACCTTCAAACACACAAAATCTGGCAGATCATCCATGGCTCTGGCTTCACTCCCCAAACGACAGATCCGTTTTTTGAGAGAAGGCCGAGTTCTGCTCCCTTTGAAGGAGTACTCGACTATTGTTCCCAAATCAGCAGAGGATGATCTGGCAGAACATAGCACTTTGTAGAGTGGTGAGTGTGGTAGCAGTCTGGCGAGCTCACACAGAGAGGGCAAAAAGAGTGATGATGTGCTGCAGGGGAAGAGGCGTTGGCTAGGAGCAGCTAAAGTGTCAACACACACAAACCTCACTTATGAGTAATCCTGCAAATTCCAAAGGTAATAGTAAAGGGCTGGTCTCTGTCTACACCCTTTACAAACACATATACAAACACATGCTCCTACACACTGCATGTGTGCAAAGCTTACAGTCTGGAAGACTCTCCTTAGTGCCTTTAATATTTGGTCCATTGATTTAAGATTACTTGTAAAGCGGTAGCTGAGTGCACTTGCATTTGTGTCAGCACAGCTGGATTTATGGAGCAGTCCCTAGACTTTGATCAATGCATGCAGATGCCAGAGTGAAGAAAGATGCAAGCATGTAACTGGACTGGAGGAGACCAAGCACTCTAGTCAGCATGCATACACACACATATCCACAGCAAAGCACCAGAAAGCAGAGCAGACACACCCAGCACTGCAATATGACAAGAAGCCAACCGGTCGCCACATGCTAGAGAGACAGAATAAGGAATAGAGGAATACGGGCATTTTCCTTTTCAAAATTCTTGGCACCAGAATATTGAGGTGCCAGTAAATTACCAGTAAATTAGGAATCATATGGGTTTATCTTTGCTAAAACATGCTCCTTATGTCCTCAGACTCCCAAGTCTCTTGTCCATGCTCTTTCTTCAACATTTTTATATGTTACTATAATAGGTGATGTGTTTTGGAGTTTAGGAACACTGGCTTATTTAACAAATTTGTGGTTTATTTATTTTTCTACCGACTCATTTTTGAGAAGCTGTACTGCAAATACTGACACATTGTTGACATACCTCATGTTCCATGGACACTGGTGTGTTTCATCAACCCTATCCCAACATACAAATAGTGATGGACTCAAATTTCCAGAATGAAATGCAGGTCTATGCTCCTGGTGTGCTGAGCTATAGTATTCAATGCTAATGCTTTATAAGATAAGGAGCATGTTGGTGTTATTGTTATTAGCTTTATGGTTGAAGCTTTGAAATGTTATTTGTTCGAGTAGGGTGTACAGATGAGTGAGTGAGAGAGATGGACAGAGTAAAGGACTAACAAGCAGCTGTGTCACTCTTTAGGTAATGATGAAGAAAGGGCTGGCACCACTATCAGTGGGACAATAAATGCTTTGTGGGTATGTGGTAGCTTAGTGGTTAAGGTGTTGGATTACTGACCAGTAGGTTGTTAATTTGAATCCCAGGTCCACCAAGCTGCCCCTGAGAAAGGCCCTTATCCCACAACTGTTGTATAAAATAAGGCAAAATGTAATTTGCTCTGGATAAGGGCATCTGCCAAATGCTGCAAGTGTAAATGCATTGTCATTAATGTGGGGAGCGATTAACCAAAATCAAAGAAAATAGTCAAATATGTAAGTGAAATAAGTTTGAACTAAAAAACTAAAGCATTTACTATAATTTTTTCTTTTAGAAGTTCATGGGAGTTAATTGGAGTGAGGCTGTATCGGGCCCTTTATTTATTTATACACAAGACAAACACCAAATTAGACAAAACAGTCTGGCGTCCTGGTGCCATGTTAGTATGAAAACATCTAGTCATTTATGATCTTCATGAGGTTTTAGTGTGTCTCAAATATTCCATTTCATCATTTATTTTCATCACCATAGCTGGAAGTCATTTCATTTCAGTCAGTCATTTTATTTCGTATTGCTTTTATTTGGTTATAGTATTTGGCAAGTTTTAAAAAACATTTAGTGAATTGTTTCATCGGTATTTTTTGTTGTGACCAGAATATGCTAATTAGCTAAACAAGACAAAGGAACAATGCTCATTCATGCATGCCCTCAATGTTAGACTAAATAATGGCATTGTTGTTCCTTGTAATGATGATGCAGTCAGTTATTCTGTCATCACTCTGAACCATATCTCCAAGCTCTCTTTACTCCTGCTTTGGTCAGTTCTTTTTTCAGCATAGATTGGAAAAAAAAATCAAAGAAATGAGTTGTATAAAGGCAGTAAGTTAAGGAAGGCATATGGTATGTGGTAGCTTATTGGTTAAGGTTTTGAATTACTGATCAGAAGGTTGCTTACTGCTGCACCCCTGAGCAAGGCCCTTAACCCTCAACTGCTCAGTATAAAATGAGATTAAAATGTAAGTGGCCCTGGTTAAGGGTGTCTGCCAAATGCTGTCAATATATATATATATATATATATATATATATATATATATATATATATATATATATATATATATATATATATATATATATATGATAAAAGCAGTAAGGAAATGTTTTGCATATTTAAGCTCTGTGTTTTTATTATATGCCCAACAGCCCAACAGAGTGCAGGAGTCTGCACACTTACACATGCCCACACAAAATAGTACTGTTCCTATATAACTCTAAGTGCTTTTAATGTTATAGGTCATATGACTCTTCTAAATCTGTGTTTCTTGACAGGCCCAATAATGCCTTTTGTTCCTGCTGGGAGAAAGCATGGCCTCAGTGGAGATGAGTGACTCCCGAGATGTGTAAGGAATGTCGGACTGCAGTAAAGCCGAAACAATTTATTCAGCCATTAGCTTCCCCCAAGGACTTCTGCAATGTTGTGACTTCCTTTGTCAATTTGTCTCTTGGCATTTTGCACAGGAGAATAGAACCTGAACCTGGAGGTGCAGACTTTAGTCTCTCTCTCTCTCTCTCTCTCTCTGTCTTTCTTTCTCTCTCTCCTCATGTAGTAGCATGACCCTAAACATATTATGCCAGTCATCAACTGCCCCATGTTTATGGTAGATTCACTAAAGGGGTATTAATTGACCCCCACTACTTCACCATTATTGTTAGGAAAGGGGGGATGGGGGACAAATACCAATCAAGAGAAAACGGCACAATTATTTTAATTAATTCAATGAATCCAAATGGGTCGTCTGACGGGGAGATTACAGAGCAGCTGCTAATTGATGCTGCTAGATAATTAAGCTCTTTTACATGAGACCCCATGCACACGAGTTGTTTTAAGGTGCTAATAATCACTGTTTATGGTTTGGCAAACAAAAGGAGGTTACAGATTATCAGTTCAGCAGTGCCAAACAGTACAAAAGGGAGAAATTGCAGTATAAAGAGGAGATCTTGAAAGACTTTCCAGATAATTAATTGATGACTGTGTTGTTGGAAGTGATACCTTCTTCATCTACATGAAACACTGAATACATTTGGAAAGAGGACAAAGATACAAAGTGCATGTTTTTCAGCCAAATCTATCTATCTATCTATCTATCTATCTATCTATCTATCTATCTATCTATCTATCTATCTATCTATCTATCTATCTATCTATCTATCTATCTATCTATCTGTCTGTCTGTCTGTCTGTCTGTCTGTCTGTCTGTCTGTTTGTAAAATTGAAGTACAATGCTGTTTTAAATCCACAATGAAACAACTTGGAGAACAGGAATGATTAGTTTAGCAAAAATAAAATCACTGCCAAGAAGTATTAGAAACACAAATATACCAGTATAATGAACAAAAAATGCTTAGATAGCAAGTCTATGCACATTGCATTCATTATCATGTCAAATTTATTTTGGGGCTAAAACAAATGTGTATCAGACATCATTGGGTAGATAGGAGGTGGATGAAAGATTGATGTTAGTGTTTAATGTACTGCTAATATGGATCACTACCAGTGTGCCTTTTAAAAATAGACAGAGGCTAACAGTAAAAGAGGATGATACAGTGCCTGCAAAAATGATATGGATGCTGTTAAAGGTGCTGCTGTTAAAGCATTTTTAATCACCCCAGATTAATTTTGATCCCATTTTATATATCGATCCCATTATATCATGGGATCATCCCATTATATCAACCTATTCTGTTTATGAAAACAGAATAGGTTCCAAGAGTACACATTTTAATAAAATAGCTTAAACAACTTCTTACTTCCAGGTCAAATCTTTTGTATGCTGAAATTATACATATTTGTAGTTGGAGTTATAAATATTTGACTATTTTCAGACTGTGCGAGGTGAAACATGTATAGCCTCCACACTTATTATAGCCTCTAGACTTACGATAGTCTCTGGAATTTTGTTTGAGGGTATGTTGTTATTAATGTCATTCTGCCCCAGACAAAACTTGTGGTCATGGGCTGTTGTGGATTATAATAATTCAAAATTCATATAGCCACATTCAGCAAAGGGTTTAAAGACGAACATGGATCATTGTGGATTACTCCATATGTACTGTATCATATTACTTGTGTTCCTTATAATTTATCTAACCCTCTGTGAGGCTGATTTGCACATAGATGATATGCAATCTGATCTTAGATCAGCATGCCTCCCCTGCTCAATGAATCTCAGCACTGCTTACAACTAAGGCCTTGATTATAAATGGTCCCCATTATTCTAGTGATTGAGACAGAGTGCAGTCACTACTTGATGCCTGCTGTCGTGCTGAGACTCTGCATATTCTGAGCTAGAGCTGTAATATCTACAGGGTAGGAGAAGAGCATGACATCTGGTCTTAAATGGATAATCTAGGCCTAGGCAATGGCAGTATTAGTAAGATTTAGTTTAGCACAGTATGTTGTTAATTTAGATTAAATGATCATGGCTTTTATCTGCCAGTGATGGAAAAGCACAGTTGTGGGCTTTGTGGCTTTCGTCTCAACTGATTACCCAGTAATTGTTCTGATATTAAACCGTGTGGATATATAAGACATCAGTAGCTTTCAATTGTCTCTTGTGGTTTTTGTGCTTTTCCTTTTAACATAAACTCTTAAACACACACACATTGCTATGAAAATGTGGCTGTTTTTGGACTTTCTATCATTTCAATCTCTTATGATCTCTTTCAATCTCTTATTAAATTACAATTAAAGTTTACAAATTGGATGTTTAATTTCCTAAATGATATTTTCAACATACCAGTTTCATTTTAAATTTATAGAAAGTCCATACACAATCAAATTCCCTCACTGTGGTAGCTATGTCCTTGTTAAATTATTGGACTTACAGGTTGCCCACATGTTAAGCATCATTATATCCAGTGTTGCAGAGGTTTGAATAGAGTCTCAATCAGACAGCAGCAGTCTTTCAGTAAAAAAAATCTACAAACAAGACTTCATTAAAGCCTCATTAGCTGAGAATCACAGATGGGACTGTATGCAGTAAGTGTAATGGAGATACATGCAAAAAAAAAAAAAATGCTCCACTTCTCTTTCAGCAAAGACTGGCAGGTTTAAAGATTGTATTATCTGTTCTGTCTGATGCTGAAAAAGGCAGCTGTGATGTGCTCTAATGCTGTATTGATCTTTGTCATCCTGCTGCTGGGAAGTGTACTTATTCCTAACCCCCAACACAAACACACAGTTACCTTTACACCTACACCCACATATGCACACACACACACACACACACACACACATGGATGGACAAACATTCACGATGGATGACAGGAGTCCGCAGCCACATGTCACCTCAATCAATAAGAGCATACATACAATCATACAGTGTAAAACAGTGCCAAAAACATGATGTGGAATGGGCTAAATGTACCAAAACAAATGAGATGAGAAATTCTCACATCTGTGCCGATGTCTTCATTAATGTTGGGCCTGTATTATAATGGAATCATTCCATTTCACCCCCTGAAGCATGAACTTTAATGAAGATATCAAAACTGACACAAATTGGAGGAGGATCCTAATCACTGCCAGCTGCCACATATAGAGAAAGCCACCCACCCCCCCAACCAGGCAGGATCTACAGACATTAGCTTTGAGCTCGAATGGCTCTGTTCCTATGAAGAGTCCTGCACTTTTCACCAAAAAAAGGCAGTTTGTGAATGGTAAAATTGTTCCTGATCTAAAATGCTGCTGCTTATTTTTGTCACAGTGACACCATATTGCAAACAAAAAAACAGCGCAAAATATAAATTAATGGCTCAGAAAAGAACAGATTTTGAGGCATGACAACAAATTTCAACGAATTTCAATTCAATTTTATTTGCATAACACTGTTAACAATGGACATTGTCACAAAGCAGCTTTACAGAAATTTATATACAGATATTATTATTTGATTAATTAGCCTGTTAGATATCCTTATCCTTAATGAACTAGCCAGAGGTGACTTTTTCAGTTACAGCTAACAATATGGTATGGCTAACATTTGGTACCTAAATGTTGTCGATGTTGTTTTGAACTGTGTAAAATTCTCAAAACCAAACTTAAAGCTGTTAAAGCCCTACACAGTTATTATTTTTTACCAACCTTCATTTTTAATGTCCTCCATTTGAATACATGAAAGAAAAAAATATCATAAGAAATGTCTTTAAAAATGTTTCTAAAGTTCCCTGCTATTTCCCTGATGCTAATTCCCTGAAAAATCACCAGCAGTCTGTCAGTGGAAAAATAAGATAACTTAGCTGACATAACAAGGCTGATTCCTGAGAATTTCCAGGCAACATATTCTTTCAGTAGTGAACATCCACTAGCAGTGGGCAAAATAAAATGATCTAATTCCTCTGTGTGGAACTGTGAGTACACTGTGAGGGATATCATCTGAACATCTAAAACACAAAGGAAAAAATTTACCAGTTTTTATCTGTGAAAAAGATGTACTGTACTACATCTAAAGAGGGTCTCCCTCCTGTGTATGAGTGTTTGTGAGTCAGAAGCTTGACTACAATGGTCACACCAGTGGTCAAGTGCACAGGTGTGCAGAGGGACTGGGATCCCATGGGACTTGAGAAAACAAACAAAACAAATCATGAGAGATGGTAGTTTTTATTGTTATGCGGTCAGGAGTAAGTGGTTAGACATGAAACATGCAGAACAAAGAAAGGACAACATGGGAGTGTATTGGATGCAGACACATTTACTATGTCTGATGTAAACTGGACTCATCCATTCATCTTTTATAACTGCTTTACTCTAGTCGAGGTTCTGTCATTTGAATGAATGGAAAATTGAACCTACTGTTCATTAGACAATAAGAAAAATAACTGGAGCAGCTGGGAGCAGGATTGATTCATTATTAAATAAAAAAAAGTCCCACACACCTCAAGTGTAGAGAACCTGGGAAACAGGATGAGGCCTACTCTCTTCCTCATCCTTGACTCTCAGAGTGTCTACTACGGATTGCCTCGGAGGGGGATATCCTCACACGTGCAGAAGTGGTCTTTGTTTAGTCATTTTCTCTCTATTTGTTCATTGGCATCCTTCCTGATGAGGACCAGTGTGTGTGTAAAAGGAGGTACACATGCACCAGATGTTTGAGACCCTTGTTTACTTGGCATGGAGAAAGCTGGGAAGAGGTTCTATAGCTTCAGGAAAGAGGTTGAACATGGACCTGAAGTACTTCATTGTTTGCTTTGCCCACAGCACTAGCAATAAATCCAAACAACTTGCTCAAGAGAAGTCTCCAAACACAGCTGACCAGTAGTGAGCTCAGAGGTGTAGCATATTCATAATGTACCCCTCCTTTCCCTCGTTCCCTTCATGGATCTTCCGGCCCTCTCTTCCTGAGCAATTGTTTCAACACTGTTAATGGATTTGGTTACCTCACCTCTTATTTGTGCATCATTGATTGTGCAAGGCTAATTATGGTCTTTCCTGCACATGTTTGGCTGGTGACAGCACAGTTCAGAGCACCAAAACAAGACTGTGGACTGTTGTTTTCTCACGTCTTGAGTTACATATTAAGGTACACTCTTTTCTCTCTGAAACAAATGTAATTAGATTAACAGAACAAAATTGAATAAGACTTAATGTCATAAAAGGACAAGCTAGGATAAGGAGGTTTAGCATGTCAGATTCAGTTAAATGAAAGTAATTAGATAAAACGATGTTGACACAAGCATGGGTGAAGTGGATGTGGACAAACTTTGCTGCATCTATCTGTGTCACCACTTCACAGCTCCACATTTGTTTAGTCCCTGAACTTGGTTTTGCATGTTCTATCTGTGTTCCCCTGGGTTTCCTCTGGGTTCTTTGGTTTCCGCCTTAATCCTACAGTCAGACATGTAGGTGGATTGGCTATGACAATATGACAGATGCCTGTAGGTGTGTGTGTGGTTGTGTGTACATCGTGTCTGCAATGGCCTGGGATTGTCTTACCTTCCAAATGTATCAGCCTAAGCTAAGAGCTCATAGCACATATGATCCTTTTCATAATTTTCTCACCAATGGTAAACACAACTGAATACTGACTTATGACCAGTCCAGATACAGGCTATAAACACATGGAACAGCCACCAGGAGACCAAAGAGTATCCATGCTACCAGTGACACACAACAATGCTGTTTTTCTTTTTTAGTTTTTAACCCCAGCCTCCAGATCTATTGTTTTGGAAAAGCCTAGGCTCAGCTGAACCCTCTGAACCTGACAAACAATCAGTTCTGTCCATGTAGGCGGCTTCCTATGCTCTTCCTGTTGTAGTGCCGGTCCCGAACGCCCCCAGGCTTGCTTGGCAACACACATCACCCCCCCTCCCAGTAGATTCCAAGGCCTTCCCGCCTTCCTGTTTTCAACTCCTCCCTGCTCAATTTATTTTTGTCAGCTGGACCCACGCTAGATGGGAAATGTGGTAGTGGTGTTTGCCCAGTGGGGGAATTTCTTAGGGTAAATTCTTATGAAACGGAGGTGACTAATACACACAACCATATTTGGAGCTAGATATGACAGTGATGCTTGTTTTTATTTTGCTGGTTGATAAGGATGACTGAAAATATGTTTCAGCTCCCAACTGCATGCAAATGACTAATGAATTTAATGATTATTTGTTATTACAAATGAAACAATATTCTGTTCCAGCACAGAAAGACTTACTAGATGAAACAGGTTCTCTGCTATGTTTATCAAATGAGACTCTGTGTAGTATTTTTGGAAGCCATTTACTTCTTAAATTAGATGAGAACATTCTCTTTTTGATCTGCTAGCACTCATTAAAGGAGCAGTGTTGCTACAGGGAAATAGGTTTCAGCTCTTATAACTGCTCTGCACTGTTTTTCTCACAAATTCTACTCTTACAAATAGCTAATCAGATTCACAAATGTCATGATTGTGTGTTAGACTACCATTCTTTGGTCAAAGACTGTGTAGTAAACTAAACCGTGTTTACTACACGGTGACAGTGAGGACTTTTTTTGGCACCTTTTGAGATGAATAATGTGTGCTGACCTTCCAGCATGCTCCACTCTACTGCACCGAGACAGTGAGTGTCAGCATACACATTGCAGGCGTCAGCAAAACCCCCCAGCTAGTCCAGCTCCTGCATTCATTCAATATGTGGACCAAAGACAAGAAGCAGTACAAGTTTACAGTAGAGTGAGACCAAAGATGGCTGATGGTTAAGAATTGGCTAGAGTGGGATTATCAGCTTGCATATGTCTGTGGCATGTGCTTGACTGTGCTTGGCTGCTGTAGTGTCCACACGATGAACTATAACTCTATTTTCGTTAAAGGGATCAGACCGGGTTGTGGGCTGGAGGCAAATGTCAATAAAGATCTGCATATCCGGCTTTTTTTTATGATGGGTTCCCCTATGGCCTCCTTGACTATGTGTACATATCCTGTTTTTGAGGTCTGTTGGAAAGTTCTGTGATGTTTTTCTCCTGCAAACGGGACATGGTGTGAAGGAAGCACATATCTTTATACAGACTATTTTTGACACCCCCACTGAAAATTCATTCTTCCTGTTGAACACCGTGTCTATCCCAACAGCTTTGGAATACTATAGACTTATGGTTGGTGTGGTGATATAATTAGAACAGTTTAATATGGCAGAGTGAATCCAAGTATCTTCTTAAAATGGCTTGACCTACATCCTCTGGACCCACAAACAAAATATTCCTGTAATATTTAGGGAAAACTAGAGTATTTGGTAAAACACAGGCTAGACAAAGATTGCTTGGGAAATATTTTTGATGTTCAGACAAAAATAGAAACTAAGGAGTGGAAAGACCATGTGTTTTTGCACTTTGAAGCACCAGTAATCTTTACCAAACAGAAGTAATAGATTCATGTCGAAAGCTCATGCAAATGCCTTTGACCTCTTTGTTGGGGTTACAAACACTGACATTCTGTTGTTGAAAACCTTGTTTTATACTTCTTCATGAACAATGGACTGAGTGTTTGACCTCACATACTCATGTCATTCAAAAGGCCATCAGGCAGTGCTTAGGAGAACAGAGGACAGGAAAATGGAGCCAGTGCAGTCAGAGATAACAAAGCCAGCTCCCCAATCATCTCACACACTGAAGCACAGACAGAGATGCAAGTGAGTGGATAAGTGTATGTTGCTCACACAGGCTTTCTGTTCAAAATTTATGATATGCTAATATATGTACACATTTTATATGGCTGTTGACCAATATATATAAGCTACAATTTTATATCGTTTTTTTTTCTCATATTATCCTTACACATGAAGAAATTAAAAAATTATATACAAAGGAACAAATTACTATACATTATACAAGTTAAATAAATATGATTTTTTTTTTTTGTTATAAATGGTAATTCAGCCTGACTGACACTTGAAGTCAAACAGACCTGTTGGGTCTAAAAGTCCAGTACCAGCCTCTTACAGGTATGTTATATATACAGACCCAATACACTTACTAGTAAATACCCAGAGGACACCGTGACAGTACTGTTGACTCTGGAAAAACTGAGGCATCAACTCTGCTATATGAAAGACATCAACTCTACTTGCTACATTCCCTAACACCCTCTGTTAGGGGAATGCTCTGTTGTAGGGCTCTAAAACATTTCAGGGTTCCAGTCAACAATTAAACCAAAGACTTTATAGAGGTTCTATATTTAACCTTTTTTTTAAAAACAGAAGTGTACGTTTCTGTAGCTTTTTATAATGAAGAAAAAAAGTGGACTGTGGGATTATACTTAATTTAAAATTATAGACACATATTATCTCTTTTTTAAAAGGAAATCTCTATGCCTGCTTATCCTGGAAAATAGGTTAAACTTAGACATTTCTGCTTATACAACAACAGCAAAAACAACATCAACAGAATACTTGCCAGTGTGCATTTGAGTAATATACGGTAAAAGATCGTCTAGAGCTTCTGATGACAAACCCAAATTGCTGATTTACTGGAAGACTCTCAAAAACTCTACACAATATTTGCAAAGTGTAAACATTTCAACCAATATGTTTGCATGCCAGTGCAGGGTAAATAGGTCAATACGCTTTGATGTTGGCTTGCTATGTGCTAATCTTTGTAGGTGCTCTGCTTTGTGTGACAACAACATACCTACAATTCATAGTCAAGTGGTTGCAACATGAGTAGTGCTTTCTGTTGCACCTTTCATCAGCTAGCACACACCATACTGACCTCACTATAGTAATATTTTGTAAGCAGTTGCCAGTGAGGAAAGGCTGGTGGTAAAGCACCGCTCAGTGACAGATCAGTAAATTACGTAAGAGTGACTTTACCACCATGGGAAACCAATTGTTTCATACTTGTTGAACTCAGGTCAATGCAATGTTGTTTGTATAGTGTATTTTTATACAATAGATGTTGTCATAAAAGCAGACAAAGCAGTTCTACAGAAATGTGGACGTGGGTAGTGGTGTTGCATGGTACTGCAATTATTTCAGATCTACTTTGATCTAGGAGTTGTTAGAATGGTGACATCAAATGAATATGAAGAGTAGGATTACTGTTGGCTGTTTTTCTTTCATGTTGACACACATTTTTCGGTTCACAAACCAGCAGCCAAGGACCCTTAAAAAGTTATTTTCAAAAAGCTACCACACGCCATAAAGCTGCATTACCAGGATCATGTCTGAGAACAGAGCAGCAAGTGTGTACAGGAGAAGCGACAGTGCCTAGGGAGTAAAATGATCTTGTGCTTAGCCAACCAAAATCCTCATCTAGACACAGTAAGATCACTAAGACTTTATATTTGAATAGTATTTAATTCCTTAGCTCCTTCATGGAGGCTGTGGCTGTCGTGGGGCCAGTGGTGAGGCCTGTGCCAGTGCTGGGGTGGTGAGACATTTACACACACATACCCTCATTGGCCTGTGGCATCCAGAGATCCACAGAGAAGCAAACTAATAAAAAGACAGCAAGAGGGAGAGCAGGAGCTTGGGCTGTCCTGGACTGACCTGTCGCTGCTATTTCTGTCTGTCCAGAATGGACATATTTAGCTGCAGTGTCGCTGGCGCCTGACCAGACGCCCACTGTTCCCAGCTCTGCCCACTGTGCTCCTGCTCCTGCTCATTAACTCAGTGCCAGCAGGAGGAAGGTGGGGCCTACCATGATGAAAAAGCAGAGAGGCAGAGAGATGGTGGAGGGGCGGTCGTAGGCAGAATGGACAAGCGCCAGTACCACGCTGTACAGCCAAATGCCAGCTGGATACCTCCGCATGAACGAAGAACAGAAAATGGCATTGTAACTCTGGATTAAAATAGAGAGATAAATATCTTTATGGTCAGAAACAGGTGAAGACACAATATATCCCACAAGCATAGACCTCCCAAAATCTGTAATCATCAAGTTAAAGGTACACACTGAATTGCCAGCCAGTTGTCTATTATCTACAGCATTGTGTTCTGAGGATGTTTTAATCAGCAGGGATTTCATATGTACTCTCACTTCCTGAAAAACGTGCAGGTATGTGGACCTGCTATGCTATAGTGTAGCCCCTAGCTGTAAATGAGTCTGTAAATATCTCTATTAATGCTCTCTGTAAGTGTTTAACCCTACGAGGTGTATTCCTGCCTTATGCACAGTGTTCCTGTGATCCACCATGACCCTGATTAGGATAAAGCCATATATGATTATTATGATCATATATGACCATGTGTAACTCATAAGCAGCATGTTTGTATACCCATAATAAATAGATTATTTGGCGACAGCTCTTTTAAGCATTTGAAACCAAGCTGAGAATCATGAGATTTCAAGGATAATATATGAGTCATGTAATACCTCATAATTTTTTATATAAATCACATTTTTTTGGATACTGCTGTTCCACTTGAGTGACAATGGAGTCTTTCATTTGAGTGAGTGATTCACTGTGCTGTGTTTTGGCTTGCACGTGTGCAATATGATTCAGATGACATTCATTGCATAACTAAATTGGAATCAGCTGAGCAGTGACTGATTCCTTGCTTGAGGTCCATGTGACACTGTCACTAAATACAGTCATCAAAGAATTTCTATAGAGAGGAGAGAAATACAAAGTAGTCATTCATTGTTTATTTATGGTCCAGTTCTGCAAAGGAAAAAGAATTAATTCTACTAATAAAGCAATGTAAGATGGTATATACGTAAGTGTGTGTGTGTGTGTGTGTGTGTGTGCATAGCACCAGCAGAGAGCTATCCCACAGATCAGATCTTTTTAAGTGGCTGACCTTTTAGGCATTCCAGGGCTAAAGTGGACACGTGCCATTCTGCCTTCCAGGGTAAAGTGCACACTGGTCTCAACAGGAATTCACCCTTTATGAATATTCATGAGCATATGCTGCAACCCAGAAGTCTACTGGCGCTCTTTTTTGACATTAGTATTTTTTCCACCAGCTTGTGCTGTTCCACTCCAGTGCTCATCTATGCACGACCTGAACAACCTTTAAGTGATCTTTGTAACACTGTCACAGCTTCACGTGGCTGCAGGACAATAAAAGTGGCCTTCTGTATTACTCCCATCCACCACTCTCTAGGGCTGAGTTGGCTAATTTTACTACGGTCAACAGTCCATTTGAGTCTTCATGTTTTATATTTGTACAATAAAACTACAAAGCATGGCTTTTGACAACATGACAAAGTCCAAAGCTATGTGGGCAGGAAATCCTTTGAAGTTCAGGGACATTTTACACATTTCTTAGAAAAACTAAACTAATTATTACTGATTTAGTGGCTTGGTGTACTAATGTAGAACAATGTGTGAAGTTCTATAGTAAATATTTACCATAGAAACCAGTCATTAACGTTGTTGTTAGAGTGTATTAATGAGGAATGTTCTTTAAACTTCAAAGGGCATCTTGCTTATACACCTAAAGCTCTATTGAGAAAGTATAAAAATTACATATTAAGAAATTAAAACCCGGTTCCATTTCAGTTCAATTCAGTTTAATCCATGTAACAATAGGCATTCACAAAAAGCAGCTTTACAGAAATCCAGATGTAGATGTAGATCCCTAATGAGCGAGCCAGAGGCAACAATGGAAAGGAAAATCTCACTCAGCTGAGGAAGAAATGAGAGGAACCAGACTCAAAAGGGAACCCACTCTCTTCTGAGTGACACTGGACTGTAAGATTATAAATCACTACACGGTTGTGGAAGAGGAAATGTGAACAGTTTTATGCTTATTTAAAGGATGGTCAGTATGGGCATAGTGGAAATAAGTTAATATTTGATGAGCACATGCGGGTCTTTATGATTGAATTCTTAGATACAAATCTACAGTATCCATGTGAGATCCACTGAAGTAATGGTTTAGTTTAGAGGTATCCATGTGGAACCAATGCATAAAGGCAAATGTTGAGTTACAAGTGCAGAAGCTCCAAGGAAAGGTAGAGCTTTAGGCCGGTATGAAGGGTGAGAAGAGTCTCAGCAGTGTCAGGATCAGACATCACTTATCCTAGAGTGGTTTAAAAGCATTTATATTGTGGTCAAAGTGCAACTGGGGACTCCAGTGGATCTAGCTATCACAGCATAACTGAGAGAGACAGAATGCCTTAACACAGGGAGTAAGGGACATCCAACCTTTGGACATCTACCAACATATGAGCTACAATGGATACATTAGAGAACTATGTATTTCTCCCTCTATTTATTTAGATTTGGTGGTGGCTTAACATTTTCTGGGAAGTAATTGATAGTATATACAAGCAGGTAAAAATTTAAAGGAAAAAACAATAATGAAGTGTATAACTAAGGTGTTACTACCATGATGATGATGATGATGATGATGATGGTGGTGGTATCATATACTCTCATATTATATAATTGAATATCATTTAGGAATGCATGTTCATATAGGAGTGAAAAGTAGAAAAAAACAATAGCACTGTAAACCTGTGAATGGGTGCTGGGTCATCCAGAAAAAGACCAATCACATTAGGATAGAAATGCTTCATCATAGAGTGATCAGCCAGAATAACTTTGTTTTTTTTCTGCACAATCACAAAATCTCTATTGTTCATGTGTCATTCATCTGTATATGAACAATAATTCTTCATTCATTGTGCTAACAAATACATTACATAAAACCAAGGGATTTCCACTGACAATATCTGACTGATCAAGTATCACAGTTAAACACACATATTTATAGTATGCATCATTGTTTGCTTGAGCGGTTGTGAAAAATCGCTGTATTGATCAGAACTAGGAAAGATTTAGTGCATTAATAACTCATCAATCCATCAGGAGGCTGCATTAATCCTCAATCTTCCACTAATCAAAATAACAAACTCCAGACTGTTTCTTCTGTGACTTCATCAGTACAACTCACATTAAGGCAATGCTACATTAAAACATTCTAAACTATTATGAAGCAATACATTGGCAATAAGTACACTGAAGCTCTACCTCCCCTTTCATATCTGACATAAAAATGGCAAGGAAGATAAAAGAAACTTTGCTAACGCTGCACATTATATATGTGGATGCATATTCTCTGCCAAGCACACTTAGATCTCTCATCAATTTAGCTGCCTGCACTCACGTGTACTATTATTTATGACAGCCGGAGTAAGAGCCTCTGGCAACATTCAGCATGAGACTCTGATAAGATGTGATAAGATGTTTCAGATAGAATAATTAACATGATTCCAGGGAACACCATAGAACAATGCCAATGTTTTGTACTCCTCTGAGAATGTTATCTGGCAACTATTGATTGCCTTCATGGCAGATAGCACTGTATTTCTTGCCATGGGGCAGAAATAGCTAGATCTAAAGATGGCAGCCTAGAGGAGGGTATCTGATATTTGCGGTCAGCTACTCTTCTGGGTATAATAAGGCTGGTGTGTGTCACATGCTACAAACTTTGTGAACGCCATGTTAGGAAGAGCGCAATTTTTCAGTGAGATCACTGCGACTTTAGTTAGCAAACTTGTGAGCTGATGACGGAGACTGAAATAGGCCTGAATGACGTTGTTCCGGGTAAACTGAAGCCCAGCGCATGCCAATCTGTTAATTATAACAGAGCAAGTTGTTTCAGTATCAGGTGTTTTGTCAGGCTGAGACAAAAGGTCAGAATGCCATAGGAAACAACTGCAGCCAGTCAGAATCACTCTGTGCATATAATCTAATATTTATGTGTATGCATATGGATTATCAATATAACATACACCATGACATAAATAATGAAACATAAATATTTCAGCACTGTTCCGATATGCATTGTGGGTTTAAAGACATGATGAGCTTAGGCGTAAGGACCAGTGTATTGCTGGATGAATGGAGCCATCTAGGTTAATTAAACAGAAATAAATTTGCTCCTGAACACTGTTTACACTGGTTACGAGAGGTTTCAACTCAGCAGCAGCAGCTCACTACAGGTTCCTAAACAGTGCAGTAAAACAAGTCATCAGTCTCCGATTTAGCTACGTTCTGTCGCTCTAAACCAAACAGCTGTCTGGACACAGGTGCAGTCATTCCACATCTTGAGTCCTCTGTGTTTACATTTCATTTTCAATTATAACCTAAATGCTGACTGGAAGACTGGCAGCTGTGGCGTGTCTAGCAGCTAGAGCCACCACCGCAGACTATTGTACCGCTGGTTATTCTACTGGGACCACCTAGCGTTATATCTATTTGTGTGAAGCACTGTAATTAGTCAAATGAGCCACAAGCAAATCAGGTCATGTAGAGGGAAACTTCGCCCACACCTAGCACCTACGTCTAGTGCAGCAATGATAGGTGAAAGGTTGTATACGTATCTCCATGCTGTAAACCATGGCATGGTGTGTTGGCAAGGAGCCACAAATATCAAAATCAATTAGTCCCAGACATCCAGACAGCAGTTGGAGAGAGCATAAGTTACCATGGAAACCACAGACCGACGAACTCAGGCTTTCAAGATTCCCAGCCTTGAATGCCCTTTTCTTCAGATAGGGAGATTCTGACCTTCAGAGAATACCTGATTTGTTTCAGAATTGCATGTGTCTCCCTTTCTCTCAAAAGAGAAGCTCTGAAAGCAGTTACAGTAGTGAGAGATCACTCCACTTTGGAGTGCTGATTTTATGCTAATTAAATGCTGTTAAATGCTTTTTCATACAAGTCACTTGTTTGACATTCAAACAAGCATCACTTTCTTGCTTGGCACTTCTTTACTTTGGCATTGTCACCATTTAACCTTGCTCTGGCTCCATTTATATGTTGCCCATGTGAGGAACACCAGTCCCACGGGATAGCTATGTGCAAAGGACATCTGAAATGTCAGCTGGGGTTAGTGAGAGAATACTAGAGCTCGAGGCCGCCTGAGGGAATGCAGGAGACCTTTGTCTGGTGATCACATGACCAACTAATAAAAAAGCAATCTATAAGAGATTTCCAGGGATACAGGAAATGCCTGAGTCACGATAGGGAGGGGTTCTAGATGAGGCCATGTGACCTGTGTTTTCATCACATGCAACCACAGCTAAGCTGCTCCCATTAAAAACAGTGACCTTGCCACTGCACTCCATATCCGCACACACACACACACACACACACACACACTTGTAACTGGTTCCTGTATTCTAACCAACCCCGAGAAATTTACGTATCACTAATCCAATGTTACAACCTTCGGCCTTTCCATGCAGGGCCAGCATGCCTGTGGGATGTGTACACAGAGTTAGCAGGACCCACTGTGCTCAGTGCCAGTTAATAGTAAACAGTATTTACACTGTAAAAAAACACTTTGTTTTTGTTGTGTGTAGCACCTCTCGTCTAGGAAGAACGTTCACATTTCACTGTGTACTGGCTATATATGGTTGAAGTGACAATAAAGCTTCCTTGACTTTGACTTTGACATTTTATTTCTTAGAGAAAACTCACAAGCAATATTAATTTTAATGGAATTCACTGATAGCATTATGGTACATGTTATATAGTATATAGTATATTACATAGTGTTATGTTACAGACCTTTGGTGTGCAGCACAATATATCCAAAATAGAGAAAGAGCTCTTCTCAGCAATGAGAATTTGTTGGGTTTCTTTTTTTGTCCAGAATAAAAGTATAAAACTAACATAAAGTCAAAATTCCACTGTAAGATCCTTCTTATCAGGAATAGCAATGGACAAAAATATAAACAAAGCTGAAAGCAGGTAATCTAGAAACAATGATTTTTCTCTGAATATAGACTTTGACAAAAAGGGGTTTCATACAAAGTGGTTGTGGGTTTCCATTCTAGTTAGTGGAGTTTATATATGGTTTATAATATAAATAGACAAATAAAATGACATATACATTATATGGCCAAAAGTATGCAGGCCTGACCATATGTGTTTTTTGAAGAACCCATTTCAAAGTTGGTCTCCCTGCTTGCTGGAATAACAGCCTCCACTCTTCTGGGAAGGTTTTCCACTAAATTTTGGGGTATGGCTATAGGGATTTGCTCATTCACCCACAAGAGCATTAGTGAAGTTGGGCCCTGATGTTGGGTGAGGAGACCTGGCCCACAAATGCTGTTCCAGTTCACCCAAAATGTGGTCAGTGAGGTTGAGATCAGGGCTCTGTGCAGGACATTGGTTTTTCCATACCTTCCTTGGAAAACCACGTCTTTATGGAGCTCGTATTGAGCACAGCAGCATCGTTATTCTGGAACAGGGTTTGGCTTCTTAGTTCTAGTAGGAAAATTATAAAGCTACAACATGCAAATCTAGACGATTTTGTGGTTTCAACTTTAAGGGAACACCTTAGCAGAGAACCATATATGGGTGTCATGATCAGGTGTGCACAGAATTTTGGCCATTTTGTGTATCAGGAAACAAGAATATATGCAAATGTGCCAAGTGGGTGCTCTTTAAAGTCTTCAATTAAACTGTGAACCTTCAGATGTGCAATGACCAGAAGTAGATAAAAACACTTTTTTATTTCTACAGTTTAAGAGACCTTTATCCAAAAAATCTGAGGAAAATATCACCTTGGCTAAATTTGTAGTGTCTTGATAAGCAAGGCAGATTTACAACTCAATAAGTTGTAACAAGTACAATATTCTGTGTATTTGCGTGATTTACTCTGCCCATAAATTCACTTAGGAAAGTTGAATTGCATTTACAATAATGACAAACCAGACAGATAAAACTGCAACTCACTGCCTGTTACATGGAAATGAAGGTGTTTAGAAAGGTAATACGTCTGTCCATGTTATTTCTGTCAACAGTGTATCTGTATGATGGCAGGCACATGATAGGTGTGACTGCAGGTAACGCCATGAGAGAGAGAGAGAGAGAGAGAGAGAGAAAGAGAGAGAGAGAGAGAGAGAGAGTGGATTTCCCCACAATCCTCATATATCTTAGGCAAGACAGCAAAGAAACAGAAGAATGTTTCATTGTTTTGCCTGTCCATCTGTGACCTGAGGGTGTACAGAAAAAGATCTTACTCAGAGAGAGCTGGAGAGAGAAATGGAGAGAGAATGAGAGCAAGAAAGCATGTGCTAGCATCTTGCCAGAATCACTGGCCTGGCAATTATTCTAGTTGGATTCTCTCCATCTGTAATATGAAGCTTTCAGCTGCTGATTTCACACTCATTGCTACACAATAGTATACATTTCTCAGCCTGCACATACACAATGAGTTTGTAGTCATGTATATATGGCCCATGTTAGGAGTTATACAAAAAAAATGAAGGGTGGCCTTTTCCTTCCAAGGCTGGGAAGCAGTATAGGATTAGAAAACCGGGCTCACATGACTCACATGATGGTGTATGACCTATTTGTGTTTATGGGCATGTGCGAGTGTGTTTATAGCCATGCACCTAGGGCTGGTCATGTAAGGAACTGGCTGTATGAATGACGCACATGACTCTGCAGCTATGACAGCCAGGCTACAGCAGGTGCAGAGGGTTGATGGATGTATAGATCTTTACCATGGCACAACATAATGCACATTTGGTTTCAAGAAATCAGTTTGTTATTTGTTTTATCCATTTGGCCACTGGTCCAAAAACTAATAATATTGTGGAGTGAGGCCAAAAGCCTATTTGCATCAGGGCTCACAAGGTGTTTGTGCTGGGTAACTGTTTAAGCTTAATTACCCTTCTTAGCCTTCACCCTCCCTAGCCATATCTGCATTACAAATGGTTTGAAAGTATTTGTCTTTTTTATTGTATTGTATTGTATTGTATTGTATTTTATTTTAGAATGGTGCAGATTTTTTTTCATTAATATTCTCCCCTAGTTTGATCACTTGCCAACTCCAGCTCACTAACTCTCCCCTATCATATGACAGCTATCAGCTAGAGAGTGTGAAGGCTAACAGGTGTAAAGCTAGCAGCCACATCTTTTTCAACTGCTGCTCATGCTGCATCACAGGGCAGCCTAACACACAGTCAGAGAAGAGCACTATCTGCCCTCTTCTGTATCCATGATTGTCAAGTTTCACTGTGATTGACAGGCATGAGATTAAGACCATGGCTAATTTTGCTCCCTTGGCTCCTGGATAGGGAAGGTTGAAGCCTCTGCAGGATTAAAACTCATTTCTTTTATGGCATAGAGAACCTGGACAACCTAACAGTCAAAGACAACAGCCATTTACTTATTTTAAATTAACTAAAGTAATGGATATTGGTGTGTCTAAATGACGCAGCTGCTTTTTACTGTTTTCCATACATTTGTTTGATTTGTGTTGTCTAATATTTGCTTTTTAAATGGGTAGTGGAAACATGGTATAGGAATTCACAGGTATAGGAGTTCTTTTACAGGCTGCATGCTGATTCCTCTGTTTCTGCTATTATAGTTCCTTCACTACTGGTAGCATGTCAGGTAGATGAGCAAGTCACATGCCTTGTCTCAGGTAAGTCCTCTATATGTGACTGGAATTGCGTCATATCTCAATTTACCTTTTGATGAGATTCAAACCATTTGAGAAGTTGCGTAGTATGGCATAGCTCTATGAGCCTGCTGTTGGCTGATGGTTGTCTTTCATCAGTATATGAGTTGCCAGTATTTACTGCAAGGATCCAAACACTGCAGCCAGTAACTACGATCTAACTATGAGCGAAGAGAAATGAATAGCAAAGTAAACTGCCTACAGACTCTGGCACAGTAACTATATGGGCCTGTTTATGTGTGCCTCTGTAGTACCTGCCAATAAGTAAAGTTTGTAGTGAGTGGGAGGTGAGTGGGAGAAGATAGTAAAAAGCAAAAAGCGGGGTATGGAGAAGAAATCAAAGGGAAGGTTGGAAAAGCTATAGAGTGAAATTAAAAACTTCCACAAAAAGTGAAACGAACTGAAAAGAAAAAAACCCAGAATGACACAGAGAAAGAGAGATAAATTACACAGACATAGCCATAGCAGAGAAAAAGAATAAAAACAGCAGTCATATGTTAGAAACGCTGAATCACAGTCAGGGAGTCAGCCAATCTTTTGAATGTCTTGCTCCTCTGAATCACACACATGTAGCTAACACATTACGGCCGGCCAGTTTCATGCCAGGTTACATAAGCATCATACCAGGAGCTGCCTCAAATCTCACACTGTCACTATTCCACCACTCGAGTATATTTTATGTGTACTTTGTACCTCCAGTTAAATAAAGGAAGGTCAATTGAGTCTCTCATAATGTATAATGTGTCTGTATAAAGCAGGCAAGTTTGCATTAGTTAACTTTGGGAATCAGGAGCGACATGTTCCTGTCAATTCGCCAGCTCATTTTCCATGACTGTGTGTGAGTGATAGAGAGAAAGGGAGCTGCCAGGCTAGTGTGACATTTCCCCATGAGGACAGAGTGTTCTGGATGTCACAGCAAGAGAGAGAGAGAGAGAGAGAGGCAGCTGAGGATTGAAAAAGCTGTAGCGCTCTTATCATAGACAGAAAGGGTAAGTACACACACACAAGGAAATGCATTCCTTTTCTCCTGTTTTAAACATGTTCAACGTACACACACACACACACACACAAAAGCAAAAAAAGGGATAAAAATAGCAATACAGCAATATTGACTATTAAAATCAGCTATGGAAGAAGCACTGCTCACTGAATAACTTTTTGGCATCAGGTTTACTGACCTCTTCTGCTAGAGTCAGCTACGAGCGTAAGAGCTATCTGTTGCAGCGGAACCTCATATCTTAAATAGACTTGACCTAATAAAATCTACACCTTGAGATGTCTTCCTGACACAAGCTTACTTTGCTCTAGCTGAAATATCTGAAATGAGGTTTCACATGGAGCACATAGGATTCCTTACATAAATGCTATTTTAAAATATAATTTTGCCATTTTCGAATAACCGTAATTTGTGATTTTTGTGACGCTGCTAGAACCTGGTCTACATTATTTGTGTTTTTTCTTAGTTGCAGAGCCTGGGGAGTGGAGTTTTGCTTCTAACTAGATACTTTTTCAGAACTGCAAGAAAATGAGTAGGACTTACAAACATGACTTAGCCCAGACTGCTGATTCATGCAGAATATCAGCCATACTCATGTCAAGCGTTTACACAGAGTGAAACACCAATACGTATATATACCTATACACCGATCAGCCATAACATTATGACCACCTGCCTAATATTGTGTTGGTCCCCTTTTGCTGCCAAAACAGCCTTGACCCATCGAGGCATGGACTCCACTAGATCCCTGAAGGTGTGCTGTGGTATCTGGCACCAAGATGTTAGCAGCAGATCCTTTAAGTTGTGAGGTGGGGCTTCCATGGATGTCCAGCACAACCCACAGATGCTCGATTGGATTAAGATCTGGGGAATTTGGAGGCCAAGTCAACACCTCAAACTCGTTGTTGTGTTCATCAAACCATTCCTGAAGCATTTTTGTTTTGTGGCACGGAGCATTATCCTGCTGAAAGAGGCCACAGCCATCAGGGAATACCGTTTCCATGAAAGAGTGTACATGGTCTGCAACAATGCTTATGTAGGTGGTACGCATCAAAGTAACATCCACATGGATGGCAGGACTCAAGGTTTCCCAGCAGAACATAGCCCAAAGCATGACACTGCCTCTGTTGGGTTGTCAGCATGGGTACCCTGACTGGTCTGCGGCTATGCAGCCCATACGCAACAAACTGCTTTGCACTGTGTATTCTGACACCTTTCTATCAGAACCAGCATTAATAGCTCGTCTGTTGGATTGGATCACACGGGCCAGCCTTCGCTCCCCACACGCATCAATGAGTCTTGGCTGCCCATGACCCTGTCACTGGTTCACCACTGTTCCTTCCTTGGACCACTTTTGAAAGATACTGACCACTGCAGACCGGGAACAACCCACAAGAGCTGCAGTTTTGGAGATGCTCTGATCCAGTCGTCTAGCCATCACAATTTGGCCCTTCGTCAAAATCGCTCAAATCCTTATGCTTTGAGGACAAAAATGTTCACTTGCTGCCTAATATATCCCACCCACTAACAGGTGCCATGATGAGGAGATAATCAGTGTTATTCACTTCACCTGTCAGTGCTCATAATGTTATGCATGATCATTGTATATGTATATAACATTTAATGGTTTGCCAGATTGGGCTAGTTTAAAAAGAATTTCCACAACCACCAACATCTTGTTTCATAGCAAAAAATCAGAATTAATTTATTAAAGTGCAGACTGAGTGTATGTGATGTACAGATTCATTTCTTCTGTCAGCCATATTGCAAAGATTTAGGAGAGCGAGAGGCAGATTGTACATATGAAATGTGTGTGCAAAACAGCAAACTTGTTTTGCATGCAAGCGTGTCTCTCTTTTCCAAGATCCATATTTTTTTGGGCTAGTTTCAAGTCTTTTGTGAGGATTTTATGATTTAGTTTGGCTGCCAATTTTGCTGAAACCTCCCTGTTTAATGACATTAGCACTATCGTGTTTGTCATGCACACAGGAAATACATCTGCTGTATAAAACAAAGCTGAATAAAAGTACATACATTTACACTTGCTCAAAATGCGCAGTTAGACTCTACACTGTATGTTGTCAATTCTTAACTGCCTATTACAGGCTATTTATCTCTACTAGCCTATAGAATAAGTCAAGTGTGATAGTCTCTTGACCTTATTTTGTTTGTCATTATTAATGATGTCCAGCCCCAACAAATTCTGTGGTCATGAACTGCTGCTGCTTTCATCCCCGAAAATGCCTTTACAAGAGAAGCTTAAGCAGACTTTTCACACATTGCCCAGTCAAAGTACAAGTTACATAAAGGGACAGATGATGATAAATGCTTTTTCCCCTTGAATACTTCTGCTTTCATTCGGCCATCACTGCCATATATTTTTTTTATTTTATTATTCTATGCTTACTATAACTACAGACTTGGAATTTATTTTTTATTATCAATTTTGTTATCAACATGTGATTTCAAAGACACCTCAAATGAACATTATCTTAGCTATGACCCTGAAAATACAGTACAGTCGTAAAGTGTCAGCTTTGGTAGAGAGTATAAATAACCATTAGAGCAGGCTTTCTCAGCTCAGGTGAACCTATGCACAATTATGTTGTGCTATTTTTAGTTGTCTTGAGCAGCAGATCAGTAAATTGATGTGTCGAAGGGTGCACATGTGTGAGTGAAAGCTGTGCTCAGTGTTTTTGGCCAAGGAGGTGTGAAAGAAGTGTCAAAATGATGAACAGGCAGGGCACAGAGGGCATCACATTTAACTTTGAACAGGTTGACAACATGAAGTGGAGCTGTATGAACTCAGAGACTGGTGCTATAACACACACACACACACACACAAACACTCACCATGCCCTATGACTTCCAAATCACATTAACTCATTGCTCTAAATCCATCATCATAGTGGGAGGCATGAAATAGCAAGTCACCCACACATGCTGCTGTACCCACGAGGCTATAGATGTATGTTATTAATATTGGTTTAGATTGTTGTATCCATCATACCTCTGACCTCCAATTACCCTGTCGACCATGCACAATGTTATAACCATGGCCATAGACTTAACAAGAGGCCTGTGGGGGCATGAATGCAATTGATCAAAGCTGCAGCTTTACACACTAGCAGCGGGGAACATGGATTAAGCCACTATGTGTGAAATTGAGATCATTTATCTTCAAGGTTAGAAAGGCTCTTGAGCCATATTAGAGATTTAAGGAGCACACAAGAGCCAAGCATGTGCGAGTCATTAGCGAGAGATGGAATAAGGAGACGAGGAGTGATGCAAAAACGTATATGAATGCCAAAAGTACAGGCCCAACAAAAATGACAATGGTTTCTCATTTCATTAAAAATGTTTGTGCAGTGGTGAGGGAAAACCCATCAGATGTCAGAATTCTGGCAAACAGCCAATAAAGAGGAAAATTTATTTGGCCCGGTTTTTATGCCTATAACATACAGAACCTCTGACAATATTGGAACGGCAAGACCATTTGTTTGTGTGGACAAAAAAAGAGGCTTAGGTTTAAGATCAAATTTATACATATATATTATCCTCAACTTAAACATGTTAAATACATTAGCACGTCCAGATGTAAATACCAGGAAATAAAAGCTGAAAAGCTAAATTTTGATCTCAAACTTGTCAGAGGTTCTGTATATTATAGGCATAAAACCCTAATTCGGCCAAATAAATTTTTCATTGTTATTTAATTGTTATATAATGATGCTTTTTGACATAAATTACATTTGAAAACCAATGGCTTGAATTTTAATACAGTGAATGTTTCACCTTATCTAAAGTCTAATGTTATCTTTCCCCAGAATGATCACTAGTGGTTTCCAATTTCCTTAATTCCACTTGACAGCCTGGAAGATATTATTATTGTCTTGGGTGCTGCGATAGACCGAGGCTAGAGGATCACTGTGGCTCAGCCTGAATTAAAAGTCAAGACTAGCCGTTTTTATCCCCATTCTTGTTGTTGACACATAGAGGTGCCAAAGATGATTAATTGCTTATGTATGAAGACTGCTTTGATTGACAGGAGCTGGAAACAGACATGACAGACTGCCAAATGTTGAAAGATCACCATGATACCAGGTCATCATGCTACACTGACTGAAAAGGCATCTTTAAAACAAAACAAAAGCAAAGTAAATCATTACTTTCAAAGTAAATCCAGTGCCTTAGCTGGGGAGGGACGGGGGATGCATTCTTTCAAAAGCCTTACTTGACAAAAACAATTGTACTGGTCTCTGCTAAATATTATGTGTAAACACACACAATTGATGCTGTCAGAAAGAAGAATCTCTATTTGTGGATATTCCTCAGGCAGAAAGCATGGAGCATGCCATGGGTGAGATGGGGTAGCGGGCTTCCAACAGCGCTGAGCTCTCTGTAAATTACAGCACTGTCAGTCTGCATTTCTCTGAGGGGGAACAGTACATGGAGAACACACAGCTGGGCTCTGCCTGCCTAAAACAGTGCACCAGACACACACATAGATGCAATCCTGAATCAAATGATCTCAAACCACCACATGTTGAGATAGAACAGGGGTTTTTTTTTTGTCATAATGTGTTAAAAATCATCTTATACAGAATTAACTCTACAGTTTCACTACAATTGCTAAATTTGCTGATGAACCATGAACCATTCTGAGGCATTTCTTAATTGCCTCAGCTCCTATACTTGGGTGATTTGAAAGACATTCATAATGAAGTTTTCTGAAAATATGAGTGAGATCATTGTAATTTCATTGCATTTCTATGCTGAGGTTATTGGTTACTGCGCTATTGTCGCTAATTGAATAGGAATTTAGTGCATATACACACAATTATACACTTTGTGCCATAAAATCATGTCATTAAAGTCCATTTGTGTCATCATGAAAATCAGGCCAAACTAAAGGATATATGAACAAATGTATTTGGAAATTGTTCACAAGAGCATTTATACAATAAAATTGGCATTCATAAAAATCCAGTTTGTTGGGATTAAAATTCATATCCTATGAAAGCCCTTGAGTGTGTGCAGATTTACATAGTATATGTCAAGTTTAAATCATTCTTTTTTATTCCCATATTTTGTGGAAAATTTGTCGTTTCGCATTAATAACTTGAAAGAAAGCAAATGAAAAGAAATCCATAAAGGAAGTCAAATATGTCAAGGCATTTAATTAGTACAAAAAAAAAATTATCAGTAACAAATTTGGCTGAATTCTGGCAAATTGGGTTTTGTCCAAGCAAATAGTTTTTTTAATACCTTAATATAATACATAATGATGCAGACATGTTTTTTATTTATTTATTCTTGCCTAGGGCTTTAACCTGCCATGATCCTGTTGGGTAAAAAGCCAAGTAAATGAATTTGATGGTGAAACAGTCTAAAGATGTCTAAAACCTTGCTAGCTAAATGTGATTTCCTCACAGAGTGAATGTCATGCCTTGAGCAAGTTGTTGGATAGTTACATGGCATAGAAAAACAAACAGAAAATGAATAAATGTAGTTTGTAATGATAGCTTGGTTGGCAAAATGAACACATATAGCACTGGATATATTATATATTTGGAGTACATATAGTACATCCAGTATGATGTTATAGTTTAGCATAGTTTATGGAGAAATGAAACACTCAGACCTTGAAAGACTTCAAAGTTCAAGTGGTATTTGTTTAGCATTCCTTATGAGGACAGTCTTAACAGTTTTGTCTTTTGCCTCTCTTATCCTCTCTCTCTCTCTCTCTCTCTCTGTCTCTCAGGAACATTGCCTCGGTTAAAGTCTGATAAATGGCTGGCATTTGCTGTACTCCTGTCTGCATTGATTCATTCCGCAACAAAAGAAAACACACCACAATCATGCATGATTAAATGTTAGGAAACTTTTTTTTTTTAGCTCCATCAAAAGAACAAGAGAAATGGAGTAGATGCTAATAGTAAAAACACAACATAAATCGAAATAGTACAAGCAAAATCATGTTATCTGGTTTCTATCTACGTCATAACCTCTTTAAAGTGCTTCCTCTTAATATTTACACTAAATGAATGTCTCAGTGTCACATTGTGATGTTGTGATGATGTATTAATATATCAATTTTAGGTCAAACTGTATTTTTTTTTTTATTCCAAGGATTGTTGTTATTTGATATTGTTAGTTTCAAAAATATTGTCAGTACTATGTAACTTGTAACCTTGGTGTAGAGTGGAAGGGTGAACATCTGAACAGAGTATCCTGAGCTAGAAGATTGCTATCTGCAGTTCACAGCCCAAACAGCTTCTTAAAAGAGATGACAGACAACAATCACATCTCTGAAGCCAGGCTGCCTTTTATCTCATGCCCTAATCTGTTGCTCAATGCCACAGAGTACATCAGTTACTCGCACTGTCTACTAGCTAGAAAAGAAAAGTATGTTGATGAATCCCAGACATCTGAGATATGCGTACCATAATAAAGTCTGGTTTGAGAAAGATTGTGAGGAGAACATCGCACATAGAATAAAGTCTCTAAGTTTCAATGACTACTTTGCCAAGTTATGGAAAACACCAGGAAAGTGATACATGGAAAATAATGAAAAAATAAAATCACTAAGGAATATTAGCAAGGTACTCAGAAAAAACAAAATCTGGGCCATTAGGTCAGTGAGATAATATATATTTATCCACGCACTAAACAATCTAGATTCTATAGATAATATACATATGAGTTGACCTAAAATGTACTTATTTAGGTTCAGTTTTCCAGGTGAACCTATTGAGAATAGGGTTTTTGGTTTGTTTGCTTCAAATTGAGTCTATAAACATAAAGAATGTTTCATTCAACGTTAAGTGATTAAGAAACAGTTTGTTACTCATATGTGGCTGGGTCAGTCAGTGAAGGTTCATTAGAGATCGCATTGTCTTGGAGACATTAGTTCTTGCAAATTACCTTCTGCCAAATATACATCTTCTTTTAAGGCAAATATTTCATGTTTTTTGCCTTAAAGAAGTGACTCCATTCAGATGTACTGTCTGAGCCTGATATGAACCTGAGTATCAGATTGAGACGTGGGAGGATAGATGGTTTGGGACCTAGCCCAGCCTCCAACATTGGCATCTTCTTCTAGCCAAAAGGGACAACCATGTAGATAGAAAATGCAATGTGTAATTCCTCTAAATGAATACTGAACACCCATAATAACCATTTTTTGCCTTGTGCAGAGAGATAATTTGCACATAAATGTCACATTTTTAGCCTGTGGCTCTCTTTGTTTCATGGTTTTAGAGCAAAGCAAGTGGATGTGGGATGAGAAAGAAGAAATAAAAAGCTACTTTAATGACTCCAGAGCGGTCTGTCTGCCATAGGCATGATATCTGACCACAGGTCAAACACACAGAAAATACAGTCAAGCACTTAGTGTTGAATGTCTAAATTATAGTTCATGTAATAAAATAATCTTTATTTTTATGCAGGCAAAAGAGGTGTACAAACAATGAACTGCTTATTTAGTTGTCCATAAGATATGTTCCCAGTTCTCTGAGTTGTTTAAATTGTCCGTTTTTGGGGGGCCGCAATTGAGTGTGCGTACTAATGTGAGTAGTAGTCAAATTGTAATTACATGACAGGATGGTGTGGATTCAGGCACAAAAGTATATTCTTAAATCCAATTCAAACAAAATCCAAATAGCAATCCAATGACATGTTGAAAAACAGGCAATGCTAATAACAGACCAAACCAGCAGGCAAGAATTGAAGAAAAAAAAATGGAATTAAGTCAGTTAGGTAAAGATAAATCAGCAAGTCAGTAAGTTGGACAGGACAACAGGCTAGATAGATAGATAGATAGATAGATAGATAGATAGATAGATAGATAGATAGATAGATGGATGGATGGATGGATGGATGGATGGATGGATGGATGGATGGATAGATAGATAGATAATCTGGAGAAAGATTGACAGGAATATTTTTGGGACACACATAATGATGATAATGGAAAGTGTAGGTTGTTGGTGATCATTAACAAAATATGCTCTGTAGAGGAAAAAGGCCCTCACAGTTATATAGCAAAGGCTTGTAAGAACAGAGCTCTGCATATTCTCTATACAGTTATGTGGATTGTGTTTCGTAATTCTGCTTTATGTTTTTAAGCACTATAACAATGTTATAATAATGCTATTATATAGTTATTATTTAATATTTGACCATGTTTACCCATCACGTTTATGGGACTCTTATCTGATCTACACCATCAGTTGACACAACGTTCTGTTTGTTAATCAGAGCAGAAATTGTGATAACAAACACGTTAATATATCATATATAATAACCATATATAGTCTATATTACCTTGCTCTTCTGTTAGGTTATATTGATATGAAAGGTTTTTTATAACAAATGACTTCTAGTGGAATATGTAGTGTATAAGGCATGATGGGGTGTGCTGTTATAGAAAAATAATTCTTAATAGGATGGTTTGATATGATGCCAAGCAGAGTTTAGCATTTTGTGTTTGATTCATCCATAACAACACGACATCCTACAGATACTGCAAGGCAGGAATAGAAATAAATCCTTAATACATAATTTAACACATTATACCCTACTTTCCTTCAGATTTACACTGATTGATCCTGCAAATCTCTGGTGACCCGGGGCTACTGTGTGATTTCTGACACACATGCCACATCACTCCCTCTCACATCTGACACGCAAGAGAGGAATTTGACAACCTCCTGCTCAGAGAGACAGACAATCAAGTGAGAGGCTTTAGGCCATCAGGAAAGCCGAAGCCTTTTTTATTACTCTGGATGTTAGACAATGGGAAAGGAGATGTTGATGCTGTAAGAAGAGAGAGAGAGAGAGAGAGAGACCTGTGATGGACACACACTGACCCCTATTCAAATGATGTGCTACAATTACAACAGAATGGATTTGGGCCAAAATTCCTGCCATGGTAATAAAGTTAAAAGAGCCGCTTTCACAAATCTGTACTATTTATGGTTAGGTGAAGAATGTGTCACAAAGCTGTGAATAGCTAAAAATATCGGATAACACTTCCAATGATATGTTTCGCTTATGATGCCAAAAAATGTGCAATGTATAAAAGGATTTGTAAAGAGTTTATCATTCTCTGAATAAATTTCGAAAATGAATATACCTGTCCCAATTTAACATAATTCCTATTTTATGCATCCTAACATTTTTCTTAACTGTGCATATTTTTTTTATTGAAGAGTATAAATTTACAGAGACACCAGGGAGAGGCTGTTATTTAGTCAATACACAGATGCTGTAGACATTTTGAATAACAGATAGCAAGCCTGCATTTTTCGGGAGGTAAATAAATGAGCAGGCAGTAAATACAGTCTTGGCATTGTGGCTTCACTGTCGCTTTTCCCCAGCGTGCAATCTCTCTCTGTGTTTGTGTGTGACCTTCCTCGCCACGTGGCTACAAGAGAAATGCACATAGCAGGGAACACCTCCCTTTCTGTCCCCCTCAGTGTCAGTTTAGATCTCTGGCCAATCCAGCGGTGATCCATCAGCAGCACTACGACAGGTGCAAGTGAAACTGGAGGAATATGTGTGCGGTCATCTGAAAAAGAACACCGGTCATTTAGCAAATGTATGTTTCAAACCTGGGATCAGTGTAGGGTTTCCACCCCCTCACCATCTTTTTAAATAGTATCGGAGGGGGCCCAGCTGCTGACAGAGAGCATGGGATACTACAAACTGCGGGGAAAACGTCTCTCGTAACCTTTTTGTGGCTTGTGGCCTGATTACTGATAAACTACATAGATACATTATTGGGTACAAATTTAACCCTTATGCAAATATGTTGTATAAATAAGACAGTTCATTGATATCATCCATTACATGAACAATCATATGCTAAATATTTCATTCATGAGACTCGTGGTTTTCCGGATAGCAAATCTAATGAATGGGTTAAAATTCCATCCAGATCATGTACATTTATTCATTTATTTGTTTATTTAAATAAGCACAGATCTCTGAGAGATATCAGTACATTTTTTTTTACAATATACAGAATATAATATAATATATGACATACTGTAGCAAAAAGCAATTTCACATACAGTGCCTTGCACAAATATTCACCCCCTTGACTGCTTTCACATTTTTAGATGATGTGACAGGATAGAGACTGGTCTTAAAGTGGTGTATACAATTCACAATATTTTTCCATTTGACGATGAAAATATAGTTGTTTTTGTTTTAGATATTGAAACATGGGTATAATAAAAAATAATAGACTGTTGGTTGCATAAGTCATTAGTCATGGTTGCATTGTCTCCAGAACTTTGAGCCAGCTTTGTATAGATAGCTCCTTGGGTTTTCAGGAAGATTTTGGTTTAGCTTTGCTCCCTTAAAAAAAATCCATAAAAATTACATTTTAGTATTATGGACATTTTGTGTAGAATCATGACACAATCCCAAATAAATCCATTTCACTTTCAGGGTGTAGTTGGAGGGGGGGTACAGAGGCTACACTGTAGGTGTGAATGAGCGTGTGAATGGTGACCTGCAATAGACTGGCATCCCATCCAGTGTATTCCCACCACCTGCTCAGATTTCCTGGGATATGCTTTAGATCCAGTACACTTCTGACCCAAAATGAAGCATTTATTAAAGATGAATGAATAAACTTGTAATATATTTAATTTGCATATCTGAATTTAATACTGTACATTAATACACAGGATAAATAATACAATATTTATTTGAAAAAATAAAAACTGCTGATAGAATTAAACATACAGTAAGAACTGGAACACAGCATGTCTATTATTTTATTTTATGTTACATTTAGTAACCTTAACTTACTGTTCATCATCATAAATATGATAGAATATAAATATGACATGATATCAATTTCAGATGCTTATATTGTCTCACTGTGCATTGGTTAATATATCACGTTTTTTTTTTTTTTAATTAAAGTAAAGTAGTAAATTAAAGAAAAAATAAAATAAAAATAAAACTGAAAACCTGTGCACTGCTTTGACCAAATGCTCTTTAAATAAATTAAAAATTAAATAAATTGTACTATAACCTGCATTTTAAGAACATTATCTTCATTTTAGTACTGCAGGTGTTTGATGTCTCTCTTGATTTTTGGTCCCCCAGGGACTCACAGAGCAGCCAGTGAGACGCTCTAGGCCCTTTCACCAAGCACACATACAAAGAGCAATCTGCTAAGACCAAGCAACCTTACGCTACACATCCTTAAACATCTCAATATGTCGTTCACATGCTTATGCTCACAAAACATAATTATGCTCAAACAAATCACTCCTTATAAATATTTCTAGTTACAACAGTTGTACAGACCGGTGAATTCATGATAGTGAAGTGTTTGCTGGTTGTAAAGCTCAGCTCAGCAGGACAGAGCTCATATGCCCAGCTAGTGTTTACTAAATGTCTGCATGGGTAATTGCTGAGTGCGTATTGTTGCACTGTGTAAATATAGCACATAGCACTTTCCGTTTGGTAATTACAACCTGCAAATAACTTGCTGCTTTCTGAAAATGTCTACCTATGCAAAAAATGACCACTGTTCTTGTTATGGCTATGCATGATAATGCTCATGAAAATTAACAATGCTGCTTTTGACCTCTTTTAACTTCTGTGAAGTCTCCTTGCTCCATAGTCACAAGAGCTTCTGGAAGCTGCCCGAAACAAACTACTGAAAACGTAGAGACTTTTTCTTGAACAGTATGAAGTTAATAGTGTCCCGTGCATCAAATGATGAGTGGGGTAGTAAATGACATGTTGTGATAGGTTGAAGCGCATGTTTTATTGTGTTCTGCTTATAAACAAATGGACTGATGTGGCTCCATCTGTGAAAGAGAACTATATAAAGGAAAATATGTTTAATTGTTTAAAACTCTTGTATGAATCACCTCAGACATATCATTTAAACACGTGATACAACAAAAATCTGTATCTGTTTATTGTGTCAAATATTTCTATCTGTATGCAGATTTAACTCTTTTTACCAGAGTCCAAAAAATTGAACTTCCTCCTGTTTTGGTGGTGTCCATGTTCAGTGTTGAAATTCTTTGTCATGTCACACTCCACAAAGTGAAAATATGAAAATAGAGACCTAGCCTACTAGATACAATATTTTCACAGAAGATAAAGAAGATGCCCCAAGTGCTCTTTCATAAGCATTCCTAAATTTGAAGCCATTATCTTCAACCATGAAAAATCTGTGTAAGTTTATACCAACAGAGGTAAAAACATCTCACGCTGAAAGCCAACAGTACAGTGTCCTTACTAAATTTATATCAGACTGGCTGCGATTAAATTTGTTTAAACTGATTGAAAATGTCTGATAAGTAAATTTCCATACTGCCAGTGGATTAGAACACCAGTGTGTATTGGCAAAAAGGTTTAATCCAGTAGTGGGTGTGAGCTGAAAAAAAAAAGAAGCTTGCCAGAAAGGTTCACAGGGCATCACTAGAAGTATAGTTTTTATAGAATATAGTTTTCCTCCTATTTGTATCTGTATTTGTGTCTATTTAGAACATTATCTGTTCTTTCTAAGCTATCTATTTATATTTGTTTACATCTCTAAAGTCTTAAAGTTATCAGATTAAACTGCACTCCACCATCTAAAAGTGTTTTTTTTATTTTTTTGAGCTATTGAAAATTAATGAAACTCATTCATAAGAAAACATAAATTGTGCCTTATCAGTCTGTAAAGTGCATTGTGGGTTTTTTTTTACAAGCCTCAGCAGGAATGTTGCAGATTTAGACATTGCACAACATTTTGAGTAATTCCCATAATGCATTTAAGTAATGGCAAACACTTGACTAATCAAACAGTTAATTCTCTACATGGAATCCTCTTTGAATTTTGCTCCCCACTTGGTCCATATGGTGAGGCATTTCCCACATCATCCGCACACTGCAGAACCTGCAAAAGCTGTGAAACAGCAAGATGGATAGAAGAGGAGGGGAAAAGAGGAAAGAAAATCCTGCTGACCCAACCAGTATCTAACCTTGAACTGCTGACCTGACCACTCAATCAAACTAAGAAAACCCATTGATGGTTTAATCAGTGCATTATGTAAATGAAATATAGAGCACTGCAGTGGCTTATATTCTGCTGTCTACCTCTCGCCTTAAATCTGCCCACACTGAATGATTTGCACTGATGAAAGCAATAGAGCATCCTAGTCTGAACTCATGACCCCACCACTTTAACTAAAGGGTATGGTCACTCCACACACATGTATACAAACATCTGACCAAAAATTAGTGTCTATCCGGTAGTCTTTCACAGTTTTCACAGATAAATATGGTCAGGGAACACAGTCACTGAGTTCACTGAGTTTATTGTGTGCCAAAGGCATTAAGCAAAATTATACTGTAACATTTGCAATACTGTAACATTAGCTCTTCAAATAATGAAAAGCATATTTGTAGTTGTTCCGCTGTAGCAACCTTCTGGTCGATCAGCTGAGGAGTCTAGCATGTTTTGGCTACAAATGACTTACTTATGATATGTACCTATACAACAACGAGTTTAACAAGGTATAGTTTAACAAGGGAATATTGTTTCCATTATCCATTATCATACCAAGGACTCTTGCTGACAGATGAATAACATTATGCCATGTCGATACCTAAATCGGCATCTAACTACACTACCGCTGTGAGCTCCAACACCCGGGCTCACCAGATTATCACACACACACCTGGACTCAATCAGCTTCACAACAGCGCTCACACTTTAAAAGGACTCGAGGTTCACACATACATTCTGAAGTATATGCTCTGTGTCATTTGTACCAGGTAATACCAAGCCTTTTGATCTTGTGGTTCTGGACTTCTCCTTTGCTCTTACCTGCCCTTGTTGGTCATCACACTTTACACACACAATGCTTATTAAAATAACTTACTTCCAATGTGTACATTGGATCCATATGATTAAATTGAATAACATTAACACAATTAGTTTTTGTACATCCAACATGATTTGATGACGTTTTCTTAAATCCCTGAATAAAATGAAACAATGAGCTCATATCTGAGCAAAGCCAAGATGCTGGTGCTTTGCAAAACACACACATTACCACTACACTATTCTACCATGCATGTTTTAATAGCTTAAATTTAATACTATAGTCCTAGTCTCCATCGGCGCCAACATCCTTGTGAGATTTCACAATGTGTCTGGTTTATGTTAATACTACAGGAACACGCTCACTCCATAATTCATAATTCGATCTAGTAATTACTAAACTTGTTTAAATTGAGTTTAGTATAAGCGATGAAATCACATTTTGTTGAGAAACATAATTCTTCATTCTGACTGACCACATATTCATTTAAATTCTTTTATTACAATCATAAGCTGAGAAAAACACATGGTGTGTACCATTTACTTACTACTCCCCTCTCTTCATCGCCATATAAATCTCGAGGAGCTACATTCCCTCAACCAGAGGATCAAACTGATAAGGCTGTAAGCTGACAGTTTGCTCATCCAACTCATCATTATTTCTCTAGTGCAATTCCGCTGGAGAGACGTTCTCCATGATCTCTGCATTGTGAAACTGCTCTCTTGCTGCACATCGCTATCTCTTCTGTTGTTGTCCATTATTAACATAAAGCTCAATCATGGGATTGCTATTATTGACAACCTCTTCCCTTGTCACACAGGACACGTCATGTACACTCACTCACTTGTGACCTTCTCTATAAAGTACTTTTTTTTTAAAAAAAAAAGAAAAAATCTGCACAAAAGGCACAGATTAACAAAAATCAAGGGCATAATTGCTTTTTAAAACCTATTTGTCATTTGGAATGTGAAGCCTCTGACAATGGATGCTCTTAAGTGCAAAGCACATTAACATACCTTACAGCAATTTAGAATATGCTTCAGCAAATCCAAAAACAGCCAACTCTTTACATGCTCACTGCTGATTGGATACATGCACAAGTTATCTATTTACCCTATTAATATTTAATTTAATATGCAGTTCATTTTATTATTATAGTAAGTAGAAATTCTATTCAGCTCTTTCGAACAGAACTCCTTTCAGCATTCGCGTACTCATATTAATGCTATGCAAATATGACAACAGGTCTAAATTTATCATATGAATGCCCTTGATAAAAATAAGCATGGAAAAAAAAATAATCAGTAAATTCATTTAGGCTCATACTTACTCTAAACACCCAGCTCTGTATTTTCCACCCTCTCTCAGACTGATGTGTGCTGTAGTCAACCAGCAACAAGCATGTGACCTTCAATAAGGTGTTGCGCTTTCCATTTTAAAGTAATGGAAATTTAATGGTTTTGGTGCCATGTTTTTAGTTTCGCTGCTGCATTTTCCGATTTGCTGTGTTTTGCGGTTTTTTTGCCAAGCCGTTTCATTGACCAATGGAATTTTAAAATCACTTGTGCACTCTGTTGTAAAACTGTGTCAAAAGTCAAAAGGAAAAATTGTTCAGAAGTAATTGCTGATCCGACAGTTGTTATCTCTAACCTACATTACATACAGAAATTGCATGCTACATTAAAAAGCTGTATTTATTCACTCACACACTACATCCAATAATATCCTGTGCACTAATGAGGGTCAGCAACTTGTATCTTTATTACTATATATTAAACATATTTAATCTCTAATAAATGTCTGTACTTTTTTAAAAAAACTCTATTGTTCTATTCTGTGTAGTTTCATTGTATCCTAAGCTTGGCTGCTTGTAAATTGGTTTCCAGCAGTTGTCTGAATGACGGACGTTAGTTAGCAGGCTGAGTTAAAGGCCATGCACATGTGGATCGTGTTTCCCTCTCAGAAATCAGTCCTGACTGAACCGAGTAGCTTCTTTTCTGTTACGATGGCTGCCCTAGACACAACATGTACTGACGGGAATCCTCTGGTTGCAGTCCAAATCACTCTGGAAAGAAGCTCAGAATAAATAAATAATGACTTTCTACATTACCTGTTGGACTGGAGTCAGCAATCTAATTCTAACTAGTCACTAACAAGGCTGGCAATTATCTGTGTGCTGTTTTGCTGTTGGTCTCAATGTAGACCATTTGACCAATAAGTAATATTTAAAATATATAATCTGTGTGCAGGTTGTCTGGATTAAGGTTCTACTCTGTATTGCTGACTAAAATGTGGCACTGGCACATTCAGCTGTAAGATGGTGAGGGCTAAAACTAAAGCTACAATTTTGTTTAAGTATGCATTCACACTAGTGCAAGACAAAATGATATATGAGCGTTCATCTCTCCTTTTTATGTAACATAGTCATGGTTAGACTGAGTGAGGTGTCATACTGAAGACAAATGAAATGTACCTGTCAAAAAAGTCACATTGACTTGAAATGGAAGGGACATAAAAATGTCATCGTTGAGCACATGGCCAGCAAATGCAAAAATGCAGATGATTTAGAAAGAAGGTACTGCTGATATACAAAATCCAATGGTCAGCAAATGTATTGTATATATGATAAAACATATGTAATATTCTTCATATGTTGGTCATCAACAGATCTTAAAACTTAAAACTGCAAGCTTGATTTATGCAAACCTGGTAGAAGCATGTCGATAATGTTGAAGCTCTTTTAGTATTTGATTATTTAACAAGCCTCTACAAGTAGTGGAATATTCCATTGGTAGTGTTTAGTGTCACGTCTACACCGGAATCCAACCAGAGTGTCCATAGCACCACATGGCCGAATAACATGGCCTCCAAAGACTCCAATACCCATCACACACACACACACAGACACACACACACACACGCACACACACACACGCCCACACACACAGATGTTGAAACTCACCTGATTTCTAATCATGCACACCTCATCTCAATTTCACCCACTGTATATAAGCACTCACATTTAGTCAAGACATTGTGAAGCCTCCACTCTGTGTCATGACCAGTCATTACCAAGCCGTATATATTTAGCAATGGTCCATTCTGGTTTTTATCTTTATCGTTTCTTGTTTTCGGTTCAATTCAATTTTATTTGTATAGTGCTTCTAACAACGGACATAGTCTCAAAGCAGCTTCACTGAACATAAGAAATGGTTTTCTACTTGTAGCCTAGCTTAGTTTATACTGCTGGTACATAGAATGACCTTTGCCTGTTTACTGACCTTATTTTTGCCTCAGGTTTGAGATTTGCCTGCTTAAAAAAGCTTTTGTTTACCTGCATCTGCACCTGAATCTGCTGGCTGACATTTATACAGTAAGACTGAATGAAAAGAGTTACATTAGGTGACTGAATGCAGAGCCAAGGAGATTATCTTCTCAGTTTGCACTATATATATATATATATATATATATATATATATATATATATATATATATATACATACACACACACTATAATTGTATGTGTATATGCATTTTTATTTATGTTAATTCATTTATGTTTCCATACCCTTTGCCTCCTACTATAACACTGGAATCTCCCACCTGGGATTAATAATGTTACCTCTTATTTGCAATACACTAGACTTCAGTATATTATAATCTAAATATAATAACTATTTATACAGCAGGTTTATGAATAAAGGCTGAGTACGGTGAAGCATGCAGAGTCAGGCTTTTCCTGTATGAGCAGAAAGCAAACTGCAATTAGACGGCCTGATTATAAAATATTTCAAACAAATGACCTGAATGACTTCAGAGCTGATGGCGCTGTTTCACATTTTAGGAAGTAAATCATTTTTTCTCTCAGAAGAACTACTTTGCATGGGCTCTCAGGGATGGCCACTACAAAGAAGTGCAATACAAATAGGTCTGGCTTGAATTACTGCATTATTTGCATCATGACCCTGACTAGGGTAAAGTGTTTCCTGAACATGAGTGAGAATGAGTAACAGCGTTTTTCATTTTCAAATGCACAAGGCATAAATATGCACAGAAGCAAGTATGTCAATTTTTACGATAATGAAGCGTGCCTAAGTACCTCTTTTAACCAAACGCTGTAGAGAATGCATTCCAGGTATCTTTTAAATTGCTTTGCAAGGCATTTTGATACGTGATACTGTGGGTTTTATCTAATCAAAGTAATGGCTTGTACTTGAATACCACTTTTTAGCATTCTGTCATCTTGTATAATTTTATACTATAGCACTTAAAGATTGCTTGGGGAGTGCAATTTCCCTTTTCACTTGAACCTAAAAGCTCACACTGTCTCTTTCTCTAACCTTCACTGCAACTCATGCTGTGTGGCCTTTACTATGATGACAGTGTATCTACAGTTGAACAGACACATTTGCACACATGTGCACACACACACAGAAACATTTGCTTATGCCTGTTCTATATCCCATGTTTGTCTTGGTTATAGTAATATTTAGTTCAAACACTATTAGCCAAATATATAAATATATAACCACTCAGCCTTTGTTGACCTTTCTAAGGCAAGCCTAAATGGCAAATGTCACATAAAGGGAGGACACTAATAAAGCTAATATCATGGATCCCTGAATCATCTTAACAAAATGATACATACAGCCTGTAGAGTATTAATGAATGATATGGCTTACATCACACAGAATTATCATTGTGCACACAGGGACAGACCAGCTATGTCCATTTAATTGAATATTTTACAATATGTGATTTTTTTTGTGAAGCTCGAAGTCATAATCATAAGTTAATACAGTTCTGTCTCTGAAGGCTAATCTGAACTTGGCTATTATGTTTAATGTGTGAGTAATCTCAGCATGGTGTATATCCTGTAGAAGCCTGTTTATGAGACACACACATATTGGCAGTGACAGGTATACTGCTCTACAAACACAGCGCAGTGGTCATAAAACCTGCGATCTCATAAAAGCCCGTTTCCAGCTATCAGTTCACATGGGAAAACTGCACATTTGTGGTAAATATATAGTGCAGGGATGTTTTCTTTCATATCAGGGAATACATTGCCCCTAGCCACTTGGTTGTATTTCATCATGGGAATAACACAGAACCACTTTGTGACAGAAGCCCTACATGCAGCCATGGACCATTATTTCTAAGTGCTTATTATCTTGAAAGAAAGTAGGAAAGACACAGTAACCCACTTATTTTTTTAAAATGCAATCACAACACGTTGAGGAAAACGAGATATGATCAGTGGGTTGCAGTGCATTCTCAGATGCGCAAACCTAAACAAATTGCTCTTTGTGACCTAATGCAATGATCAACAGTCGGCCTATTTTCTCCATCCTGCTGACCTGGAAAGGCGTCTTAATGTTGGGTTAACGGTATCATGACAGATTTGCCTGAGCAAAGCCTTTGGCCCATAAATGGGTCACTTTAACTAAGCAGCGAATTAAACTGCTTATTATGATCACCACATAGATAGCTGGAGGTGCACAATAAGGCTTGGATTGCAATGTAATGAAACAATATGTGAATATATAAAATAAAAACCCTAACAAACCCAACAAGTGCATAAATTGCCTGAATGCTGTTTATAGCCAGTTGCACATTAGAAGTCTAAAGTTGGCAGAAGGTGAGCTGATTAAATGTACACAATGTTCTGGAGTAGTGGATTGCATAACTTGAGTATGATGCAATTTAAATGACAATCAAACCCTTGCCAGGACCTGCCTGAGTCTGATGTTGCAGCACAACTGCTTTTCTCACCAGGTGAGAATGCAAAACTACAGGCACTTCTTGATCCATAAAACTGCCTGCTTGAGAAGCAAATCAGCACCCTGACCTCATATGTCTGGCACCACATTAAAGAGAACTCTCTGCCTCTCATTTACAAGTACACTGAGAACATAAAAGGCAGGGGCTGGTGATGGGATGTTTGGGATGCAGTGTGTGAAGACACCAGACACTAAAGTATATGAGAATAACTGACAGCTAAACTAAGCGCTACTGGACTCATGACACAGGACACTCCTTACACTAACTGCCATCCACCCTCTAGACCTTGGTTTTGCTGTTTACTCAGTTGGAAGGAACAACTTTGACGCAAATGCAAATAGCGTTCTTGTTTGATTATCACTCTCCGCTCATTAAGAGTTTACAAATTGACGCTTACTGAAGTACGTAACTCAGTCAAAGGAGGAAACCTTTTGAGGCTTTTCCACTGCACTGTGTTTGTGTTTGAGTTTGGAGGGCAGTACCATCACTGCAGTTGACGTAGGGCTACGTTTGTGTATGTTTTCATATTGGACACAAGACTGTATTTACATTTGACACAGTTGTAATGGCTGCATTCATGTGACTGCAGAAAGAGCTTAGTGCCGATGAATGCACTGAAATAACCTGAGCCAAGAAAGTCTTTGTGCCCACTTCGTACCAAGGCTAGGGATAAAGACTGAGTTTAACCCAATTGCTATATAGATTTTGGCTAAGGCTGGAGTAGTCACACACACCAGACTAGGTTTTGTCAGTAATCCTGACTACCAAATACCTAGTTTTACAGGAAACAGCCATTTAACTCATGGTCCTGACTTCCACAGACCTTCAAAAATCTTATTGTTTCACAGCGTTCCAAATCTTATTTTGTTGTCAAAAGTGCAGACAATCAAATTGGAACAATTTATAATTGTAAAGTAGCTGATATCTTCTTTATACAGAGTCATATTGTTGTGCTATTTTACTTTATTATGCAGATCAGCCACTACTTGCTGTTAACTCACCATCAATATTAGCCCAGTTATATAATATTTATTATAACCCAATTGCTACTATAAATATGTTTTCAGCTTTCCAGAACCATACAACAATAGGTCTATGCATCAGGGCAATTATTTGCCCTCAGGCAATAGTACTTTTTCCCCCAACTCATGATTGGATAGCACTAAGTGGCTGCTGCATGCAATTTGCATAACGTTGGCACTGGTCCATTTTTTTCCTTGCTGCTTAGAAAACCCCCAACCCCTTACGTTTTTTTTTTTTTCATTGAATATGACCGGGTGCACGCAGGACAACTCCATTCTTACAAATATCACAATTGCATATAGAAGCATATAGAAATTCAAGAACCCATCATGCATTTCAGAGTTTTCAAATTCTTTTTTTATTCTCTATATATTTATTCGATATACTGACTCGGTAGCTCAGTGGAGAGACACATTTCAGTTGCATAAATTCTTTCTCTCCTGAATTCTTTCACACTTCTGCTGTAAAAAACACAAATTCAATTAGGGAATTCTATGTCTGACACTCCATCACATACATTACACTGTAATTGAACATGAAGACAGAGAGAGGTGTTGATCTGTGCTGATGGATTCCAAGAGCCAGACATTCCACACAGATCTTGGGAAAGTTCAGAAACTTCCTACTTTCCCTAGGTCATTACCTCCATCCCTGAGGAGCACTGGCTAACAGCATACCGACTATCAACACGGGGCCCAGCACAAATGAGAAGCGCTCCATAAACTGGACAAAACAAAGAAAAATTGCACCAGAAAATAGCTTTAATCGAATATCTAATGACATTATTCTCCCACTCTGTAATAGCCATGGGTCACATCTTTACAGCTTTTTGTCTGCTTTAATGAGTTTCTCTGACATTATTTAATGGAACAATTACTCTAAAACACAGAGGCCTTATTATGTTGGAGGTAGATTATTTGAAAAAGATTAATGGTAGGCAAACTTAAAACAGAACATCCAATGAGTCTTAAAAGCCTTTTATGTTGTAGCTATTCCTACATGGGGATATATATATCATATTATATATTTATTTATTTTAGATTTATTTTAACAGATTTATTTTATCCTTTCATTACATGTTGAAATTAGACATGGGCATCACTGTCCATTTGTTGAAGCTGGAAAAAATAAATAGTATATAAATAAAATCACACATTTCAAGTATGTGCTGAGCTTGAGCGAACAGAAGGAAAGAGATTAGATTAAGAATTTCACCCCCGCCAAGACAAGCTAATATTATATCCCCTAAACTCCCTAAGTAGAGGACTAATTGTAGGCCCTTTTTTAGTGCCAAGCTCTGTCTGTAACCCCTCTAACCTCACTAACCTCACTAACCTCTCTGACTGTTTCCTGGTAAGCCCCCAGGAGAGAACTGAAACCGCAACAGTATCTGTGCACACAGATCAAAAGGATCAGTACAGGTGCTTTGATCGCACTGCTGAAAGAAGAGCATCTAAATGACGAAAGAAAAGAGGAGGAAAAGAAAAGAAAAGAACAAAGTCTTTGATGCCAGCCTTGTGAAAAACGAGTTTCAAAATCTGGATGTGGGTGTGCGGTGTGCCTGGTTGACTCATTGAGCAGGTGTGGCTGGAGGTCTTCACGCCGAATGCTCTTCATATACCAAATGGCTTCAAAACAAAATCACCTGCGCTTACTATACGGCTGCAAAACAATGCCAAAGCCATGACTCCGTTCCCAAAGGAAAAGACGCATTGTGTGTGTGTGTGTGTGTACTTACAAGTGACTGGTATGTTTAAGGTCACTTCTGATAGCACTAACCTCAGTGTAAAGTGTGTACTCTGCCATATCAAACACTTCATAATCCTGTAATATATATTAATGACTGTGGAAGCAAGCTTGCAGGAACTTCTTTTTCCACAATGCGTCTTTGTCCTCCAGACGCTGTGCCCTTGAGGAATGGAGAGTGGGCTTTTTGCAAGGGTAATATGATCACTGAAACTAGTGGGTTTTCAAAGAACGCATTATACAACCTCATCATTTACATAATCCAGAATATCACCTCGAATCACCAACAGATACTCTATGGTAGCACTCGCAGAAATATAAATATGAGATATCCTGACCTAAGCTGAGTAAGGTTGTGAAGTTGGAATTCAAAACACAGCCTTATACTAAGGTCATGATAGTTATAATATACTGTAAATGTCACTTTGAGCCAAGTATTATTTCTTCAGAGACAGAGCTGTTATTTATTCATAGACAGAAGTGGCAGCACTATCAGCCAGTCTAGAACAGTTTGTTCATGTAGTGATACGGACTTTCATGAGAAACGTTTTAAATCTTTCAAAACGTCACAGAATTTCAAGGATGAAAGAGAAATTTGATCATTTCAGTCTGAAATAAATTTTGAAGCTTTGAATAGACGTAAAGCGTCATTTCAGAGTAGCCCATTTATGTTACTAAAGCTAATATATGATTGAGTTTTTGTCATAAACACACATGCAGGTAGGGCAAACTATAATACATAAAAGGCATAAAAAGAACACTATAAAAATTTGCGATATAAATTATATATGCCTATTGAGTGACTTAGAAAGTGCAGCTGGTAATGACACACAAAATGTGGTGCATGGAAAACTCCTGTCATCCCAAGCAAGTGGTACACAAAATATATATACACAATCATAGACTGATAACCAGTGCTCTGAATGTCAAGGTGTTCTCAGCTGGAAATATAAACTTCTGATAAGCCCAATCATGCATTTTGTTATTTTTGACATTTTTTTTCCAAAGTGGTAAAGAGGTAAAAAAAAAAGGGGGGGGGGGGTTTAGATGGAAAACTGTGTCTGTCAAACTCGCCAGGTCAAGGCCTCTTACTAAAGGGGTTGTGACTAAACAGAGGGTAGAGCTCAGCAAACCAATTACAATCTGCCAAATAGGGGGAGGGACACATGTCCATCGATAGTGCCATTATTTTTAGGCTACTGAAGGGAAGTAGGGCAAGTTTGCTTGGTGCGTGTATAGTGCCAAATAGAGAAAAAAAATGCAACTGCCAGCTATTTTTGTGGGGTTAATATAATACTTCAAGATAGATTAGAGCGAGCAGAATTAGAGAACACTAAAATTAACCCTCACAAAAATAATACTGGAGTTTTGGAAATGTTAAGAGCACATCTGAAAAAACATTAATATAATGTTAATATAATTAGTATTAATTAATATAATATTAAACTAAATATTAAACACTCGGATGAAATTTGCTACAGTATATAACTGCTACAGAGTATAATTGGGAGACAAAGAAATGTCCCATATGGCACAGCAATATATTTCAAACTATGTATATTTTTCAAAATATACACAAGTATTTAAAATCAGCACATTGTTTAGATTGTGTACATTTCCTTTGTAGGAAAATATCTGTAAAGATATGTGAATATATTCAATCATAATTAAACATATTAATACTGCATTTCTGTACCACTACACAGGGTCATGGGGAAACTAGTGTCTATCCCATGGGACTCAGGGCGTAAGGCAGATAACAGCAATGCAAGACACATTTGCACACACACTATAGACAATATAGAGATGCCATTCAGCCTAAAATGCATGGGGGAGGAAACCAGAGAACCCTGAGGAAACCCCCAAAGCACAGATAGAACATGCAACTTCATACACACATTGCAAAGGTGGGAATCAACCTCACCGGTGTGTTTTCTGAATCTTTTTTGATATGCATTATAGTTTTCTTACCAACAATTTAATTGATTTGATTTCACAGATTCATTCATTATCATTTCAAACAAAAGGATGAATCTAGACCCATATCTATTCTAACACTGCCAGATGCCAGACTTACTGCCAGGAAGAGTCATAAAAAATGTCACAGAGAGACTGATGTTTTTAAGATAATTTTTATCTGCTGATTTGTCTTTATGTTTTAGACTGTTGCCTTGCTGTAAACCCATGATTTGTCTTTATGTTTTAGATTGTTGCCTCGCTGTAAACCCATGATTTGTCTTTATGTTTTAGATTGTTGCCTCGCTGTAAACCCATGATTTGTCTTTATGTTTTGTACATAAATTTGAAAATTAAAGTGCTTTTTTTATTTTATTATTTCACACATAATACATCAAATGTAATGTGATTATTGTGGAACACTTACTGAAGAATGGTTCTTAACAATACAAAAAGTAAAGTGTTTCTAAAGGAATGAGCAAAATGGAAGTGTGTGAGAAAAAGAAAGAGTGAGGAGAGAGAGAGAGAGAGAGAGAGAGAGAGAGAGAGAGAGAGCACATGAGGCTTTAACAGGTGTTGTTTTTTGAAGAGGGGATCCCATACTTCTAAAGAGAGAAGATAATTAACACCTCTGCAGTTACCATGCCAACCTGCCAGTCGGAATGTTTCACGACATAATTAGCCCGGGTTTGAGCCACAGTAATTACTGAGCACACGGTTCATCTGCCCTCCATACGGTGCAGCACGCACACACAGCATGCATCTCCATATTCTGTGGAAGGACATGAGATGAAACTTAGAAGGTTAAACATCAAGCTATGGATATAGAGCAATTGTGCTCGAGCCACATGACAGCTGTTTGGCCTAAACAACCCTTGCATCTCCAAAATACCTGTAAATACAAATTATGGTAATTATCTGCTCATTTAAAAGTTTTTCTTTCTTTCTTTTTTTCTTTCTTTCTTTTTTTCTTTCTGTCTTTCTGTCTTTCTTTCTTTCTTTCTTGCTTGCTTGCTTGCCTTCCTTTTCTTTTCTTTCCACCCTGACATGAATAGGAAAGGCACCATGTAATTCTCTCTAGACTGCAACTAATAAAAAAATGAAATATAAAACTCCACCAATTACTATTTTTATTATTTATACCCTGCCAAAGTTGTTAAACATGCAAGCACAAGCCAAAGAACAATGGCATAATGTTGTACATACAGTACTGAGATACAGTATGTCCCACACGCCAAGTGTAGCATTGCAGCCAGTGTGTGACATAATCAGATTTCTGTGGATGCTAATGAATATCCACTTTAAGGGGATAATGGATTGCTAGTCTATTCTGTCCTTAAGGTCAGCTGGTATTTTTTTTTTTTTACATTGTAACTGACTCAAATAGCACAACACTTTTACTTTGTGACATTTCGTATTCAGCCAGTGCCAAACATAACCATGGAAGAAGACCTTGAGAACAGCCAACAGGAACATTGGGTTCTCAACGCAGTTTTATGGGTATTATGAGCTTTTCCATTAAAGGATAAAATGAATGTGCTTTAAATCTGAAAATAATCTTGCGTCGAAATGCATGAGAGAGAGAGAGAGAGAGAGAGAGAGAGATGATTTTGAAGAGTAAATTTATAGTGACTTCTGTCAATGAAAAGATTTGCTCTGAGGGCTTTATGTGGTTCTTTTTGTCTCACACACACCCTGCTTGGAAATTCAGAAAGCTCACTAACTAGCATTCCCGTGAAGTAACAAATGCATATGTTTTGGGTGCATGGATTTCAGAAAGAACACTGCGGAAATTAAGAAAGGGGTGTGTTTGTTTGGATTTCCAGTCAACGACTATACCTTTAATCTGTGAGTTCTGATGCTGAAAATAGTTTAGAGTCTGAAATGATTACCTTCCGTAAAGCATTCATCATGAGCTCTGTTTACTTTGGATGAGTCAACAATGCAGGAAACATACCACTTATAGTCTTTACACACGTGTACATTTCCACAATATGGAGTGGGAGAGTCATATTTTGACGATTATGCAGGGTAAATGAATCATATATGTTTTGAAACTGCTAATTCACGTGGACCGGAATGACTCATTAGCATTTTTTTGTGTAAATTACATGGAGCCAGGTTGGGTCACATGCCAGCCATGTTGAAACTATAGCCTAAGCATCACCTCCAAGATCGTGTAATTATATCAAGAACGCAATTATTCAATTGTTTTTTTTTTTCACTTTCTAAACATTGCTATAAGACCCAGGTCATGCTGATACTAAATGTGCAGCCACTTAATATCTATATCAGTAATTGTTTTGTGAGTGTAGCTGATAGGTGCGGAAGGTGACTGTAAAGAAATTATTTTGCCATCTTTAATGTATCCTATTTCAGGTGAACTGCAATTCCTTTGCCGTAAGATCATCAGTTTGTGTGAGCTTTAAGGTAAGCCAACAGAGCTGAAATAAATCAATAGCAATTTGGATTTGACCAGTGAGTGACACCTGAGATTCAATAATCATGCAAAGATCAATACCTTTCCAGATGGTCTGATGGTATCTATGCTGACTGTGTTTAACCACAGCTCACAGCTCAGTTTGTGACTGACGAATGATGTCAACTGATTTTACACTGGTAATCAAAATCAAGACAGTATGCGATAATTAGTATTTGACAATGATGATGATGATGATGATGATACCAAAGCATGTAAACTAGCTTAATTTGTATCAAATATGTGTTGGTTACGTTACTTCTACATACGGCATACTGTACATAATGTGTATTTAATATGTAAAGTATACAGGAATATAACTGTATGCAGATTATTCAGAATGAACATATTATATGATCTAAATGGATACAATTGTGGAAATACAATTAAATAAATGTTAAAACATCGCATGCATGTACAAACAAAATAATAACAGCATGAACAGAATTGAATAAACTCCTCTATAGTTGAGGTCAGTTATGAATTCTAAGGATATAGATATGGTTGAAGAAGTGCCAGAGCTAGGATTCACAGACCATGCTGACAGTGCTGGCTTTTCTACCTGTCAGTGTTTTCTAGTATTCCTGGGGGCATGTTTCATTTAATTTGAAACAATCCTTTAAAATAATAATCCTTTGAGCATGTTCACTTTGTGTTTGAAAACAAATACATATAATTGGAACTGATACATATACAACTTGAGGCATTGTGTTACACCCCTAATTTGTGTACATTGCATAAGATTATACTGTCTTTTGTCCTTGTGTGAGTGGAAGCTCATAAAATGTGATGGCTGCTAGATGGCAGAAGTAGCTACTATGTGATAAGAGAACTGTAGATAATAGATGGACACTTGCAACTACTTATGCTGGGCTGGAAAAAAAAGTGTAAGGAAATGAATACACTGGTTTTCCTAGTTTTCATCTAGGAACAAATACTACTATAATTGCATGGCTATGGCTAAAACAATCTTTTTGTGTACAATGACTCAGCTATGATTACAAATGACTCAGACTAGGGATTTAATCATTAATGAGTTGGTACTGGACTTGGATAAGAGTACAAATGACTCACACTTCCATTTTGCTTGTGACTTGACACAAACCCAAGACATTACTAAAGCAGACCTGTATGTTCATAAGGTTAGAAACTACCCTTTACACCTTTGGTCTCTTCACTATTTCTAATATTAGAATTGTGACTTTGGTAGTCAAGTGCACATTTTGACTTTTCACAAACAAAGGTGTGAGAAGACTGCGTTGAAATACTAAGAAAACAAGAATTCCATATCGAATTGCCATAATGTCAATAAATAAAGACATGCCCCAGAGGGATCTTAAATGGCCATTACATTGTTTTCCTTCATTATGTCAATACTACAGGATCAGAGCTAATGTCACATCAAACCAGAACAATGTGGTTAACTTGCAGGACTGGCAAGTGGCTATCAAAGGCCTCCATAACAAACAATGAGGGAACAAAAGTGACATGTAGATGTGTAGACATATGCAAAACATCTGCACTGCTGGCCACATCATCAGGGAGCAAGAGTTCAGTTGAAAACATCTGGGGTTGATGTCAGCCTAGAAAAATGCATAGTCAATAAAAAATCATTGAGTCTACAGTGCTTGTTTATTGAAGGTTAGGTGACAGGTCAGCCAGGAACCCTGTGACATGGCTGTGTGACTGAGATAGGTCATGATAGTACTGAACAGGAACATTTTACAACAAACCTGCTCCCTGTTCCAAGAGAAACAGGACGTGAACGGAATCCCCTTCTTCGGCTTGTAACACACAGAGAGGAAAATATGAACAGAGCAAATTCTGTTTCTGTGTTTGCATTTGGAAAAATCTGAGTCAGTCTTGCTGAGTAAGTCTAAGGTCTTGTTCAATCCTAGTAAGAGACACTGTTATTCTTATTACTTACTGTTATCTTAAGACACAAAATGAACTGTAATACATGTGAGGCTAGCTAAATAATATACACCCACAACCTGCTTCATGCTAATAATCTGATTCACAAAAGTTCCACAGTTTAATGACAAGTAGCTGCCACCAGATCCAGGTTTGGGTCAAGTACAGAACACAATCCCTACTTCATGCAGGTTGTGTAGTGTGTAGTGAGGTAACAAAGTCAGAGAATGGACTAAAATGGTGAAATTGGGTTTTCTTTGTTTTAGGTTTGAATTAAGTTTGAAACATGAGCTTTCCTGGCATGTTCTGTCTCTTCCTACAACACTGATATAAAGCAGACGGAGCAGAGGACAGTCTAGCAAACGTGTATGGCCTGACACAACTGTTTTCATTTAGAAGTGGAAGCCCTGTAAAATGGAGTTAGTGGAAAGTTTGGGTCTCAGCAAGGAAGATGAAAGGAATCCAAAGGGAGGGTGTCATGTGAAATGTGCAACACTCCAGCTGAATCTGTGGGTGTCCTATAACACTACAGGGGCTCTGTCAGGTCATACGTGGCAGTGGGATGTGCTGAGTTGGCCCGGTGGGCTTCGGTAAGATTCTGCATCTTGCAGCAACTTCCCAGCTTTCTAATAACCTTAAGCCATACTAATAGGGATGAGTATATATCGTAGCACCCCTGAAGTGTTAAGCAGCCCTGATCGTGCAGAAAAGTGAGCAACAGGACTCATTTTTAGGTGGCGAACCATGTAAATACAGGACACTTTAACACCCCAGAGTTCACTTCAGCATTGTGAGTATGGCATTTTTGAAATGGAGTCATAGGCAGTATTAATAAAGATACTAATGGCAAGATCCAAGTATGATAGTGGTGATCTCAGCAAAACCATGATGTATTTGTTCTTCATTTATTGGATAGTCGATATTTACAATGTCCTTACAAGCAATCAAATGCATGTAGCGAAAGTGCAGAGCTCTCAGAAAGAGAGAAAATGTTCTAATGAACAGTTACGAAACATGGGCGGATTATCGGTGAGCAGACCTGACAGCGCCATGTGACATTAGGTTCCGATAGTAATCCCATGGATTTAAGTTTGACCTGAACCTGACCCTCTTATACACACAGCCAGGTACACATAAACAACATGAATAATTAGCATTGTGAATTTTACTATAACATTTCATAGTTTATTGAAGCTATGCTATAAAGACATTGCTCAGTATTGCCCATGTTAAGTGTGTGCCTGAGCAGTATCATATTACAGTGCCATCTTGAAAGATGACTCAGTGTGTCTTCTCTCCTAAAGCCACTTGAGATCAGTTCCAAGCAGAAGCTGGTTCATTGGTTCCAGGAGGACGAGCTTGGAAAAGGTTCTCTCACTCACCCAAATGATGTGGCTGTGAAGGCTAAAAAGAGAGCTGCATGCCCTGACTTTGATGTGGCCACAGTCCACGATTTGTGTGGTTTCATGGTTTTTGTTCTTACCCATAAAAAGGGTACAAGAAATTACAGAGGTAAAGTACTGCTAGACCCTTATCAAACCATTTCAGCTCAACTGGGGCATTTCATAAAGCAGTAATTAGAGTGAAAAGAAAATATCAAGCATCCCAGGAATCCCAGAGAATTGATGGTGGACAGTTAGGAGCTTCCCGCAAACCTTCCTCAAGCCAGATCAAGGGCCTTGGCTATATAAATAAAGAAATGACCATTACATTACCATGAATGCCTTGAACATCCCACATCATTCATGTCCAAACGGAGAGATGATGGACCAGCTGTACATGCTACAGATGTTAAGCATGCTTTCTGGATGAGTGTAGCTGGTCCAAATGTCTAAAAATAAAGAAATTAAATAAATAAATAAACAAATAAAAGACTGGTTTCCCACATGATTGTAATGGCAGGAATCCAGTTCTGTTCCCAGAGCCAACAGGAAATAAACTGCATTACTATTACAAATAAATAATCAATGCCCTGTCATTAACTGCCTGTTTGTGAGCCATGAAAATGGCCTACAAACAGTGCCACATGTAAATAGCTTGCCAATATGACTTCTGATGTATTTAATGAAGTTAGTAATCACATTTATGTTACAAACTGTAAAAGAATGAAAATTCCCTTTTGCTTTTCTACTTTAGTTAAACAAGAAAGAGAAAGAGCTTTCAATGGCACATCTCAAATGTAAAGGTATCTCAGTCCTTAACTATTCTTTAGCTGAGTCTGTAAAGCCAACACACCAAAAGTTAAGGTGTACTCAAGAGCATGTTTAACATTTACATAATTCTACTGAATGGGGAGATAAGGCTCACGCACAGCCTCTGATCTTGTTCTCTATGTGTCCCTTTGCCCTTCAGTGTATACACTGCTTATCGTAAAAGCTATGATAAAAAAGAGGCCATGTGCACACTTTACAAATACAACGCAAGGTCACCACAACCAAAAAAAAAAAAAAGTACATCAAACATTTTGGACAAGTTAGAATGATTTGAGTCTTTAGTGTTTTCTAAAGTCATAAGTAATGTCGTGATCATATTTTAACTTCGGAGTTGCATGAGTAGGATGTCAAGGAATATTTACAATCCATAATTCAAGGTGTAATCTGATGATGATCCTTGTAGCAAATTGCACCTCCGTCGACACAGCCTGCCTACTCTATGCATGATAATAAACCACAAGGTGATATATTGTTTTACTTTGGCACGACAATATTCAGCATAACACAAAGTGCGGGAATGGAAATATAAAGATGGACCTTGTGCCTGTGTTTTAGTATGAGCAACTTTAAGCATGTGGATACAGACCAGCCCTCATTCTGCGTAATGTGCCATACTGATCAAACCAAGGTGTGTCAGGCTCACATCCTGGAGTATATTTCTTTCCTAACACGTCAGATTCAGTCCACTGATTACTTGGCAATCTGCTAGTAAGCGTAATAAGGTGAGTTAAATGAGGCAAATGTAAAATGTAATGCTATGTCCCTTTACAAGTATAATCCAACAGCTTTGCTCTGTTGTGGTGAGAAATTGACAGGTAAAACAACAACAACAACAACTAATAAACAAAAACATTGTTTTTATTAACCCTATGGCTCAGCTGACATGAAGTGCATTGAAATTAGCCCCATCTAAAGACAGGATGTCCCTAATACTTAACAGTAATATCTTCACTTATGACCCTGTGGTTTTCTGGGATATTTCTTTCTTTCTTTTTAAATTAAAATGGTGTAAATATTTCACTTATTCGTTGTTTTAGTGCATCATTTTTCAGTAATTATTACTATAATAAACTATACACCGTAGCTCGGTTTGTGCTAGTTTGTGTGTACATGAGAATTGGCGCCGCGCGCAATCCAATTTCTATTTGTGTGTATTTCTCAATTGGCTGAACGGGAAAACTGTATTAATATACGACATTTCATTGGTCGAGCCGTTCCGGTATGCAAATGAGACACACCACGCACCATCCAGACAGTGTTATCATTGAGCGTCGAAGTAGTTCCGACTTATACAACGTTCAAATAAAAAGAAAATGCAAACAAATTGTGTTTAGCTCAAAATATATGCCGCGTGCCGAATTTTTCTATAACAGACTGGCCCATTTTAATGAAGGTAATAATCGCCTCTCTTGTGAGGGTAAAGAATGATTGGGGCGGCGGAGGGATATTGCTCCGTACACGCGTCAAAATATTGCCGTTATAGGAGTAGGATTAGACCCCGCCACAGCTCAGACGCAGCGCAGACAGACTGTGGAGAGCAGGGGTATAAGCAGATACGTCCAAAATCGAGCGGTATTCGCGTTAATGTAACGCCAACTCCTTGGTGTTCAAGGGGACGAGTGTCACCCAGGATTTTACCCATTTGAGGATTGTATTTATTTGAGAGCTGGATTGACTTTTTGGTCGCGTTTTCTCGGAGACGCTGCGCTGCATCGGATCTAACGGATCTATCGTTAACCTCCGCCTCATCTCCGTGTGCCTTCGGTGTGCAGCACAGCTCGTCTTCTGAGAGCGTTTTTTCCCCCTAAACTGGACTTTCTGCTGCGAAAAAATACCTTATAACAGAGGATTTCTTGCCAGCCTCACCTCATGCGCTGAAAATATGCTGCTATCAAAGTTTGGCTCTTTTTCTCACATCTGCAGCCCGAATAGCGTGGACCATTTGCCGGTGAAAATTCAGCTCCAGCCAGGTGAGATTAGCCAGCTTGCTAACGAAATGAAGAAAAAGATAAACACATATTTTGTCCCCGCACGCGTCATTTTAATGTTAGTGTTTGTATGCAAATCCTAGCCAGGTGCTTTGTTTTGGTTTCTGTCTCCTGGCATCACGAGTGCCTCAGTGAATAGTAACTGGCTTCATTCACTAAGCGGTCACGACGTCCATTCCCTCTTTCTACACTGCAGTGTTTCTGCAGTTAAATGACTGATTATGTGCAATAATGCTTCATCTTTTCATTTGCAGTGAAACTGGAGCCAGAGCCGTTTGAGAAGGTCTATCAGGTGGGCTCCGTTTTGGGAAGCGGGGGATTTGGGACGGTTTACGCTGGCAGTCGGATTTCTGACGGTTTACCGGTGAGCAACACACTTACACTTACACATACACAAACGCGCGCGCGCGCACGCCCTGACACAGACACGAGCGCGCGCGCGCGCACTGTACGCATGTACCTTTGCTCTCGTTTCAAAATAAAACTGCATGCGAGCTGTAGGTTTGAATTTCTCCATCATTTTCTTTAGGTCGCAGTTAAACATGTTGCAAAGGAGAGAGTCACAGAATGGGGATCCATTGTAAGTAGTTTTTTTTTTTAATGCCAGAAAGATGTAATTGCACCGGCATGGTCTCTGAAAGAAATGAATAATTATAAACATAAAAAAGAAAAATCAATTTCTCTTCCAGAATGGTGTGATGGTGCCTCTGGAAATTGTGCTGCTGAAAAAAGTAGGTTCCAACTTTCGGGGAGTCATAAAGCTGCTGGACTGGTACGAGAGGCCGGATGGCTGGCTGATCGTCATGGAGAGACCGGAGCTGGTCAAAGACTTGTTTGACTTCATCACGGAGAAGGGTGCCCTGGACGAGGGCACGGCACGCAGCTTTTTCCGCCAGGTATTGGAGGCTGTTCGGCACTGCTACAGCTGCGGCGTCGTGCACAGAGACATCAAAGATGAGAACCTGCTGGTGGACCTGCGCACCGGAGAACTCAAGCTGATTGACTTTGGCTCGGGGGCCATTCTCAAGGACACAGTGTACACCGATTTTGACGGTACGCACAAATGTGTGCAGTTGATTGGTGTGTTTTGTGCTTCTTCTTTTTTTCTTTGTTGTTAATTTATCAAGGGGATTTCTCATGTAGTGGTTTGTTTTTGTATTTGTTTGAGGTGTGGGGTTTTCCCATGCTGTGTTATACAGGTCAGCGTTTCTGCTACGATACGGTCGTTATATTTCATGACGTTTTCCGTTGCTATGAAATGGTTTGGCATGTATGGACACTACTCTCCTAGTAAACATGAAATCAGATCCTTAAATTAAGATTGCCAACATTTCAAAGCTTTAGACGAAGCTTTTTGCTTCATCTCTGGGTGTAAACAGATCGGCTGCCACGTAACAGATGTGTGTTGTGAAACCTGAGAGCTCAGGTCCCGTGACGGCTCACGTTGCTATTTCAGTCTTCGTTTTGTCTCCAAGACACTCCTGCCCTCTGGGGGAGGGCAGGACTGTTGGCTCTTTGGCGCACCAGACAGCTGAGTTATGAGTGATGTGGCCTCGAAACACCCCCCTCAAGCAGCGTTCATTTTTTTCCCCCTCCTCTTTGCTATTCCATGGGCCCTTTAGAATCTCGATAGAGCTCTGCATCAGCAGCAGAGCTGACACTGGCTGAGGGAGGGAGGGGTGTACATAGCCACTATGTGTTTGTGTTCTGTCCTTAAAGCTAACGTATTATTTATTTCTCAATGTGTGTTACAGGTACGAGAGTGTACAGCCCACCAGAGTGGATACGTTTCCATAGATACCATGGCCGCTCAGCCACCGTCTGGTCACTAGGGGTGCTGCTGTATGACATGGTGTGTGGAGATATTCCCTTTGAGCAGGACGAGGAAATCCTCAGAGGACGACTCTATTTCAGACGGAGAATCTCAGCAGGTCTGTACAGTGTTTGTTTGGTATATTCATACTCCATATTCCCACATCTTTTAATAAACAATGCATGATAATAGACCCCAGACATATTCTGTATCCTAAGAGGCACTCTTCTCCCAAATCCTGTCAAACTGCAATGTATATTATTCCTATTTAACATCCTCTAAGCTGCAGTACCTTGTGAGAGGAGTGCCCTGGATATTCTGTTTGGCTGTCATGACTTGGCAAAATAGAGCACTATGTAGTAAATAGGGTGTGGTTGTGGTCATCCAGTTTCGTGCTGCTAGCAGCAAGATGCTAATCCTTCACTTACTGTGTGTTCCAACAGAGTGCCAACACTTGATTAAGTGGTGTTTGTCACTGAGGCCATCAGATAGACCAACTCTGGAGCAGATCTTTGAGCATCCGTGGATGCGTCATGCTGAAGCGTCTAAGACGGAGGAGGGCGACATCCGGCTATGTACCATCAGTACGGACACTTCCAGCATGAGCTCCAGCAAGGAGAGCCTCTGAAAGAAATACCACCTTGCTCTCAAAAAGCGCTGGGACTCAACGGACTATTGATCTGCACCCATGCCTTGTCAGGCTTGCAGATTCCTCTTTTTCTTTTGTAGGGAATCATAATTTATTACAGTTTGCTCTTCCTTTCAATCTTTTTATTTTATTATTATTATTTTTACAATTCATAAAATTTGTTTCCCGTTGGGGAACATTTGCTGTTTGGGCGGACTTACCAGCACACAAATTATTATTATTATTATTATTATTATTATTATTATTATTATTATTATTATTATTATTATTATTTTATTGTTACAAGGCTGGTTTATGCATCTGGCAAGCCTCCTACGCAGATGTGGCTGCTCTCATAGAGCTTGGATAACTTTTTATTTAAATGTCTTAATTTTTGATTTGGAGTGCCTTTTTGAAAGCTGCTGTTTTGGGGCTTTCATCGTTGCTTTGTTGTTTTGTTTGAAAGTTTCCCTTGAGCCGGTTGGGTGGTTACGTGGTGTTTGGTGATTGACCATTGCACATAAACCTCCAGCCAGTTCAAGGGTCTTACAGTGGGGAGGGATTGACCCATAGAAATACTTGAAACGCACACACTCACTGCGTCTCTTTCTAACGCTGCTCAGTCACATTTTAGCCTATATAGGTCGTCTAGAAAAAATAAAACTGTTCTTTTTTTCTTTCTCTGAATGTGTATAAAGATGTAACCGCTGTACCTTCTGAGGGTCTGGAACGCTCCCTCCCCTCAGCTTACTCTTCTGCTCCTCATCCCACTGCTGAAACTACATTAGTCTGTCTCCTGGGTTTTGGGGACCTGGGTGTGAAAATGCACAATCAATGCAATATTCATGAATCCCTTTTTTTTCCTATTTTTTTTTTTAAAGATTAACTTGTACAGTGTTTTTTTTTTTTGTACAGTTTTCTTCTTTGCATTTAATTTATTTGTAACATGTAGACATTCCACACTCTGTGGCTATTTATTTTTTATTTATTGTCATGCTTAAATCCCAAAATTTGCATATCTTTTTATGGCCTTTTGTTTGCATTCCTGTTGTCTTTTTTCTTTTTTTTTTTTTCTTTTTTTTTACATTTGGACAAGAGATTGGTGGATGCACTGAAGCTGTTGTCAATGTAAAAAGGAATAAAAACAAGGTTTACTTAAATTGAAAGAGCGATGAATGTTATTTAACTTCTCTTGGTTGTCATTTTAAAGCAAAAAAAAAAACTCATGTTGTTTTTGGGTCTGTGTAATCTCCCTATAAAATGGAAGTGTTTTGCTGAATTGCGATGGGATGGGGGTAATACCTATCACAGGCTGCACAGGCGTGTGTTAGTTATTCTCTCTATAGTAAAAGTTGTATGAAACCCAATGAAAATCCTATTTTTATACAAGAACATTTCAATTAAACTTTCATTTGTACAGAACACTTGTGGTGTTTCCTTGCCTTCTAATAAGATGATATATTTACAAATCACAAACGTCCCAAAATGTGTTTACTGAACTCTAGTAGGGGGAATGTGAGAGTTTATTAATAATTATACCACACAGAGGTGGAATCATTGATCATATGAAGCTTTTAGTGAGGAGATGGAGAAGGGTGCCCTTAAGGAGAAGTAGTTTGCTCTTTCCAGTTTCTCATTTAAATGACAAGATGCTTCCCTCTTCTAATTTTGGAAAAGAAAAAAAAAGTATTCGCTTCACTTATAATGTAAATGTAAGTGAAGGCAGTCTTGTGGATGTTCCACAATATTGAATGTAACTTTAAATGGATAAAAAGCATGATGTCTTGTTACTTAATAAATAGAACACTGTAATTGTTGGCAAATTGCTGCAGTATAAGAGGAATAAAACAACAACATAATCCACTTTGGGGTGATACTGGTAACTCTGCTTCATCACATCACAGCACAGCACTCCATCATTGATTATTTTCCCATAACAGCATGCCCTGCCGTGCTTTATTTCTTACTGAGCAGGCTCTAATTACTAACCACGACTGTAAATACACATTTTTTCCCTCTTTGTGATCAAAGAAAACTGAAACATTCAGTTGTGCCAGCAGACACAATTTAACAGAATGGCTTTCCATCTTTTTTGCTACCACAACACAAGCAGCTGAAATATTAGTGCGACTAGTAAAGTACATGAGCCCCAATATTCCAGGAACAGTGGCTCAGATGAGTGTATGCTGCCCTCTCTGGTCATCAAGCTATATGAAGCTGCTTTTAGTGGGCTATGCAAGGTGCTCATGGGTCATGTACTGTGTGATCACCCTTACATATATATATATATATATATATATATATATAAGACTGGACATTTAAATTTAATGTGTTTTAAAATCCTCAATAACTCAAAAAGCCTATAGATAATATTACAGTGTCTGTACTAATAAAATAAAAAAAATAAAAAAAATAAATAAATACATTCATAATAATAATAATAATAATAATAATGATAAAAATAATAATGTCTATGTAGGTGTAAGGCCTAGCCTGTGACAACTCAATTGCTCTAATAAATATTATTGTACATGTAACAATAATGCTTATCAAATAAATTTCTATTGAGAGGGTCTGTGAAGTTGGCTGGCTAAATTCCTACTGGAAAATGTAAATTAGTTTACATTTAATAATGTAGAAGTCATTCACACCAGCTTGGCTTTATCTGCAATCAACCTGGAGGCATTTCTTAGAAACAAAAAAATTTAAAATAATTGTTAGTTACTATGATGATAAAGGTTGATTGATACATAGATTTAAATGCAACGATTGAAATTAATTGAACCAATAATCATAAACCGATTATTAAAAGAAAAAAAAGAAGAAGGAAAAACAACAGTTGTGGAAAAATTATTTCATGTTTTTAAACTGATGCTTATTGAATTTAATAGGCAAAAGGTGATTCACGCATAAGTGTGACTGGTCTTTACTTTATCATTATTCCCAAATTAATGCGGGCTCTAGTCTAAATTCTGAACAAAGTTGATCACGTATTGATCAAACTAATCATATCATAGCAGATTCAGTGCTATCTGAAATTTGGATTCAGTTATTGAAATGAAATAGTGTTGTATTGTTTGGAATCCTGGGGTTTTTACACCCGTTAATACACAGCTTGCCCAAATACAATTAATGAGCTTGAAAAACAAATAAAGGTTTAAATGCGCAGTCCTCACACTAGGATGTAGCTAGATGAAACTAATTTGAAAATGTAAATGTTTATAAAAGCATATTTTAACACACAGAACACTGAACCTTCTTTAGCTTCTTCGCCATGATACTGTATCATCACTAAATAAACAGTGGCAATATCTTCTTTAATGTATTTTATTTTATCACCACAGGGCCCTAGCATGGTGATGACATCTGTCTCCAAATTGCATCTTGGGTAAACTGTATGGCCTTAAAGGCCCCCTTAGGCTTTTGACATGTAAATGGACATGTTATCTTAATCAGGCCTTCTGTTAAGGCAGCGCATGATCTTTGCATCTGCCTCTCCATAAACCCGCCTTGAAACCCAGAGAGCATATGCCTCTCTGTTTCTCTTGCTGTTTCTCTTATCAGAGGGTTGTCTTGTGTCATAAATCCGTCCTCCTTAATTGGAAGAAGACCAAAGGAAAAGAGCATGGAATTAAATCTGTAAAATGCTTTCTGTCCCCTGTGCTATAAGCCAAACCACCAGTTTCACCAGATACACTTTATCGCCATTATCTTATTTATTTATTTTTTTTAACAAGGTGATTAGAAATAGAATCAGCCATAAACATAAACTAGCAATCAACCCTAAATGCACTTAGCGGCCACATTGAAGCAAAAAAAAAAAAAAAAATCATGGCAATTAAGGGACATCAGTGATTTTCTGTCTTGCCTCCGAGTGTGAATGTTAAATGAGTGACAGCTTGAGTGCTGGCGTGTGCTCAGTGATAACTGAATGCAGATCAAGGCCTGAGCTGGCACAGTTGGCGCTCTGTGCCACTCGGTGCTAACATCACACTGACAACCTGACAGACAAGGAGGAGGGTGCCAGATGAGCATGTGGACCTTCAGAGCTCACAGACTGAGAGGTGGGTGGCACACGGGCAGACAGAAACGCCATCAGTGTGAAACAAGGACAGAGAAAATGCATGCAAGAGAAGAGGAGAGAAAATTGAAAATCTGCTGCCAACGACTGGACTTTGTTTAGCTCATATTTCTGCTCTATAACTGATGCCTACCAGAGATAGATCATATTTAGCATTACCGTTACTTCATGATTAACAGAATGAGCTAGGATTTTACCCAGAAGCTTTCAAAGTACTGATGCAATGCCTAAACACACGGATTGAGATAACATATCATTTCTTTTCTTCTCTTATTTTCTTCTTCCATTCAGTTCCCACTCTCTAGCCAGCTCTCCTCATGACACAACAGATACCAAATGGAGCTAAGAATGTGAAGCATGGCACTAGCCTGTTGCTCACTCAGTGTAAAAGTTCTATCTGCCCTCTTCCGCATACATGAGCTCATACATGTCCATGACTGGTTACTGTGACTGACAGCTGAGAGAGATAGAGAGAGTAATGCCACTCCTCCCTATCAGAAAACACGTCCAATTTTGCTCCTTTGGCTCCTGGCCATGGTTGAATGTGACATTGTTGGGATTTGAACTCCTGACCCCCAATTATAGCTTTTTGTATTGTGCAAACTGAGCATAAGACATAAAGTTCTGACCTTCAGTAAAGACATAGCAGATACAATGTTCTTTTTTTTTTTTATAGATTTAAGCATATTTTGGTGTAAAATATCTCACATAAAGGCTACAGAATAACACTCTAATAATACTATTTCTGCTATTATTTAGTGAACACAGAGAGTGATCTATTTTAATAATTAGGCTGTTGTAATCAGGAGAGCTCAAAGCCAGGCCAGTAAACGTTTAGCCTAAAATTACAGCAAAATCATCTTGGTCTTCCAGCATTCACATAAAGCTAGTGTGTCTGTGAAATGAAATATGACATATATTCCTCAAAAAGGCATGTTGTTTGATATGAACAGCCCTAATCATTCAACTACATTTGAATGAGTACTTCTAATACCCTGCTACTTTATTTTTCCAGCACCAATCAGAAACAATCTGTAACTAACAGCCATCAATCCAGCAAATAGTGAAAATGGAAAGCGGTATGGAAAGCCAGGAAACAGTGATCATTACATTGTTATTCCCTGCTGTTTTTGTGAGTCGGTGTGCTCTGACTTCATGTTCCTTCTTGCCATGGCTTCAGTTCCTTACATCACTTCATCATCATTTCCATAGCCAGCTCACCTGGCTTATGAGTGAAGGTGAGTGAAGGAGCTCATTGTTCTTATGCACAGAAGCAGACAGAACATTGTGTGTGTGTGTGTGTGTGTATGCTGCAAACATAAAAAGGCAATGAATGGATGTGAAAGGGAGAGTGACGAGGCCGGTCACAAAGGCCTGACCACGCACCACAAACTTAGTTTACTCCTGTTGCCAGGTGCTCCTTCAAAACAAAAACAACAGTGTGTAGGCTGTCAAGAGAAATACTAATAATAAGCTAGTGATGGACAGTGACACAAACATGAGTGTGTACATCACTTAAGCCAGTCTGGTGGATGTGGGCACTAATATGCATTTCATCAAGCTTCGGTTTTGTCCAGAGTTGTTTTACTATCATCACCATAGGAAATATGTTGGCTTATTTGTTTTTCCGGAAAGTCCATGTGACATCAGGATGGGCAGAAAATATGAATAAAATTCCCTTTATTAAAATTACATTCACTGAATTTGTGTAGTACTTTCAACAATAGATACAGCTTGGTGTAGGGTATAGTGGAGAGTACAGCATAGAGTATGGTGGTGTATAATGGAAGTATAGATTATAGTATATAGTGTAAATTATAGCATAAAGTATAATGTATACTGTAGAATATAGAGTATAGTGTAGAGTACAGCCTGTAGTGTAGATTATAGTGTATAATATAGAGTATAGTGTAGAGTACAGCCTGTAGCGTAGATTATAGTGTATAATATAGAGTATAGTGTAGAGTACAGTCTGTAGCGTAGATTATAGTGTATAATATAGAGTATAGTGTAGAGTACAGTCTGTAGCATAGATTATAGTGTATAATATAGAGTATAGTGTAGAGTACAGTCTGTAGTGTAGATTATAGTGTATAATATAGAGTATAGTGTAGAGTACAGTCTGTAGTGTAGATTATAGTGTATAATATAGAGTATAGTGTAGAGTACAGTCTGTAGTGTAGATTATAGTGTATAATATAGAGTATAGTGTAGAGTACAGCCTGTAGTGTAGATTATAGTGTATAATATAGAGTATAGTGTAGAGTACAGCCTGTAGCGTAGATTATAGTGTATAATATAGAGTATAGTGTAGAGTACAGTCTGTAGCGTAGATTATAGTGTATAATATAGAGTATAGTGTAGAGTACAGTCTGTAGTGTAGATTATAGTGTATAATATAGAGTATAGTGTAGAGTACAGCCTGTAGTGTAGATTATAGTGTATAATATAGAGTATAATGTAGAGTACAGTCTGTAGTGTAGATTATAGTGTATAATATAGAGTATAGTGTAGAGTACAGCCTGTAGCGTAGATTATAGTGTATAATATAGAGTATAGTGTAGAGTACAGCCTGTAGCGTAGATTATAGTGTATAATATAGAGTATAGTGTAGAGTACAGCCTGTAGCGTAGATTATAGTGTATAATATAGAGTATAGTGTAGAGTACAGTCTGTAGTGTAGATTATAGTGTATAATATAGAGTATAGTGTAGAGTACAGTCTGTAGTGTAGATTATAGTGTATAATATAGAGTATAGTGTAGAGTACAGTCTGTAGTGTAGATTATAGTGTATAATATAGAGTATAGTGTAGAGTACAGCCTGTAGTGTAGATTATAGTGTATAATATAGAGTATAGTGTAGAGTACAGCCTGTAGTGTAGATTATAGTGTATAATATAGAGTATAGTGTAGAGTACAGTCTGTAGTGTAGATTATAGTGTATAATATAGAGTATAGTGTAGAGTACAGCCTGTAGTGTAGATTATAGTGTATAATATAGAGTATAGTGTAGAGTACAGCCTGTAGCGTAGATTATAGTGTATAATATAGAGTATAGTGTAGAGTACAGCCTGTAGTGTAGATTATAGTGTATAATATAGAGTATAGTGTAGAGTACAGCCTGTAGCGTAGATTATAGTGTATAATATAGAGTATAGTGTAGAGTACAGTCTGTAGTGTAGATTATAGTGTATAATATAGAGTATAGTGTAGAGTACAGCCTGTAGCGTAGATTATAGTGTATAATATAGAGTATAGTGTAGAGTACAGCCTGTAGCGTAGATTATAGTGTATAATATAGAGTATAGTGTAGAGTACAGTCTGTAGCGTAGATTATAGTGTATAATATAGAGTATAGTGTAGAGTACAGTCTGTAGTGTAGATTATAGTGTATAATATAGAGTATAGTGTAGAGTACAGTCTGTAGTGTAGATTATAGTGTATAATATAGAGTATAGTGTAGAGTACAGTCTGTAGTGTAGATTATAGTGTATAATATAGAGTATAGTGTAGAGTACAGCCTGTAGTGTAGATTATAGTGTATAATATAGAGTATAGTGTAGAGTACAGTCTGTAGCGTAGATTATATTGTATAATATAGAGTATAGTGTAGAGTACAGCCTGTAGCGTAGATTATAGTGTATAATATAGAGTATAGTGTAGAGTACAGTCTGTAGTGTAGATTATAGTGTATAATATAGAGTATAGTGTAGAGTACAGCCTGTAGTGTAGATTATAGTGTATAATATAGAGTATAGTGTAGAGTACAGTCTGTAGTGTAGATTATAGTGTATAATATAGAGTATAGTGTAGAGTACAGCCTGTAGCGTAGATTATAGTGTATAATATAGAGTATAGTGTAGAGTACAGTCTGTAGTGTAGATTATAGTGTATAATATAGAGTATAGTGTAGAGTACAGCCTGTAGCGTAGATTATAGTGTATAATATAGAGTATAGTGTAGAGTACAGTCTGTAGCGTAGATTATAGTGTATAATATAGAGTATAGTGTAGAGTACAGTCTGTAGTGTAGATTATAGTGTATAATATAGAGTATAGTGTAGAGTACAGTCTGTAGTGTAGATTATAGTGTATAATATAGAGTATAGTGTAGAGTACAGCCTGTAGCGTAGATTATAGTGTATAATATAGAGTATAGTGTAGAGTACAGCCTGTAGTGTAGATTATAGTGTATAATATAGAGTATAGTGTAGAGTACAGCCTGTAGCGTAGATTATAGTGTATAATATAGAGTATAGTGTAGAGTACAGTCTGTAGTGTAGATTATAGTGTATAATATAGAGTATAGTGTAGAGTACAGTCTGTAGTGTAGATTATAGTGTATAATATAGAGTATAGTGTAGAGTACAGCCTGTAGTGTAGATTATAGTGTATAATATAGAGTATAGTGTAGAGTACAGCCTGTAGTGTAGATTATAGTGTATAATATAGAGTATAGTGTAGAGTACAGCCTGTAGCGTAGATTATAGTGTATAATATAGAGTATAGTGTAGAGTACAGCCTGTAGCGTAGATTATAGTGTATAATATAGAGTATAGTGTAGAGTACAGTCTGTAGCGTAGATTATAGTGTATAATATAGAGTATAGTGTAGAGTACAGCCTGTAGTGTAGATTATAGTGTATAATATAGAGTATAGTGTAGAGTACAGCCTGTAGTGTAGATTATAGTGTATAATATAGAGTATAGTGTAGAGTACAGCCTGTAGCGTAGATTATAGTGTATAATATAGAGTATAGTGTAGAGTACAGCCTGTAGCGTAGATTATAGTGTATAATATAGAGTATAGTGTAGAGTACAGTCTGTAGCGTAGATTATAGTGTATAATATAGAGTATAGTGTAGAGTACAGTCTGTAGTGTAGATTATAGTGTATAATATAGAGTATAGTGTAGAGTACAGCCTGTAGTGTAGAGTACAGTCTGTAGCGTAGATTATAGTGTATAATATAGAGTATAGTGTAGAGTACAGCCTGTAGCGTAGATTATAGTGTATAATATAGAGTATAGTGTAGAGTACAGCCTGTAGTGTAGATTATAGTGTATAATATAGAGTATAGTGTAGAGTACAGTCTGTAGTGTAGATTATAGTGTATAATATAGAGTATAGTGTAGAGTACAGCCTGTAGCGTAGATTATAGTGTATAATATAGAGTATAGTGTAGAGTACAGCCTGTAGCGTAGATTATAGTGTATAATATAGAGTATAGTGTAGAGTACAGCCTGTAGTGTAGATTATAGTGTATAATATAGAGTATAGTGTAGAGTACAGTCTGTAGTGTAGATTATAGTGTATAATATAGAGTATAGTGTAGAGTACAGCCTGTAGTGTAGTTATTCTACTGAAAACCAAATTCAACTGATTAAACAGGTGGAATCAGGTGTGGCTCCTGTTTTATTGGTATGAAAACCTGCACCCAGACCGGCCCTTTGAGGATAACATTGGACAGCCCTGCTGTAGAGTATAGTGTATAATGTAGAGTATAGTGAAGAGTATAGAATAGAGTATAGTGTAGAGTATAGTGTAGAGCAGGGGTGTCCAATCTTTTTCGTATAGGGCAGGTGTGGATGCAGGTTTTTATTCCAATCTAGCAGGAGCCACACCTGATTCCACCTGTATAATCAGTCAATTTTGGCTTTCAGTAGAATAAGGTGTGGCTTTTGCTCAGTTGGAATGAAAACCTGCACCCACACTGGCCCTTTGTGGTTAAGATTGGGCACCCCTGGTGTGGGTAGTGTATAATGTATGTATAATGTAGAGTATAATGCAGAGTATAGAATAGAGTATAAGGTAGAGTACAGTCTATAATGTATGTATAATGTAGAGTATAGTGTAGAGTAGGGTGAGGAAAGGTCTTTATAACAATAATAATCTATATAATAATATAGATGAGATTATTCAAGATTAGCTACTCACAATGATCAGGTCAGGAGTGAATGTAGTAGTATAAACTTATTCTAGGATAACTCTTCCATTTCAGTCACATGCCAAAGACAGGATATGTATATGTATGGTTTATTCCCAAATTATATTGTAATTTAAAGAAAAAAGAACAGACACACTGTGCACCTGCATACTATCTCTACTGGGTTCTCCTAGAGGCAGTGTAGCACTGCAGGAATCAATCATGGGATAGCATAGCTCATTGTTGTCTCATTAAAGTAAATAAAGACAAATGTTCTGTGCCTTGAAAGTATTCTCGACAAACAACAGGATGGAGGAAAGCAATGACTAGTCCTCCTTCAGATATAATAACAGGGTCAAATGCAAAGCTGTAATCACTGAGTAAAGGGAGGGAGATGTTTATTGTGCAAAATGGAAGGAATGCTTTTTTTTTTCTTTTGCCCCCGGCGAAGGCAGTCGTGATATGACAAATGAATATTGCACAAGGGCAAGGTTTGATTTGTAGCTTGTTTATGAATAATATATGCAGTCATTTAATGTTATTGTGCATATAGAGTATAGGAATAATGCATGCCAAACATACTTGACAGAATAAGCATTATCGTTTGTTCTTTTTTATTTAGATGCATTTAAAAATTAGATGTTAACAACAGACTGCGTAGGAAAGTGGGTTTTAGAAAATAGCTGGAATAAAGAAAATTTCATGGTATCAGTTCAATGAAAATTTTACCCTGATTATTAGACTATTTTGCAGAAATCCAACCGCACTTGCCTTCTCTAACATACAGCCACCTTTATTTTTTGAATTGCTGCTCATGCTGCATCACAGGGCAGTTTAACACATTCACAAGAAAGTACTATCTACCCTCATCCACATACATGAGCTCACGGACACCCAGGACAGTGTAGTGTCATTGTGATTGACAGCAGAAAGGGTGTTCTAGTCTCTCCAGCTTCCTTGCGTCCTCATTTGTATACTCAAAATAAACAAATACGTTTCCAAGCTTCAACTTTCATGCTAATGCTGTCGTCAGCACCATCATTCCTTGTCAGCTCATAGATCGGTAACTAGCCGAGACAAATCTCAGATACAATAGCTGCAATTACAAACGTCCCTGTTATTGTGTGTCATAAAAGCATAGAAACACAACAAAAATATAGCATCAGTCAACTATTAACAAAGTACATCAAAAATATTTCAGTACAAATATATTTTATGTGTTTTCGAGTGCAATTTTCCTTCTAAATACAGCACAATTTAAATATCAATGATGTGTCAAATAAAGGTCAAAGATGGAGGAGTTTCTGTTCCACTCCTATGTGTCTTTTTCTTACAGTCTTATCTCGGTCTTATTTGTGTCTTTCTTAAGACATTAGAACTAACTATCTTTTTGAGCTGGTCACTATAGATGATTGTGAATATAACTATTAAAAATGCTGCTTTTTACAATCCCTACATTTCTTTCATTGGATATTTACTCAGTGTTACTGCACTACTTGATGCTGTCCAATGAAAATTTGAGTAAATGTAGAATATTTAGATGTGATTGTATATTTCCAGATGGTTCAGTGCTCCTGGGTGAAGGAAACTCCATCAGCAAAAGAATCAATAGTTAGTGAGCTCTGCCCTTTTCTTTCAGCTCAACGTGTTCTTTCTTTTCTGGTAATCTCTCTTTTTTTAAACACAACCCCCCCACACACATACACCTTCAAAATCTACCATTGTTTTTCACTTCTCGGCTCAACAAAAGAGAACGAGACCTCCATCTGTTTCCTTTTTAAAAATGCAACATTTGCAAATGTCCTTCTTGTCAATGTTCAAGCTAATTAGCAGTCTGTAAAGCTGAAGACTGTAACTCATTGTTAGATATCAGTTTATCTGCTAACGTAAGTCAGTATTTACACTGGGAAATTGTAAATAGCAGGGTTACACGTGTTTTTTGAAACACAGAAATCACCTGCATGTATTTCACACTTTTTCACAGCCTTTATTTGTCACATATACATTACTACACAGTGAAATTCTTTCTTTGCATATCCCTTCCTTTGCTATGCTATGCTATGCTATGCTATGCTATGTCAGCAATGATGCAACACCCCTGGAGCAGGGGGCCTTGCTCAAGGGCCCAACAATGGCAGCATGGCAGTGCTGGGATTGGAACCCTGATCTTCCAGTCAACAACCCCAAACCTTAACTACTTGAGCTACCACTGCCCCAAAGGCAGATTGTATTTAAAAACTTTAAACTGGAAAAATATCAAAAAATAATGTAAAAGAATAGTTCGGAAGAAGAGAATTTAAATCATGTGAGACATTTTCCCATTCAAGAGCAACTCCAGTTTACTTGATACTGAAAAAGAACAACTGTAGCATGCTCTTCCCAAGCTGTGAATAAAATGAATTTCTTAACCAAGACAGTTTTACAAGCTTACTGATGGTACTGAAGAACCAGCGACAGTTCTGGATATCATCAGATTCACCAGGTTGCTGCTCATGCACACTGGGAGAACTAAAGCTGTCATGGGGATAAATGTAACTGGCTGATATGCCAAAAGATGGCAAAGCCAAAATGGTTATTAATGTGTTTCAAGACAGTCATGATGAAGAGCACAAACAAAGCCAGGGCACATAAATGTGAATATATGATAAGAAAAGATGCAAGTGGTGTAACAAATAAATGTTCACCTTATTGTCAGGAGAATCTTGATGATACCACTGCCACCTGTTGGCTGGGAGAATAATACAGGAAATTACTTTCCTCTTGCCAATCACTGAAACACTAACCAATTGTGGGCATCTGAGAAGTCATGCATGTGGAAGAGGGTAGTTGGTGCTTTCCTCTGAGTTCCAAGTTTGAAATGATGAGGTTGGATGGCTGTATGTGTCTTTGGATGAAGCACATGCTAGCCTTCACCCTCCTTGGTTGGAAGCTCTTATGTGACAGTAGAGAGCTTGTGGGTAGGAATTGGCAAATGACCAAAATGGGGGTAAGATTTTCAGTTCCAATCGCATTGACATACTACCATTAGACATCAGGGGAGATGGATTCACTGATGTTATCCAATCAGTCTTCCTGTGAAGATCATTTAACACATCAGCTTCAGTAATAGCAATGCCTCCTTATAACCACCCTCACTATCACTATAGTCCTCATTATCACAGCTGTCCTAGTGAAAATAACACTGTTCGAAGCATGTGCCGTGTACACATCTCTGTGGACCCAAGAGCAGCAAGGCAGGAAGCTCTGAACCGTGGCCTTAAAGTCATTATTTACAGAATTGCATCTTTATAAGTTCTACCGCAAGCTGCGAGGGTCCATGCCCAGCTTAGCCTTTAACTTCACTCAAGGCACACCGACTGCTTAACACCCAGTGTTACTCACAGCCTGTACTGTTGTGTTTTGTTTCGTGTTGACACTCACCCTCAAGTGCATCTGAGCTGGAACTGATTGTCCCAGCTGCTTGTTTATGTAATCACCTAGCCTGAAGCGGGTGCTACACGAGACTATTTTGGGTCAACACTTTTTACAATGCAGAATGAGAGAGAACAGATCCTGAGAAACACTTTTATAGGTGTCAAGTTTCTCCCAAACAAAGCGCTTCTTTTAACTAGTGCAGATCACTTCCTGGAAAGCTTGAGGTATTGATATTATAAAGAGTGACTGTTATTGGTTGTCGTTTTAACCTACAAAGGTGAGTACTCTCCACCCTCTCTCTGTTTACGGAATCTCTTTCCATAGATGACCCAGCTCATTACACCTCTCTTGTCTGAGAGCTGATCAGATTTCATCAGGAACAGTCTGTTCTCTGAAATGGGCCTGCTCACCCTCACTAACACGTTGTCTCATTGTTCCTGAATTTTCTAGGAGGACAGATGACACCCAATACCTGGGACAATATCACCTTATAACTCTGTGAATATATGAGCAGCACCTTCACTTCTTCAGAATATGTTCCGTTCCACTGCAGCACCATGTCAGTTCTTTTCAGGTCTTTTGGTTCTGATGAGCTTTCTTTGGTCTTGTGGATGCTGTCATAAAAAGAAAAAAAAAACAGACATACACTACCAGTCAAAAGTTTGGACACTTTCTACATTGTAAAACAATGCTGAAGGCGGCTGAAATACACAATAATCTCGTTTGAACAGTTGATATTGAGATATGTCTGCTACTGATGCTCTGTAAAGCCTTCATAACGGCTCTAATCTGAGGTGCTGTTAATTGGTGATTTCTGAGGCTGGTAAGAAAATTGGTAATTTCTGCAGCAGAGGTAAGTTTTGGTCTTGCTTTACTGGGATGGTCTTCATGTGAGCCAGTTTCATCATGGTGCTTGATGGGTTTTGCAAATGCACTTGACAATACTGTTCTTGCAAGAACTATTCCAGAACACCTGACCTTCGTGTATTAAAATAACAACTGACTGTTTTTTGTTGTCATTACATATGGATTACTTAAGTCCATGTGTGTTATTTCATAGTTTTGAAATCTCCAGTATTGTTCTAGAATGTAGAAAATGAATCCCTAAACAAAAAACATTGAATTAAAAAGTGTGTCCAAACTTTTGACTGGTAGTGTACGTGTAAGATGACATTTTATCGTCCTGTCAGGTCTCTTCTGCTATTGTCAGGTGCAAAAAAAATTACAATCTAAATCCCAGGTTCTCTTCAAACCAAACCTTAAACATGTAATACAAGAGCGTATATGTGTGTGAGAGGTTAGTCACAGCAAAACAGGTCAAATGAAAAGTGGTCATTACAGAGAAAAAGGGACTGAAAATAAGAGGCCAAAGCTGCCCTACTTTCCTTCTCTTGTATAAGTTTGTTTACAAAAATGAACCTGCACAAACTTGAAGTAGACATTCAAACATTCAGTAAAACAAGAAGGGTCTCAGATACTACCAAATACACAGCCTCAAAAATCAATTACATTAAAAGTGTGCATGTTTTACTGCACAGATTTTCAGATACAGATTGTTAAGATACAAGAAACAAAACCCTTAAAAGGAAAACTCCACCCTGAATGATCTGAATATTAATCTTTGTAATTGATATTATGTATGTTTCATGTAATGTGATATTCAATGGCATCCAAGATTTGTTTTGTAATTGAATTCTGAATTTCATTACAGAATAAATCTAACATATGTCCTCTCCTGTGGCATCAGTGTTGCAGATAACCACAAAGGTCTCATGAGAATAACAAATGACATAGCATCAACCAACAAATTAGCACCTGAATCACTAAATACATTAAAAAATATTGCAACATAAACATTTAATGTGTCAACATGGGGGTGTACTTTAAAGTCCCAGCTTAATATTCAGTGTCAACACATTGCACATCTCAACGAATGGAACATAACTTCCTTACGGGAACCTATTAACATTAAACAATACAAGACACTGATATTATTGGGTGTTGCTATTCTTTAAAGCTCCAGTTAACTAATAATAGGTGCAGGTGCTTATTCAATTTAGTGCTGTAGTGTAGTTATTATCATAGCCACTGCTTGATAATAGCTAATGGGGTTTTTTTCATTATCTAATCTGGATATCCTCTCCTTGGTCTTCTAGTAATCCAAGGATTTTGGTTTATCATTCTTGCATGCTCAATGGTTTTGCAATGGTTCTTTGAATTATTTCCTCCAGGATGCAGTGTCAGCATGAGTGTGAGAACAGGAAGTAATGTCTGTTTATTACCGGCAAGGACTGCACAGTAATGTAACTTTCTATATACAGCATGTTCAAGCTCTACAAAAAACAACTCAAATGAGCAGTTTTGGGAATGATGAAACGATAAAAAGTGAACTGATGACACATTGTTTGTTTTTCTAGGGAATCGCTGTTTCCTGATGTTCAGACCCTAGCTGCTGGACTGCAAAACAATGTTCTTATATGTTCAAGTCTCAAAGTTCAAAGCCAGGATATTTTATAAAACTATTTCAAAAATGCGTTTGGATATGATTCGTGTGGTGTGTGTTTTTCAACCTAACCTTTAACCAGCACATCTGTAAAGTATGAACAATTCCCTGGACTGAGAAAAGAACAGGCCCAGTTTACTTAGACAGTGATGACTAATGGCAGAATGAATATTCTTATTATAATATTATATTTATCATAAATACCCTGTATTTGAATACAGTACATAGATTTTTTATGTATTCTTTGCTTTCCATTAGGCTTTGTGGTACAACTGTGTAATCAGGGGAATACTGTCTATTCTTGGTAATGCTTAACCACAAATTCTTTCCCATGGAAAAGTACTTTCTTTGAAACAATGACTTCATTTGAATAAGGAATTTTATAGCAAAATGTTTCTGAGATAGATATTTATAAAGTCATCAGCATCTGCTCTAAGACTTCAACCGCAAATAGTACGTTTTACATTATTTTCTCAGTACAAAAAATACATCAAAATGATCATCTTTGGCAACCACACATACTGTGCATTACAGGTTAAGCTAAAATCATCAGAGTATTCTATTAAATCATTCAGTTATGAACTCCTGATTTGGAACCAATATGTTAAGTTTCTGTAGCAGAGCTGTTAAACATATGACGCAAACTTAAATTCAACTAGTTATCAAAGCATGAATCTTCTCTGCTTCTGTAGCAGCTCCTCTGTGCTAGTTTATCTGATCTCCTCCACTGACGTAAGTTATTTAGCTCAATGTAGCTCATTGGACCAGAGAATAGCCACAGAGCTAAAAACAATTATTCTGAAAGGGGAAACGCAGACTTTCTAATCATTTTAATTGGATTTATTCTCTCTGGTCTGATTAGATGACATGCCTTGAAAACATAGGGTTTGAAGACAACTAAAATGCACATGTCTCATCTGTTTAGAGTCTAGTCATGTACAGTGGTCATGTAATGAAATGCCAGTATGAATTGTTTTATTCATAAACATAATAAATACTGTCATGTTCATACATTAAAAGTTAACTGTTTTCTCCATTCAGTCATGTTAGTTGTTTATCCTATGTAACTGGACCTCTAGCTTTAGTACTGTAAGTGATATCTCACTGTTGTACAGGTAACCACTAATTATTTGTCCCATATCTGTTAGCTATCCTTAATTTCCACATATAAAGTACAAATACACATTATTATGTTCTAATTTCGACTCATTGTATAAGAGTTCTCTCTATTTGTATCTCTGTGTTCTTGTACTCCACTGAAACATCCAGTAAGTTCAGCTCCACTTCCTGTAAACAACCCAGTACTGAGTGTCATCACCATGGTGAAAGTGCACCACTTTCCATGTGGCTTTCATTTGGAATGACTTCATCGTTAGTTGGAATGCCTCAGCACATGACTTTTTCCTGCTAATCATTAATCAGTAGGTGGATCAGCATGTCGTCTCATGAAAAAAATGACATCTGTCATCATTAATGAGAAGTACTGGGGTAAGAGACTGTAGGCTGTGACCCGAGTGTGACTTGTCTAATGGGATTAAGGAGGGAAACTTGACAGAGCGTGTGTGTGTGTGTGTGTGTGTGTGCATATGAGAGAGAGAGAGAGAGAGAGACAGAGAGAGAGAGACAGAGAGAGAGAGAGAGAGAGAGAGAGAGAGAGAGAGAGAGTATGTAGGCATGCTTTTATGCTTTTATGTCTTTGTCTTTTGTCTTTCATATGTACCTGCAAGTCTGCCAATTTTGACCTTACAATTGTCCCCATAAGGAAGACAGACATGATTGCATTTTTTATAAAAAAAAAAAACTTAACTTGAAGAGGCTAACAACTTCATTTTGGTTATTGGGTTATAGCTAGGGTTAGATTTAGGTGTACATGGATTAGCTGAATTAATAATCCTATCAATGGAAGGGCCTCACTGTATGTGTGTGTGTGTGTGTGTGTGTGTGTGTGTGTGTGTGGAAATCAGCGTGTAGATTTAGATTCAGGGCTTGTTGTTGTTGTTTTGGTCATCCAGAGATGTAATTAAATAAGACTTTCTAAGTAAGACTTTCTACTCAACATGTGCTCATGGTTCCTGAAAAATTCCATCAAATGATATCAGATAAGATGTTCCAGTGACAGTAAGTACATTTCTGTGTAAAAGGATTCTACCTGACATTTTTACATAAATGCTCTCTTCTATTTTAGTCTTACTCAATTAATGTGTCAGTTGAAAAGAAAAATTAAATGAACCATCCAAAAGTCCATGGAATTTTTGTATTTTGTTAAGTAATGGACCATATTAAATAATAAACCATGTGAAAATATCATCGAGACTGTCTGAGATTTTACCTGCAGAGACAGAAGAACCGTAACCAGTCATTTTTATTGGTTGTTTTACTGTTTAGTTATTTAAAAAAAACTTTTCATTTCTATTTCAAGATCTTTGAAGACATTTTCACATTCCAGAACTTATCCGTAAATATTTTTGCTCATTCATCCATCACATGCGTGTTTCATGTGCTATTCTCACCACTAAAATGAAATAAGGAATGCTCATTTGACATGTCAGCCCGGATTGTGTGCAGAGCCAAACCACAGGAATGAAGCAGAAAGCAAAGTGAGGTTCATCAGGGAGCTCAGCATTGACCCCAGCCTCAGTGCAAAAGAAAGCAATATGGGTAATCCAGCAAGCTTTGGGTTCAATGGAAGTTCATTACATGAAGCTGGGTCATATCGGACCATTAGGAGAAGGCCAGGAGACCTACACCTCCTTTACCTTTTCCATAATCTACTGCTGACCTTTGTCATCAATATAGTGAGCTCCAAAGGCCTCAGCAGATGTAGTGGATGGAAATAGATTATGCTTGTTTTGTTATCTTATTGCTGTTGCTATGGTTTAGGGGATGAGCAGTGTAGTGATGCTCACAATGCATGGTCATATTGGTCTCTTATGCTCTCTGAGTCTTGATGCTATCACTGTCATACATTTTAATGAGTCATGGGTTCTTCCTCCTCCTCCTCTTCTTCTTCTTCTTTTTTTCTTCTTCTTCTCTTCATCTTCTTCTTCTTTTTTAAATGTTACCTAAAAATAGCTCTGTATTTATCAGCTCACTGAACTGCTCACTAGTCCTTAATTATTCAAGATGTGGAAAGGGCTGAGGGCCTGTGTTTTTCCAGGGCATTAAGTGGGGTGAGAGAGTGTGACAAAGAGAGAGGGAGAAGACAAACAAGTGCCTGCGTCATTCCGGAGTGTGTCACCATGTCATTTCCTTTGTCCAGAATGAGACTGAGCCAGAGAAAATCAGAGAAATGGGAGAAAGAAAGAGGGAAATAAAAATGTTGATGACTGACCCACATGCTCCTGCTCAGTAAATGTGACCGCTCTCTCATGTGACAGTGTGGCCTGGTGGGGGTGGTGGTGTTGCCTGTTTTGTGTTTGTGGTGCTGAGTGGCGTGTGCCATCCCATTCACTGAGCCACAGGGGAGTGATTAGAGCTCCCCTCACCCCTTTTCACCCTCATGACTAGCGTGGCAGGTGTTCAAATACCACAAAGGACAATCTCTCAGCCATCTAAAGCTTTTGGATTTGTGAATGCCTCCAAAGAGGAGGGAATGTGTTAACTGGGGGAGGAACACAGCAAACAATTCAGGGTGTGATGACCAAGCAACTGAATATCAAAGGTTTTCGGCCTCAAATGTGACTTTTTCAACCAGGACATTACATTTTAAGATGGATAAAGTGTGTTTGGATGCAGTCTGGGTGATTAAAGTGATCGTTTATGATCATTATTTGTCATGTTGTACGAGATGATGCCAAGAGAATCTTGGTTGAATTCTGTAACAGATAGTGTGATAGCATGTTTCCATGACAGATCCTCTAATGATACTTGTGATAGCTTTTAATTAAAGAAAATGTGTCTTTCAGGTGATAAAGCTACCTGCTATGCCTCCATTTCACAAAATGTCACCTCTTGATTGTACAAAATTTACCAAATACTATATATTAAGAAAAAACTATAGAGATGAAAATTATATTAATAAAATAAAATACAATTTTGATCATAAACCACACATCATTTCTTAGGAATTACATTAATATAGGAGGAAAAGTGACTCTATGTTTTAATGGACTGAAGACTTATGTGGCTGCATTAGGCTAGTGAAATGTCTTGTCTTTTAAAACATCTGCATGCTTTATTGCATCTTTCCCAATAAACTCAAAGAGGTCAGAGGTTATATGATATTCCTGCACATGCTGTCCATTCAAATGAACATTGGCTGCACCTTTTATCTCTTTGTCTCTATTATAATTTGTAAGCTTCTTGTTTTATAATATTGTTGTATATTATTGCTTTTTGCTCAATATATTATATTCCAGATTTCACAGATGACAATATTTACACGTCTAAATTCTTACAGAGTGCTGATTGGGTAGCATTTTATGCAAATATACTATTTATAGCTCCTATGTGACTTTCAGCCTGTTTTTTTTTTTTTTTTGCCAGCTGGTATCTAACTAAACATCTATATATTAGGTCCTATAGGTCACAGTCAATAATGAGAAAGAGGTCAGACCCGCCTCTTAACATAGAAAAGGAGAAGACCTTTGACAAGACAGATTGCCTTTGCCTGAAATATTAAAGATGTCAAGATACTGATTCATTTCAGTAAAAAAAAGGTAAATATGAAGAAAAAGGTATATATGTAACCTTATTGCGATATGTTACTAGGCTGCTATCATGCCACCGAAAGCTAATATGATTTAATACATAATCAGGGATGTCTGGTTATGATTTTTATAGCAAGGTTATGGTAATTTACCATGTTTGGTCTCTCACTGGCAACCTTTAAGCAGTTAGCTAAATGAAACTCACTTGTGGACCTTAGTAGGTTCAACAAAAACTTGTTTTTTAGCTAACTAAAATAATTTTTTGTTGTATTGCTATAGTTTTGTGAAATTTAGATATTCTGGTATTCACACAGTCTACAGATGTGATAAACAGTTGGGGTGAATCTCTGTAGTATTTCTTTAATGACTTGAAATGTCTTCTTGAGATTTTTATACTATAATCTCAGTACCATCATCGAACCATTGTAGGGAATGTTTCTTGTTATGTATGAAGTTCTTTCGTTTTCTATTTTCAGTTTTCTGGCCTGTTTCTCGGTGTGTCTACAGATTGTGTTATTGTGTATTTTAAGAAATATTGCATCAGTGTTTGACATTTTCTCTGTGCTCATGGTGTGATGGTCAGTGCCGATGTTTTTCGGGAGTCAGGGGCTGTGAGTCATCAGCTAGTTGGTATCTTACCACACAGCTCTGTCATCATCTATGCCTCGTGATCTTGAACTTTAGATCATGGGGATTTCCTGAACTCTCACAAATTGCCAACCTTGTTGTGGGAAGAGTGTACTTAAATGATGCTCAGTGTTTCAGCCCCAGTGGTGTAAACTGAAAAAGCAGGCAATGTAAACTAAACTGAATGCTGAGATACAGTTGTAAAGAATATGCTTTCTTTAAGCAGAGTCAAGGGCACAGCAATAAGTATTCACACATTGATATTTTTGTATATTTTCTGACTAAATTCACAGGTTAGTTTAGGCTTTAAATTTAATCCAAGTCAAATTCCTTGTAAGTGAAATCTTACTTGGCCAATAAGTAATGATTTTGGCAAGAATATAATTTTCCTCTTAACCCAAACATAACTGACTTGCTAATACATATTTTGAAACCCAAATCATTGAACACATGTTAAAGGGCTTCATTGTTGTTGGAAAGCAGCATATTTTCTCATTAGCTGATGGTTCACTACTCTCAGCCCCACATTGTTTTTCTGGGTGTGTTTTGTTGTGTCACACTGAAAGCGATTTATGCACTTTGCACTTTTTCCCCTGGATTCATGAAGAGCAGAGACCTAACCAGCTGCTCAAACAGCAGGTATGCGGCCTGGGATAAAGTGGCAAAGTGCAGCTGCGTATGTTTAATAGACTTATATAAGATTGTAAGGTGTTGTGCAGGTGTGGATTAAGGGACACAAATTGTGTTTGTTGTGGGGTTCATTGAGACAAATCCAAAAATCATAGCCAGAGGACATGGATGGAGTTACAATGCAATGTAGAGAGGACATGATTTTACGAGTTAAGAATAAATCCAACCTAAATGACTGGAATGATCATCTTTATAATTGCAATGGCATGCAAGGCTTGTTTTGTATTGAATGTTGATTTAAAATGCTTTCAAATTGTCGATAGACTGTATATTCACTTGTCACTAACTAACCAGGCACTGCACTTGCATCCATTGCCTCTGACACAAACTGTGCTAGCGATGCCATACGATAATGTTAGAGCAACACGACCAATAATGTCTTACATGTATAACAAAAATGCAACACAAACCAACAAATTAGCAGCTAAATCACTTAACACACCAACTATTCTGTATTTCAATGTAAACATACAAGCGATGGATATTTTCATTAAATAGCTAACACTGATTTGTGAATAAAAAGTCTGTGCATTAAAAAATTAGGTGGCTCTGATTTATCAGATATTATGAGATTTACTCCAGGAGACAGTGATTGATGTTGGTGATGCTGATAATCAAAATGATAATTTATCTTTCCTTTCATTCAAAATCTTTAAAATTTTGTAATAATAATATTTTTGTAGAGGTAGAGGCAAGTCATAAATATAAAGGTGGCTGAAATTCATGCAAAAAAGAAATAATAAAAGTCTGTAGCTTACAGAAATAAGTAGAATATGTCAAAATCTTGACCATGTAAAGGGTTTTTCCAGGTCACTAAATTTCCAGGATGGGTAAAAACATCTGACATTATTATTATGGGATAAAACTGAAGCAGTGTTATTGTCTATTAATCAAAGTGGTCTGTTAAAAAGCCCCCGAGAGGCACCTCACAGACTGAAGATTAACTCAGAGAACAGAATCTGACGGTAAAATCTACTACCCTTACCATTTTTTAAACTGATGAAGTAGCAAAGGGTGTCAGAGAATATTTTAAGTGATATTAGTCCATCAGAGAGAACATATTTGGCTGTGTAGGAATCTACGGTTGGTGTCATGTATCTCTCTGTCTTAGGGGTTACAGGGTTTGTTCAGTGCAAAGCTATATGTGTGCCTGGGTATATGTAAGCTGCTGTCTACCCTGGATCCTAACTTGGCTCTTTGTGAGCAGGACTGGAGTGTGGTGAAGAAAGCTGGGCCTCCCTCACAGAGCTCCAGTGTTCTGGCAGGCAGTGAGGTGACGGCAGCGCCCACAGAGAGCCTGTTGTCCGGCTGCCCAGAGCTGTGTGTGGCACGATCCACTGCAGCTGCTTCCAGTTACACTGCCCATGGGGGCCAAGGTTACATTTCAAAACAAGCAGCCTCCTTCCACTTTCTCCATCTCGTCATCACTCCCTCCTTACCTCTCTCCATCTCTCTCTTGCTCTCTCTCTGGCTATGGGTTAAGTTCTGACTGTGCAGAGGAGTGAGAGGACAGAGTGCACCATGTCCGTGTGAATGTGAGGGACTGATGAACGAGAGGGCGTGTGTTTTAAGGCAGCTTAGTTACAGTTACAGTGCATAAGAGATAGTGGTATATGAAATGTTCTCAAAATCAATTCAAATCATCAAAGCCTTTGCAGCAGTGGTAGGATTTCTCATTAATACTGAATAACATGTTTGATGAACTTTCCATAAACCCTCTATACATACAACATTGTATTGTATGTGCATGGACAAATAAATAATTAAGGTTGTAGTTAAAGACATGGTTAGGTAAGGACAAGGACAGTTGATATTGTATGAAATGAAATGAATTCCAACTGCAACGGAGCGAACAGACTGGCACAAGAAAACATTAGTCAGTCATTAGGTTATTATTTGAGAGATGATCCCAATAAAATCTTAGCCACATTGCATAACGGATTGTAAAATACCATATGTTCCATATGTTCTTGACAGATTATATGATGAAGAGCCTTTATTGTGATCTGTGCAGAAAATGGGGTCACATAAACATAAATATTCTCTGTCACATTATGCATTAAGGCCTTCAATCTTAACTTACAACAATAGCATTATTTTACTAGATGCATTTTTTGCTTAACAGCAAAACTGGGGCAAAAAGTCTTACAGTGGAAACACGGATTGTGAAGCAGGCTTATCGTCCAACTGTAATCAAAACTGGCAGAAAACAGGCCTGGAATCAATACAGAAACAATACTATGAGCAGAGTAGCTTGGTTATTTTACAAGAGTGGTGCAATTGCAAAAGGTTGAGTGTCATTAATAATCAGGTGATTCTGAGCAGGGATATGTACTAGTGACATGCTGCAGCATAGAGAACCAGTGGGCGGGATCATAGGTAAGGAATCGTCTCTCAGTTATTTTCTGCGTCAATTAGTAAAGTAACTGCTTATGGCTGTCAATCACAATTTGCATCAGATTAACTTACAACCTAAATACCAAGTATCTCCAGTCTAGTAACAAAGATCTGTTGGCTAATGCATAAAATAGCGGCAATATAATTTACATTTTTGATTGGCCAATGTAATTTGTGAGTGATAGAGAAAATCTGTTATTTAATTGGCTGATTTGGTGTCATGCCCACTGGATCTCCTCTGGTTGGGTGCCTGACTGGGGCTCATAAGGATGATGGGAATTGTAGTCTGCACATGATGGCGTGTCAGACACAGCTGTAACACCAACCACATTGTCCTCTCAGACCTGTCTGCTGTGCCACCATGCTGCCCTTATAAACATGTAAGTGCCATTATTCAACATATGTTCAAAAATGCCTTTTTACTTTCTAGTTAACAATTGGTGATCAAAATGGTTTTTTAAATGTTATCTTTTTACTAAGACTGTAAATGGTAAACAAGGTAAAATGATTATACTACATACTATGCTGTATATTATGTTATGGGTAATGAAGGGAAGTGTGGAAGATTCTTGGAGTTCATTGATTTCCATTAACTACTCTATCTTAATCAGGGTCACAGTGGCCGAGCCAGGGCCTATCCCAGGACCATAATCAAACCCTGATAATAGCACTGCACCCTCATGACACCCTTCTTAGAGATTAGATACTGGTAGAAAGAAAGAGAAAGAAAGTACTTGACTGTCAAAACAACAGGGTTTTTCATGGTGTTAAAAATGATTGTTCATGGTAATTGCACATGTTACAGACATATGGAGTTATGTTGAAAACATGGTGTAATACTCCTTTAATCACAGACTTTACTGAAAATGTATGAAGTCAGATTAAAAAAGAAATCATTGCACAGTTCTGACTGAATGAGTAACAGCTTTATAGTAGGCGCTGCCAAGATTTCTTATAAAATGAAACTGAAATAGTTCTCATCAGAGCACAGGAGGTGTACTACGGGTTATGCTGTTTGAACAATTTGTTGCAACTTAGTTTGATTCACTGTGTGGCACTGACATACATTTATGCCAGGTTGTTACATAATAAGCGTTCTAAGAGCAGCCATCTGGGCCTTAGTATCTTGGCTTGTATTTTGCAGCATGTGTAAATGTGTGTGAAAGTGTATGAGTACATGTGTATGTGTGAATGTGTGTGGGCAGAAACAGGAAAACAAGTGGGCAGAGAAAGAGCCGCATTGTTCCCAGATAGCTGTTCTTGTAGCTCCTCCGGGCTGTGATTGTACCGTTCACTCACTCCTGACATTGAGGCGCTGCCAAAAACGCAAACTGGCAGGAAGCACACATTCACTCTCATTAATCTCTCATCATTAACAGAAAATCAGTGCTTCTGCCATTCTAACAGTCCATTCACAACCAATGAGAGCGGGAGGAAAGAGATCAATGGGATTCACCCTGCTTTGTCTTAAGCGCACATAGTAGAGTCTGTGGGGTTTAAGCAGCTAAGAGGAAAACAGGATGACGAGGTTTATTGGACAATCACATGTTCAATACGCAAAAAATGCAAATGGTGCCACTCAGTGTAAGATGCTCAGATGTTGCTTTGAACGCCACTCATACCAAAAGGAGATGCAGGCCGACTTCCTCTGGCCTGACCTGCATTCACGGCTTGTTATTTTCCCTGTTAATTGAGCCTGTTTTACATAGCGTGCCTGTCTTGTCACTGCGTGTCGGTGCATTCCAGCACAGCTTGTACTTCCCTCCCTTTACAGGTGGTTCACCTAGATGTAAACTCCGTCTCCTCTGAGCCCGGGCAGGAAGCACAAGTTAGAGGCAAAGGAGCATCTAGAAACCCTTGGATCTACAGGAGTAAGGCAGTGTGAGGCATTTCTGTTGAGTTGTGCCCTCATCTCTTTCTCTCATTATCTCTTGATCTCTCCGGCCATATAACGGCTTCTCAGATCAATAAAGCAGCTGCTCATAAAGTGGATTACTTTTCTCCCTTTAGGGCAAACAAAAAGCAGCAGGAGCCCCCTTTGAACACTCGGTTTAGGAAGTGGCCCACTGGAGAACACTTGGTTCCTGACATGGCATTACATGGTAATTATGAGGGTTTCAGGTGTTTCATGTGCTGTTAGACAATTTATCAGTCGCATCAGTGGATTTTGGCAAGGCTACCATCTAGTGGTTAATACTAGCAAGGCTTTGTAGTGCTTTCCAACATAATGATTAGAGCAAAATAACTGATACCATGTGATAAAATGGTCTCTAACTTGCTGACTCGTGTAATAAAATATACAGCAAAATCCAGAGCATACAATTCAGGCTCAATGACCATTTATGATTTTAGGACTATTCAAATATTAGGCACATTAGGTTAGTATAGACTTTCAGATTTATTTATCCATGTCCATATGGGCAACTGTAAATTTCATTTAGGTGTGATTCTGTGTGTGTGTGTGTGTGGGTGTGTGTGAGAGAGAGAGAGAGAGAGAGAGAGAGAGAGGGGGAGAGACTGGCCAATGTTTATTTCCACATATATTTTTTGTTTCAAGTTAAATTACTTTCCCTGACTGCATATAGATTTAAGGAGCAAGCATTTCTATCTACTTGTTAGAGTACAGTTAGTGTCCTGTAACTGAATTTTTCTAATGGTTGATCATGTTTTCCAGCAACATTTTTAGACCCTTTGAGTCAATTCAGGAGTAAGGATGTAGGATCAGATACTCTTGCTGAAAACCTCATGATCAGTTTCAGAGTCCAAAGCTAATTTTAAAATGTGCCTCCATGCCATAATATTTTTCATTTTCCAGCTTGGCCAGCATCTGAACATTTCATATTTATCATAATAGCATTCTAATGTGACAATACATCCAGTAAATCATTATTATTGTTATTTTAAAGTGCTACAAATCACTGGAGCGTCAGTGGTACAAGCCAAAAGGGAATGAACCCACTTTGACAGCCCAAATTCCCAGGTGTGTGTGTGTGTGTATGTGATATCTTGAAATGCTGACCTGTCACAACCCACCAGGGAGCCTGGTGCTGAATCAGCAATGCCCCACCCAGCAGGACTGCAGAATCATCGCTATCTCTCAGTCTCTCTCTCTCTCTCTCTCTCTCTCTCTCTCTCTCTCTCTCTCTATCACCCCTTTCTCTTTGCCCCCCCCCATTCTGTGTGTGTTTCTGTCTCTATCAACCCTTTCTCTCCCACTCTCTCTCTCTCTCTCTGTCTCTCTCTGTCTCTCTGTGATAAATAACTTATATTTTAATCTGTTTGTTATTAGTTTTAATTTTGTGGCGTATTCAATACAATTACCTCTTAATCAGTCCTATAAATATTACAATGAATGAATTATAAATACGTACTTTTGATACTGTTTTATTCCAGTTTGAACCATTGTCAGAACTGCTTTTATAGTCAATAGTAATCAGCACATTCTGACCGATCTGATTAGAGAATTTAACAGCACTGTGGTATAATATAATAAATAAATAAATAATATACATTTTTTGTTCTGTATTTTTTTTCACATTGCACTCATATATACCTATTAGAAAAATCATCTGTATTTGTACATGATCCTGTTGCACGACCTGCATCTGTGAGAAAATCACCAAGATACCAGCGCTCCCTTGACCTTCACAAAGACCTTCCCTCAGGAAGCTCTGAGGAATAACAACAGCTTTACAAAGATCTGCCTCAGTGGTTGTGATCTCCCAGAAAAAGTGCTCTGTTACACAACAGGCACCGGTCAGCCCAAGTCACGAGGGCAGTGTGAATTCCACAGCTGAGCCTCACCGAGTTCTCAGACGGGAGCAATCTCACTCTTGAGCCTCTTCTCTAGTCGGCATCTTGATAAAACAAAACCATATGAATTGATATTGCTCAGGAAATGAATGTGACATGATAGCGTAACAGCAGAGAGGTCTGCTCTACATTAGGTCCTTTTTAATAAGCGCAACTGAGATGTCTGCGGCTCGCCCATCCTTTCATGTGGCCACACGGCTTATAGTAAACAGACTTTCTGAAGAGGCAAAGACTAATTTGCCCAGTTATCTTTCTCCTGAGAGGGGAAAGCCCAGGACTTCAGGCAAATAACTGACTGTTGATTTTATAAATATCAAATGGTTTTATCAGATGTCTGGCCTGTAATTGAGTTGGCAGGTTCGTTTCAGTGTTTGTTTGCCAAAGCCTCTGTTGTACATTAATAATCTAAGCCACTCTGTATAACCCATGAGCCCTTCATTAAAGCCTTTAAACTTATAAGTTGCAGACGGATGATATCATCTTTTCAGTTTTATTTGTCTATCTCTTTTAACTGTCCCAACAAAAATCCAGATGTAGATTTTGATTCCTTGATGAGCAAGCCAGAGGTGACAATGGCAAGGAAAAACTCCCGGGGATGACACGAGGAAGAAACCTCGAAAGAAACCAGACTCAAAAAATGAATCCGTGCTCCTCTGGGATTGTAAATCACAGAACCAAGCTTCCTGTCTTTCAGATAACACTTCATTCAGTGTGCTGACAAAATATGGTCACTGTACAATCTGTACAATTGTCTCTGCTGCGATCACCTTTACCGGAGAGACTACAATACATGTGCAATAAATATGAATATGATAAATATAGATAGTGGAGGAAAACTACCAGGTTTTACGCTGGGATTTTACAGGGCGGTTGATGAAAGAAGGAGATGGTGCACTGAGTAGCTAGTCTGCTAAGTATAAGGTTTTGTCTACTTCAACAAAGTGTTCCTCTTGCTAATAGCATATACGGAGAGAATATACAGTATATTGCCACTTGGCTGACTATAACCTAACAAAGTCTGGTCTGTATTAGGAACGCTGGGCATGAGACAGGAATGCACTTACTTGCTACTTTAATAGGAACACCTATACACTTGCTCATTTATGCAGACCTTTCTCATCCACTAGGAGTTTTAGTTGTGACTGCACAAAACTGTGAGTCAGATTTTGCAACTGCCTCCTATTTAATACTGAATCAGATTTAAAAGTAGGTTATCATACTGTAAATATTTTAAACCACAACTGCTAGGTAGACCATTAACTCAAATTTCATATAAATCTCCCTCACTAAAAGATTTGAAAAGCCAAGCAGGGGATTTCATTCTGGCGACAGGTTAAGCCTAGTCTAGTAGAACAAAGTAAAAAACAAAAAAAAGGTTATTTAACTTACGTCTAATGAAAAACGTCTGGTTTCCTTCTTAGGCTAATGTCTTTCTGTGTGGACCATGTCATCACATAATTTGCTAACATCCCAAACAGGAACATCCAGACACCACAGCTGGAACAGAGAAGCCCAGAACATCAAGTCACAGACCACAATCACGTCAGTGCCTGTGCTTGAGGTAAAAGCCCCCAGACAAAGTGCTCACTCAGATCAGAGCTGTTTGGGTGTTTAAAGTGTGAGGTGAATGGGAGATCAGAACACAGATGCACGCACTGGGCCGCAGATCAAAGGCGAGACGGAGACGTGCATTACTCCAGCTGTGTTATCTGCCAAATCTCTGACGATGGCTGTGCCAACAGCCCTCCATCCAGACTCTCTCAGAACATAAACACGGTGACTGAAGTGAGCATGAGATCTACCTGTTAAGCCTCAGTCTTCAGGAAGATACAGTGCAAATTAGGGAGTTTCGTGCAAAGGGAGTCAATATGCGAAATCAAATAAAACCACTACATAGTGTTCAGCTTCAAAACGTCAAAGAGATAATCTAATGGATTTTTTTAAAAAGCTAATCTCTGTCTACTGCATCAGTACATCAGTGTCATTATCATGAAAACGAACTTGGACATGTTCCTCCATAATAAGAAAAGCAAATGAAATCTGCTTACTCAGGGTTTACTCCAGTAAGTAAGTTAATTTTAAGGGCATTTAAGGGCATCTAGAGTTTAAGGGCATTTTCTAAATTTTAACAATAGGCATACCAATTCAGAACTACAACTATTACAACAATAAAGGTTTCTAAGGATCATTTTAGAAAAATCATCAGTTTTATTACAGGATTACGTTTAGCCTTAGCGGACTCATATGATGACATCACAATTTCTCCCAACTATTCTGTGTACACATCCTTATATGAAACATCCTTATGTGACGACAGTTGGGTTTTATCAAAACTCCTTCCTTTCTGAAGACACTGACAGATGACAAATAACAAGATTAAATAAATGGGTGTTGGGGGTGCAGGTGGTTTGATTCCCAGCTCCATCCTGTGTTCGGGGAGTTTGCATGCTCTCTCCATGCTTCAGGGGTTTCCTAATCTAGGTTCTCTGGTTTCCTTCAATCCATAGACGTGTGTTGTCCAGGGTTTGTCCATAGTGTGTGTGTACTGCAATGTGTTGGCACTCTGTCCCTATCCAGGGTGTCCCTGTCCCTGCTTACCCTGTGTAGGATAAGCTTTACAGAGAATAGATGGATGGATGGCTGGTCATATAAATATGATGCATAAAGTATGATGTAATACTATACACTTCAGTAAAGAGTGTTGCTATTGCTAATACCATATATTTAGATACTATATATTGTATTTTTTTTTTTAAATAAAACTTCATTCAGTTGGCTGGCTATGAACTAGCAAAGAACCAGAGTGACTACACTTACTTTCTATTTTAATAAAAACACCTATACACTTGCTCATTAATGCTGTTATCCAAGCAGCCAGTCATGTGACAGCAGTGCAATGCATACAATAAGATCTTTCTCGCCTCTCTCATCCACAAGCAGTTTGTTTTTAGTTTTTTTGCACCATTCTATGTAAACTCTAGAGTCCCAGGAGATGAGCAGTTTCTGTAACACTTGAAACAGCATGCCACAATCAAAGTCATAGAGATCACACTGTTTCTTCATTCTGATGTTTGATGTGAACATTAACTGGAGCTCTTGACTTGTAACCACATGATTTTATGTATTGTGCTGATGCCAAATGGATAATGGCATGAATAAGCTGTACAGGTGTTCCTGAGATGGCAGGAGGTCCATGGAATATCCAGTGTTTTTTATTCAACAGGATAGGATTGTTAAACAGAAGGAATATTGTAGTGGAAAACAGTATGCTGGTAAACAGTATAATCCTATAGTGCTAAGCAAATGAGCAGCCTGGGTATGAATCTGAATCTGTGCTGCAGTCTTAACTTTTTCTCCTAAACAGTACAGTATGTCTGGTATCACAGTGCACTCCCTCCTCCCTGTTCCCACTCCTGCCTCTCTCAGGTTCATAACAGGCCAAACGTCTGAGCTCAGCTGTGCCGTGTGGGCAAAATTTGTTCGTCTTATTGATGGTGGCTTGAGCTCCAGCTGTGTGTAGGAAGTAGGGCAACCACATCTGAGAGGCACGGATCAGAGGTTCGCCTCAGAAAAAAGAGGGTCTAAGCAAAAGCACATGCTACAGCTGCTTCCTATTCTGTATGTGTGAGACACAGTGAGAGAGAGAGAGTATCACTGCTTTGGTAAGACTGATTTCAAGAGTAAGAGTTTAATTCAGGTCAGGAGAGTCATTGAGGTTTTTTTTAGATGTATTAATCTATCTAATCAACATGTGATCTTCAGCGACAAACAAAATAAACTTTCGTCAAAATGTCGGTCTGTTTTTATACCCACAATGCCAATTGACTACCTGCTCCCTAATAGTGATGCCAGTGATGTTTTCACTCTGCCTTAAGAGAGCGTTTCCACAATGCTTTGGTCCTTTACTTTGACCAGCTCTCTCACCTTTTTGTTTATACACTCTGTAACTTCAACTTTCATACTAAATATCACCAGCACTGTTTACTTGTCATCTCATAGATCTCTAACTAGCTAAGCCAAGACTCGGCTGTACTTCAGTGCAGCTGCATCATATTGCTGTATTAAATTCTGAAACTCAACTCATTTTTAAACAATGCTTGAAAATGATGAGTGACAACAGAAGCTCTTTTGCTTTAAGAAGGTAACAGTAAAACTTGTCTCAGAGATGTTCCAATACATTTAATGTAGCTATAACCGGACAAATAAATGTGCTGGGTTATCACTCCAGTTAAATTTAACCCCATTATCCCAGATTATTACATTAAGTGCAATACACAGTGAGGTACCTTTTTATTCACTGCATGTTGACTGTCCATCTTGTAAAATGTGTAGTGTTTTAAATGCATAAAAATACCAGGAAAAAAGTGTTGTGTATTTCATTAATAATGTAACAAATAAATAAAGTCATTTCGCTGTGGTCTAAAAGCAATAAAATACTTCAGGATGTATTGTTAGAGAAAATGAATTAACCTCTGTATAGTAAATAAATTATTTTCCTATAAGATCACACCCCAAAGTGTTCCTGATCTGGTGCTGATCACTTCATGGTTTTGTCCTTATTGAAGCTACACTTTTTATACTTATTAATGCCACAGATTTTTTGCATATAGTCAAACACTACGTGTAGACTATGTATGTGGCACGTATAGAAAGATAAAAACATGCATAAATAAGTTCCACCATTCTTTCCCCTGTAGCCTTAAATGATGAGAGACAGAAATGTCCAGGGCATATTTACTGAGTCCTCATTCATCATGTGAGTCAGTGGGCATTTTCCCCTGAGATGATGGACGTAAATAAGGGGGATTGAGAAACTACAAACACACAAAAGAAGGTGCAGGCTTTGTTACATGCCTGAGCATGTACTAGATTTCCCTCCAGCAGAGGCAGAGACTCCTTCTAAAAGAAGAAAATAAAAAACTTTAGAAAAGTATGCTAGTTCTTTGTAGCTTGTAGAGTGTGTAACTGAACACATAGCACTCTGGCAGTTGATCCAGAAAAACATCTTATAAGCATGAGGCTTAAGTGTGTATCACTCCACACATTGCTATCATTGAGGAACAAAGGCAGGAACTGAAGCACCTCCGGCCCTCAGGTCTACCTGGTACAATGCCGAAATATCTGAAATTTGGTTTTATACTGCCACCAAGTGGATACAAATACCATCGCTCATACTGAAAAACACCAGAATATCAACGCTTTCCCAAAGCTGATCCTGGAGTATGCATTGACCTTTAATGACTATTTTAAACACATCAGCTCAAAAAGTGTCTTTATTTCACTGATTAGCTGTGGATGTTGTGATTGACATCAGAGAAAAGACTAAATGTTTAGGAGAATGGGTATTCTAGGTCCAAAGTTGGGAAACTGTGCCATAAGAGAGAAACACTTAAAATTAAACAATTAATGAACTTATTTTACTGTAGATTTGAAAATCTGGAAAAGGGGATCTTATATGGTCAAGGGTCCTTTGAAAACAGAGAGACAAACAAACAAAAAATGTGGACCTCTTTCAGATTTATGTGAGAAAAAGAATCCTATAATAATAATAATAATAATAATAATAATAATAATAATAATAATAATAATAAAACAATATTAATATTAATAATAATAATAATTGTTATTATTATTATTAATATCATTATTATTATTATTATTATTATTATTAATTGTAGTAGTAGTAGTAGTAGTAGTAGTATTTACACTCACATTGTTTAAGGATATTTATTTGATATTTAAGCATGGTATTTGAGTCAAGAATTGTACATCTATTGAGGGTTTTATTATTTATATGTGTATTATTTGGATCAAACCCCATCACCTGACCAGTCAAACAATGTAATAATTTTTTTTTTTTTTAAAAGCATAATAATAAGTATAACTTTATAGTGGAAGTCCTTGCCAGTGCTTCGCTGGACATGTCCATGGTACCCCTGGCTCCCTTATTATGCTTCATTGATACCACAAGGTCCCCAGACCCCACTTTGAGACTGTGGATCAAGACAAAATGTCTTCTTTTTTGGACACAATCTAACCCGATACAATGGGTACAATTCAGTCTAATTAGGAATAAGTACACAACATACTGTATAGTCACCAAAGGATGCACAACTGTTAATTAAACTGTGTCTCCATTTAATAAAACACGTGTTTGGCTTTACTGTCAGAATTTCATGTCATTTCTAGAATACTGTGACCAGACCAGTTTGATACATCAGCCTGCCTTCTATTCTAGGAAAATGTTCACAGTACAAGCTGTAGCATCAGTCTGTATTTAGAGGACTTTGCTTTGTAGCTGCTGTAACACTGTTGTAATTATAACATACTACAACTTACAGCATGACTAATTTTACTCTACAACTAGATTTCAAAGCATGTAGAAAACAAGGAGAAAAAGTGTTTGTGAATATCTCGATCTCTATAAGCCTCCCTAAACTTTCCTGTGTAGGTCCTGATATAGATCAAATATCAAAACAGCAGCTTTACTAAACAGGTGCAGGTATCTGTCCTGTCTTCAGTATTCACTAGCTATAGATTCAGATCTACAGCATCTACTAACAGATTTCCATTATAACAGATTTTCTTTTCTCTGTATAATGAAGCATTACTCTGTCCATGCCAAAAATCACCCTTTTGCTGCACATGTCTGAGTTGAAGTGACATTTTAATTTAGGTCAGAAGTGTCATTTAGGTCAGTATGGTCAGGTACATCCCTTATCATATAAATCTGAATCTCCAAAGCATTTACAAGAAGCAAAGTAAATACTATTTTTTCAACAATTCTTTCATTATTTTTTAACATCCTATATTTTTTATTTAAAAAAAAAAGAAAAAAAAGGAACAGCATTCATTCATTTCAGTCAAACGGGGTGAGAGTAACAGGGAAGCAATACATACAGTCTCCACTCTAATTCATCCCAAAGATATTCTATCAGGTTGACTCTGTGCAGGTCAGTCAAGTTCCTCCACACCAAACTCGTTCATCCATGTCTTTATGGACCTTGCTTTGTGCCCTGGTGTACAGTCATGTTGGAACAGGAAGGGGTCATCACCAAACTGTTCCTACAAAGTTGGGAGCATGAAATTGTCCATAATGTCTTGGTATGCTGAAGCATTAAGAGTTCCTTTCACTGGAACTAAGGGGCCGAACCTAACCCCTGATAAACAACACCTGAATTCAATGATTTGGAGGGGTGTCCCAAAACTTTTGGCAATATATTGTATCTGGTAGCACTATTTTTATTATCCTCTGCTTGATATATCACTTTGCTTGTGTTTCCTCATTAGTAAGCGGCTTTGGATAAAATGTACATTTAAACTCAAAGTAAAGCTAAGAATTATTAGGTAATATTAGGTCTGTAATGCTTACCAGCAAGCTCACAACCAATAAAGCGTGCTTTCTTTTTGTTTGCTTTCATTTAGTCTGACTTGATGTTCATTTTAACAAGCTGTTATTGTGGAATTTGATTTCTAATTCTTTCTTATGTCAACCAAAATGATTGCTTTAATTATATTATATTATAAATAAATAAATAAACAAATAAACAAACACCATTCTTTTATTAGGATCAGTGAATCAAATTTATTCCAGATATAAATATAAAAATAGCTAAAACAACTGTATTGCTGCACAACTACAGCAGTAATCATGACAGTAGGAATGCTGTAAATATAATTTACAGTCACTACCAGACAAAGTTAAGCCTACCGTTAATTATATTTATATTTAATCTACAAATTATTTGTTAACAGTTGTGAATACAAAGCACAGGTCATCAGTAAAATTGATATATTTTATATATTTACCCTAACTAATTTTTACTTTTAATTAATTAATCACCTAAATAATTACTTAATAATAATTATGCATATAATTTATTTATTTCATCTCAGCACTTCCAGCCCTCTAAACATTGTATTTTTATTTGACTTTAACATGCAGCCTCATCTTTGTCACACATCTGTCGATAATCATTCATGGGAAGTACGATCATCCATAGCATCAGTCTTACATTTTCCTCAGTAAATGTTTTCAGAACAGGTTTTAAAAAGAAACTCTTATAAGATTCTTTGCCATGAAGGGAGGAAAAGGAAAATAATAATTAAAAATGTAGTTTAACCCAAACACCAAAGCATATCATTAATAGGTTTTTATTTTTCATTCTCTCATACAAAGTATATGCAACTACCCCAATGTGTCAGGACCCAAACCCTATGACACCCAAATCCTACACAAAATGAACACAAGAGATGATGTGGTGTGACTTTATTTTACTTCACAAATAAATGAAGAAGAAAAAAAAAACATATTTTAAAACGAGACAACGGCCTTTTCTCATTTGAGCAGCAGTGCTTGGGTTCGACGTTTTCCACCGGAATAAAGAGTTGTCCATGTTTGACCGGTACGTAAGTGCAGTTTCTCAAATATGTACAGTAAATACCAAGTGGTGGTCAAAATACGTTCAGAGCCATTACTGACCCCTAGTGGCTGATTTGAGAACTCCAGCAATAGCTCACAGGTCTTGGTGTTCTGTTAAAACATTTTCTGTATTGGAGTATTCAGTGTCCTCAGCAGGTCCTTCCTGACTGTCCTCTGTGGACACAAAAGAGGAAAAATTATTTGGTCAGATTAGCAGTTTCTGATCATATTTCTAGCTTAATTTTCACTTAGAAATTACTGTATCCAAAAGTGCTTTGGATCCAGCTTAGACAATGTCTAGTGTTAAAAGCGCTATACAAATCAATTAAATTGAATTGGATATTTAAAAACTGTCTAGCTACCTACGGTGGCCGAGAAGTGCAAAACAATAACAAATCTGAAAGCAAAATAACAAATACAAAAACAAAATAGAACGACAATTCAGACAAACAGAAAACGTAGGTCTAGTTTGCAAATGGAATTCTTACCGCTGATTGGAGGAGACAGGTCACTCAAGAGCAATAGAAAGTTGATTTGTGTGTATATGAACGCAGCTCTGCTCTTATAGCATTCCTTACATCGTTTTAATCTGGAATAGTTTTGTCTTCGAAAAACATACCTGTGTTCTTTAGGTGTGTTTTTAGACCTCACAAACTTTATGCCATGATACGCTATCAGTATATCCAGAATCACGACATTTGAATGTCTATCCTTAAAGTACCGTTGAATGAATTCCATTTTCCTTGTTATTTTTGATATTTTAAATATATATTTTTGTTATTTTATTAGATTTAAAGTGCAACTATCGAAAAATATGGTTTAAAGTGAACACAGACCTCCAGACATGCACAAGATAAAGTCAGATACACAATTTCTTACTTCTTGTATATCCTGAGTGACAGATGTCTTGTCCAATCAGTACTAAGACTTGGAGTAAGAGTCTGAATTGTTTCAGATTTGTTTATTTGTTTTGCACTTCTCTGCCACCATGAATATCATACATAGAAATAGTTTTTTTCATTTTACACCATTGCCTGTAACCTGCAAGTATTTATCTTTTATCTCTGGATTGAAAACTGAAATGGACTCGGAAACACTACAACCTCAAACACATAGCTATATCTTTAAAGGTTAATTAGAAAAGATACCTGGTTGAGCTTGCTGAACACAAACTCCATCATGCTCCTCAAAGCCTCCTGCACAGCGGCACTTGTAGCTGCCGTTAGTGTTGACGCACTCCTGGTGTTCCTCAGTACACACTGCGTCAGGCAGCTCGCACTCGTCCACGTCTGACAGACAGAAAGAACAAAGTGGTAACAATGAACATTATCAAATCTGTAAAGTACAAGACAAACACTGATAAAGTTAAAGCTGACGTCGGAGCTGGATCTGTACCCGTGCAAGTGCCCTCTTCGTCCTTGTAGCCTTCAGCACAGGCCACGCAGTTCCCAGGTCCTGGCCCTTTGCAGCCTGAGCATCTGCCGTCACACACTGTGGTACAGAAAGGACCCAGGGGAACACAGTGAGTCTACACACATACAAAACTGCATCCAAAGGTGCCAACATTGCTAACAGGAAAATCTTAGCATGCACAGAAAAAAATCTGAATTTTTCTGCAGTGGCATAATTAAATAAACGACAAATCCTACCCTATGCTTTTAAAGTTGCATGAACACAGAGCCCTGCCCTTGTTTTGTTTTAACACAAATTCACCTAGATAAAACTGATGAGAAGTGAAAATAACTACTACCAGAAGCAAATGAGTCTCTCACATCCTGCATGCTTTCCTCATTTAGGCTGACCACTGCTTTAGCTGTAAAAGCTAAGATGTGCAGCTTTCAGTAGAAGAAGAAGAAGAAGCGGAAGCATTTATTTGACACACATACATTACAGCACCGTGAAATTCTTTTCATCGCACATCCTAGCTTGTAAAAAAAAAAAAAGGTAGGGTCAGCCATAATACAGCAATGTGTAGCAGAGAGGGTTAAAGATCTTGCTCAAGGGCCCAACACTGGCGCACCCCTTAAACCCCTGACTGTATGCGCAATAGCAATGGTTTAATCTTAATCTAACAAGGTAACAAAGCTTGCTTGAAGGCCAACAGAAGCTCTCTGGCATTAAGATTCAAGATTTTTTTGGTTTATCTCATACACACTTACATACAATATACAACGTGCAGTGAAATGAAAACCTGAACTCAAAAGAAATTGAATGGGTTTGAATTGAATCTACAAAATGTTTAGTTGTGTTTTGTGTGGTAACAGTAACAGAACAGTGCAGTGTGAAGGGACAGTGGAGTGTAGAGTCACTAAGGATATGTATGGTGGACAGGTCTGTACTGAGGAGTCTGATGGCCACTGTACTAGCACTTGTCATATTGCATTAAAGCAACTGGCAACTTTTTATTTTTTTTTTTTTTTACACCAAGTAATCCCCAACAAATGTACAACCCATAATAAGTAGTGAAGAAGTTTATGCTTACTAACCATTGCAGGAATATGATCCATCAGTGTTCAAGCAGTATTCCTTGTCTTTGCATGGAGGAGGGTCTTTGGAGCACTCGTCAATGTCTGAAACATTGTAGAAGATCGTATTGAGATGCATGTTAGGTCTAGGTCTAAATTCTCCTCTAAATGCGCATGTCTATGCTCACAACAGCCAGGAATGCAAACACATATAGAAAAATACATAACAGAAGAATAAAATGAGGATAACTGCAACAAGGAAATTATTCTCACCAATACATGCTTCTTCCTCATCTTCTTCCCAGCCATCACGGCAGTCATTACAGTCCTTATTAGTGGCTCCAGTGCAGGTTGTGCAAGATGAGTGACACTCTGCAAACACGATCACATCACCATCATAAGCCAGTTCCAGCTGCACCAGCTAAACTCAGGCATGATTATATGTTAAAGCGCTTGAATTGCCAATAGACAAGTAGATTATGCATCCAAGAAAAAAAATCTCAGCCAACCAACCATCAGATGAAGAAAAAAAAAAAGACTTCCTGTTGACTTTCACAAAAGACAAGTGAATTTGCTTAAATGCAACACTTTCAATTTGGTTCAGATCTTTCTTGGTGGTAAAAGAATGGGCTGTCAGTAGGAACTTTATTTTAGAGGGGGATGTTAATTAACATGATCTGATGCTAGACGATATTTCTAGGGGAAACAGTGTTGACACAGTGCACAACATCTGTATGTAAACTTATGTGACTATAGTCTGTATTAATGTATATCATTAGCTAATCAGGCTTTTCATTTAGTTGCCACTTTTCAGCCTAATAAGTTAACTGAAAGTAGATTATATAAATCATAACATAACAGCAGCACTCAGTGGTAAAAGAGTACATCCATGAGCGTGCCTAAGGGAAAGGCAGCTTGCATACGTCTCTTACATCATGTGTTAGATTAGAGTCTGGTTAGCATCTTTATTTTGTTTCAGTATTTTTTTAGCCACAGTTATTTAACTTTTCACTGACTCCATTTTGTGTGTTTCACCGGTGTTTTTCACATAGCAGTCATCCGTGCACACAAATTCTAACACAAATTCATCTGCCTAGTAAAAACTGATATGTAGCACATGCTATAGTTACAGCATTGCAGATCATCTTTAAATATACAGATCACAACTTTCATTCTGTTATTGTTACAGGCCTCTAGCTGGTCCTGATACCTTACAGTTATTATAGAAAACCATAATTATAGCTATATAATTATAGCTAAAACCGTTATTATAGATCATCCATAGCATCAGTTTTAAACCTGCCCTTACAATTTCTTCAGTTAATGTTTCTCCGGCAGTTTTAAAAACAGGTTTTGAAAAGAAACTCTTGAGTATGGGAAGGGAAGGAAACCCAAATCTATATGCAATCTATGCTGCTTACCTTTGCATGAGGAGAAGGTGTCATTCCTCTCCTCACTGAAATATCTCTCAGCACAGTCCAGGCAAAACTCTCCTTCATATCCAGGGTCACATGTGCACTTGCCGCTTCCTCCCCTCGTCCCATCACCGTCACATCTACCGTTTCCATGGCACGGTCTGTCAGATCCTCCTACACAGGCTACATCAAAACAAGTAAATGTAACTTAACAAACAGGATACCTTGAAACAAAGCAGAAGCAATTGTACTGACTTACAGTTACAATCTGGTCCAAATGTTCCTTTAGGGCAGCAGACTTTGATTGTTTCGATACAAAACCATTTGTGTAGATCGGGGTGCTTCGTTTTCCTGCAACCAATTAACATGGAATTACAATGAAACGTTTAGCATACTATGGAGAGTGTACAAATTAAACATGAATTAAACAAATCATGCTGCATGTTATTCAGGAGATGGAGCTCAATTCCTGACCTCTTGAACCACCAAGTCTCAAAGTGCTCCTCATATTCTTCTACCATGTGGTTACACTCAAAACTGCTGCTGTCACACAAACCCTCGAGAATCTCCACCAGCCGAATCTCACTGAAAACACAACGAAAACACAGTCACTCCAGGATGTCACAGTATACACCCCATGTCAACACACAATGTATAGAAATAATGCATGTTCACTCTGTAGAACACACGTGAAAGCCTTCACAATCTTTGCCTGCATGCAGGTCAGCATTTTAAAGGTGCATGCATCAAACCTCACCTGGTCTCATATTTTGACAGCTTCCTTTCTTCCCATGCTGTATTTCCACCACCAAAATTCTTCTTTGTAGTTCTTTCAAAACCCTTACAAAAATGGATATAATGCAATCAGATTATGTAGTGATTAAACTATAGCGGTCACCTTTCGCTCATCCTGAACATCTGCACTTTGGAACCAGATCACACAGGACTTACCTTGTTGAAATTATCAGTTATTTGTTTACAAGTGGAACACAGAGCCCCCAAATCCTTTGCGTTGCCATTGCCAAAGGATAAAACAAAAACAAGACAGAAGAGCAGACTGATCATGTCAGACAGTGGCATGTTTAGAAAAGCTGCCTAACTACCAAACTCCAAAAATCATGATAAAAAAAAAGTTACTACTAAAGAAGAAAAGCAAACAAAGCGGTTAACAGTATCAACTTCCAGTCAACAAGTAGCCTCCATCATCAGGAAACGGTACCCGATAATGGACTACTCTATATACTGATGGATATGCAAAGCTTCACAACTCTCATGCCGGCTACCAGCGCCGCTCCACTTCCGCATTAGTCCCCTTGTTACGATTGTGGCTTCTTCTGATTGGTTGATTCTCCCGATCAGTCAAAGTCTGAGCCAATGGGATGCCGCCACGCGCGGGCCTTCTATTTCAAACCGCGTGTGTGTGTAGGGTAGGATTTGTCCCACTTTATTGTGGATTTTAACACTTACTGCCCACAGGTCTGTTTTAGTAAAATAACACAAAATGTAAAATAATACAAAGCCTTCCTTAGAATGTCCTGGAGGGCTTAGTACGTTTATGTTTAATAACCATTTTCGGGCAATATCGATTGCTCAAGACAAATAAACAAACAACAGTAATAATATATAGATAGATACATGTAATGTAAACATTTCACACACACAGCACAAAGTCTGTATTTTTGTAATTATCTTACATGATGCCAGTTACTGTCACACGTAGGTTTAGGCCATACATTTTACATATCTGTCAATTTTATGAAGCGATTATTTTACATGAATAAAAAACTACAAATCCCATGAACACACACTAACGGTGGGGCTAATACCCGGATGTGAGCCAGAGCTCCGATTTGTCCAGAAGATCAGGCGTTATTCAAGTTACATAGTTCCTGAAATGGACCTAAAGTCTAAAAAAACAAGTCTTTTAGACAAACAAATTCTTACTTATTACTAATCTAAAAATCATGAGAAGTAAAGGCAGATAAGCTTCAAACTTTACTTCCGACTTGATGACGTACATGACTAGCTGGGCCAACCGATTTATGGTGCGCATGCGCAGTTTAACCTGCTCGTCCAGCATGGCGCGGAAGCGAACGATTCCCCAGTTCCTACACTTTATATTATTGATATGTGTCATTTCTGTGCATTTGATCGCGTGCCCTTTTGCCAAAGTCGAAGAGAGTTTTAACCTGCAAGCCATTCATGATATTCTTTATCACAGATTTGATTTAGAAAAGGTAAGGAGCTTGCAACATTGCATTTTATAATTCTAGTATTTCTAGTTTTTATACTGGTTAAGTCATGGAGTAGGCTCTGACTTCACATTAGTTTCTGGAGATCATATGTTAGTTGTTTGATTGACTGAAAGTTATTTGCTAGACTTCATACATTTAGGCCAAAGTTCAGTCACACAACTAAGTCTATATGTATGAGGTCTAGTAAGTTGTAAGTAGTAAGCTGTGTTTTAGGGCATAAATGTGTTCTCTCTCTTCAGTATGATCATCATGACTTCCCTGGTGTGGTTCCTCGCACCTTCCTGGGGCCGTTGTTCATCTCTGTCCTCAGTACACCTATGGCTGCTTTACTCTCCCACCTTGAGGCTCCAAAGTTTTACACACAGATTGTTGGTATGCATGTTATTTCCTACAGAGTGTGTGCGTCCAGTTTTCCAGACTGACATGCGATGGATGTTGTGTTCTTCACAGTGCGTGGTGTTTTGGGGATGTGCGTCTGCCTGAGTCTATGGCACATGCAGAAACAGGTGCGGAGATTGTTTGGATCGCTCGCCTCTGGCCTCTTCTGCCTTATGTGCATGTCACAGTTTCACCTGATGTTTTACAGCACAAGGACTCTGCCGAACGTGTTCGCTCTGCCTATAGGTGTGTGTTTTAACTGGAAGTATGTGTGCATATAATATGAAGTGTATGTGTAGTACAAATTACATGTTTAGATGTGTATTGTTACAGATACAAATGTTTTCATGGGGCTGTAAATGAACCGAATCACCTTTTATTTTACAGTTTTGCTGGCATTCACATCCTGGATGTCTCAGCAGCATGGCCAGTTCATCATGCTCTCTGCTTTGGTTATTATCGTGTTCCGCTCAGAGCTGTGCCTCCTGCTTGGACTCATGTTGCTGCTGTCACTTCTATCCAAGAAGCTCAGTATAAAAAAGTTGCTTTGTTATGCTGTACCAGCTGGCATTTTGTCACTTGGTAAGTGTTGTTTTGAAAGTGTGGGTTTCCCTTGTTGTTTTATGTGAAGGTTTGAAGTAAACCTGGTTGTTGTTGTAGGTTTCACTATCGGTGTTGACTCTGTGTTCTGGAGGAAGCTGCTGTGGCCTGAAGGCCAGGTTCTCTGGTACAACACCATCTTGAACAAAAGCTCTAACTGGGGAATATCCTTTTGCTCAGAACACTGTTCTATGTATATCCCTTAACAAATGCATAAAAAACTTTGCAGTATATAGTTGTGAAATAGTCATGATTTATAATCGCACTATCTGGTGTCACCCAGAAGAGGATGGCTTCCCTTTTGAGTTTGGTTCCTCTTATTGCTTTCTTCCTCATATCATTTCAGGACATTTTTCTTACTTGCTACAGTGACCTCTGCCATTCTCCTTAACAATCTAAATATAAGTTTACAGATGTCATTTTTTTTTTAAAGTAAACAGAATTGTATTAAAGAAGATGCATGCCACATTTTCTAAATAATAACTGCCCACAGGTTATGTAAAATGTTCAGCTGTGTAACAGATCTTGATTAAAAATGACCAGGTCGAATTGTCTGAGAAAACTAATGCAGTCCTGCATTATTTGTATAAGAGCAATCATATAGAGACATGAAACAGTTATCAACAAGTCTACCAGATAATGGGGAAGGTGCAGAGCTGTAGAGCACTTTTTCCTGTTCGCAAAAAGTGCATGATTTAATATGGCAAATGATACTTAATACTTCTCCTAAGCAGTTTGTTTGGTCTATATGTTAAATTATGGGCATTTTATCTTCAGATGAAAGCAGAAATTTAACAAAAAAGTCATTTTATTTATGTTAATATTAATTTGAGAACTTGCAATAGAAAAAAAAGAAAACAAATGGTTGTTATGGCATGATCTAAGTTTAATACCTAATTCTGCCAGATTCTGCTGAAGAAAACTCGGCTAATTTTAGTACATGGTGCGCCCATGTGTCAAATCGTGCTAACTCAGTAATCCATGTATGAAGATTTTACCAAAGCCTATATGTAGTTTTATCATCAGGTCATTAGTCACTACTGCATTTTTCCCTTGCATTTCCTTAACCACATCTTCTCAATAAACCTCACCATTCCTCTGGTATTTCTACTCGGCTGTTCCTCGGGCCCTTGGTGCCAGCATCGTCTTTGTTCCTTTGGGTCTTTTGGACAGGCGGATGCACAGGCTGCTGATTCCGGTCGTAGGCTTCATCCTGCTGTACTCCTTTCTGCCACATAAGGAACTCCGCTTCATTATTTACACATTCCCCATCTTCAACCTAGTGGCAGCTCGTGGCTGTTCCTTTGTGTAAGTGATGACATGACTGGACTGATTATGTGCTGCACTGTAGTAGGACAGATGATAAATTCACATACTTTTACTCGACTAGTTAATTAGCCGAGTATAATATAAATGAATTCATAAAATATATCACCATTGAGGAAGGATTTTTAGTTTTACTTCCTTTTGTTTCAGTTTAAACAACTATCGGAAGTCATGGCTGTATAAAATTGGGTCTGTTGCTGTAATTGGCCATTTTGTGGCTAATGGCGTTTTTTCGGGCGTTTCGTTATATGTTTCACATCACAACTACCCAGGAGGAAAAGCCATGCAGGAGCTGCACACGTTAGTGCCAGCTAATTCAGGTATGTTCATTCTGGTAGCAACAGATAACACCAGAAATGACAAAAATAATAGAAATAACCCAGTACAATGCACAATGAAATTTAGTAACATATACTCTTTTTGGTTCAGAAGTGAACTTGCACATAGATGTTCTTGCTGCACAGACGGGTGTTTCGCGCTTCTTGGAGCTGAACGCTAAGTGGAGGTGAGTGAAGAGACAAAAACACTTATGTATCGTGTATGTTGTGGAAGCAGACAAAGCTCTTTTTTTTTTTTTTATTAAAGCTATGACAAGAGAGAAGATGTGATGCCTACAGACCCACTAATGAAGACGTACTCGCATGTCCTGATGGAGGCAAACGCAACGCTTGTATCACTACTAAGTAGTTCTCACAAACCACTCCTCTACATCCAGGGATATGAACGCTTGGTTGTTGATGCTTTGCAGTTTCCTCCACTCAGGGTGCAATTAAGCAATAAGCTTGTGCTTCTCGAGAGCTTGACACACTCTAGACCTAGCTGACACAGACCTGCAAAGCTTCATGCATTTTGTGTGTAGGAGATTGGAGTTATCTCTCAGATCTTTTTCTCCCCAAATAAAAACAGCAGCAGTGTGTAGGTGTATCTCTGATATTAACTGACTCCCTCTGAAAGCTCCACCTCCTTCCTCTAATCTGAAGTTTAGTAATGTTTTGTTAGGTGCTCGAACTTGATTTTCCCACTTGAGTGTCAGCAGGGTCATATGCTGTCGAATGGAAAATGAGTTCATTAAAAACTTGATAAAGGTTGTACAATTCATCTATGAGAAGAGAAGTATACAATTAAGAGCAGTTTATTACTATATTTATTAAGGATGTAAGTGAAATCTCAGCTGGTATTTTAGGTTTTTGGTTACAAATTGGGTTTGGGAACATTGCTACAAGGGATGATTGATTTGTTTAAAATCTAAACTGTTATTAACTACTTGGTGTATTTTTGTTTTTCCCCCTTCCATGATGCAACACATTATTCCTCTTCAGTGTTGTACTGGTGGATGGTTACTGCCAAAGTTTTCATGCTGGATGTCCAAATATAGTAATAAACTTTATTTTTTAAATAAAGCACCTCCTAGACCGTTGTTCTCAACATTTGGGGCTAAGCAAGCATGATGTTTACTCTGAGACAGTGATGCCACACTGCACCTATTCTCGACTCTCAAGAAAAACTGGTTTGTGTGGGCCTAATGTCTAATTGCCTACCAAGAGCCACCTGGGTTGTGTAACGGCTTGGTCATCTGCTCACCACTTCCCTTTCCAAGAGTGAAAACAAACTGTTACTGGCACATAAAGTTTCCTGTGTGAGAAAAGGAAAGCTCTCACACTTGTTTCATTACATTGAAACCAGATTATAGTTTGTTAAGAAGTTATCTAGTGCTGGAGGAAAAAATCTTTACAAAAAAAAAGGAAAAATAAAACGAGGAAAAAGGGTAAACATTTTATTAACAAATAACCACCAAAATTGCATGGTTTCAGTCAGACTCTTTTTGCAAATTTTTTTTGGAAATCATTTTATAAAATGTACATCATCTTGACAGTGATCCATAATTTAATACCCCAGGAAAAAAAAAATAAAAAGAATTGTGCCTGAGAAATGATTTTTTTTTTTTAAACAGATTGCTCACCCTGAAATTACAACACCATATTACATAATGCTATTGTTTTTCCAAGATAAAAAAAAAAGTACTAATTCTAATGGACAGTACCGTAAACCATAAGATCACAGAAATAATTAAATTAAAGACATTTAAACAGTTTTCAGTCACAGCATTTCTTTTTGGGTCATGTGTTCTTATATATAAAAAACAGTATTCAGCATCTGTTTGCATTTTACATAATCATTAAAGTCAGAAGACAAAAACATTGTTGCACATCAAATAATATATACAGCATTTTGACCTGAAGTAGTTCATATAAGGCACAAGAAGAGAGAAGGAAAAAAAATTTCTGGCCATAAAAAGTATACAGCAACACACACACCCCAACCCCTAAATCTAAGTATCTCTCCCTCCCACACTCACTCCCTGAAACACTTTTCACCGGGTAGAAGACTAACTCCAGTTATCAAGCATTGAACAGTAGTATGCATACAAAACAATTATTTAACTTAACATGTTCTATATACCAAATCTAAACCTCAGTGTAATGTATTAAGTTTTAAAGGGCCATCTCACAAGTGATTTGGTCCTTGGACAGGGTTCATGGGGATCTAAGAAACTCTTCCACACAAAAAAAAATTGTTCTTAGTACTGAAAATATATCAAAGGAAGGTTAACCTTTAAAAATAAGAGTCTTTCAAGATTTTCTAGCAATGGTCGAGACTGATTCAGGGCACAGTTCACGCTTGATGTGCTGAACAGTGTATCTGCTGGTACAATGCTGGGTGGGCAACCCACGTAACGTACGGCTACTTTGGCAAGCTCAGGCCATAAGAACAACTTGAGATTCCAATAGTCCAAAGGATCACAGCTCTGGTCAAGAATATCCTCCTCTAAATACTCCAGAACGGCAAGCTCTGATGACTTTGGCCTGTCGTCTTGCTTAATCTTTTGCCTTATGTCATCCATCAGGGCCCATAGGTTGTCCTTGTTTGTGGTTGAACTGTTAGATGGAGATGGGTCCTCGCTGCACCCGTTAGACAATGGAGGTTTGGTTTCTGCAGATGCAGACACAGACACCCTCTGAACCTCTCGTATGAGCTCCTGCTTACACTTTTCCGCCTCCTCCTCAGTGAAAAGGGAGGTCTTGTACCTAGGGTCCAGCATGGTTGCCCAGGTATAACGCGGATCATGAAGTGTGGGAGACATTCTGGTCACCATGGCCTCTTTTAGAGATTTAAGCATGTTGTCAATACCCATAGTCTCGTCGAAAAGCATGTCTATCTTGCGGTTGAGAATGTGAATGAGGGGTATGACCTGGCCAAGCGTGGCCGTTCGATTGCTCATTTCCCTGCAGGCCACCTCGAAAGGTTTCAGAGCGTTGCAAACGGATTGCATCACCTCCCACTGGTCACAGCTTATAAGTTCCCTGAAATTGCACTCTAAAGACATTTCGTCAATGGCTTTCTTTTGCTCAACTAACCTTTCAAGCATAAAATACGAGGTCTTCCACTTGGACGGAACGTCCTGGATCAGCTGATTTTCAGGCAAGTTATAGGCTTTTTGAAGTTCCGCCAGCTTCTCTTTTGCCTTTGCCGAACGATGTACTCTTTCACAGATCTTCCGTGCGATGCTCAGCAAACTCTGTACCATCCTCTGGCTCTTTATGGCTTCATTAACAATGAGATCTATGTTATGACCAAAACAGTTCATGAGGGTGTGAGCATTGTCCTCCAGGACATTTCCAATGGCTTGATTATCAGTGACAGTGAATCCAAGCTTCAGGCCTGAGGAGACGATCCAGGTGTCCCAAAGGTACTCAAGTTGCTTCTGTATGCTAAGCATGTTATAATCACAGTCAATTGGGGAGACACCGAGCAGAGCTGAGCAGTGGAAATCTTGCCCCTGAGGTCGGACACGTGACTCAAACGTCACCCAGTGGGCTGTGAGAGTCAGGTATTCCCGTGTTTGGCTGCTTACCCATATGCTTGTTGTGAAATGAATGATTCCACTCTCGGCCTCCTTGAGGTGAGTCAGAACAACCTTTTTTACACTTTCGTACATTTCTGGTATGGCAGTGCTGGTGAAGTATGATGAAGAAGGAAGAGAATACTGTGGTTGGAGGTATTCCAGTAATCGGTTCAGACCGATGTTTTCCACCACAGCCGATGGCTGAAGATCCAGTGCAAGCATTTCAGCAACAAGTTTGGTGATTTTTTTGGCGACTGGGTGACACTCATCAAATTTCTCACTACTTTCCATGTAAGTAGATGTGTCCATGAGCTTCTGTTTTACTTGAATTTCAGCAGACGATGCATCACCTGAGATATTACTATTATTTTCGAGCACATGCCCATGAAACCTCTGCATGTGCCTAAATAAACAACTAGTGCCCAGGTTTGTTGTCTTTTTCCCCCTGCTTATTGTGCGGTTACAGTGCAAACAGACCACTTTTGTGGGGTCTGCAGATGAAAGAGAAAAGTGATTCCACAGCTTTGAAGTCTTTTTGCTAAAAATAGTTTGTGTGTGCTGTTTCTTCTCACTAACAGGGCTGTCGGTCACGTTGGTTGACATCTCGTCCTCCGTGGCGAGGGTGCTGTGGAGTGACTGAGGTAAGGTCGCTTTGTCACTTGTGCTTTTTTGGTTCTTGAGGACATCAGGGTGCCGTCTCATCAGATGGCGCATCAAACAGCTTGTGCCGAAGTCTCCACGTTTGCCGCGACTAATGACGCATGGACAGTATCGACACAAAGCCTTAAGTTGGTCGACTGGGGAGACAATGAAGTGGTGCCATACTTCAGATTTCACTCTTTTCATGATCTTTTTGTTTTGTTGGAAAACCGAGCTTGGCTCTTGAGCTAGGCTCGAGACTTCAGCAGATTCGTCTGGTGAGGATGACAGCTGCATGCTTTCACTTTTGAGACCAAAAGACATGTTCAGTGAAGACTCTTGTCCAGAATTATACGAGGTGTCCTGTAACTCCTCCTTTAAATCCATATTTTCACATTTCATGCTGTCATCCATGGGTACTTCATCTGACATGGTTTCAGGGGATGAGGAGGTACACAGGGGTTCTTTTTTAATCTCTACAGGGTCCTGCATCTGCGAGTGTGATAATAATGTTGGTGGAGTTGAATATGGTGGTGGAATTGCTGAACCCTGTCCATTTTCTTCGATGACGATGTCTCGGTGGGCTCTCCACATGTGGCGAATTAGACAACTTGTCCCCAGGTCTTTCCCATTTTTACCCCGACTGAACTCATTCATACAGTGAATACACACAGCTTTGGAGCTATCAGCAGGAGACAGATAGAAGTGTTTCCACACAGCCGATCGTCTTCGAGAATTTGCGCTCTTGGGGGTAGACCCTGAGCCATCAGGCCCCGTGTCCATGGCATCGTCGCTGTGGTTGTTAATGGAATGAGGGGATGGGGCTGCACCAGAGTCGGCCTTGGCACTCTTTTCCACTTTTGGCTTGGTTTTTTGGGATGCCTCTTTGGATGCTACATCTGCGGCTTCTGATGTCGAGGTGGACGGTGAGGTGTGACTGACTGAGTGTGATTTACTGCTAGCTGCCAGATCGTTATTTGGTGATTTGACAGGAGGTATTAGACTTGAGGCAGAATTAGATGAAGTATTTGGCGAGTCACTGTCTTGTAAAAGTACAGTAGGGTGAGCCCTTCGCACATGCCTCATTAAACAACTAGTGCTGAGGTCTTTCTCATTTTTACCCCGACTGAACTCTTTCATACAATACATACAGATAGCTTTGGTACTATCGCGAGGAGAGATGAAAAAATGGTTCCATGCAGGAGATTTCTTTCTTGGATTAAGAGGGTTTCTAATAGATGTCAGAAGGCTTTGTGTGACTGCATCCATTGCAACGTCGTAAAGAGTACTTGTGTAGCCACTCAGTAGGTTGTCATAATCATCATCATTACTTCTAGTGACAAAGGGGCCTACAGCCCCATCAAAGAATAACTTATCGTCCTCCTGAGAACTTTCACCCGTTTCAATTGGTTCCTCTTTGATATGCACACTCTGGTCATTTACTGAATTGGTTTTGTCTGGTTCAGTAGTCTGAGTTGTATAATCTGAAATGGCTGGAGAAGTTGGACTGTCCTGCCTATTGCAGGTTTCTGCCTCTAGACCATCTTCTAAATGTCCATCAACCTGAGAAGATACGTTATTAGGTGTCCCCTCCAGGGGCGAGGACACAAGCGAAGACTTTTTTGCCAGTGGACTCTCGTGAGGGGTCATGCTGTATGATTTGAAAACATAACCGTCTTGCCCCTCGATTTTCAAACAGGTGCTTTTGACCTCTTTTCTCTTGTCGTTCTCCACAGAACAGTTATTTTCCAAGTGCACATCATCAGTCTTTTGAGAAAGGACTTCCTCGCTGTCCATTTTAGCAGACGGAATTTCTGCTAAGAAACTAAACTTTCTCTAATGAAAGCAGCTTGTCGAGTATTCCAGTGTCATCTGTGTGGCTGTCTCGCCAAACAACCAGTCGAATGGCTACAGCGGCGTATTACATTTCAAGCCGGATGATGAAGACATATGAAACATATCCATTTAGGAGAGTGGAAACTTCTATACTTGGTGGAATCTGTAAATTAAAGGATAAAAGGGGAGAATTAAAGGTTTGCTATAAAGAGGCAAATACTCAGACATGAGTATAATGTAGGCTAATATGCAATTCAATTTATTTCTATAGTGCTTTCAATGATGGACATTGTCTCAAAGCAGCTTGACATAAGTACAGAAACATAGGCAAAATTATAAAGTGTAAAGTTACTATTTATCTCTAATGAGCAAGCCTGAGGCAACGGTGGTAAGGAAATCTCTCTGAGATGATATGAGGAAGTAACCTTGAGAGGAACCAGACTCAGAAGGAATCCCATCCTCGTTTGTCTGACACTGGACAGTAAATAATGTAATGTCCTTTCTTAAACAGTTTACAGTCACAAATAACTGTACAACCAAGAGCTCCTGAGGAACTAATAGGTCAGTGTAGTTTCTGAGTTCATTACTGAGCACTAATTCCTTCCTGCCAAAAAAATATATTCAAACAGACGCTGCCTAACATGTGTATGAAATCTTACTAACTTGAGGCTAGAAAATCATGTGGCTATGCTTTACTATATTCATGAATATGTATATGCTTTTATCAGTAAAATTGATCTAAATTGTATCTAATGAAAGCAATATAATAAATATTGATGTACGTGATAGATACACATGTACTAGATATGGCATAAAACACTTCAAGGTGTGCTGCAGGGTGTGAAAAATAGTCAATGACAGAGTGCTGTGATGTGACCTGATGTGAAGCATATTTCCTGTTACCACCCTGAGGATGATTATTTTCTTCCAACAGCAGGCTCTAAAGTGTCTTATACGGCACTGAATTAGCAATGTAGTACTATCTTACATTTAACATCAGTTAGTTCCTGTCATCAATGCATCTATAAACAGCCATTCCCTCAACGTCTCTTTTCTTCTCTCTTGGACTTAATAAAACAAAAGCGCAGTTAGTCATATTACTGAGAAAACAGAAAGCTCAGTCTTCTATCCTGAACAACTTTTTCTATGGCGGAAACTGTATATAAAGGTCTGACATCTGATACTCCTTCCCTGAAATGATAAATAAATTTATGATGATGTCACGTGACGTCACACTCGCATCGACCACAAAATTAGGTGAAATCACAAAACATACACATGACATATCAAAACATTCAGCACATCGAGGTTTGGTGGGTTATGTGTGTTTTGGTATTCACTCAACTCCAGAAGCACTGGCACCCTATCTTTCCACTCACCACCAAAAGTAATGCCAACTTGTCTCTCCACTCGCCACCAAAAGTAATGCCAACTTGTCTCTCCACTCGCCACCAAAAGTAATGCCAACTTGTCTCTCCACTCGCCACCAAAAGTATTGCCAACTTGTCTCTCCACTCGCCACCAAAAGTAATGCCAACTTGTCTCTCCACTCGCCACCAAAAGTAATGCCAACTTGTCTCTCCACTCGCCACCAAAAGTATTGCCAACTTGTCTCTCCACTCGCCACCAAAAGTATTGCCAACTTGTCTCTCCACTCGCCACCAAAAGTATTGCCAACTTGTCTCTCCACTCGCCACCAAAAGTATTGCCAACTTGTCTCTCCACTCGCCTCCAAAAAGCATCGGACATTACGACTACTACGTTTGTCAAGCCAACATCAAAGTTTGTCGTGATGCACTTTAAAAATCTACATTTCGGGTCATCAGACTCTCTCTCCTTCTCTCTTCCTAGCAATAACACACTCTCTCTATAAAACATACAGATATCCAAAGCAAACAATTATCTTTTATTTTGTTATGTGCTGCATTATTTTACAAAGAAAAACATCATTAATAAATTCACATTATCAAAAATGTTTTTCTTTGTGAAATGATATGTTTTTAATCTGTTTATTACTGGGGTTAAATTATGTAGAACATCCACCATATTACGTCCCTGTGGCTTGTTATTACAGAAACAATAACATTAGAACTAGGGCATAAATATAAACCTGCAAAACAAACCGATTTCCACAAACTGCACTACGGTCAGAAAACATGAATCCTCACCGTCTCGCCGGTCAGGTTTAAGACTTCTACAAGTCTATTGTACATCATGTATATGAGGTGTAGAAATATAAACTTTAAAAAAAGTGCAAGTTGGTGCTAGTGTGATGACTACCGACACCTCCGTCCTATATAATACCTGGATGTTAGAACATATTTAAAGAAAAATAATTTAGACAGATCTGTGAACAGAAGTGAATAAATATAAATCTACCTCAAAGTAGTTTCAGCCCTGAGCTTATGAGAGCTCCATTCTAGACATCATATATTATCATCTATCAAACTCTAATTCATATCTTCTTTAGGAAAGATAATATTTCAAGACTATGAGGTGTATTTTAATCAGTCCTGAGCTGGAGATCATGAGTGCTGACCTCGCAGATGCCGGAGCTGGTGTTTGACAGAGTGGGCTACTTTAACCCGGAACTGTAGTACACTACGATGCAGTGGCACTCGTCTCATTTTCTCCCCCTCTACTCGACTTACACCGAAACAAAAGCAATAAAGCTTACAGAATACAACTAAAAGAACAGCGCTGTGGGGAAATAAATGTAAACAATACAATGCTAAATGTCTAGAACAGCATTAACACAAAAGGTTTCAGCCATAAGTTCCTCAGATCCGGAAAATGAATTAACGTTAGCTAGCCGTGTCGCTGTTTATGTTTGTGTGAGCAGAGAGCTTATCAAACAACCTTTGCCTACTTTTCTTTCCTTTTTTTTTTTTTTTAGCTTGTTTTAAAACTATCCGGGAAAATGTTGCCTATTTTTTTGTTTTGTTTTGTTTGTTTGCTTGCTTGTTTGTGTACACAGGCCCTGGCTAAACAGCTTGTAAAAAAAATAAATAACTACCGCTTTTAACGCTTTTACCTACAGTGGAAAATACATAAGTAGTAGTAGTGATAAATAAATAAATAAATAAATAAATAAACAATTTATGTAATATTTTAATTTATAAGTGTCTCATTTTTGTTATTCAGCCATTAATAACATGTAGTTTAATGATTAATCTGCATTTAGTCACGTTTCTGTGGAAAAGTCCATAATTTAAATCAAGTTTGCAATATGTTCTGTACTACACGCTCGTTTTATTACTATTATTATTAGCAGTAGCAGCAGCCTCATTTGGAGCAAGTTAGCCTGTTAGCTTAGAGGAACACATTTCACCTCTTCAAGCTAATGGTTGAAGCTAACACTGGCCATCGCACTGTCACATGGATTAAGAGCACACTGACAGAGCAACTAAAGCAAAGCCACACTTCATACATCAACATGACACATTAGAAGTCTTAAATGAGGTAAGGTGAATTAGGGTTAGTAAGATACCGTGCAGAAGAAGGACCTTTTTAGCTAGCTAGCGCGGCCCACAGCGCAGGGGGCAACAACCTGCCTGGCGGGGCAGAACCAGATCCTGGTGGTAGTAGAACCAGCCAGAGAACTGGATCTAACCGAAACCCCACACCGCGCCGCTCATTACGGCCGTTCACGGTCTCAGCTCGGAGAAATGTACACAAGTTCACATACCTTCAATTGCTGGTGCGTAATTCAATCAATCGGAGTTCTTTAATAAGGTAAATAAACACGTCTGATTGATCCAAAGCGAGGTGATTATTTTCGTGGCTTTGTCTCCAGTGCGGGTTAAACACTCAGCAGTTGCAGCTCCACTCAGCGTCGGGCGGAAGAAACGCGCTTTAGTGACGTCATGGGGGTATCGAGGCTTTCAACATGGCGGCGATGGGGGCAATTATTTAAAAAAAAAAAGAAAAGAAAAAGAAAACAAAAACTCGTCGCCTGGGTTATACTGCGAGACCGGCGGGGCAACTGGGGCCTCGTTGGTGTATAAACGCCAGAAAGTCAGTCCAAACGATTGTTTATTCTGTGTGCTGCTAGGGCGCACTTTAATTTAAAGGAAATGTGTTGTAAGCGGTCTTATCGGGTTAGGAAGGCAAACATACGGGGTTTCTTGACCTGAGGGTCTCTTTCAGGGGCACCAAGGCGCCAGCAGGGGTGGGGCAAACGGGGCTCTTTGGGGGATTTAAAAATAGGCTTTTATCTTCTGATCCTCTGAAAGGACGGCAGCAGGAAGGCAAAAGCACTATGTTTAAAAACGTATATATAATAGACAATTATTATTAGTAGTAGTATTAATAGTAGTATTACTAATTCGTTACTATGTAATTATCTTCCATATTCGCTCATGTTTTCTTTAGTGTACTACAGCCCTAATAAAATAACCTACATCCGTTTCGAGCGGACAAATGTGTTCTACAAAGGGCGAGGAAGCGACAATTTACCTAAAGCCTGGTCTATTCCAAATGGCCCGCTACCAGAAATAATAGTGCACTTCATTAATCCCAGCAGCCGCGATTTCATACCACAACTAGCGCACTTACTTAGGGAGTTTCAATTCATTTGGCATGCAGCCATGGCGACAACGTGTTTCTTGAACCCCCCTCCCCACCCCGACGTGGAACGTCATCGCGTCGTGCGTAGTGGGCGGTGCTTTCTGTAGCAAACCCGTCCGCATTGTTGTGGGGGGGAAGGCGAATCTTGTAGCAGCAGCAGCTCTGCGTTCACAGGGAAGAGGACGTTGCAGATTTAATGGATGGCTTTTAAAGCTGGGTTTCAGCCATTTTACACGTTCTGGGAAGCATAATCTTGGAAGCCATCGTGGATCGTTTTCGGTGTAATACTAATTCGTCAACAGGAAGCTCAGCCTGCGCCCTTTGGATGAGAACATTGTGTGCGGAATCAGAGCCGCCGAGCAGGCCGTATCGCCATTGCTTTCAGCAGCCGCTGCCTCTGTCTCCAAATAAAAGCATAGGGCCTCCCAGGTAATGATACGCTGTTTTTCTACAGAACGATGGCGATCCGACGTTGTGAGCGCTTGTAGCTGTTGTGATCAGATGTGATCAGCGCACAGACACAAGTCTATGAGATCTGCTCGTTGTTGTGACATGTATTTAAAGGGTCTCGAGCAGTACAGTGCCTGGTTTGTTTGCTATGGCGCCATTTGGTGTTTTAGTGTTTTATTAGGAGCAGTTCCGCTGCTTGAGGTGCTTCTTCTGACGTCCCTAAAGACACTAAGAAAATCCACAGTAGTACGGCTAAACGGAGCTGAATGAGATTCACGGTTTGGGGTCGTGTGTGTTTCCCCGCCCCCACCACAACACCCACAACTGTGGTATGCAACAAAATCTGTCACTATTTATTACCATAGAAACGCTTCCTCTTTTTCCGGATGTTCATATGTTGTGGTAACTTCCAGTTCGCGTTATTTTTTGTGTTTATGTGAAGGGGCCAGCCCAGGCGCCCATTCATTTTTTTTATGGTGCACTGCTGCTACAAGTTTCCCAGCTGAAGAGTGCAACTCTAATGAGTTTGCTTCAGCTCAGTGTTACAGTGTTGCTCAAAATAGGTTGATTTTCCGTCCTTTGCTTCATTGGAACAGGTTTGCTCTCCTGAGTGCTTCTTGAAAGATTTGAGGTTTTGCTCTGCGGTTATCACAACAGCAACATGTGCTGCAGGCATTTGATAAAGATCTGAAGTCACATGAAAGTTGTATTTAGAAGTGGGACTTTACCGTCACCACTGTTTATCACCAGGAGCCCCATCCTCGCAGATCTCCAGAAAACTTTTTCACTTGTGTATTCCTTCTATATTTGAGAAGGCGATAAACCCGTAACTGAGATCTTTTAATTTCAGCAGCAAAACGAAACCATTTCATTGGCCATTTTTAAATTGGAAATGTGATGAGTGTGTATGAGTCACTGGTTCTGACTGCTTGTTTATTTTCGGTTAGTGTGTTATGCTGTGACTGGAAATGACATCTGTTAATTAAATCTGTTTTCCTCTGCAGATATTTCAGGGTCCAAGATGGGGAAGAAAGCCCGGAACAACAAGATCCCCGCACTGCAGCGGGCGCCCTCTCCCATCAAACCGTCACCAAACAGGGAGACCCTGACCTACGCACAAGCCCAGCGCATGGTGGAACTGGAAGTTGATGGCCGCGTGCACCGGATCAGCATCTTCGACAAGCTTGATGTCATCAACGATGACGACCCTGTGGCTCAGGAGATCATGGAATGCACCAGCAATAAGGAGAACACAGAAAAACCACAGCAGGCCCCGTTGCGGTCGGCACGTCTGAAAAACAACCGTCTGAAAAAGAACGCCGCTGTAAACACACAAGGGGCTCAGGCATCATCCTGCACCCTGCCTGAGCCAAAATTCCGCACTGTGGAGTATAACCTACCAGCTGTGCCACGAAGACCTCAAACGTATTATAGGTACGAAGAGAAAGCCCCAGAGGAGCTAGATGAGGAAGTCGAATATGACATGGACGAGGAGGATTACGCGTGGCTGGAGCTGGTCAATGAAAAGAGACGCAGCGAAGGCTTCAGTCAGGTCTCACCCAATGTCTTCGAGTTCCTCGTGGACCGTTTTGAGAAGGAGTCATTCTTGCAGAGCCAGGGCCAGCAGGATCCACAGTCTCTGGTGGATGAGGACGCAGTGTGCTGCATCTGTATGGATGGAGAATGTCAGGACAGCAACGCCATCCTTTTCTGTGACATGTGTAACCTCGCAGTGCATCAGGAGTGTTACGGAGTTCCCTACATCCCTGAGGGACAGTGGTTGTGCCGCCACTGCCTGCAGTCTCCCACTCAGCCCGCCGAATGCATCCTCTGCCCCAACAAAGGTGGCGCCGTTAAAAAGACAGAGGATGACCGCTGGGGGCATGTGGTCTGTGCTCTTTGGGTACCCGAGGTTGGCTTCTCTAACACGGTCTTTATCGAGCCCATTGACGGCGTAGCCAACATTCCACCCGCCCGCTGGAAACTCACCTGCTACCTTTGTAAGGAGAAAGGTGTCGGCGCCTGCATCCAGTGCCACAAGGCTAACTGCTACACCGCCTTCCACGTCAGTTGCGCACAGAAAGCTGGCCTTTTCTTGAAGATGGAGCCTATTAAAGAGACTAACGATGCCGGCGAACCCACCTTCACTGTGAAGAAGACGGCCTATTGCGGAGCTCACACCCCCAACGGGTGCGTCAAGAGACCCCTCAATATATACAACGATCCCAAAAGCAAAACCAAAAACGGACTCTGTCGGACGCCGAAGAAGAAAACGAGTCTGACGAAAAAGCAGAAGAACAAAAAGAACAAAAAGAGCATAGAGTCTGTAGCCGCAGTCCCAGCTATGACTGTTTGCAGTTTTCCTCCACATAGGTAAGCGTTAGAGGGAAAGAGTGAGTCATGAATGTACTTTTATCAAAAAGTTAGACCCCCAGGTGTCTGTGAACCTGTATTTACTAAGTTATTACACAGTTCTTATAGTTATTACCCTGTTTATAAGGTGACTTGAATTGAATGGGTTTAATAATCGTGTCACAATCACATGTCCTTTATAACTGTTTCTCAGACTCTGTGTTCTCAGTACAGACAATTAACTGTCCGAAGTAATTGCATGCACTTCAGATGTGGTAGATCATTTCTGGAACGTTTCTTTAATGTATGGAGCTTCATCTACAAAAAGAGGATTAAGGCCGAGTGCACACAAATGGCTGTTGTGGTAATGAGATTGCTTTGTGGTGATTTTTGTTTTGGTTTTGTTCCTTCTATCAAGGCCAACGTTAAATATGAGAGCTGAGCGACTTTAGGTCCTCCATATTCACCCTAACCTCCTTCCTATATGCAACAGGTTGGACTCCATCCTCAGTCAAGTTTCTCTCCAGAGAAAAAAGGCATTTGTCGAACTGGCCTTGAACTACTGGACCCTGAAGAGACAATCACGGAATGGGCTGCCACTGATCAGACGACTGCACTCCAGCCTCCAGTCCCAGAAAACTGCCCAGCCCGTGAGTCCGACGAGACCCTGCGCTTCACTGGCTTGAAAATGTTGAATAATGTTATCTGAAACCTTTGTGTTTCATTTGTGCAGAAGCACAGCGAGGAGGAGAGCCGGGCGCTGAAGGAGCAGCTGAAGGAGTGGCAACGTTTGAGGCATGACCTCGAGAGAGCCAGGCTATTGCTGGAGCTTATCAGGAAGAGAGAGAAGCTCAAGAGAGAGGAGGTAATGACCTGGTTCACTATTTCACTCGGCTACTTTTAGGAAGAGCTCGGAATTCAGAATGCCTATAAAGAGACAGTGACGCAACTGCAACAATACCTAAAGGAACCTAAAGAAAAACCTAAAGCCTTTATATCCGTATATTGCTGATGTACTTAGTGATATCAGTGTTAATTTGTTGCTTTGTTGGGTGATGCTGTATTTTCAGTTTTCCTTTGAGAAAGTTTGCTAGTGATGTTACCCAGCATGGCACACAACTGCTAAGTCATAGTAGTGTCCCTGAAAGTGTCCTTCAATTTTTCCCACTGATGTTCACGTCCAGCACCGAAGTAGTAAAGACAGCAGAGTTCTAGACTACAATGCAGCTATATGACACGATTTCCCGGGGTTATACTGGTTCTTCTTGGCTAGTTAGAAGGTAGACAAACTGCATTGCGGGTGATGTGAAAATAGACCAACATGCCAATTAGAGAAATTTCTACTAACAAAAGTCAGCTCAAATTCATTACAAAACAAATCTGTGGAATTGGATGCTGTTGAAATTCACGTCTTAATTATAATAGCGGTAATTAACTTTGCAATTATAATTAAGAACAGTATTGTGAGGTTTACCGAGTGCATTTGGAAGCATTCCCTCAGATCAGCCTAATTTCAGAGAACCTGTTGTCCTTAACCCCACAGGGTACAGTAAATTTGACCTGCACAGTCTAACCACTTGCATTTATTCATTTTTTAATCATTTTCATTGTTTCTTGGTTTCTCCACAGATTAAACTGCAGCAGTCAATTTTAGAAGTGCAGCTCTCCCCGTTAAACATTTTGCTGAAGGCAGTGTTGGACCAGCTGCAGGAAAAAGACCAGGCCAAGATCTTTGCACAGCCTGTCAGCATCGAGGAGGTGAGTGTCATACTGGGCGAGGGGAAAAAAATTATAGTTTAATAATGTTCAATAATGATAATCTTATGGTATTCAAATTCAGCAAAATGTTGTCATTTCTGTTTTCATCGTGTGACCTGTAGGTTTAGCTTAACTTAACAGCCAGTTAGGATGCACACTGAATGATACGTCTGTTATGGTGGAAGGCCCAGTGGACGATGGGAGTGTTAATACTGACCGGCTCAGTTAACCCCAGACTTAAACCAGACCAAGATAAGACTCTGCTTATTGCTGACTAACTCTAAAAAGACCATTAATTTATTTTGTCGTTGAATACACGGAGCAGCAGTGAGCAGTCACGAGCTCGGGCAAGTAGATCATGTGTGCAGTCCAGTTGTTTATGTAGTCACCAGAACAGGAAGCTGTTTGAGTTTTTTCAGCTCTTGTTTCAACAACCAGTAAACAAGCACCACTCTTTAGTGACATTTGCAAATGAGTTTTTATTTGTTGTGCAAATAGAAACTTAATTAACTTCACCTCCATGCAGTAACTATAGATTTCGTAACTCGCCAACTGGCTGACAGTTTTTACTCAGCAGGACAGAAAGACTTAAGTATTTGGTATGTGTAATGTGAGGAGAGAGAACTCCACGTCATAGCTGAAACATTGCTGTCATGGGAACTTTAAACAAAGGATATACATCAATCAGACATAACATTATGAGCATTGAGAGGTGAAGTGAATAACTCTGATTATCTCCTCATCATGGCACCTGTTAGTGGGTGGGATATATTAGGCAGCAAGTGAATATTTTGTCCTCACAGTTGATGTTAGAAGCAGGAAAAATGGGCAAGTGTAAGGATTTGACGAAGAGCCAGATTGTGATGTCTAGACGACTGGATCAGAGCATCTCCAAAACTGCAGCTCTTGTGGGGTGTTCCCAGTCTGCAGTGGTCAGTATCTATCAAAAGTGGACCAAGGAAGGAACAGTGGTGAACCGGCGAAAGGGTCATGGGCAGTTTAGGCTCATTGATGGACGTGGGGAGTGAAGGCTGGCCCGTGAGGTCGAATCCAACAGACGAGCTACTGTTGCTCAGATTGCTGAAGAAGTTAATGCTGGTTTTAGATTGCTGAAGAAGTTAGCTGGTAATAGAAAGCATAAACAATAGAATAAACAGTGCATGTTGGGTCGGGGCTGTTTTGGCAGCAAAAGGAGGACCAACACAATATTAAGCAGGTGGTCATAATGTTATGCCTTGTCAGTGTATAAAGTCATCTTCTCTCCAGGAATTTGTATATGTATACTTCATTTGCTTTTCTCTATTAATGCACTTAACTAGCTCACTATACGTTATATGACATGACATTGTTAGCTACCACTTTTTAACCTTCAATCAAAGCATACAGTAAAACTGGGCATTTTACCTGACTGGTGGATTTGTTTATAAATGTATATAGTCTTCCATTCCTGCTTAAATACTTCACCAAACATTTCTACCCACATAAATGCTTACTCCATATCAGCAAGATCTCTGGATATCAAATACTGCCATAGTATTAGCTCTCTTGCTATGAATGCCTTTTCTTCTCTATACAGTGACAGTGAGGAATACTGTCATGCTGTCAAACATAGAACTAGATTTAAGTAGCTGCCTTTTCCCTTTTCAGGTACCTGATTACCTGGACCACATCAAGCACCCCATGGACTTCTCCACTATGAGGAAACGTATAGACGCACAGGCTTACAGTAATCTGGAAGACTTTGAGGCCGATTTCGATCTTATCATCGCAAACTGCATGAAATACAATGCCAAGGACACATATTTTTACCGTGCGGCTGTCAGACTGAGGGATCAGGGAGGAGTTTTGCTAAGGAAGGCACGTCGTCATATCGAACGCATCGGCTTCGAGCCAGGCACAGGCATGCACACATGTGAAGCACCTAAGGTCGAGGCACCTCCTCCTTTCTCCTGGGAAGAAGGTAAGCACAAATGTTCGTTTTTTTTCACAGACAGGAGAGAAACTCGATTATTTCTGGCCATTTCCAGCTAACATTTCTTCCTCATTCCAGCACACTGTGTAGCTGAGTGATCAGTTTCCATGTAATCATGCTACACACACACACACACACACATGCAGGTAAAATAAGTGTTGCAGGGTATTGAACATTTATTACAGTGATGATTTTCACTGCTTTTTAAAAAACTGTATGTATCCAAATATCCACAGAAGTTAGTTATAAAATATTTATTTATTTCAGTGCGACTTTTTCATATGCTGTGATAAACTACTTTCCTTGTTTTGGTAGTCTCATGGTGTTCATGCCTGGGAAGGTAATATAGAGAAATAATAAACAGAAATTTTAAGCACAAAACAAAAGTTTTCCTCATGTGTCTGTTTGGTATTTCAGCACACCCAGCTGTAACAGCTGTTATAATTCAGAACCTTCCAAGCCGCGTGCAGCGAAAAATCTCTCCTCGGCTTGACGAATTAGTCTTTTCTTTTTCATGTTTTCTCACTGACCTCATGTGGATGTAGGGCATAATGAATACCTGAACAGTGAATTCGGTAATCTAATACAGATGTCTGACATAATAACAGTTCCTCCGCACAGCATACAGGCTGAACAAACTTTCATTAAACTCACAAGGCTTTCACACTGCGGTTTAGTCTGAAACAGAGCAGAGTTCGCGTGAAAAAAATTGGAAACCTTAGTATCGAACCTGAGACTCACTTCAGGAGGTGGTGTGAGTGCGGTTTCCACAACACATATGTAGCCTGAGTGACAATGGAACGTTGTGGGGCACAGAAGAGGTCAGATGCTTTACTTTGCGTAATAACACCAAAAAATGCAGAGTACAGTCACACTCGAATTTAGACTGCAGAACACGTGTCCAGTGTTAAAGCACCTTAAACTTGATTTTGTTGCTGCAAGTTGTAATAAGGAAGAAATCACACAGTAACATGCTGGTATAGAAAATGAATCAACACCTTCTAACCAAGTCAGAATTAAGTATACATCAGTGGTATGGTATTAAATTCTGTAGAACCTCGCTGGCTTGTATCCTCCACCCAGCCCTGTTTATAGTGAATACAGAGCTGTAAATAAAAACACAACTTTCTCATGTTCTCCCTCAGTGGATCGGTTGCTAAGCCCAGCCAACAGGCAGCATATGTCTCTTGAGGATCAGCTAAAAGAGCTTTTGGAGAAGTTCGATCTGACCACGGCCATGAAAACGAGCCCTTCACGTAGCAAACGGCTGAAGCTGCTGAAGAAGACCATCAGCGACGTGAGGATGGAAATGAGTCAGAGGAACACGGCGTCCCACATGTCCGAACACGCGAGACCGGCAGACGATACATCAGCAGAAGCGCACAGCTCAGCTGACGAAGGTTAGTGCGAGCAGAACACATGAAAGAACTTCAGTTTGTTTGTTGGTGTGGTTTAATCACCATGGAAACGCCATCATTGGGTCTGGTTCAGCTGAGAGGTACTTGAACCTGTATTTAAGATCGCCTTTCCAAAGTGTTTAATCAAGTAAAGATTTCCATAGGCTGATATGTATGTGTGAAAGAATCCAGTTTGTAATTTGTTTAAGAATGATCTGTGTGGTTTAAATAAGGAATAAAACGGGTGCTGTTATAGAAAAAAAATCATCTAATTTATTAATTAACTATTTCTATTTACATTTAATGTTATAGAATATCTCAGAGATAATTTACCTTCGGCGATCACTTGCTTTTTTCCCCCTCACTGTCTAGTAGTTAAGATAAAAACAATGCTTGTTTTTAGCCAGAAATCAATAAGCACCCAGTGCTCCATCATTATGGACTCCCATGACGGAAGATTTACTGACTGTTACAAAGTACTGACACTGGAGTCTCCTTCCATTAAGGATAAATAACTGAAAACTCCACCATTTCAATGATTTTATTTTTGTTTTCTTAATATGTTTATTATTAGTTTATGTGGAGAGTCCTGCAAACAAGTCCAAGTGCTTCTATATAAACGATAATGTACTATAACATATAAACAAGTGAATTAATATAGATCTATCCTGTATGGTACAGTCAGAGCTTCTTGCATAGTTCAGAGAAATAAAAGGCATCTGATTTTTAGGATTGAATTGTGCTGTGGTATGATGTATAAACATGTAACCTTTCAGACATGGGGCTAAAAGTACCAGCCGGGCCCTTATTGACCCACTGTCCTAAATAATAACTCATGTTAAGGATATCCATGTGAAGGATACTCACATCTGGATCCTCACATCTGAAGCCTGAAAACGTGTTTTGAAAAAAAGGCTTTTTTTGTCAGAGCTTTTACACACTGGACTAAGCCTTTAAGCCTTTTGTCTTTTTTCAGGAGACAAATCAGCCCCTCCAAAGCTGGAGCCGTCAGATTCTCACCCCCCTGTCGTCCAATCAGACGGCCCGTTGGAGCCGCCCACGCTGAACCCTGTCGAGCTTACCTCAGAGCAGCCGCGGCTGGGAAAGCCCGAGCGCACAGAGACGCTGAACGGACTCTCCCGGGATCGGTTACTGATGGACAATGCTGATGTCAGCGTGGTGGCTACGTCCACCGTCGCTGAGCGTTCGGCTCCTGTGAACAGGCGCACGTCTGTGCTTTTCCGGAAGTCCAAAAGCACAAGCCCCCAAAAGGCCGCGGGAGGGGAAGAAGCCCAAATAGGCGCCAAGACCATCCTGTCAGTAGTGATCCCACGGTTGGAGACCCTGCTTCACACCAGGAAGAGGACGCGTAGTGCCAGCCGGGGCAGCGAGGGCGAAGAGGAGATGTCTACAAAGCGTCCTGGTACTGCCCAGAGCAGTGCAGAAGCACTGACACAACTAGATCATAACTATATCAATAGACAACTTACCCAAAGCTGCACTGTTTGGATAGTCTTTGTTTTCTGTAGAGCCCTGAGTTAGGATTTAAGGTTAAAGAAATGGTGTGAAGAGAAGGGGAAAAAAATATATGAAATGTCCTGAATTCAGACTGCAGTTTGTTTCCCCTCAGGCAGAATCCACTCTTCTCTGTGCAGATTTTGTTAGACATGTTGACCCTCCATCTCTCTCGTTTTCTGTGAATCTGTCAGGTCTGTCGAACGGTTTTGTTCTGGAGGAGCAGAAGGCATCGAGTCCCAGCAGGCAGCAGGAGCCCCGCCGCAGATGTGCCTCAGAATCCAGCATTTCATCCAGCAGCAGTCTGTTGGGCAACACCAGGTACACTCACACACACACACACACACACATCTATAATCCTTATACAGCATTCATACTGATGTACCAAGAAAAGACTTTATTCAAAATCCCTGATCAAGCAAAAATGCTTGTTGTAGAAGGTTCTTAAATTTGATCAATGATAATGACTGAGTTATTTTACTTGTAGTGGAAAAATGGCCTTTACATTCAATCAAAACGACAATAACCACATTAAGAGACATAGAGAAACTCCTTGTATCAGTATAAAAGGACTACTTTCACCCAAACTGCCTCAGACTGAGCTGTTAATTTCACTCCCTTTGTGTAACGGTATAGTGCACCAGGCACCTCTTTATGAGGCTGAAGAGAAATTGGAGAAGCACTGGTGCTGTCCTAAATCAACCTTATTCACTCCCAATAAAAGACTTATTTAAGCTGAAATAATGCATTTGAGCACACTTAACAGTTTTACTCTACTGCAGAGTATTACTACTCTGATTTCCTCTCTGAGATAAAAAAAAAAACATCCACAAGGATAGTAATAATAACATAACTTTTGCTCAAGCTCAAACTGAAACACACACACAGAAAGGCCGACACACACACACACACACGGAAATACAGACAAATAGACACAAAAGGTTCAGACTGACAAACGCGCAGACAGACACACTCATGTGCGGTCTGACAGACACAGATGCATAGGCAGACAGGTAGTTAGACAGACAGACAGGCACATACATGGACAGACGGACACACCTGCAAAGACAGACGCATACATGGACAGACAGACACACATGCAAAGACAGGCACATACATGGACAGACAGACTCACATGCACAGTCACACAGACACATATATCGAGAGACAGACATACACACATGGACAGACAGACACACATGCACAGACAGGCACACACACAGACAGACAGACACACATGCACAGACAGACACACAAGCTAAGACAGGCACATATATGGACAGACAGACTCACATGCACAGACAGACACACATGGACAGACAGACACACAAGCTAAGACAGGCACATATATGGACAGACAGACTCACATGCACAGTTACACAGACACATATATGGAGAGACAGACACACATACATGGACAGACACGCATGCACAGACACACATGCATAGACAGACACATACACAGACAGAGACACAACAGGGGCAGACTGACAAATGCGCAGGCAGACAGGCACACACATGTAGTCAGACACACACAGAGACAGACATAGATGCACAGACAGACAGACACAGATGCATAGGCAGAAAGACAGACACTTGCATGCATAGAGAGACAGATAAACACACACACTTCAGACAATACCCAGTCCTGCAAGCAAAACACAATTTAGCGTGTTACTGATCATTTAATTAGCTGTGATGGCAGTGATCATAATTTGTTTGTTTTTTTTATCATTTCTTCACTGCGTTTCCTAAACCATTCATAAGAACAGTTTCATAGGAACTTTGAAAATGAATTACGCTATTTATTCATATATGCAGTGTTGCATAATAAATGCACATATTAAAGGGGGGCAGCAATGTACACAACATTTTCAGGGAAACGGATGGTTTTAGATTAAAAATGTTTTATTAGCTGTGCTTAAAGTGATCCCGAAGCTGTAGGAGGTCAGAGCAGTCTGTATTCATGCGATATGAATTTGTATAAATTATGCAAATAACAGCTGCTTTGACTCGGCATTGCGTCAGAAGAAACTTTGTTTGCCTGAACAGCTGATTCTCTGAAATGTTTCGAGAGAAACGTCCCTGTAAACTTTAGTACTACGTTGCATTTTTCCTTTTAACAATACACATACAGACTTGCTGTGTCTTGCTTGTCTGGAGAATAAATTTTGTTTTGCACTGTATGTCTTTCTAATTGTTTTGATGATAACAAAAGCTTTTGTATTGTCGAATTGCCATTTCATCTTCCTTGGTGCACTGAGCCAGCTGGGGTCAAAATAGGCTGATATTAGCACACTGAACAGATGCCTTGTGTGCATGCAATCTTATCTTTTCCCCTGTTAAGGATTTAGTTCAGGTAAAATTCTAAACATAAGGAAGATTACAGGACAGAGTATGCTTTCCCAAACCTATGTTGAGCTTGACACCTCTTTTCCTCTTGACTGGTTTCCTTTGCTGATGTCTGATTTTAATACAGTTTCACTTGACCCTCACTTTCACATCCATGAGCGAAATGCTTGTTAGATCAGCACTCATGAAAACCTTTGTACAATGTGATCATGATTTTAGCGAGTTTAGATTCTTTGGTGTATTTAAGGCACAATCCGTAGATCTAACAATAATCAGACTCTAATACAGACTTACTGCAAAGCATAACTGCAAAAATACTCTATACTTAACATGTTGCACTATCTGATAACATAATCGGTACTTTTGCATCTACTTGCACACTTTCTGTTAACACACTGCAACTGCACAATTGATTCTCAGAACTATTTACACCTCACTTGCATACACTATATTTTGCACACCTTCTGTTAACTACCTCAATATGTAATATATAAATAGATACACAGACATATCCATATACTGTATATAATATTACAATCCGTAAGCGTTTTATTTTTTACTTTAGGTTTTTGCTAACGTTATTGCTGTAGTTTGCATAAGCCTCACCTAAGCATTTCATTGTACAAACCGTCTGTACTTATGACAAATAAACTTGTAACTGTCTCTTTCTTTCTGTCGGCAGCGCTCCTCTGAGTTTCCCGAAGTGTGGAAAAGGGAAGCCGGCTCTCGTGCGCAGGAACACAGTGGACGACAAAACTGAGCTCATCGCTTGCATAGAGACCGGGAATTTCGCCAAAGCTGCTAGACTCGCTGCTGGTGAGTAGGAAGCTCTTGAGGTGGAGAGCTGTGTGTGTATGTATGTGTGTGTCTATGTGTGCACCACGGTATTTAACACTAAGCCGAGCTCATAGTGAAGTCTTTATTTTATCGCTTTTTACCGTGTGGGCTGTAGTCCAGTGTTAGGGTTTCACTGGTGGTTGGATGTCTGCCACACTAACTATGCGTTAGCACTGATCCGAGGTCTGAGGTTGTTTGATTACCACTAGCCATTTTTTTAACGTTTGAATAGAAGCCAATGATTCTGTAAGACTCTTTCTTGAGTGAAATATTAAAATATTTTAATTTCTTAAAATATGCTCAAACTGTTCTGAGCCTGAATCAGATCTATTATTATTGTTATTATTTTTTTTTATTATTTTTTAAATTTATTTAGTCTATTCATTGTTAAGTTATATGGTGACATAAAAATGTCTGTTGCTGAACATGGAGGAGGTGCTGAATTAATATTATTATTTATTTATTTATTTATTTATTTATTTATTTATTTATTACTAATATATATTTATTTATTTATTTATTTATCTTTTTTTATTATCTAATTATTTATTTAATTGTTATATAGATAATAATGATCTATTTTGCAGTATTTTATAAAGTGATTATTTTCTCATTTTATTCATTGGCCTTCTTGTGAGAAACACAGAGTTCCTGTAGTGCTACAGCTCTGTCCTTTTGTTCAGTTTCTTCTTTGCAGGTCAGATTAGCAGCTTGAATATATGAACCGCATTTTGTGACCTAAAAATACCCAGCATTTTTCCTGCATTACTTCTTGCAGTTGGGTTGATTCAAGGTCACATTCTCATTGCATCACCACATCGCTCAGACTGTTCCGGTTGTTGTTGTCTGCGCCTGATGTTGTGTGGATGTCGCTCTGACCAGCTTTAACCTAAAAAACTTTGCCCTGGGGTGAAAACACACCAGGGTTCGATTCGAACAAACGAAACACTGACTACATGAAAGCATCCTTAGACATCAGCTATAGCTTAGCGTGAATGTTTACTTCAGAAAAACAGAATATTGTGACTGTTTTAAATTCTGTGAATGTGTCACGTGCCGGTGTGAGTTTTGGCGTGTGTTGCTGTGAATACTCTGCCTCCTTAAGCATGGCTTTGGAAGTGTTGTGCTCTGTTTGCAGCGAATCCCCCCTAACCACATTGTCGTTATTCCTGCTTCCATAGAAGTTGGGAACAGCAGTTTGTGGATGCCTGCTAATGCTGCAACAGTTGTTCTGGAACCTCTAAAACTAGTTTGGGCAAAATGTAGTGGATATCCGTCCTACCCTGCCTTGGTGAGTGTGTGACCGTGTACTAACTATTTCCTCCATCCAGGAAACAAAGTGAGTGAAGAACACTCTACAAAACCGTGCACAAAGTGACTTCATTCATTTAATGCACTCGTGTTTGTTTCCAGGATGATTATCAGTCCCTTCAGGATTTGGGTTTTTTTTATTGTGATTGCGTCCAAAAATAATTGTTTTTTTTCCTTCTTTTTTTCCCCCAAAAGGATTTTTTTTCCTTTTTAGAAAACTACATGAACTTTGTGGGATGTGGTATCTTAGTGGTTAAGGTGTTGGACAACTGATCAGAAGGTTGTGAGTTTGAATCCCAGGTCCACTAAGCTGGACCTTTGAGCAAGGCCTTTAACCTTCAATTGCTCAGATGTATAAAAATTGAGATAAAATGTAAGTCGCTCTGGATGAGGGTGTCTGCTAAATGACAGGAATGTAAGCCCATGATTCTTCTTTCAAGCTGCTACCAATTTAGACACGTAATTATTTCTGATTTCTGCTGTACACATGTTCCACACATGTAAATAGTGTTATTGTTTTTTTTTTTATTATTATTTTAATTGCAAGCTCCCTTTTGAGTTTGCTTTATTTTGTGTTAATTTCTGCAATCACAAAATCTTAAAATCCGGAGGGACTGTATAATATGCATGTTTTTTCACACTACATGCCCTGAGTAGTCATGATCTTTTTTAATGTCCACTAGATGGCAGCATTCTACCCTTTAATACAGCAATAGATCATTTTTTATATTAAAGATTCAACCCCTGAATCAGCTCTTTTTTTTCTGTTACTGATATCATTTCATTGTATTAGTTCACAAATCAAAGCTAACAGTCTTATTTAAAGCGCGGATGATTGGATGAGCTGAGATTTCATGTCGTGAAATGTATCGCATCATGACAGGACACACACACACACACGCGTCTTCAGAAAGAAAGCCTCATTGATTGAATGCACTGAAGCCATTAGGACACAAGTAGCTGCCTGTGTATGCATGTGCATATCGCATACCTAGCTTTTAGTCATCACATTCATCTGCTCTACATCTTTGTTTCTCATAGATAATCGACCCTCACATGCCTCGGGTGGGCTGCAATCACAACGGGGTGTCCATACCAATCCCGCCACTGGACGTGCTCCGCATTGGAGAGCAAATGCAGTACAAGTCCGAAGAGAAGCTCCACCTCGTCCTTTTCTTCGACAACAAGCGCAGCTGGTGAGCTTTCAGTTTTTCTTTTCTTTTCTTTTTTTGTTGACGTTAACAGAATTTAAATCCTTAGTGAATATCGCCATTTAATGGCAGAACTGTCTCTTTTTTTTCTTTTTTTTTAAAATATATTGTGTGACTGCCTGAGAAAATCCTTTCACACGTCACTAGTTCACTGCCTTCTCTACAGCAGCAGGCCATGCTTCTCAAAGTCTGGGAAACATAGCTGGGGGGTGGGATTTTCATTGCAACATTTTCTTGCAATGATCACATTCATTATGGCTGTAAATAAAGCCAACTGGAATCTAATTATCAGTGTAAGCTCTATGCAGGAAAGAAAAAAATAGCACACATGATCATATGCATAATATAAGTCTGTACGGATAGGGTCTCAGATTTATTTATTTATTTATAGTTTTTTTGTGCATCTTCTTTCAAAATTTGTGATGCAGCTTGTGGAGGAATTTTATTTTTTTGCAGAAAGTATGTAATTACTTTCTATGAGAGCTGGACTCATGTTCAACGCGTGTGAATCTGAGACGGCTCTGGCTGAATGTGTGTTGTAATGATATCACAACACATCCTGACCCAAATTTGTGGTAATTTTTTAAAAATGGCAAACTCCTCTGAATAACACAGAGTGTGATTTTGTTGTGATTTCAAATTACAAATCCGAGAGGCATTGAATAAGGAGAGGATTTTGCTAGGAGACTAATACTAAAAACAGCTTTGGGCAGTCTGACTATACAGCTGTGTTTGTTTAACAAAGTTCTCTAGAACATGTTCCTTAGAAAGGCAAGGTTAGAGAGAATTTTATTTTAATTTTAAATCCTATTTGTTTTCTTAAGACAGCAATAAACTTGTGTTAAGCAGAGAAAAAAGCTTTGTGCAAAACCTGATTTATTTTTCTCATTCCACATTATGGCAGTTTGCCTGAATTCAAGCGCAGTGAAATGTGATGGGTTTTCCTAAAGCATCACACAAACACCATCATGATTTGATAACGTGCACAATACTTAAATGTCATTGCAATTCCATCTGTCTAGGCAATGGCTTCCTAAATCCAAAATGGTTCCTCTCGGAATCGACAAAACCCTCGACAAGATCAAAATGATGGAGGGCCGCACCTCGGCCATCCGCAAAGCCGTTCACGTCGCCTTCACGCGGGCCATGAACCACCTGAGCCGAGTGCAGGACGAGCCGAGCAGCGATCTCAGTGACGTGGACTAACAGCAGAGAACCACAGGGCACATGGCTGGACTGGAAAGCCTTAGTATTCTCCATGCCTTGCTCAGATCTTCAAATTGTCCGCTGCCAAAGCTCTTTTTCCTCCTCCTCATGACGAGAAAGTTGCTCTGGCGACTGCTGCTTCGATGAGCGTGTGCGTGAATGCATTTGATTGTTTCTCCTTCACTGTGCCGGCCGCTCGCTGCCACCTTCACTGCCACTCACCTCCTTCATTTCCACCCGAAGTTCTCATTTCCACTCACTAAAAGTGTTCATGTGTTTGACGAACTCTGTAAATAACTGTAAATGGCTTCATCCTAACTTATTCTGTAGAGTTGCCGCACTGGGTACTGTAAATTTAGTTCCTTTTTTTGTAGTATTTATATAATATTTTTCTGTTGGTGAATTACCTTTAGCATCTCAGCGTCTTCCTCACTGATGCAGAAAAAAAGAGTTCAAGCAGGACACGACGCTTGATCAGGGCTTAAAAAAATAATGTGAGAATATTGTTTTTCTTTCTTTTTTTTTATCATTTAAATTATTGAGGTTTATATGCATAAACTTCTTTTTTGGTATTATGTCTTTTGTACCCAATAATGTTTTTATAACAGTTTTAGCCTATTTTGTTGTGATATATTTATATAAGTAAATATATATATCTGTATTCTTTAGATGCTCACACAAATTACTGTTGTTATGGAAACTGAAAGTGTGTTGTTCTCATGAAACCAAAAGAAAAAAATGCTGCCCAGACATTTCCTTTTTTTTTAAATATATTTTTAAAAGTTTTGTTTGTGTTGTTTAAACAGCCTTGTCTACACTGTATTGTTTTTTTTCTTTGTTTGTTTGTTTGTGTTTTTTTTTTTTTGTGTATTGGTTGCGTATTTGGGACCTTCGCGATGTTGTACTCGAATGATGTGGTCATGTTAAATTATTTGGGGAGAGATTAAATAATTGAGAGATTGAGAGATTTCAGTTGGCACATTCCATTGGCTCTCTAATGATAGCCCTGATATAAATACTGGTAGTTGTGACTGTTTAGTGAAATAATTCATTGCGGTCATTTAGCTGTTCTCTGGGTAGCAATGGGTAGGCATAAGGGTGGACACATTTTATACATTATAGTTTTTTTTTATTGGATAACTGAAGAATTGCTGGGAGTTTTTTTATAGATAATAAAAAAGATGACTAAACTGACTAAACATATGCACTAGCAGAGTCTTCATTTGTTCTTTTAGTTTTATCGAGCATGTTGACGGCTCATGATCACGGTGATGCCTCACAGCTTGAGGGTCGTCAGTTTGATCCTCAGGTGTGGAGATTGCCATGTGTCTGTCTGGATTTCTTCCAAGATCTCAGGTTTTCTCCCATCTCCCTGAAACCTGTCAGGTTTTGTGATTTTTTTGTCCCCCCAGGTGTGAATGTGTGCTTTAAAATGGACAGGCATTTAATATGTGTATATTCCTGCCTTCTTGGCTAGTATTCCTAGACTCCAAAACTACCACGACACTGACTAGAATAAAGCACTTACTGAAACTGAATGAATAAAGTTAGAAGATTGTTCATTTGTCTACATCTCACCAATCTGTTCAGAGAGTTCTTGCCACTGGATGGCACTGTGGCTACATGATTAAACAGACGTGAAATTACCGAGTTGTGTAACTGGCTTCCTTTGGATACGCTGTAGTCCTCATTCTGCTTTCAGAAGGCACAAGCAAATACCTTTTTATGCATTTCATTTGCATACTTTTAAGAAGAAAATTTACATACCTTTCTATGTGCCAACTTCTTGCTTTAAAATATTAAGGCCATTCTTGTACATTACAGATTTTTATTATTTTGTTTTGCAGAATCTTGGCCCTCTGATGGCTGTCAGCTGCGTGTTTTGCCAAGCCTTGCATGAGTTGTTTAAACTATGCATGTAAGGCAGGCCTGACCCTTTTGCTATTCATAAACTCAATATACCTATCAATAGCAAGTAACACATCTAGAAAACGTCAAATCTTTCATTTCTGCAAGTATGAAATTGACCGTATCCAAAGGGCCAAAAAAGCTGTTGGTTATGCTGCTTGGTAGCTTGTAGCACGAATGCCACTGAATGCTAATACGGCCCCAGCTCCACTTTTGTCATCTCTCCTCACCATCAGGTACTAATTGCATGGGGAAGTAAACGCCACGCTCAGGTGGAGAAGGTGGCAAGTGGAGCATGAATATCAATCTCCCACATCAGTGTTGTCAAAATGACTTTGACGACGCCTAAGTGCCCTAATTATCTCGGCCCACTCAGGAGGCTTCGCTTCGTTCTGAGAGGCCTGGGAGCTTCACTGATCAAAGTCAGCGGGTGAAGCTGTATGATCCCTCTTATATTGCATAGTGGTGTCACAAGGGTTTAGTGCAAAATGACAACTGTAGTGGAAAACTTTGTTGAGGAAAAGGGTGACTGACCTTGCTGTCATTTTCTTTTCTTTTTTGTAAATTCCTTCATTTTTTTTTTTTTACTTCACACTGAGCACATTCACACGGCTTAGGTTATAAAAACTGACTGAACATGTCAAACATCAAGCGTATTAATGCGCCGTGTTACACAAATCACTGCCGTTAGATATCTGTACAAATAGCAAATCATTTACTTAGCCTGTGTATTTCTTACTGAAACATGTCTTTAACACACTGAACTTTGAATTTAGAGCATGCAAGAAATCAGAGTGAGATTCTTTAACATTTTAAGCCATATTTCAATTCAAAAAGTTGTCCTGGTCAGTTAGATTCATCTATAAGGCCTTTTTTTTTACTTGACCGTTCTCATTGCAACTGAGACAGACATGGGAAGAGAAAAAACAGTGAACAAGAGAAAGCTGAATAATTGAATAGTCTGATCTGCCTGGTCTAATGACTTTCTTTTTTATAACAGCTATAACGGCTAATCAAACTACACGAAGTGATGACACATATAAAATATCTGTGAAAGCTTATTCTCTCTGAAATCTGTCTAATCTGTCAAACTCCACTCAGCCTCTAGTCTCCATCTATCCCCGCTGATGAAGCCGCAGGAGCAGCAGGGAGATTCACTGACTGGGGTGCGTGCCATTTGTGTCTCAGAGTTATTACACTTTCAAATATAAAGTGAAAGGAAAAACCATTTGAAAATCCTTCAAAGAAGGATCCTTCACAGAACATACAGTATTTGACATGAATAAATTAACACATTTACAACAAAATCTATTTACACCACTCTAACTAAACTTTACCTTGAAATATAATCACTAAAATGCATAAAAAATTTTTTTTCCATACATTACCATTGCCCTAGGCTCGCTCATTAGGGATAAATGTTAGGGATGAATACTAAATTAATTTTATACTTTGTAATTTTCTTTCTATGTTTTTAGAGTTCTCTAAAGCTGCTTTGAGACCATGTCCTTTGTTATAAGTTATAGTGCAAATCCATTTCACATCTCATGCTTCAAACATCCTTTTCCATGACTTTTATAGGTTAAAGAAAGAAAGTTCCAGTTCTTTCATAACTTAAATTTTTCATCTGACGACATTCACCCCTATAAAATATTTGGAATATTCCACAAGTCACATGTTCAACATGAAGCTTCATCATCCAGATTTCCTGAAATTCCTGGAGAAAAAAAAGTAAGTTTTTCATTCTTAAGATATTGTAATATTGACTGTATAATTTGTAAGTCCTTTAAATAATAAATAATAATTGAAATAAATATCATTAGAATGCACTTGAACTATTAGCATAGATGGTAGTTAACTCCATTTCGTGTATTTGCCAGTTGCTAAACAAACTCAACCCTGTTACTCATTTAACAGCAAAATGCAACAATTGCCAATACCCTTTAAAACTGATACTGCTGCCTGAAATGGATTCACACATTTTCGAATAGTTAAATGCAGGTTTTCTTAGTTTATTGTTTAAGAGTTTCAAGCCCTCACTGGCACCCTAATTGTAAACAACTCACACTAAGCCAGTAGATCTCGGTCCAGCTCCCGGAGTTGCACATTTTTCTACATTTCTCTCCTCCAACACATCACATCCATTTGTTAACCTCACACAGGGTTTTGCTAATGAGCTGATGTGTTGAACAGGAAAACAGTAAAATGTGCAATGCAGGGAAGGACCTAGTTTGGGAAACACTGTACCAGTCTCTTAATAAAGTAAAGCACTGAAGCAGAAATTGGAACCAAATCCCAGAATGCATGAATTTGCAGTGCTATTTAACTGAGTTAGCATTAAGCAGGCTGGTCAGAATGGATATGTATGAGATGTAAACTGTGGACAGAAATTAATTACACAAGTTTCAATTTGAAGTAATATGCCAAGTATGGAAAGTGCTATGCTGCTACTGTGGGATTTTTTCCTTAGCAATGAACATAAAGAAATTCAGGAGGAGTAGAAGCTAGATGAATATAAATGAATATAAAGCTGCTCCGGTTCCAAAATTCAAAATCATTAAATACTGCCGATTTAAGGTATATCGTGTAATGAATGTTATATAGTAATCCACTGGAGCAGGATAAAATGTGTGTGTACTGTGTAATTGCACTGAGCCTGTAGTAATGACAGTAGTTGCATGAGAATGTTCATTACCCTTCATGTATGTGGTGATTAGTATCTGTGGGGCCTGGCTCGCATGTTCAGTGTAGCAAATAAATAAGTAATATTCTGTCAAAAAGTGTGTACTGGGACTGCTTGCTAACCTGCTCGCAACACCCTGGTAATGCAGCTCCCATAATCTCATCAAACCCCAAGACTGAGGAGAAACGTTACACCTTCCCAAATCCTCTGTTAATCTCCAAAATAATGAATATCATTGTGTATATATATATATATATATATATATATATATATATATATATGTATGTATATGAAGCCACATTAAATCATGCTGTTCTCCTAAACATAAATCTTAAATGTCCCCATATTAAATGAAATAAATTCAATATTATTTGTATAGCACTTTTAACAGTGAACATTCTCACAAAGCGGCTTTAAAGAAATATATAAAATCAGATTGTGAATTTAAGACTTATCAATATAGGCCTAATAAGCAAGCCAGAGGTAACAATGGCAAGGAAAATCTCCTTGAAATGATATCAGAAAGAAATCAAGAAGAACCAGACTCAAAAGGGAATCATCCTCATCTGGGTGACCCGGTGTGATTATAAATCATTTCCCTTCTGTAACTGTGACGTATCCATGCAACTAGGACATTCATTCTGTAACTCCAAATTGCATTTTTTAAGGTGTTAAATATATACAGAACGAATAGGATGGCATATAATTCTAAAGAATTGTCAAGTGGTCAAAAGTTGTTAAAACCTCCAATTGCTTAGCTCATGATTGCACTATTAAATGCCTTTTACTGAGCTGTCCATCACAAGTCCGCTTTTATACAGTCAAAAAAAGTAAATAATCTGCAGGTGGAGATTTCATTGGATTAAATGTCTGTCTGTCCGTCCGTCCACATTTCCAAGTCAGTGCATCAGCAGATTTGCTTCTTTGAACACGTTACACTAATCAGCACATTAGAAGTACTATTGCTGTAGTATTTCTTATTTTGTGAATTTTGCTAATAGTACATGGATATTTCCAGAATGATATCTTGATGAGGTTGGGGTAGGATATTTGCTGGTATGATGTTTACATAGATGTGGTATAATCAAATACCCTGTAGTCTACCTCATGCTCTTGCTCTGCGTATTAAAGCCACTGTATGTTCTGGTTGTCTGTTTTTTTATTTTGTAGGTTGTTACTGTAGTTTCTACACATGCCTGATATTGCACTACATTTTATAAGAACTACATATAGTTACACAATAGACAATGCATTTACTGTAGATAACAACATTTTTTTACTCTCAACTGAAAGTCTTTCAAAAACCCTGGCAACCCTGGCTGAAACCTCTTAAGGGTTAATTTATGCTTCATTCAGTTAAAGATCTAGAACATAGTTTGTGTGTCATTACTTTCATTGTTTAATTATTATCGTAATAGTTTTGATCACAATGGCAGACTGATGGGGAAGATAAACTGCATCACTACTGGACCTACTTGACACAGCCTATAGCCACAAGATCATAATTAACACAATCATTAAGACCATCCAAATCTGTTAAATCCCACTGAGTAATCAGTCACAGGCCACATCTTAATCCATTAAGATCATTTACATGGTACTACATACCCATGTATTAGATACTCACACAACAAACCATAAATAACTATTCCATTCCATTAAAAATGTCCACTAAATATAGAGCAACGGAGGTCTAAGATCAACAATTCTAAAATATATATGAAATAAAATGAAATATATTTTTATACTTCCCCATATAAAAGCCTGTTAGTTTAATTGGCATCTTGTGTACTTCAGCCTAAGTATGCATAGACTGGCTGTTAAAAGTTGGTAGAAAAGTAAACGAGTGTTGTGCTAGTAAATCAAATGAAATGACAAACATTACATTTAAAATGCTGTTCTCCAAGTATACATTATTATTACTGTAACAAACATGGACAACAAGCATACATAGAGCATGTAATGCTTTTGTCTTGGTTTTGGTCCTGCCTCCGCCTTATCATTGTTTCACAGCAACTCTGACCAGGATAAAGCTGCCACTGAATATGAATGAATGAATGAATGAATGAATGAATGAATGAACGAACACCACTGCTAATTTCACATTAGCAAAAGTACTTGTTCCTTTCCAGTCCTGCCCAACGGAATAAGTTTTTAAATGTGTTTTTGCACCATCTTTACAGTATTTAAAGCATGAAATGAAGATCAACAGGATCAAACAGGATCATTTACTACTGCCATCATGACTGCACTTGTTTCCAATGTTGGCTCAAAACCTGCTTTCTCAAGATGACTGACAGATGAGTCTTGCTTCTCAAGCTCTCCATCAACCAGCTTGTCTTTTAAATCTTCTGAATCGCTGATTGTCCCCTTTGCCATCTATGAATTACACCGGCATCATATTGATAAGGCATCATGAACTTAAACAGGATAAATCTATTCCATCTGTTGTAGCTCTCGAATGGAGTCTCTGTAATCATATCTCTGATTAAAAATGGCAAGCCCAGGCTCATTTGTCATTGATGTGCTTCCTCTGCATTGCCAAACTCTGCTGGTGGGCCACATTTACCTACACAGACGATTGATTTTTATGCTAATAGAGCTCTGGAAACTGTAACAAAGAACACTGTGGCAGCTGCTGATGTTAGTAGTGCAAAATGATCAGATGGAATAAATATTTAGATAGAGACAATGGATTACTCACAAGCTGGTGTTGTGAGGTGTCTTTGGGCTCTTTTTTTTTTTGCATCAAGATCTCTCGGTATAAAGAAACTGTTGGAAATGGTTCTTTCAAGCCTGTCTTCTGTTTCAGCAAAACAAGATGAGAACTTAGCAGCAAAAGATTTGTATTCAACTAGTAATCAAGCTGCACGGCCTCTGTGTGCCCGTTCTCCTTCAGGAAACATGGTTATAAATGTCACGATTCAGTCCACCTTGTAAACAGCGGAACTCAAGCCACATCAGGAAAGGCTTTGAAGCGAGGCATAATTAGTTGTGCAGTGAAGGTAATTAGCTGAGTCCAGCTTTAAAGTAAATAGACTGGAGACTACAAGCTCCTGACTGTATATGATGCTTCTTTGCGAGGCAGAGCCTAATTACAGCATGAACACAGCCAAGCACGTGTGCTGTTGTAGAGGAGGATGAGGATGAAGGTTTGGGATGCTGGATAGTATGCCATCTTTTACTTTGCTCTAATCAAAACTGCTGTTAATACTAGATGATGTACATGATAAAAGGGTTAGATAATGCACACACATATGTGTCTATGTGTGGGATGTGTTTACAGATTTATTTGTATATGGGATATGCATATAGTGTTCAGTGTAATTCATTGATTAATTGACTGACACAGAGGGGAAAAAATCTGCCAACCTCATCAACATTCCTATATATATAGGCCAAACATGTGCCAGTGCATACATGTCCAGAGCTTAATAGTCATAGAGCTTCATATTCAAACATCAGAATTGGGGAAAAATGTGATCTCATTGACATTTGCATGGTTGTTGGTGCCAAGCTGTTGGCTGCTTTGAGTATTTCAGAAATGGCTGATTTCCTGGAATTTTCACGCACAGAATGGTGTGAAAAACAAGAAACATGCAATGAGTGGCAGTTCTGTGGGTGGAATGCATTGCAGATGAAAGAGGTCAGAGGAGAACGGCAAGACTCGTTTGAGCTGTGACAGAGTCTATAGCAACCACTCTTTGCAACCATGGTCAGCAGAAAACCATCTCCATTTGGTTCTGCTCCTGTCAGCTAAGAAACTGGAATCTAAGGCTACAGCAGGCACAGGTTTATCAATAAATTTCATTGAGACTGTGCCCATTGGTGGATCCATGGCACCATCCATGGGTGTGAAATATAAATACATAATATACAATAGAAAACATTCAGTGTTTTGGGGTGGGAGGAAACTGGCGAACCCTAAGAAAGCCCACAGAGTTGCAGGAACAATATGTGAAACTTACTCTCAAGCTAAGGATTAAATCAGGAACCCTCAAACTACAACACCATACCTCCATGACAGTACTACCACTTTTATTCATTGAAGAAGGGCTATTGAAGTGTGAGTGAGTGTGTGTGAGTCGGTCTGTGTGAGTGAGTGAGTGTGTGAGAGAGAATTAACAATAAAGCTGGGCAAAGTAACAAGTTTTACTCTCTCTCTCTCTCTCTCTCTCTCTCTCTCTCTCTTTGTGAAAATATGTAGAGGAGGCAAAACAGGCTTTAAATCATTTTCTGTTGGTTCAGATCAAATTAGGACGCAGATTCACTACTGCGTCATTCCAACACTAGACAATGGATGATTAAATACACATAAACCTTGTTTTTGAATGTTTATTCTTGGCTTAATAAATGGGCTAGTTAAATTATTCGTCAGTTTTTTTGTCCAAAACATTTCTGGGATAATTGGAACCTTCCTCCGTCTAGCATGACTTCCCCTGCCAAGGTTAAGAGGATTGATGAATGTTTGTTATTAACTTACACTCAGTCTGTCTCAGTCAGAGACGAAAACTATTATGAATGTAAAAATCTCTTCATTTGCCCTGAAGGCATTATGTCTCTGGCTCTAAATGTCAATCTCAGTCAGGGTCTTCCTGATGCTTGCTCGGGTGTTCACAAAAAAGCCCATTCTGCCTGTCTTAAGATAGCTTTCTCACTGCAATGAAACTGGCAGGAACGTCATTAGAGTGAAATGCCTTATCTGTAGAGGAAAGGGCCAAAACCCTGATTTATAGTACTGAATTTGGAAGATATCCACCCTGTCACAGAGCTCTGTCACTACAGTGAAGACGGATGTGACGTCTGGTACTTCAGCAGTATAGAAGCATGACATATTTTGAAATTGTTGCAATTGCAAAAGACAGTCACAATGTAATTTTCAAGATAGACTAAAAAGAGCTGATGCTTCTGCATCCCTTTAATGGTGTTTTACCTTGGATGCAGGAGAGCAGACAGGTTTGAGCTAGTTTTAGATCCACTATCAAATCTTGTCCTGCTGAATGGGGAATGTGCTGTGTTTCAGCACAGTCATCCTTTGTCTGTCTCCATCGCTCTGTCACCGGTGTTGACTGATTACTTGTGAATAAAACACTGTTGTTCATTCTCAAGAGAATTGATCTAAGTACAAAGGAAGAGGGAGAATGTTCCTGAAATTACATGGGGGATGCAGGTAATTACCTGCAGTATTATCTAACCATCACCTGCACACACTTATGTCAAATTGGCTTAACGCATGTCTGCTCTATACATTAGTTTTGTTCAAATGTTGCTGTGTGTGTGGGTTGAAACAGTGATGAAAGCCTGTATTTGTGAATTAACTAAATGATCCAGAGAGTCATTTTGTATTTGTTGTAATATAGGAAAATTCTCTGAAGTTGTGCTGGGGGGCTTGTGCTATGGAGTAGATAGTCAGGCCTCCTAAAGATGCTAAGAAAAGGCAGAGCTATTAATAAAGGTAAAGAGACTATTCTTAAAAATTGGTTGGATATAAAAATGGCAAACTCATTCAACTTTAGGAAATGATTCACCCCAGTCAGTGGCGCGGTAGATTTGGAGCGAAGTCAAAGAACATTGAACAGCAGAAATCCACCCTTAGGGGCACTTTAGAGTAGCCAGGTGTAGCCTATAGGAAGAAGAAAAGTGGAGAAATGGAGAAAACCCATATCAAAAGATCTAGACAAACAACCACTGGTGAATATTTAGTGATCTTTATTATATTTCTTTCTAGGGCCCTGTGCTGCTAAGAACCAACAGTTCTTAAAGGTGTTGATAGCTAAGCTCATGTATGGCATCAAATGATGTTGCCAGAATTCATAGATTACTCTGAACTGCAATGGGTTGAATGCTTTGTCTCAGAATTAACTGTGTACATGACAGTATATTGTTACGTATTGTTATACTGATGGTATTTTTTGTTGTGTGTCAGTGAAACTGGTCTACTTAGTCTCATAGCTGTTCTGTATGTATCTCTAAAATTACAAGATCACTTTAGGACCTATGTAAAGGAATTATGTAGGGAAATATTTATTTAGATTCTATTAAATCAGTATAAAGGGTTTGATTTGGCTTGTGTTTTGTGTAATGCTTTTGACAACCATGTCAAACAGCAAGCAAAAAGCAGCGGTGTCAGAGGCACGGATGTGACAATGAAACATATGGCCTGTTGTGTTGGTTTATTTAAAAAAGGAAAAAAGGTATAATAAAATGTTCCCTCAAATGTATTCCAGCTGCAAAAGACAAGCAAATCACAATGAAATAAAACTGCCACTTTACACAGTGATGCATACAACCATGTGATATTTTGGACCAACTAAGGACAGTGGGAGGTTTTAGAACAAAAGACTGAAACCACTGTGTCTTTGTTCCACCCAAAAAAACATGTTTTCCATTTGAAGTAAATGACCAGCTTATCTTGAGCTCAGGATTGAACCCAAGATCCTGTACCTGTGAGGCACTGACACTACCTGCTGAGGCACACTGCTGCCAAAAACCACAAGCTGCCATATTATATTTCAGTTATTTAAGTCATTCATTTATCATCCACAACTCCTTTATCCTGTTCAGAATTGTGGTCGATCTGGAGTCTATCCCAGTCACACCGAAGGGAAGTATACTCTGGATGGGATGCCAGCTTATCACAGGGCATCATTTGTACACTCATTTACACCTACAGGCAATTTAGAGTAGCCGCTTAACCTGCTGGAACTTTTTGTGAAAAAAACTAGAGTCTACCCAGTTTGTAAAATATCCAAGCTTGGAAGGAATTTGGGGTCAGAGGTTAGGGTCTGCCATGATATGACCCCTGAAGTAGAAAGGGTTAACAGCCTTGCCCTTGTATTCAGTACAGCCTTGTATTCAGTAAAAATTCTAGTAATATAAAATGAATATTTGAAACAACTTGAAGCTCATGGATACAATTTAGAGAAATGATGATCCTGCATGCATATTGCATGGTAGCTCAGTTCAATATTCATTGTGAGATGATAAATTTAGGGGTTCATTTAGCATTATCAATATCTCCTCGACAGCTGATAGGCGCAAAGAAGCACTGAGAGGACCAGAGGACTGGGAGTGAGGTTAGGACATAGGAAAAATGACAGGGGGAACCTGTTTAACACCAAACTCCAGTTCTCTTGAAAAGGACCTGGTCTGTGCTCTTGTTTTTATCCAGTACATACTCAGGTGTGAAGTGGCCCCCAGGCTGGACCTGAGGCCCAGGCCTTCAAGCAGCGGTGGGTTAGGCACCAGAGTGTGTGTGGGCGAGCGAATGCCTGAAATGGACTCCAGCGGGAAACAGAGAAATTTATATGCTGAAGGTCTGAGGTCTGCTGCCTGTGGGAGTAGGAGAGAGTGACAGAGAAAAAAAAAGAGAGAGAGAGAGAGAGAAAGAGAAAATGAGAGAGAGAAGCATGATGGGAGCCAGCGGAAATGTTAAAACACTGCCATTAACGCGCAAATAATGTAGAATGATTTGCTGCAATGATATAGCAGATTTTTATTGCATTTGAATGCAGAGCATTTTTGGCTCATTCTCCTCACATAAAATGTACTAAATCCCCTTTCTTTACATGTTTTGCCTTATTGCTTTTTCTCAGTATCCCTTTCTTTTGCTCTGTGTGAGCTCTCTAGTATTCACTGACCACCCTGATGCCTGAAATTGGGCCATAAGAGGGAGGACAGGATCACGGGCTCCACAGGCCACTCCATCTCGTATTCTCCCCCTGCGGCCTGTCATGGCTAGAAACACCGTGCCCTGCTTTGCTGTCGACATCGTACAGGCTGTGGACATCAATCTCTCCGTCACTGCTGGCACTGCACCAGCCCACTAACAGAGCCATTATAGAGGGCAGCAGCAGATTAGCAAACTGGAGAAGTGAGTTAGTCTAGCTGCCGGTTAACTGAGCGGGATGAAAACATGCTGATAAGTCACAGGCTGCTGCTTATTAATGAGCTCAAAAATGGAAATAATTTGTTATTTGAAATGCCATATTTTAAGTTGCATAATCTATTTGGCCCTTGCCTTGTCTGTCACTGGAACTAAGAGGCCCACACGTCTTCCAGCATGACAATGCCCTGTGCACAAAGTGAGCCCGGTGAACAACATGCTTTGCCAAGTTTGGAGCGGAAGAACTCGAGTGGCCTGCAAAGAGTCCTGACTTCATCCCCACTGAACACCTTTGTGATGAATTAGAATGAGATGCACTAGGCCTCTTCAGCCAACATCAGTGCCTGATCTCACTAATGCTCTTGTGGCTGAATGAACATAAATCCCCACAGTCACACTCCTCCATTTATTTGAAAGTCTTCCCAGAAGAGTGGAAGTTATTATAACAGCAAAGGGGGACTAAATTTGGTATAGGATGTTCAACAACCACATCAAGGTTTGACTGACAAACTTTTCGGCTATATATCCTATTTACTATGTAATAGAAAAATTCAAAAATTGACTTTCCTGGGCCGTCACATAAAATTTTAATTAAATGTAACAAAATGTAATGAATGGACTTTTGTTCCAAAAGGAAAAAAGACCCTGAAATCATAAAAATTTTATTTGTATAGCACTTTTAACAACAGGCATGGTCACAAAGTAGTTTTACAGAAATCCCAGTCTAGACACTAATGAGCCAGCCAGAGGTGAGCGTGGCAAGAAAAAACTCCCTTGAGAAAGTAAAAAGGAAACCAAGAGAAAAGCAGCACTCAAATAGGAAACCCTCCTCTTGTGGATGGCACCAGATGAAGGGATTTTGATTTTCCTGATGAATTACAGTATTATAGTACTTGCGTCATGCAGAGGAAAGGTACAGGATTGATTATATTAAACATATACAGGATGTTAGGAATAAGAATATTGATTGTGAGGTTCTCAATATGAAAATGGCACAGAAATAGTTTTGATCACATGCCCTGATTTATAATCAAATCAGCAATTCTGATGAAGTGAGACATCCAGATGAAATTATTCATTATATGTGAAAATGGATCCAGCGCTGCAAAAATGAGAGCAAGTGGAAAAGCTGAATATTGGCAAGTTGAGATACAGAGTACTTCTTATGATTGATACTGATTGGGCAGGAGTTATAGATTACTTTTCTATAGCAGCAGTTCTGGCTGCTTTATTAATGAACCCATTCTAATAACTTATCTCATCATTTGTATGTATACAAATAACTAAATCAAACTAAATCCAAGTCAAACAATAAATGTATTTAAAATGCATTGTGTTTGATATGGTGGAAGTTTTCAGAATGAGAATTTATGGAAGGAGTCTCCAGTCACAGCACTTTGTAACAGTGAGAATTAAAGCCTTTCCTTTAGGTTTTTTCGCTCTTGGCTAGTCTTCATGGTGTGGTTTATGAATAGGATGACATATACATATTCAGTAATACAAGAGTGATATGTTTTAGTGATATTCCACTACATTAAAGGTAACTAAAAACCTTTAATGTGATATTCACATTTTTAGTAATATTCCAGTACGTTAAAGGTAACTATAAAATGAGGAAAAAAAAACAAATAAATGAAACTAATTGTTCAGAGTGATGTGCACAATAAAATAGTTTGCTTTTTTCTGTGACAGCACAACTCCTTAATTTCCCCTTAGTTCTATAGTTTATTCATTACAGAATTTCTTCAGATGACAGATAATTATAGAATGACACAAAGGGGACCCTGTATAACTTGACTATAGTAAAGACGTATAAAATAGTCTACATAAAAATAGCTTATAATGAGAATTATTAGATACATTTTTCTATACTTACTTACCAAGATATATATTTTTCTAGTGAAACCAGAGGAGTCACATGATGAGAGGTTGATGAACCAGTGTCACACCAGGCAGGTCTGGAAGATCATTTTAATTTTAAATGATCTTGGCTGCTCATAGATGACCCTTGCGAAGAAACAATGAGCTCTGCCTTGTTCACACTCAACAGATTTTCAAGCATGCACATCTGTTCACAGTTACACCTGCATCTACTGTATAGAAACCGACAACAAACATGTAGCCAGGTGCAAAGTACTGCTCATTACCTCACCTTACAAAGCCATTTATAGAGTATTGTTTTCCTGGTTTTCTGATATTTGCCCTCAACCTAGTTTTAGTTTGGATTTGCCCTTATTTTGTAGTTTACTCATAGTCTGGTCTCTGCCTGTTTTTTCTTTTCTCTTCTTTTTTTTTTTACATGCTTTGGATTTGTCTGATTGTTTTCACAATAAACTCTTACAGCAATTGCAATAATGTAAATGATATACATTTATTCTCCTTAAATTAGAAAACATCCAAAGTGTCTAAATTGCTTAATTGTTGTGCTTCTCACATCCTGGTGTGCAATTATCCTGCTCCTGACCTCATTGTGTCATTCTTTCCTGTGGGTTACTTTTGCTGCATTCTTTCATTTTTAAACTGTCCCGAGCCACACGACTATTTCAGATGCTTTTACTGGCAGACCCAAAGTGAAAGAAAAGGGAATTATTTGTTATGGCTTTGCTACTCCCCCAAAGCCCTCACACTCTTTGTTTATTTCAGTCGTGCCTCTGGAAGATGTAGTGTTGAAATGGGAGATTGTGGAAACACATGACAGCCAACTGCAAATCTCTGTTACTGCTATGGATTTCCACTATTTATGGACCCATCTATATTTAAAAGAATTGAAATACCATCATATTTAAAGAACAAGGAGTGTGGAATCAGAGTCTTAACTTTTTCGCATCGCCCTCACTGCAAACAAGGTTGTTTTGTATCTGCAGTTTTGAATTATGCTTCTGTATTCATGTTGAATTCCCACTGCTCCTTTTTTTCTGCAGTGGTGTGATGCAGAGTGCAGAGCAGGGAATAGAAACATCATGTCTCATCCTCTGTAAGATAAAATTTAGAAAAAAAAAAAAAAAAAAAAAAAAAGGACCTGATGTTCCCAAAATAAACTTCCTCATTATGCATAAAGATGAGACTGATTCCCTGCCTGTTGATAACTCCCTTTGGAGATGGCAAACTTCTGCCTCTGTTCACCAAGAGTGCACAAAAACACTGCTAAATTCACAGTCCTCATGTTCTGACACTGAAAAGTGAGCAAAATAAGAATATGAGTTGATGCATTGTACATTATGACCTCATATTAATTGACTGTAGTAGCAAGAACACTAGCAGTCATTTTTACTGCTTTCTACTATATTAGCCTAAATATGAAGATTCTACTATATTAGACTAAATATGAAGATTTTAATACTATAAAATAAAACATTTTGCAATGATCTAGGGTGTTATTTTTGATCGAGCTCTTCACTGTACTTCTTAAGATTAAAATAAAAAATTCCCTGCAGTGTAATTGTTTTAGAAGACAAAACTATTTAGAAATACTACATTTTGGTTCACATTCAGCTGGGTGTCAGAGCTGTGTCTGTGTGGAAATTCACTTGTCCTGCTCTGGACTTGCACTGCACTTGTCATGTTCTGAATGGGTTTCCTCCATGTCTTCTGATTTCCCAATTAGATCTCATGCTGGTAGGTGGATTGGTTAAGAGAAGAAGAAAAATGTGTGTGTGTGTGTGTTGACGAGCAATAGACTGGCATCCCATCCAGGCTGCATTCCTGCCTCATACCCAGTGTTGTGGAGACTTCCGACTCCAAATTCACTGTGACCCTGCTTTCTACCATACCCCCCCCCTCTCATGTGACATGTGAAACCAACGGACCACATCTTTTTGAAATGTTGCTCTTGCAGCATCACAGGGCAGTGTAACACACAAAGTGCTATCTACCCTCTTCTGCATACTGACAGAGGCCCATGATCGGCTAGTGTCACTGTGATTGACAGAGGAGAGAGAGCGTGCCATCCCTCCCACCCAGACAGCACGGCCAATTTTGCTCCCTTGGCATCCCCTTTCTCTCCTGTCTCGCTGTCAGGTTTCAAACTTGCGATCTCCTGACAATAGAGCAAACACATTTCTGCTGGGTCACTCAAAAGTCAATATGATTTATTTTAGCCATAAAAAGTGCTTGCTTTATGTCACCTAGTTTTACTGTTGATGTTATTTTACACAGCAAAGCTTGGAACATAAAATATATGAGTACAGAGAGGCAGCTCTTTTCTAACCATGCTAAGAAAGACATAAGGCCTTGATGGGATTTTCCCAAGACTCTGACCACTCTACTGCTAAGAACTGACTTTTACCACTTGACTTTATTGGGCTGTGTCACTTGAGCTCCTGACATGGGACTGTTTTTAACTACACTGTTACAAATAAGAATAAAACAGGCTGAAAGGACGGATATTGATTTGACAGCCTTTCCACTAAAGGCTCAGTGTGATAAAGCACAAGAATTTATTGTAAAAGCATCTATTTATTTTAAAAGTGCACAAAATGGGCAATAATTATTTAATGTAAATTCACATCTCTCTGATGACTTTGCTTTCAAAAATCTTGTAAATTTGGCACACTAAAATCTTGCTGCTAATGTCAACTCTTGTTAAAGTGGGAGAAATTCCTCCCTCTCTCATATTTACAATGGAAATCTTTTAGTTTTGACTCCGTGTCCCATCTGAAATCAGCCAGAACAACGGAACCCTAATTGCACCCACTTTCAGTTTGATGAAATCTAAATATCAGACTTATATATTTTTTTTTATTTCGCTTCGGTAACCTTTGCGATTCTGTCAGAGCAGAGCCTCTAGGCTATTAACCTCCTGTCTACACATGCTAATGTGATGCTCCTGTGGCTCTGTACAAACTCTCTCTTCCATACATCAACTCCTGTACTCCTGTACTCGTCCTTTAGACAGATGAGACAAAAGTTTAAGGAAAAAAAAAAAAAAGGTCTCTCACTTTGCTCACACAGGACAGAAAGGGTCCATTACCAGCCCAATTGCAGTTTGTGCAAAGAATACAATAGCAGGAGATGCACAAATGCCTTAAAGTGATCGAGAGTTGAGAGAGGAGTGTGGGAGGGGAAAGGGTGAACATCCACTCACTGCATATCTGTTCACCGAAGCTTCACTGGGACATCACGTCTTTCTGAAGGCTCTTGTCCTGAACACAAAGCTTTTATCTGTTCATAAATAGCAAATCACCTCACAAAATGGAGGCAAATATATGGCTGTGAAGGACACAAATAATCACTGAGTGAATTAACTCAGAGCTGACAGCTTTGTTAATGCTGTGGCCTGCTTCTAACAGATAATGACTGTAAAACCCCTTACTAACGACGTTGCACTGTAAAACCCCCTCTTACTAACGACCTTGTTAGAATTCCCCACTGCTGCTGCGCTGGCCAGTTATCAGGCCAAGAGCATTGAAATGAAACATTTGTGATATTACAGCTTCGACAGCCTCCAAATAATAAAGCACAAAGGAACTGTTGATGTCCAAACTAGTGAGGCATTAAAATGACAGCTGCATTTAGGCGTTGTAGCGTTAGTAAGAACAGAGAACCCCGTGTCATTAACTGCATCTAATTCCACTGTTACAGGACTGGAAGCTCTCCAGCGTCTTCCTCAAATTTTCTGCTAATTCAGTCTTTCATTTCAGCAAATCTGGCTACAACACAAAAAGGATATTATTTGTTTATTTAATCACAATATATTAATTAGTCACAACATGCCAGACCTACAAGACGTTGTCTGAAGCATTTGGAGAGGTTGTAGACGAGGTAGCACAACAGTTATGCAGTCATAAATGTCCTTAAAATCAGGGGGTAAGATTAATTCAATATTTCATCAGATTTGAAAGATGAGGTCACATTTGCTCCTGCATGCTTGTTTTCGGTTGTGTAAATATTTAAATTTCAATTATTTTGATGATCTGTTTGACGATCAGGGTTGAACTTTCGGAAAGGCCAGCTGGAAAGCCTTGGGCCAGTGTTACACAGAAAATGATTCATTATTGACTCAAATCATGTTTTGCTAGAATTCTAGTAGTTTTAAACGGCACATCAAATTGGAGGATATTGATATGTTCGTGGACGTTTGCTTGTGTGATTTGTTGATTTTATTCATGCTTGTGGCTTAGAGTTTAGAGGTGTATTAAACTACTAGAAATGAGATGATTGGGTTCAGAGAGGTTGGATGTATTTGTGTATAAAATCATTATTTCGATAAAAGTTCTTCCCCAAGTTGTTTATACTATAATCTATATTTTAATGCTAATTGGTCTCTAAATATTACTTTGCTGCTCTACACACCATTTTAACTACATTATGACTGCAAGTCTGACCACTGTAACATCGTAAAAAGATTATGACTACATGATGACCTTTATAATATCATTATAGGACATTCTGAGTCATAGATTACTCATTCCCCATCTAGACATTTACTACAAGAGATTAACTGTAGGTTAAAACATTATGCAGTGATGTCTGTAATAATAATAATAGCAATCATCATCATAATCATCATCATCATCATTTTTTTCCATTCTTAATACCTACATTTACATACATTATTATTTTTGTATTAGTTTAGGTATGATTAATGATTCCAAACAGCTTGGAGTAAATCGACCATTGCTGTTACTTAGAAATCCCTAGTCCATAGAGGAACGATACAGATTTGGAGGGAAAAACATGCTGTTAACAGATATAAGAGCTTAAGCGCATATTCAACTTGATTCAACTTGCGATACAAGTGGTTCGACTGTGTGCTATTTGTGTTCTGATGATATTAGATTTATACACACACACACACACACACACACACACACTAACTATATATTTCTTATAGGACTCAAGTTCATATGTAAGGCATAACAGAATGGTACAATCTTCAAACAAAACATGACAATAAAGAATATGAGGAAATAATCTCTGTTCAATAGTTTGCATACCTTTAGTTCTTAATATCGTGTATTGCCCCCTTTAGCATCAATGATGGCATGCAGTCTTTTGTAATAATTGTGCATGAGGTCCTTAATTCTCTCAGGTGGTATAGCTGCCCATTCTTCTTGGCAAAATGCCTCCAGTTCCTGTAAATTTTTTGGTTGTCTTGCACAAACTGCACATTTGATCTCCCCAAAGTGGCTCAATGATACTGAGGTATGGGGACTGTGATGGACACTCCAGAATGTTCACTTTTTTTTCTTTGCTGTAGCCATTGGAGCTTATGCTTTGGATCATTGTCATGTTGGAACATCCAGGAGCTTCCAATGCAAATTGTCTGCCAGTAATTTCAGATAACATGCTGCATTCATCTTGCCATCAATGTTGACTAACTTCTTTGTGCCACTGAAGCTCACACAGCCCCAAAACATAAGAGATCCACCACCATGCTTTATAGTGTACTGGTGTACTTTTCATCGTAGGCCTTGTTGACTCCTCTCCAAATGTAGCATTTATGGTTGTGACTATAAAGTTCAATTTTTGGTCTCATCACTCCAAAGGACTCCAGAAGCTGTGAGGTTTGTCTAAGTGCTATCTGGCGTATTGAAAGCGGGCCATTTTGTGGCATGGGCGCAGTAACGGCTATCCGTTGGCAACTCGACCATGCAGGTCATTTGTGTTCAAGTACCTCCTTATTGTGCTCCTTGAAACAACACCACTTTTTTCCAGAGCACCCTATATTTCTCTCAAAGTTGTTTGTGGGTTTTTCTTTGCATCCCGAACAATTCTTCTGGCAGTAGTCATGCATCACCTCATGAGCTGAGAAACTGACTGACTGTATTTATACGCAGACAATTACAATTACAATAATTCACAGGTGTGGAAACTTCCCTTTTATAGCCTTTTAAACCTCTGTGTGTCAACCTGTGTGTTTGTAATGTTGCCAAACATTCAAGGATATGTAAACTTTTGATCACAGTTGGTTGGGTGATTTTATTATTTGATTATCTATTATTATTATTTGTTAAAATGGAATCAGACAACTTTGCGATAATTAATGACGTCACAAAAATCTTGTCTGTGTATATATATATATATATATATATATATATATATATATATATATATATATATATATATATATATATATATATATATATAGTTTTTGGTTTGTCTTGGCTCTCTACAACTTAGTACCTATAAACCTAATAATTAAAATGAAAATACTTCTGAATGATTTCTTTCTTGATTTATTTTCCATTAAGTGTGAATCAATTTAAGAGCTCATTCCTGAAACATCTGTTCAGATTAGACATTCATCATAAAAGATGAAAAAAATGTATATTTAACTCTAGTCCTACTAGAATCACTAAACCCACTTTACCAAAGTCACACATTCAACTGGAAGACCTGTAATCGGAATTTCTGAAGATCAGGCCGAGAAGAAAAGTAAGTTTTCACCTTATTTTCCCTTTTCCTTTCTTTCGTTTTTTAGCATTTAATATTTCTTTCATGCCACTCAGGAGCAAGAGTAGGATTTGAATGTTTTTCTGAGTAGGATTTGAATGTATTTTTATGAATACCAGCTGGGTTAACACATTTTAGATTCAGTGTTCAATATGATCAGAGTAAAGCTTAAGATTTATACTTTCAGGGATTATATGGCATGTCATTTGTGGGGGGAAAAAGTTCCTGTAAGTGAGTTGTTACTATAGACATGATAATTTCTTTGAATGAGCTTATTAATATAAACCTGTGGATTTCTCCTGCAGTCAGCAAAATTAAATTGCACACTTTCTGACCAGTTGGACTTTACCAGTGCGGTATAAGTCTGCATGAACCCCATTATGACTATGTGCCTAACCATTACAAGTATATCAACCTCTTACCAACACCATAACATGAAAACCTCAGAGTTCTCAGTGAGCCCAAATACTGTTCAAAGGAGGTTGTTCTACTGAAGCTGCTTTGGCTTAAGTATTCTGTAAATGTTCTTGAATAAAGGGTAATCATTCCCACTCGTAGACTTCAACACCACACTTCTCCAGACAAGCACATCAGTTAGTCATCACTTCGTTTAACTCACAGATCTTTCTCTGACATCTAATAGACTCAAACCAAGCTGGAAGAACATTACTCACAAGCCTTGTTTAAAGCTTTTGGAGGTCTTCTGTCACTAATACTGTGATACCATACCATGTACTCTTGTGCTCTGGCTCCTTATACCCTACACCTGGAGCAGTGAGCTCTCTCATACACACCAAACACCTCTCCATCATACCAAGCAGTCCCCATCGGGAGCATGAATTATAAAGCACACACATTTTCTCATTTCTCATTGTCCACAAAGCGAAGCTCCACGTGTCTAGCAAATTACATTCAGATGCCTCAGGTGCCAAGTGAAGTCTCTCAGTCCAGACCACCTATGGGTACTAAACCATACGTTGTGGGTCCTAAACATGGTTCTGCATGTTCATCAGTGCCACTGTAAGGTGGAACTCTTCAGATAAAACTCATCTGGCAGACAGGATTTTTAGATTAGCTTTTTATGTTTAAAGTATATTGTAATGATACTCCATTAGCATACTTGAGCATTATTTCTGAGAGGTATTTTTACATGAGGGTTATTAAAATTGAGTATGGGTACTCTTAGTTAATTCTCTTTACCAGAGAATAGAAAAATGGAATTTCCACCAGTTTTGTTGTTTTCATGTTCAGTATTGATTTTCTTTGTCATGTCACTCTCCACAGCGATGATTAATGGCTCATATGAATGTAGCCACTCAGGGCTTTAAGTATTTTTTTCTTTAGTGTTTCTGTTTTTTACCTATCCTACTAGGGGCAATTTTTTCTTTAAAAAACCCTCCAAAATGGTTATTTTTTTCACACAAATGAATATATCTTCAAAATAAATTGTGAAGTACCCCAAGTACTTGTTCATAAGCATCTAAAATTTAAAAGCATTTTCTTCTACCACTAATGTTCTGTGTAAGCTTATCCCAACAGAGGGAAAACCATCTCACACTGATAACTATAACACATTTTATATCACCTGTGGTGATAAAATAATTAATTTGTTTATACTGATTGATTACCGGTCAGGGAAGTGCCCTGTTTAAGGGCAGTGGTGGCTCAAGTTGTTAAGGGTCTGGGTCATTGCCTGGAAGATCTGGGTTCAAACTCCAGCACCACCACACTGACACTGTTGGACCCTTGAGAAAGGCCCCTAACCCACTCTGCTCCAGGGGTGCTCTATCATGGCTGGCCCTGGGCTCTGACCCCAACCCTCCAAGGATGGGATATGTGAAGAAAGAATTTCACTGTGCAGTAATGTATATGTGACAAATAAAGACAACTTACTTAGAAAATGTCCAATAAATGGATTTCCATTCTCCCAGAACAGCAGCGTATTGGCATAAAGGGTGAATTACAATTCCAAGAAAAAAGATTTGGCTATTTTATGCATTTTTATTAAGACGTAACCCAGTTCTTCGTTCATCCAGGTTGTATGCTACACATCAGTAGAATGGACTCCTGCATCTTTTATTTACTTTTTCTTTCTCAATTACATTCACCAATTTAGAAAAAAAAAATCTATCATGAACTTCACCAATTTGTCATTTCAGTCATCAGTGACCTTTTCATGTTTTAATGCCTTAATGTGCTTAATGCTTTAGCTATCTGATGGACAAGGCACTGTAGCATCAAACTTGATGATGAGCACCCCTTGCCCTACCGCTGTAAAATGCTGGAATCTGCTGAAGTAAGCATTTCTTTAGTAGAAGTGGGAATTTCATTTGCCTCCATAGAATAAATGAACTGCATCTTAAAAAAAAGCATTTTGAAGTACATTTTGCAAATTTTCTAATATTAACTGCTTACATTTGATTGTTTGCTTGTTTTCTTCTAATTGATTACAAATGTTAATTAATGGTAAATATTGTTAATTTACAGGCTATTTCTTTTCTGATTATTTTATTAGCAAACTCTGTAGCATTAGACATGAATATGGCCTGCACATTTACAGAGATCTCTACAGGCAAAATGGTATTTTCATTTAATTTCATTGTCTGTACCGCTTATCTGATCTATTCTTGGGTCACGGGGAGCGTCATCGGGCATCAAGGCAGGATACACCCTGGACCATCGCAAGCCATCGCAAGGCACACACACACACTCATTCACGCAGGCAAAATGGTATAGTTTTAGTTATAAAAGTATGAAAATATTATTGTCATTAATGTTTACACAAACTTTTTAATACTTCAGTACATTTAAATATAGTGACTTAGAACTAAATAAACTTCTGGCTGAGTTTTTTGACTCAAAAATATTTCTACATTTTCCATTTTCTTTGAATTTTCTTTTGCGTTTATCAGTTTTGTAAAATATATCTAGTTCAAAAAATTTGTTTCTATTTTTATTTTACTCGGATATATCATATATGATACTATAATGTCAGATCCTGCATCGGAGCTATAAAAAAAATGTCCTTTCTGGCAAAATGAACATGTTATCAACACAAGAAGTACATGAGATCGTCTTGGTCCTATTATCCATGATTTCTCCTGGAGAAAGTTAATTTAATGAGCATTATCAGCAGCTAATGGGAATTATAATGAGTCAGATGAAGAAGATTATCTCTGCATAATTAGCAGTATCTGTCAGCCTCAATTAAAAATGATGGGAATTAGGAGGAGGCTCAGGGTCTTACAGCTGAGACAGGCGGCTTTTGGCTGTGCAGTTTTACATGTTACGTGGAAAATGGATTGTGGAGTAGTGAAGTGCCAGAAAGTAGGCTGAACACAAATGTGTGTAAAGATGCTTCATCTGTAGAGGAATGTCAGAGATGTTAGAGTGAGAGAGAGAGAGAGAGAGAGAGAGAGATTACTCATTCCAGTAATACTCCTTCTCTGGAGTATTGTGCTTTCATTACAAATTCCCGTACCATATTCTGAACCCTGAATGCTTTGTGATTTCTATTGAATGATGGTATTAAATGAGTTACATAGACCATTCATTGGCATCTTATGTAAATATTGCAGTACAGAATAATCAAGGATGGTACTGAAATATCCTCAGTTATAAGCATGGTGTAAGCCTTACTATTTAGCAAGGTTAGATTTAGTGCATTAAGCTAGACACTGCTGTTATTTATAATTCATGGCTATGTCATGCTTACCCAAGAGGGTTTCTTCTACTGCTGAGTAAACGTGTTTAAGCCTTAAGCCTTTCTTTGCTTTAGGTTATTGATCAGCTCAGTTCATATTTACAGATGAATATGTGCTTTCTCCGACTCCACTTCTCCTTGACGTGCTTGAGGACAGACCTGCAGTGATGCTGAGAGCATTCTGATAACATAATTGTCTCGAGAAGGAAATCATTCACTAGGAATGATGCAGTCGCTTGACATTGAAAACATACCAGTTTTTGATGATGCATTTGTTTGGTGAATCATGTTTGTTTAATTTCAAGGTCTTGTAGATTGATTTTTCTAAATAGAGGATAAACTGTGTAGGTCAATGATAAGACATGCCTATATAATGCTGTTACATTAGCTATGTTTACATGCAGCCTTTTAATATATATTTTTAAATAAGCTGCCTGATATTGCAGTCAAAGAGAAAAACATCAGTGTATACATCAGAGTAGACCTGACTGAAGATCCTTTTAATAAACTGCTAAATAGTAGACTAACAGCCATGTAAACCTGCCCTTATTATTAAACTATACACATAAGTACATTCTGAGCATGTGCATTTGGGTTATGATGAACTCAAAACAGTTCATGTTGCAGATTTTAATCTACTTAATCAGGAAGGATGGGCATTAAAACTAATTTGAAATCAGATGTGGGATGCAAATTGCCCTTAGTAAATCTGGCTCAGCATTTGAGAGATTATTTACTGGACTTTCAGCAAGGATACAGCACGTGGGCATGGTAAAAACAGGGGAAAGATTTAAGTCTATGCTTTTTGTCCACTAGTACACAAGCCAGACAATGGCTTTTAATTTAGTTAATATTAAATAAAATGTAAAGGCATTGTAATGATGCATAATGTGTGTATTTTGTGTTATTTTCAACAGCTCGTTAATCAATTTATTTGGATGGAATTGTTGCATGCTGTATTATGATAACCATCAAGTAAAAAGGATGTGATTCTATTCCTGAATGAGGCACACTCTTGCTTTTAAGTCTGTGTGACACCACAATCATAAGCAAAGTGTATGGCGAGTGAAAGAAGAGGGTCCAGAGTAAGAGAAGTAAATATCCTCTCCTGTCTGAAATCTGGATGGTCAGCTGCTCCAAGCTATGATCAGAGGTCTGTGGAGTCAGATGTTCAGTATTGAACAAATACTGTGAGCTGTGACCTTTTCAGTTCAGCAAGTTCTGGCTTTCCAACCCTACTACAATGTGGACAAAGCCTATTTCTATTACATGTGCAATTACGTCTGCAAGCCTTTTCTCTTATTTTACAACCAGAGTCATGTAGTCCTTTGTAGTCTCTGAGTTTATCTACTAGTCACAAGGTACAAAAAAGGCTGCCATTTTGTGAATCAATTTTACTTGCAAGGTTGCCCTAGCACAAAACCTTTTCTCTTTCTCTCTCTCTCTCTCTCTCTCTCTCTCTCTCACTCTGTGTGTGTGTTTTTTCTAGAAAGGATATCTGGATTACCAAAGCCTGAACTTGAAATGTAAAAGGACAGGGCAGTCAATATTCGCTGATTAATGATAATGGCATGCAAACCAGGGGATAATCTTTTAAAGCTCTTTTTATCTTAAGACCAATTGACTCCAGTGGTTGAGGACAGAAATCACACAATCCCAGAGTAAATCCTAAGAGTGTGAGAATAGTCTGTGTGTGGATATTTAACCCTTAAATACATCAGTGTTTCTCTGGCGTGACTCTGGGATAGACTCCTGGGATAGTGACCCTGACCAGAATAAAAAAAAAAATCTGGACTATTTGAATGAGCTTATAAATTCTTATTGGATTGATGTTTTAACGTATTTTGAGGACTTATGTATTCAAAAATATATTTTGTTTGTAAGGCTAATTTAGATGCTGGCTTAGCGTTCTCTGATTATAAATTAAGCCCTGTCATCCCCAAACAAACCTTGGAATTAGTTTTTTTAGTCATTGTATCCCTGCTAATCAGATGCTTATTGACAATTATGAGATGAAAATCATAGTTTATCCCACTCTTGCTCATTATCTGGACTGAGTCCTGTGACCTTGGGTAATCTATGCATAGTCATGGATGTAAATATTCTTCTCTGCAGGCGTTGTGGTGTGTGAAACAACACTGAGTATGGAGTGAGACTTACAGGAAGGAGCCCTTATGGGTGAATCTTACTCAAGCCAATATATGGGGTTTTGGGGGCTTGGCTTATGCTCCTGGGCTTCTGGTGTCGGCAATGGGATACATCTCTCTTTCCATAATCCATGTGCCTCATAGCCAGACTGCGGGATTGGGGCACAGCAGGCTGGATCAATAGGGCTTGAAGGTAGAGTTGTGGTGCAGGTGTTTGTGTGAGTATTGTTTGGTGATCTGCAATGTCAACAAGGATGGGAGGGGGTGAGCAGGGATCAATGGCAACTTTGCCCAGTTCAGATAAGCTGGGAAAAGTCAATGTTGTCTTTTCAGTTCCATTTGTCTTTTAGGAGGGAGAGCTTGAGCTCAAAAAAAAGAAGAAAAAAAAATCAGATTTCAAGTTGCTATTACATGAATAAATGAATGCAGTTCTGATTAAACATAATTAAATGGCAACACTGGCTCCAGGCAGCCTTGTGTGATTAACAGGATTATTATGAGGCATTTAACTGTTTAAAACTAACTGACCTTTTAACAATTGTGTGTTTGGTGTTATTTAATCACCAAGCAATTAGGCAACTAATGCATGCAACAAACATTATATATATATATATATATATATATATATATATGTGTATATATATATATATATATATATATATATATATATATATATATATATATATATATATATATATATATATATATATATATATACTATATTGCCAAAAGTATTCGCTCACCCATCCAAATAATCAGAATCAGGTGTTCCAATCACTTCCATGGCCACAGGTGTATAAAATCAAGCACCTAGGCATGCAGACTGTTTTTACAAACATTTGTGAAAGAATGGGTCGCTCTCAGGAGCTCAGTGAATTCCAGCGTGGAACTGTGATAGGATGCCACCTGTGCAACAAATCCAGTCGTGAAATTTCCTCGCTCCTAAATATTCCACAGTCAACTGTCAGCTGTATTATAAGAACGTGGAAGTGTTTGGGAACGACAGCAACTCGTCACGTAAACTGACGGAGCGGGGTCAGCGGATGCTGAGGCGCATAGTGCGAAGAGGTCGCCGACTTTCTGCAGAGTCAATCACTACAGACCTCCAAACTTCATGTGGCCTTCAGATTAGCTCAAGAACAGTGCGCAGAGAGCTTCATGGAATGGGTTTCCATGGCCGAGCAGCTGCATCCAAGCCATACATCACCAAGTGCAATGCAAAGCGTCGGATGCAGTGGTGTAAAGCACGCCGCCACTGGACTCTAGAGCAGTGGAGACACGTTCTCTGGAGTGACGAATCGTGCTTCTCCATCTGGCAATCTGATGGACGAGTCTGGGTTTGGCGGTTGCCAGGAGAACGGTACTTGTCTGACTGCATTGTGCCAAGTGTAAAGTTTGGTGGAGGGGGGATTATGGTGTGGGGTTGTTTTTCAGGAGCTGGGCTTGGCCCCTTAGTTCCAGTGAAAGGAACTCTGAATGCTTCAGCATACCAAGACATTTTGGACAATTCCTTGCTCCCAACTTTGTGGGAACAGTTTGGAGCTGGCCCCTTCCTCTTCCAACATGACTGTGCACCAGTGCACAAAGCAAGGTCCATAAAGACATGGATGACAGAGTCTGGTGTGGATGAACTTGACTGGCCTGCACAGAGTCCTGACCTCAACCCGATAGAACACCTTTGGGATGAATTAGAGCGGAGGCAATATAGTGTGTATATATATATATATATATATATATATATATATATATATATATATATATATATATATAATATGTAGATGTGTGTGTGTGTGTGTGTGTGTGTTCTAAAATTTCTAGTAATCAGAAATATTGGAACACATGACTGTGATTTCCCACAATCATAGATACATAGCCCAGAGAGATGTGTATGGAAGCAAAACAATCCATTTTGAAGACCATAGATGGAAAATTAATCAGAGCCATTGCACAAGCATTAGGCATAGTCAATACAAAAATTTGGAATGTTCTGAAAAAGAAATCAAGAACTATTTTACTAAAAAACAGACACAGAAACGGGTTGACTGAGGAAAACAGCAGCAGTTGATGACAGAAACATTTTAAAAGCAGTGAAGAAAATGCTAAAACAATAGTCATTGTCATCATTAACAACATCCACAGGGAAGGAGGGAATGAATCCATGATTCGAAGAAGACTTTTAGAGCAGAAATATAGAGGTCATACCACAAAATGCAAACCACTTGTCAGAATTAAGAATGAGAAGGTCATGGCATAGTCGTGGATTCACTCTGGTTGTAACTGACACTAAAATGGGACAAACTTGGAATTTTTTAAATGTAATATATCATTTGAAAAGATTCAAACCACAGACATAATCTGGTTGTGGCATGAAATGGGTCCAGAACCTAGTAACTATTGTTTTTGCTGCCTTGTCAACTTCTAAAGCTCAATGAAAAACAGTCACTGAGAATGTAATTTAGGCTTTAGCTTTTATTCCACAGTCCAGACTCTATGGCTCACTGTGTGACTGGCATATTAATGGCTCTTAGGTAAGGCCTAATTGAGAAAATTGCTTTTTAATGAAAGTAATGAAGTTTAGTGAGGATATGATTTTCTCAACTGCTCCTCACCCCTAACTGCCAAACTGTTTTTGTCAAACACTGGAAGTGCTGAAGTTCCTGTTGATATCACAGTGGTGGCCATTTGACACCTTCAGCCTGTGTCTTGAGAAGTTAACCCGTCTGGCCAGTGCGAGATGTGAAATAGCGAGACAAGGCTGTGCAATTGAAAGCTCGACTTGTCACCCACACTCCACTGTGCCAGGCTTGAATGGCAGCTGATGGCCTCTATGAGCTGCCAGGAGGTGGGGATGGGGAGTAATCTCATAGCCTCAGCCCTCGTCGTATCCCCAAAGCCACTGTGACAAGACAAGGAGCTGTCTCTGTACCAAGCATCTCTCTCCATGGCCTGGGATGATACACATTTATGTCTGAGCTGCTATGACTGATCTGTCAGAGAGTAATCGAAATGATTTTTGGCATACAATATGTATCCTCCGTAACACTTGTGCTGGTGCACATATTATATTGTAAGGAAAGAGCAAAGTCATGTCTGTAAGTGGTTTATAGTTAATCATTATAAAGTAATATACCTCCATCACTCATATTTTGACTCTTTAAATATGTGCAAGCTGTCAGGACTTGATTCCATATAGTTTTTGTTTGAAGACAGCTCCACCAGGAGCTATAATATTTTTATTATATGCAGCCTTTTAATATTTTTTAATAATAATCTGCCATCTGTGCAATCTGAATGAAAAACATTAATGTATACATCAGAACAGACCTGACTGAAGACAATCTGGATCTGAATGAAATTTCTATTCTCTTAAATATGAGACTGATAACCATGTAAACCTGCCTTCATTATGCACATATGTACATTCTGAGCATGTGCATTTAGAATATACACATACACTATATTGCCAAAAGTATTCGCTCACCTGCCTTGACTCGCATATGAACTTAAGTGACATCCCATTCCTAATCCATAGGGTTCAATATGACGTCGGTCCACCCTTTGCAGCTATAACAGCTTCAACTCTTCTGGGAAGGCTGTCCACAAGGTTTAGGAGTGTGTTTATGGGAATTTTTGACCATTCTTCCAGAAGCGCATTTGTGAGGTCACACACTGATGTTGGACGAGAAGACCTGGCTCTCAGTCTCCGCTCTAATTTATCCCAAAGGTGTTCTATCGGGTTGAGGTCAGGACTCTGTGCAGGCCAGTCAAGTTCATCCACACCAGACTCTGTCATCCATGTCTTTATGGACCTTGCTTTGTGCACTGGTGCACAGTCATGTTGGAAGAGGAAGGGGCCAGCTCCAAACTGTTCCCACAAAATTGGGAGCATGGAATTGTCCAAAATGTCTTGGTATGCTGAAGCATTCAGAGTTCCTTTCACTGGAACTAAGGGGCCAAGCCCAGCTCCTGAAAAACAACCCCACACCATAATCCCCCCTCCACCAAACTTTACACTTGGCACAATGCAGTCAGACAAGTACCGTTCTCCTGGCAACCGCCAAACCCAGACTCGTCCATCAGATTGCCAGATGGAAAAGCGCGATTCGTCACTCCAGAGAAAGCGTCTCCACTGCTCTAGAGTCCAGTGGTGGCGTGCTTTACACCACTGCATCCGACGCTTTGCATTGCACTTGGTGATGTACAGCTTGGACGCAGCTGCTCGGCCATGGAAACCCATTCCATGAAGCTCTCTGCGCACTGTTCTTGAGCTAATCTGAAGGTCACATGAAGTTTGGAGGTCTGTAGTGATTGACTCTGCAGAAAGTTGGCGACCTCTTTGCACTATGCGCCTCAGCATCCGCTGACCCCGCTCCGTCAGTTTACGTGGCCTACCACGTGGCTGAGTTGCTGTCGTTCCCAAACACTTCCACGTTCTTATAATACAGCTGACAGATGACTGTGGAATATTTAGGAGCGAGGAAATTTCACGACTGGATTTGTTGCACAGGTGGCATCCTATCACAGTTCCACGCTGGAATTCACTGAGCTCCTGAGAGCGACCCATTCTTTCACAAATGTTTGTAAAAACAGTCTGCATGCCTAGGTGCTTGATTTTATACACCTGTGGCCATGGAAGTGATTGGAACACCTGATTCTGATTATTTGGATGGGTGAGCGAATACTTTTGGCAATATAGTGTATGTACATTCTGAGCATGTGCATTTAGGTTATGATGTACTCAAAACAGTTCATGTTATAGATGCAAATGGTGGTTATTAATAAGTGAACTAAGTTTAGGGCAGATCTAGGGTTGCCACCTTTTCAGCATCCCACCCCAACACACAATTAACATTCCATTAGACTCTCCAGTAATGTTTCCTACAAGTGTACTTGTTCACATTTACCCTTTATAGTGTACATTCTACAAAACAAGCATAAAGAAGTCTGCACATGATTTTGAATTAAATTTGCCTTGACAAGACTGTGTGCCTTGTCTTTTACTTTCATTATTTTTACCTTCTTTTTTAGGGATTTTTTTTTTTCTTTTTTTATTTTGTGCTTCTTCTTTCTTCATTTTAGACCAGTATTGAGTCTTGAATAAAAATTTTAACTGTCCCGTTAAATAAAGTCCTTTGTTTACTGTAGTGTCAGTGCTGGCTTTGTGTGCCCTGGACTACATTATCCGTTCACGCCATCAGACAGATCACATGATCCTATGACATGCCCTCCTGGTTGCACTCACTGGTTTTGTGATTCCCCTTGCATAGTGTCCCCTATTTAAACTCTTACCTTGACTTGTTTAGTTGCCAAACACTTGTTTTGTATAGCCTGTTGTGGTGTCATACTTTCCAACAGTCAAAAAAAAGGTCTAGATAGTCTTGATTAACCTTGACTAACATGACTAAAGTTACAAATTTACAAACACGTTTTTAAATCACACGCCCATGACCGCCGATTTTTATTTTATTTCTTTTTACCAATATATCCTGGTCTTGCAGTGTTTGTACCTCTCCACAAACAGAGTTGGTTCTATTTCTCACAATGTAAATAAATTGCTACATTAGTGCCACTAATACTCTGAGCAGGATAAAGCTGCTTAATTAATGGACATAGCCATTCTGTAACCTGAAAGTCATACCTCCTTTTTACTTGCATGTTCTCCTGCAACAGTAGACACACACATACAATGCAATGTCTACATAATTGCACAGTTTAAGACAATTGCACTGTTGACACATCAGTGGTGAGTGCCACAGTATTTTGATAATTGCACAGTTCCATATGTGTGTTTGGGTGTTCGATGATGGAAGTGGGTTGAGTGGTTTAAAGTGGCAAGTGTGTACAGAATTACAAGCAGAGTGTAAGAGTGATAGAAAAATGCTATAATGCAATGAATGAGCTATAAATGAGAAGTGATATTCAGTATATAGTGTATATATAGAGTATAACACACTAGATGATTTGCTACAGAAGCTATACATGACTCGAGATACGGCCAGATATTTCCCTGTATATCTGCTCTGCTCTCTTTTTTTAAATAACTCTGTTTTATTCTCTGAAATACTTTTCTGGGTCTGCGTCTGGACTGTGGTCTGCCATTTGATGACCCCTGTTTTAGACAGACGCTGTGACTTGTGGCAACACTCTTCCTGATTACCTGATTATGCTAACACAGTTGGCATAAAAATTGCCAGTGGGGGAAGTATGGTGTGACAAATGACCTGCCTAACATGATTTTATTGCTTGTATATTTTTCCCCACAATTTGGGAGAACATTACAAAAACAGGACAAATGTCAGTTAAAATCAGATACCTTGAGACCCAGCCTGAATAGATAAAGAGTGTCAGCTCAGATAGGATCTATGTTAATTAAATATGAATCATGATTTCCACCACATCACTTCAAAGAGATGGCGTTTCATTCATATTTTATTAGTTCAGAGCTACAATTAAAAACGAAACAGTTTGCAAATGGCCAGAGTTGTGTACAGCAGATGCTAAGGCAATCAAACATCTAACAAAATGCTAATTGGGCGTTATTAATTCCAGACCTGGCTCATGAAGTAATTATCGCATTACTTTATTTCTTTGAGACAGTGCTTCTCTCTGTTCATTGTGAGTTTATATCCCCTGCATTTTGAACTTATATCACATTGTGTGTTTTATCCCTAAGCTGGTTTATCATCCTTTCTTGTGTATTCATGGATGTTCTCTGTGGATTATGATACAGCTCCCAAGCTCCAGTTTACTTTTTGATATTACCAGCATACCAGCAGTGGGAGGGAAGTAACAGCAACAATGAAGGTTAAGGGTCACAAAATGTTCATTATTAACATCACACCAGAGCTTCAGCCTTGTCATAAGGCAGGCAGTGCTTCCACTGCTCAGTGTGGCTCCAGAAACTGTGAATATGAGTGCAAAGATTAATTGAAGCACACCATCCCTGGGTCTGACTCCTTTTATTAAGGAATTGGGTCCATCTGTCTAGAGCTACTCTGAGACTCCAGTGTCCAAATATTACAACACAGTGTGTGTTGGCATGATTTTCTATTAGCATATGAAAGGTGTATTGCTTTTCCACCCCTGTTGTGGCTACAAAGCTTTTCTACAGTGTGGTCTTTGTGTCCACAAGGTCATGTGAAACGAATCAATACCGGTTATTGAATGCTCACCTCCTCATCCTTGAAGTGAGCATTAAAATCAATGCACACAAATGAAATTAAGCTCCAAAACCTTCTCAGGATAAAGGAAACGGAAATGATGTCTGTGCGATCATTAATGCACTGGAGAAGCTGATATTCTACAGAACGCTTAATATAACAGCCATAATACCATATTTGTTCAGGTTGTTATATAAACTTATTATTTAATTCTTTAATTATTAATTAATTTTCTCATCTCTAATCAGGTTGGTGTCAGGGTCAGGGTGTTGATTTATTTTCTATAACAACCAGCTGTGAAAAAAGAACCAATTGAATGCACTGTACCAAATGACAGGTTCATTATAATATGCTATCATTTTCATTACAGGGCAAATAATAAAATGAACAAACAAATAAATAAAAATGTCAATTAAGAAAGATTTATTTAAACGCGATTAAAGTTTAAGCAGTTGTTCTGGAGGCATGCCACTGTCAGCACTTTGTAACGGTCAGCATGGGAAAACTTCCACCTGACTTCGTCCTGAAGTCCTCAGGAAAGACATCTTTGCACTTCTCTTTTCAAATTGTGTCTTATTAACTTCAAGACCATAATGAAGCACCAGAGGCGTTGGTTGCAGAATCCATCAGTGATTTATTTAGCAGCCAAATCAACAGGCAAAAACGTGGTCGAGAAAACAAAGTGCAAGTCAAAACAGGAAAAAAACACTGTAACAGGCAAACAAATCCAAACACAAAGCACAAACACAGTACAAACATGGTTGAGAAATGAGCAAGGTCATACATAATAATCCAACCACACAGGGCAAAATCAGTGGTCAAAGAACAAGCAGGGTCAAATAGTAATTAAACAAAGAATTATGACCGCTCAGTATGTCACCTAGGAACGATACTTCGTGTAAGTTTGTGTGTGTGCTGCTTAAATGTCCGTGGGAAACAGGAAATAGGTCTTGTGACCGATTAAAACTCAGGTGAGGGATGATGTTCAGATTCCCGATGGGATGTGACAAAGACATTGAAAACAATCATCAGCTGGTAAGGAAACGGGTATTTATCAGTGCTATAAGATGAGAGGTACAAGAAGCTTGTCTTCTAGACGTCCCACAACATTTAATGTAACTATAAATGGTTAATAGAACATGATATGACATTTAGTAATGAATTTAAAAGTAATGACCTTATTAAATACAGATACTTTAAACACATCCACTTAAAAGTCTACTGTGTGGCAGGGAGAAGGCTAGCACCTAGTCCCCTTTACCATGTAGAACCTGTCTTATTAAGCCTGCACAGATGGGTCATACTATTTAATTCATAAGGGAACACAAACTTTGATCTTGTGAGGTGTGTTTAGAATTCAGCTCCAGTCATGCATAGACCAGCGAGTCCCCACAGCACACAGCCTTAAATGCTTAAAGCCCCAGTAGCTTGACTCTCAGTTCAGATGGGATGTTACTTCGACTTTTATGTCAAATGTCACCCACCAGTGCTTTCAGTTAATTCATGAGTCGTGGTGTGAAATAGCCTCACATATTTATTATTAAATTTATTTCTTTCCACTATTCCTTTTTGGTGGAAAACAAAATAAATGGCTTTTTCACAGGATTCGTAACATAAAAATCGTAATTGCTAACACCATTACTGATTATGTTTATGTTGATTCTGATATAGTTTTATTAATTTATCATAATAACCCTTCAGATTATCCTGGAAAACGTTCCAGTTATATTAAAATATTAAACACAGACAAAATTTGTCCTGAGTGGGATGGAAGGTGGACAGTAAGTGCTCAGTTGTAACCAGTAGCCATTTGCTACCATTTGTGATTGCGTTTTGTGGCTTTTTTCAGATTTGGGTTGCCAAATCTGCAAAAAGAAAAACGTCGCATCCAAAGGAAACCCAGCATTATTAACCTGAGATCAAATAAAGCCGGCAGACAGCAATTCAGGATTAAACCAGATAAAGGTGCTCAGATTGGTCAATGAAGGCTTTTCATGTACTATCAATGGCAGGCTGTATAGCGTTTTGTGCAGCTTTTGCTCAGCTAAATACATATCCTTTATTCATCTATCAAAAAAATGGAAATGAGCACTTATTTAAAAGAGGAAAGTAAAATTAGGAGAGGTAAGACATTAGTTGCAGACAAAATTTTTGTTTCTGTGTTGCAGGAATATGCTCACAGTCCTCACTGACACACAACATTTACACAAATGCAGTTCTCAAACACAGATCTCACAAGACACAGCTCTCTCTCATACAAATCACTCTCACACTTGCAGCTTTCACACACACTCACACAGCTCTCACTCACACACAGACCTCTCAAACACATACATAGCTTTTACACACACACAGTTCTCATATTCACATAGCTCTCACACACATACAACTTTTACAAGTTGCACACCACACACACACACACACACAAAACTCTCTCTCTCCCTCTCTCTCTCTCTCTCTCTCTCTCTCACACACACACACACACACACACATGCTTCCATACATCCAACTCTAATAAACTTGACCATGGTTTCCAATAGTGTAAAGCACTAAAATAATTTTATTTGTTTTATATGAATGTATCACACTTTTCCAGCGTGATATATCATTGATCTGTAGAGAATATTTCACATTTTGTATAGTCTGTAGACACAGCCCTTTTAATAATCTTTAAACAGATTGATAATGTCCCTGTGCATGGACTACATGTAGCCACTTAGCTCACTCAATGGCTTTAATAGAACTTACTTTCCCTTAGAAATAATCCCCAGGAATGATACACTAATAAACTGTCATAAAGTCATAGAATGTCGTATATCTTTTAATGACGCAGTAATATAATGCCTCATCGCCTTTTGTTACATTTTTTTATATTGTTAATAAGCAGCTTGTGTGTAAGTAAAGAGTTTCACCTCCACAAATACATTTATAGAGTAATAAACAGTGCTTACTGACAATAGAAAGAAGAAGGAGGAGTATGAGAGGACACATCATGGTTATTAGACACACTAACAAGTGTGAGCTTTTCAAAAGTAGCTTTATTTTTGTGTGAAAACTTTGAACCCCTAGGTTCTGGAAAAACTAGTAGTTTTGGCCGTTTGTGTCAGTGATCATCTCCAAATGTAGCTTAAGTGAATCTCAGCGTGTCTCTGAGTCTCACCCGGTTTACGCTTGAGCTTTCTGCTGAGCACGTGTGACTGGATCATTCAATACACATACAGTAAGAGGCACAGCTCAAAGTAGTCTACTAAACAGTCAGAACAGTCAGCTCCACTGCTTGTTAAGTACATTAAGCTGTTATTTTTATCTAAAATTATTTATTAATCATTAAGTGGGTCATGCTGACATGCATAATATTCTGAATTGGTGCAGTTTGTATAATGTCATACACTACCTATAATTAGACACAGCATCATGCGAACAGATCTCATTTAGCTGTGAGAAATTTTTCCTCACGTATTGTTTTTCTCCAGGAATCATAATAATTTTCTTGCACAAGCATGTCTATCACCTAATCCGTGTAGATTTATTTATTTTGCATATTACAAATCTGTTGCTTTCCATTTTCCCGCCTTGAGTCTTAACAGTGGGGATGAATCTGAATGCTGAGATTAATGAATAAAAAACAAATCTACACCTAATGAAAGCAAGTCATGTCCCTGTGTCACTCATTTTGACTGGAAGAGGTTTCGAATGCAAGTGTAGCGTTCTAAATGTTCTTAATTTTATGGTAGGACTTTGGAAGGCTGTGTCTTGCTTATTCACAATTACACCCTCACTCGAGTGTCTCTATTGCTTGCTTGTTTGATAAGGGCTGTGGTAATCATTTTTTGATGAAAGCTATTTTCTCTGTAATCCATCTGTCTCTATGCCAGATCTTTCTCCTTGTTTTGCAGAGGGGGAAGTTGATGGGAGGCGGTCGGCGTCTCAGGCGGCGTCTAATTTGCATCTGCACAGTCATGCTCTTGCGTGAGGATATTCAACATTCCACACACTATTCAACACACACACACACAAACACACACACACACACTTCTAGTCCATTGAACCACTGCTTTCTGTATAACTTCATATTATACTCTTAAAGCAGTAGAGTGTCCCTGACTGCATTCTCTACAGCCTGAGATAGTAATAGAATTTCTGCAAAGAAAAAGCTTCATATTGATATTGGAATTAGTCTGTAAGTCTGCTCAAGTGTGCTCCCCTTAGATTAACCTCTGCTCTCTTCTCTGAGTATAAATATCTAAGGATTTCAGACGGGTGATAGGTAGAGCTGTTGAGATGAATCGTGGCAAGGGCTTTATATACAGGAGGAGTGAAAAAACCTTAGGCTAGCTGTAAATGTGTGATGATTTTGCCTAATGTCAGCTTTAGATCAAATGGTCATAATAAAAAACAATCTATAAAAGCATCACGGCATTGATTTTATCTTTGTCTGGTACACGGGTGCAGTAGATAAATCCTCACACTTACACATAAATCTGTATTGTATTCATAAATATTTTATTATATTTTAGTATTTAGCATAGTGAACATGAAACTAAACACTTACAGCTCAAAATCCATGACCCTAGCCTCAAATCACAACTAACTGCTCACATGATAGCAAATCTGGAGATAATATAATTCAAAGCATAAACAATATCATTCCTAGTATTCAATGACAGTTAAACATTTTGTTCAGTTGTTTGTATGATTTTTTTTTAGCTAGCTAGATAGCAGGTATGTTAAGTTGACAAGCATGTCATGCTAATGAAGTAGATGGTAAACTGATGCACATGAAGAAGACTGTAACTGGGTTAATTTTTCATTAATTTTTTGTAAAAGCACAACAACATCCATTTTGTCTTGTTACTGTAGTTCATCTGCTTAAGCCTATGTTAGCAGACGACTAAAGCTTCTTCTTTAATATTAGTGTTCTACAACTGTTATGGGCAAAAGCTTAACAGTGTATTTATAATATAACAGTGTATTTAAAATATCTGTTACAAAATAGCTGTCTATGTGTTAGTGAGTCCTGGTTATTTTTATAAGATATCTACTAGACATTCCTTGGTGGTCCAGCAGCAAGATCCTGTGCTCTCCCCTCTGTGTTTGAACCAACCCAGCCAATGTGGGCCTGACAATCAGTGCCACTCCCAAGCCCAGATAAAATAAGAGGGGCATTAAAAAAGGGCAGCTGGTGTAAAATCTGTGCCAAAAATTAAATATGTGACATGACTACCACAACAGGGAACAGCAAAGGGACAACATCATCTTCTATATGTCAGACCCACAGTCTAAGAGGTTTTGACCCATATGGCCATCCAATAACCACCAGACGTCCATGTTTAAAAAACTTGAAGTGTTTCACATGATACAGAGTCAGCATGCTGCTGTACCGCCATGCATACAAATTCTGAGGTGCTGTGCATTTATGAGATGCTTTTCTGCTTCTTAGGGTTGTAAAGAGTGACGACATGGATATGTGTTTGTCAGTGAAAACAGTGACATTGTTTGATCACCACGGTTGCATATGCATGTTGGATTTTAATTAACACAAGCCAAGAAAGGTTTCCACTTTGTGGCAAAAAAGCTCACTAATTCCTTAGAGTGAATCCTTGATCTTTTGGAGATTAATATAAATCATCTCATCTTTCAGCCAGCTAGAATGTGAAGGAGGGGTAGGAGTTTTCCAGGCTAAGAACATTCTCGCTTGGCTTAAAAGCAAAGTAAAGGCAATCATGTCTCATAACCTGCGGGGGATAGGATCAGCTGGCACCCAGAAGATTGCCAGCTGTATACATGGGATGACGGTGGAGATAAAGACTTAGGAAAATGTCTCGGATACAGTCACACAGACTTGAACCCTTTGAACCATTCATTCATTCATTCATTCATTCATCCTTTTGTTCATTTGTTTTTCATATGCTCCCCAACTTACCCTTTTGAAAAAAGGACAATATATCACTTTCCACTACTGCCTAGATACAAGACTGTACTGATATGTGTCTGTGTATTGGATTGTGTATTGTATAATGCATGTTTTTGCAAAGTGGATATGGATCCAGTGATATTAATAACAAGAAATAATATTTAAATGGTCACTTAGCACAAAAGGGATAAGTAGAAAATTAGTTCAAATTGTGTTTCTGTATGCTGTGTGCTATTCGATCTCATCCACTTTGGCAGTTTGATATTAGCAGATGAATGGTCTTGAATAAAATAGACAGAGAAATGAACTAGATACTATGGTAAAGACCAAAGGGGCGAATGGCTAGCCCTTTTGCAGTTTTTCAAAAGAGAAGGAAATAGAGTAATGCAATGAATTTGTGCTCAGGACAACATGACACATGTGATCAGGGTATCATCAGACTTAAACCTGCCTAAAGAAATAATCTCATTCTAAGCAGTCAATGTCTTGCTCTTTATCTAAAGAGATAACCGTTTCAAGAGGAGAGAAGGTCAGAAAGGTTGATCATCTTTAGTAATCATTTCATGTTAGAAAAAGAGTGAGGGCCATTGATAAAAGCTCAGTGTCTAAGCATAACCTCAAATTACCTTTTATAGCCTTGATGGTTCGCTGTAATGGGCTCCCTTGCCAAGTTTGGATCTATGGTGGGAATTTTTTTTTTTTTACAGCACTTATCCCCAAATGGTTTAGATTAGTAGAGTTAATATAATGTATTAAACTGCCTTAATAATTTATTTTTGGCTAAACGTAAGTTTATATGAAGAATTAGATTTAACTAAAAGGAAAGCAGACAACATTTGCCACTGTGCTCTTATGAGTTGAAGAATCAGCTCTTCATTCTTTATCAAAATTAAACTGAAATTAGCTTTTAAATGGAATCATTTCTTATGAATTTTAAAGGTAGGATTGACTGTAAATTTGCCTACCAAGCTCTATGATGGATTGAAATATATTTAGTTTAACATTTAGCAATATTTCACAGTAGAGCAATAACTTTGGGTGGCAAATAAACTTATAGATGCTATTCTATGAGCTGCATAATTGTAAACATTGATCATGGATATGAAAAGTAAAGGTAATAATTTTGTCAGGGCATGGTCCGAGTTTACTTAATCAGAAAAAGCAACCTGTTTACAACCTGTAGCCTTTAATATTAGAGAACACACATCTAAGTGGAGTGTGCAGATGTATTACAAGATTCATAACAAAGAGTGAGGGATAATATATGCATTTGATATGTGAAGTAGGACTACACAGTGAATGAGAATACATCCAGTGCATCAGACGGTACCCTGCATGCAAACATTTAAACACTCATTCACAGCTAGGGGCAATTTAGTGCAGCCAATCTATCTACTAGCATGTTTTTCAAAGGTGGGAAGAAAGTGAACATGTACACAGGGAAAACATTCCTGAGGTCAGGATTGAACCGGCGAGTTGTATGTGATGATGCTTCCTATACTCATGTAGGCAGTACACAGGGGTCACACTGAGGTCCACTTACAGACTTGCATAGAATATCTGTTTATCTACGGTTTAGAATGTAACCAAAAATGAATACGTTACACACAAGGAACAGATAATGTATTCTAGACAAATATAAATACCTGCTGCTTAACGAATTTAGAGCATCCTGCATGCTCAGGTTCACTGTAGGTTAAATTAAGTTACAAGCTATAAAAATAAAAACCAATGATGGTTTCATTGCAAGCAGATCAGAAAATGTTTTCAGACAGGTAATAACCGAAATAATACTAGGATCAAAAAACATTTCTGCACCGGTTTAGGACAAATGATGTACTTGACTGATGAGGTAGAGGACCTGTCAGAATTCACAGGCCTACCTGTGCCATTTCTACCTCTCAGCTTTCTTTAGTGTTGTTTTCTAGGGAATTGTTGTACGGTACATAAACATTAACAAAGATAAAAGATCTTCAGCTTAGGCGAAGCCGACTTTAGATCAAATACAGATGCAGCTCTGTCTATCTGTCTATCTATCTTCATAGGCATCATTGCAGACAGATGTATGGAAATAAACTTTATTACAAGTGATATTTCTTGAAATACTGTAGCCTCATGACCCCCATATTTTAATGAATGCTGCCTAGAGTAGTGAATATTTTCTCGATTTCTCAACCCAGATGCTAATTAGCACAAGTATGTCACCATGTATATCATTAAGGTTCGTTAATAAAGCTTCAAGTGCACATGATTCTGTGTGAAGCCTGACATTTTTGATATTTATTTCAAATAGTTATGCCAGTATTTTTTTTTTTTTTTGGTGGGTGTGCTAATAATCGTTTTGTTCTATTTGACTGCACAGTTATGCATCTGTTGAACAAACGAGAATTGTTCATTTGAATCAAATAATATATCTCGGTAGTATGCTGGAAAATACAAGGGAAAACTCTCTCCTGTGACATCTGTTCACTTCAGGTTATCACACTTCGCAAAAAAAAAAAATGAGTACGGAAACAGACATTATTTCTGTTGTACCTGTGAACACAAATGCACTCATTGTTTTTACAGAGAGTAAGCTGATTATACCTTAGGTGTCATACAATTAAAAGGGAATGGAGTACTGTTATAATGTTTTGTTAGTTACACTTCATGACACTTCATCTGAGCAGCATTATCATGATCAATTTCAAAATATAAGGTAGAATATCATAGTGTTCTTTCTAACTAGTAGATTACTGTATACTGTATACACTGCATCAGCTGTTATGTTATGCACACAAAATAATGCAAGTGCTCAAACCAGTTTGTTTTCGAACTCATCAGCAGTGGGATCCCTTCGGTGATTGAAGAGAATTTCTCTCTCACACACACACACTAACCAACATGAAATGTCCCACACTCACAGTGTGTGTCTCTGGCCTCACAGTAGAGCTCCAGTCCTGGTGTAAAGCCCTGCTGTGCTTGAAGACCCAGGGCTCATTTCACACCTCTGCTTGCTGTGGAGAGTCTAGTTTACTCCGCCTGTCTTGTCATGGCTGTATCCCCATGCTATGGGCTTGTTACGCCTCTCAGATTGGTTTGTGTCGCTAAAGCTCCTCTCTGGAATAGCATTTTCTGCCCATTTCTTCACACCTGCTGGGTGACTGTTTGGTAATCCAATTTATGAAACAGTGCACAAGTTTCTGTCATGTTACATGTACTTAGAGCAATCAGAAAATTAGGAGTGAGCATGCTTGCAAATACTGCTTGATTATTTTAAAAAAAAATTGAGTGCTAAAAATAATAACAGTCAAAAATTCAATACATTATCTAATCAGCGCAGTGTTTTAAAGCTACAGTCTAGAAAGAATATAGTATTATTTTCACACAAGGCATTAATTATATGACTGAACATGCTCATTTCATGATAAACATGAGGACATTTATGCTTTGTGTCCACAGTAAATTGAATAATCGTTTGTCCAATGGAATGTCACTGCCAATAAATTCTCATATGATGAACCACGCTCCTCTTGTGAATGAAGACTAGATAAAAACTCATCATGCATTTTTCACAAAATAACGATCCTCTGCCTGTCAGTGAACGGCAAGAAAATCCTTTATGTGTGAATTGATGAAACTGAGAATAACAGTATGGTAATTGCCTCTGGATAATAGCAGTGTTCAGTTATGTGTGATAAACTTCTTCAAGCAGTGTTAACCTCAGACACCTTAACTAGCAAATAATCAGATAAAATATATATCAAGATCTTTTACCCCTGTTAATATTACGGAGACAAAGGTGTTCTAAATACAAGGCCAGTCTAATAAAATGACTATATTATTCCTGCGCAAACCTAGGCTCTTAATAATTGATGCTCATTAGTGGAGGGACAATAGTGGGATATATAAGGAGCTCATCTTTATTCATTTAAATGGAGGTCATTCTCCCAGGTGTTTCTCTCTCTCTCTCTCTCTCTCTCTCACTGTTCAGATTATAAATTGCTCTGAGGCTCCTTTCACTTCAATATTCTCTTTCCCACACAATGTGCAGGCTCCATCTGAGAAGTTGAATGAATTTAAATGGGATAAAATCATAAATCTGATTAGTGGAATATTCCCTGTGATGGAGAAATGATTTGATCAAGATGAATTGGAAATGAGGAGACGATACATTTGACACTTTATCCAAGTCATGGATTCATTCAATCTTTTTTTTCTTTGAAAAGTTGGAGATTCATTTTTGCTGGGACTTTCTCTCCTGTAAATATCCCCATTTCCAGTTTGGCAAATGTTACAACATTTAATTAAAGTTTCACATTTCACATAGCAACCAAATAATATAGGGCACGTCTGCTTTTACAGAGCTGTCACATCAGACATATAAAAATAGATTCTACCCTTGACCCTTTATGAACATTACAACTTTTATGCTGTTTTATTAAATAAAAAATACAGACACCGATTGTCTTTTTTACACACACAAAGGGTGTATGAATTTGGATGTGCAAATGTGCATGCTTGACACACAAGACCCAAAGGTTTAACCCATAAGGCATATAATAAAGCTAATGACATCAATGGCATCTCTGTGTTTATAACGTCCAATTACCTCCTGTTGCTTTGCATGCCATGGAGCACAGCATCCTAATGGCCCCCATACACATAGCTGTTTACACCCTCTCTGTCTCGCTATGATTCAGTGCATCTCATCAAGATCATTAGAGCTCTAATAACCCACAGACAGCAGTGGAGAGGAGATAATAGATATACTCTGAAGAGTGCATGCTAGCATGCTTTGCAGGACTTAATGTGCTATGCTCGGGTGCAGACGGACTGACTGCCTGTGGCTCGCTGTGATATTTAAATGACATCATTAAACCCCCTGAACAGGACCACTGGCAACAATGCCATAGCCAAGGACACACATTTGAGCTGCATGTTGTCCATGTCTCTCTCTCTCTCTCTCTCTCTCTCTCTCACACACACACACACACACACTGGCATACTAACTTATGAGTATGTCAGTTGACATGTGAGGTATGTCAACTGTCTTATCTTGTAACAGAATAACGCAACGGTCTAACCCACACCTTAGCCCCAAAATCCACAAGAATGCATTTCCAGTAACAGTGATATTTATACTGACCTTTGAATAAATTCATATCATGTTATAAAGCGTTCATAAATTATTATATACCATGTTACTACACTTTACATTATAGCTATGTCTAATTGTTGCTTTGGTGCATTATTACTAGTGTTCATAACACAATAGCAGCTTATACTACAAAACTACAATGTTTGAAAAAATTATTACACGATTAAAGATAATGAACTCAGATGACTGGGCATTAGTTTCTTTAGCACTGTTGATATAACAGTGCTGCCAAAACTTTTGAAACACCACTGATTTCTAAATGTATTATAAGCAATGCTATAACCTGTAATGTCCTGCCTCAAATGTATACACTTCACAGAAGGTTTTCCACACAGTCAGTGTGTCTATGACGAAACCTAATGTACTCAGGTATTTTGTCATGTACTGTCTTAAAATGTGTTCTGTTAATCATTCATGAATGCATTCTAAATATAAGCCCTAAAGCTTTTTATAGATTATTGTCTCATGTATAATGGATAAGGGATGCATTATAATAAAATGAATGTATGCATAGGTCCAATATCCAAATGTCCAAAATATATGTTTTGTACCATAGTGGGGGATATTCTCCAACTAAACACACACACACACACACATACACACACACACCTCCTAGGTGTAGCCAGTTCAACCAGCAAGAGGATAGATGCTATCATACTTAAAGCAATCTGCTCTACAGTCATATGTCACAAATAGATGTCAACTCTCATTACACTGAGATGGGTGCAGGGAGGACGAGAAAACTCCCTTATCAGACAAGACAAGGCTATGACATCTTCACTCTTTTTCAGACAGCTCCATTTGGTGGAATTGTGTTGAATTTCTCTACCTCACATTTTATTTATTTATTTATTTATTTTTACTATAGCTGGGCCAGGGACATGCTGAACACGACATACCCACACACTCACAAACTCACTGTCTGATTTAATGGAGCTCTAAACCACAGAATTGATTTAGAGTATTATGATGGAGTCTTTCCAGGCCAAGAAGGTCTAAAGGTGTAAATGGCAGTCAGCTTTCTTTTGCTGCTGCAGTCCTTAGGGACACTTTTAGCTTTCCTTCCAAGAAGCTTCTTCTTACACATTAAATCTAAAGGATTGCTAAGCTAAGCTAAACTCACAAAACTGTTTGGGGGAAAATAGTTTCTTAATTTCGTTTTCATTATTTGACCATCCTGCTGTATATGGTCATGCCAAAACTAGAAGTAAAAAACAAATGGGTTTTCTCTGTTTTCACTGACAAAACCTGAATAATTTCCATTGCTACAACAGACCAGCAGGAACCAATTAAATTTTTCATATTTGATCGATAATGGAGTGAGTGGAAATGTGTGACACCCTGCAGGGTCTCTTTTTCACAGTGCATTGACTTAAACATGATTGTCACAGTAAAAACAGGTGCAAATGACGTGCTCAAATAAAGAGAGGCTATTTGGTATCCCACTAGTCATTTAACAAGCAGGTATTTTTACAGTTAGATGACATCTCAGCGTTGTCTCTGCCTACCTTTTGTTTGGACATTTATTGCTAGCTGGCTAGCCAGTTAACACATTTACATTCAAGCTAACATAAATCAGTTTCAGTGTTACTTCTTGTTACAGACTCACAAACATGGGAAGGACATCAACACAAGAAATCATAAAAACAAGGCATATGTTCTCTAGGAAATATGTGAGAATAATTAAATTTTTAGCATGATGTTAATGATTTTTCCTACTACCTCTGGCGCATACATTTAGACAAATGTTAACTTTTTCATTCAAGCAACAATTTTGCTAACTCACACTACTAAGCACTAGCTTGCTAGTCAATTAGAAGCTAATACATATTTTTAAGAGTCTAAATCTAACGTTAGCCTTGTGCACATTATAAACTAACACTTGATAGCCAAGTCTGAAAAGTGAGAGCATAACTACAATTAAGTATCTTGGTTCAATTATTATTCACACTACCTCTAGCACCTTCATCCATTTCTGTTGAGATTCATGCACATAAGCAACGGTTTTGATGGTTTGCTTGATTCTTAGCTTAAGCGTAGCTACTACTATTTTTTAAATAGTAGCTAATAGTTTAGAGTTGTTTTTATTATATTTTTATTATATTTCTTTTATTTAAGTTTTGAAACCAAAGAACTGGCAGTGATTATGTTCTATACACATACAAGTTTACAATGTTGGGACCATTTTTATCCTGTAAACACACTGTTGTCTTACAGTAACCTCACCACATTGTTTCAGTCTCTCAGTTTTTGAGTGCTTAATCCAGAATTTACAAACTCCAATCTCATTTGTTTCTACTAGTGCAGGTCCCATTAATCCACTTGATAAAGTAGCCAATCACACCAGGGCTGCACCAATTAGGTTTGCTAGCTGTGCTAATATGTGTGTGTGGCACCAGACAGATAGTCAATGGACTTTATTTCATGCCAGTATGTGATATTGTAACTGGAGCAATCCCTTATATATGCAAACACAATCAATATTCACATGCAGAATGCTCTTTAATTTGTCCCTAGAGTGTGTACCTATTGACTTTACACGTTCAATTCTTTAGATGAACAATGCAATTCCACTCCTGTTCCCTGGATTATGTTTCCAATCCATCCTCATGTGTGAAGTAAAACTGCTTTCTCATTTAGCTGCTGGTGTGGGATCGGATGCTGTATCTGGAATGTGTTACTTTCCAAACCTGACTCAAATGGAAGATATTAGTTTATTTCTCAGGCTCCCAACAGAGCGCTTTCTTTCTTCCCCCTCTCCCTCAACATTCTTCCGTTCAACTTCTCTCTTTTTCCTCTCCAACAACTTCATTTTTTTTGCCTTACTTTTCTCAAGCTTTTCTCCTCCACCATCTGTCGATTTATCTTGGCCGCGCTGGCTCCTGTGTGCTGGGGCTCCGGAGAGATGGGAAATCGGCAAGTGAAGACGTGCCAGCGATCAATCTTCGCTGCCTCTCTGCTTCGTCGTGAGCCTCCAGCGTCAACACCCTTATCCAGACTGAAAAGTCATTTCACCCTTCTACGCTCTCCAATGTCTGCCTCTCACACCTCTGTCGTGTGTTTTGTGTTAGCCTCCTATCATACAGGCCGGCATCAGCCTCACATCAAACCTGATAGGCTTAGCCTTGTATCTGCATTATCTTTGTTCTTCCTTCTGTTTGCACAAAAGGCCAAGTTAATACTCATCACTTCATGCTTCAAAACAATCCATATCTGACTAGATGGTTTTTTTTGGCATCTATAAAATCTTAAATGGAATCAGATGGAAAATCCTGAATGATAAAGGGAAGCGCCAATGGTGAGGGTTTAGGCAGATCTCTCAGCGGTACTTGAAGATCAGTGAGAGGGCTTTAACCTACCCTGTCAGACTAAATTAATTAGGTAATTATGGGCTCAGGTGGAATTAGATGCCGACACCTTGGGTGCCTCCAGGCTGCCCCTATTTTGTGTTACAGTGGTGTGAGGGTAGAAAAGGGTCGATGGGCTGTTAACGTCTTTTAAAAAGCTAATTGTAATAGCACAATTTTTGTCTACTTATAGCAAGCATTCCTTAAGCTATAGATTTATATATATATATATATATATATATATATATATATATATACATACATGTCTGTGCATCTCTCTCTCTCTCTCTCTCAGTTCTTTGCCATTTATTTGCCAGATCTCTGTGTGCCTAATTACAGGGCTTCACTTATGCGAACAGCAGAAAAAGGCAACTAGAAGTAATGTCTCTATTTAAGATTCACTCAGCTTTCTGGGTGACTACCTGTAGTGTCTCTAATTCAGTCCTCAGCAGGAGGCTGTAGGCATTTCAGCAGGAAATAAATTTAAGCCATTTTAAAATGAAATGGGCAGTTTCTGTAGAGTTGAGTATATGCAATTAAAATCATCCTCACAACGACTTTTTAAAATCCGGCAAGGAAGCAACAAAAAAACATTAGCAATTATAAGCAGTAGTATTATGTTATATAACTTATATTATGTTATGTAATGCTCCCGCTTTCTCATGGATTTACTTTCCAGGACTTTAATGTACTGAAAGTACATTTAAAATAATGTGCATGCGCACACACACACACAATTCCATACTGCATCTGCAGTATCTAATTATGATAGTCAGACAAAATAAACTGGAAATATATTTTCATAATTGGCATGCATTGTTTTTGTAATGTATACTGTAGCCTGAAATAAACTTCATGACAAAAAACTAAGTTGGGAACAGTACTTTTAAAGTTGAATATAGTTGAATTAATAGGAATGTTTTTAATAGCAATGTATTACTTGTCAATGCAACAAAATGTATGCAAGTCATCAACTGGTGGGCCTTAATCCAGATGCAGCCCCAGCAAAATATCTCAGCAGACTGAACCAACCAACTGAAAAATGCTGTAACAGAGCTGATGAATGTTGTTCAGTGAGTCCAGTTTTCTTAACACGAACCACTGCAGTTTCAGTAACAGACCCTCTGCAACAGCTTGTCCAATCACATGCATTTTTGAAAATGATTGGACTGCAGCCAGCTAGTCTGCCGAGACTAGCTACAGGGTGAGAGTCTTCAACATCACATTCAAATTTTATTGGTCACCTACACAACCATACACAATACGACATGCAGTGAAATGCTTTTTATGACTGTTCCTGTGACATAAATACAGAATTCACATAAAACAGAATTTACTCGCATCCTAAGAAAAATATAAAATATAACACTATGGATATAAAAGATAGATGGAAGAAAAAGTATGGACTGTATGAAGAATGAGATAGATATGTGTAGTTGAAGGCTGAGGTATAACTAACATATAATAAATATTTTTAAATCTTACATAATAACAATAGTGCTGAAAGTATGAGTAAGATATTAGAGATTTTTTCAGACTTTCATTGAGTTTTAATTTTTTTATCCTCTGATTAGTGAACTGGTGACCTGACTTGTTTTAATAAAAAAGTTAAACTCAACATTTAAACAGGAATAGACTAGAATCTATGCGTTTATTCTCCCTAGTTCAGATTGTTAATAGTTAAGCATTGAAAGGTAATGGGTTCAGTGAATACTGGTGTCCTCTAAATGCTCTAGGGTCCTTAGTTTGTTCCTGAGCTCGAGTTGCTGTTCTTCCAGTGTCCATGTAGATTTACCTGGTTGGCTTACACCTCCTAAAAACGTACTAATAGGATGATTAGACAAGGTACAATCCCCCTAGGTGTAAATGAGTGTGTAAATGTGTGTGAGCACATGGTGCCGTGTGATTGATTGGAATCCCATCAAGGATGTATTCCCACTTCACTCCCAGTGTTCCTGGGATAAGCTCCAGCTCCAACGAGACCCTGTACAGGCTAAAGCAGGTAGTGAAATTTTTAGGTGAAAATGTTTTTTTTTCTTTGTGGTTTTCACACACAGCAGTGACACAATGTCTTAAGTTTAGTATAAAATGTCCATTATGGGTATTGAATGCTTACAGTAGTTATAGATGTATGGCATTAATGGCAAGGTTTATAAAGCGCTTTTTATTTGGTTAAAAAGGAAAATTAGCAAGCTACACGGTCACACAGAATAAAAGTATGTCCACTCGATATGGTTAAGTTGATGTTTAAAAGCCTTTTTGCTCAAATGTAGTGTCACCTTAGGGTTTTCACTGGGGAACATTGTGAAGCTGTTCCTCTGCGTTGGCACAATAAGGGCAGTGCAGCTCACCCCCACTCCCTCATGTCCTCTGGCTGTCAAACTCACGCTGACTTCGTGTGACAGCTGATACATTGCTTGACGCAGGTGTGTGTGCGGGGATGTGTATTTGCATGCGATATGAATCAGACATACCCTTCTGTCTCTCCACTGGCACCATGCCCCCAGCCTGACCATTGTAGGTCATGCACACTTATCAGTGGACAGACATGTAGCAGAGGAAAGTGCCATCCTGTTCTCACCCCATCGTATGACCTCGGCCTCCAACACATGGCAAATGACCAGGACCACATCCTTTAATGACATTAAACAAAAAAGCAAAATGTCAATTAATACTGAACAAAATTGCAAGGTTCTCTCTCTCTCTCTCTCTCTCTCTCTCTCTCTTCCTTTCCTCATCTCTATTTTGGTTGCTTCCTTTTTGGCCTGAGATCGCCCCGGAGGCACAGGTGAATTTGTCGCATTTGACATTTTCCAAGACACTTTTTCAGGCCCAGTGAACTGAGGGAATCTGACATTTAATTACTGGTGAGCAGCCACACAGTTCGGCTAATTACAATCCCCTGAGTTTAGTCATCATATCTAATTAAGTTTTACTTTCATGAAAGCTTAATGGCGTACAGTGGCAGAACGCCGTGTGCCATGCTTTTGCGAATATTGACAGCCAGCTTGGGCATTAATTCCAGTGGAATCTGCTTTCCAAGCATATCAGAGATCAGGCGTTGTACCAGAATGCCGTGCTTTTACCCATGATGCCCTCATCAGACATGCAGATGGACACCCTGTCTGATTGGTTTGATTGTAGAGGCAGAAGTGTGAGAATGCTGTATACTACTTTTGCTGCCTCTTGCCATGCAGAAAAAAAAATACACAAAGCTACACTTTTTCTCTGTGAAGATGTTTCTGTGCTTTGATCCTCAGGGAGACAAATACACAGCTATCATTTTATCATTTTGTAGCATTTTCTCTGATTAGATTTTCGACAAAGTCTGCATTTCCTGATGACTTATTACGAAGTCTGTATTCTGCTGCCTGACGCCTCGTCATATTAGCTGCTCCTTTGATCTCGCAATCATTCTGTCATATTGATTTCTCTTGATTTGTTGTGGGCTTTTTAAAAAACTTTTTTAATTTTTTTTTATTTGATATGGTCTCAAAAATGTCCAGTATAATCAGCTTGTTTCCTTATATAAGGTTTTGCAGTTTGTTTCATGAGATCTAGCAGATGATCTTAAGCGTTCGGTTTTACTTTCAGTTTCACTAACAGCACAACATCTTTAATCTCAAGCATGTGTATATTAAGTTTATATTATATATTTGTATGTATTAAGTTTGCTCCTTGAGATTTCCACTGATGTTCAATGTCAAAATTAAGAAAGCCAATATAGAAATGGAGACAGCAAATTTTGCAATGCAATGCAGTTATTCAACAGTTAGTTAGTGATCTACAATGTTGACAACATGGCAACCCAAGCATTGATGGCATTGATTATTTTGAGGAATTTTATTAGCATTAAAATCAAAACTTTGAACCTTATCAGTTTGAGCTGTACATATGAAGAGGTGAGAGAGCCTTCTTCTTCTTCTTTCGGCTTTTCCCTTCAGGGGTCGCCACAGCGAATCATCTCTCTCCACCTATCCCTATCTTCTGCATCCTCAACACTTGCACCCACTAGCTTCATATCCTCATTTATTACATCCATATACCTCCTCTTCAGCCTTCCTTTTTGCCTCCTGCCTGGCAGCTCCATGTCCAACATTCTCCTACCAATATACTCACTCTCCCTCCTCTCAACATGTCCAAACCATCTTAATCTGGCCTCCTTAACTTTGTCCCTCGAACGTCCAACATGAGCTGTCCCTCTGATGTACTCGTTCCTAATCCTGTCCAACCGTGTCACTCCCAAAGAGAACCTCAACATCTTCAGCTCTGCTACCTCCAGCTCTGACTCCTGTCTCTTCCTCAGTGACACTGCTTCTAAACCATACAGCATGGCCAGTCTCATCACTGTCTTGTACACCTTCCCCTTGATAAGAGGTGAGAGAGCCTAAATGACTGAATCTTTCTTTATCCCACCACACCACTATCAGCGGGTAGACAAACAGCATTGTGGGTAATGTTGGAAAACATTAATCAAGGTGAAAAGGGCTAAAAATTCATTTTGGATTGCTGTTGAAGATCACAAGTTAGTTATAAAGATGAAAGTTCATGCTGGATTTTTCCATTAACATGTCCCATAGTTTGTCTATGTTTGTTTTTTTATTAATTCTTAATGCTTGGTAATGCCATTACGGCTTGATAATTCAATGTAAATGGTCCTAATGGTTTGACAGGTGGCATATGGCTGAGTATAGATTAATTTAATTGAAACCAGTTCGGTGGTCTCTGATGGTGTTAATAGAATGTTGTTTAATGATTCATCAGTGAATACACCTGTACTGCTCCTGCCCTTCAGACAGAACACCACTGTTACGGGCAAATATTACTTACCTATTAGATGCAACTATTAAATCATTACACACTGACTATATCTTGTTTTTGTGTCCAAGTCTACAGTAAAACTAGTCGAATTTTGCCACACGCTGTACGTCAAAGTGCACTAAGCTAGTATTATTTATTGCATTTCTTCATAAGAGTGTAATCTAAATAGCATTAACATTACCAGAATTTATAAGTGAAGCAGAATTTAGGATGTCAGGATTTAAAAAAAAAAAAAAGATTAATATTTAATTATAAACATTTAGTAATGTGCTGTATTTAATTTATATTAATTTATGTGGATTATTTTAGTCTTCTCTTTAGACTTCTCTCATGAATAACATATGTGAGAGTTTAGCAATATGACAGAACATAAACAGCTTTTGCATGTTTTATCGAATTTTAGTGGCAGTTATAATGTCTCGAAGTATCAATATTTTATAACCAATGCTAGTTAATGTATGAAAGGATTTGATCCAAACCCATAAGCTGACATTAGAATATAAACACACAGTGTTTCATAATATGGTTTTAAATGCGAATTATATTACAGTTCAAGTTCTGGAGCGTTAGAAAGATTTATTTAACTGGCATACAGTAAGTGTGGCTGGTTTGGAAGAAAATCCAGATCTATGCTCATGTAAGAACTTCTGAAGTTTTTAAACCTTTCCAATAGTAAGTTGTCAAGTGAACACTTTAAATAAAGCTCTCTTAATACTTCATGAACCTATTGTTGGTAGAGACAAAATAATAAGACATGGTTAAAACTATTACAGATATAACTGGTAACCAAGATTTGTTCTCTCTTTCAGGGCAAGTAAGAAATAAAACATAATGGAACATTCTGTTTTAGAAAAATTATTGTTCTATGCCCTGCTTATTTTCCCAATATTTCCAGCATGTTTTATTTCTCCTGTAGCACATCAATTTAGCAACAGTTACAGTCTTTTGAACAGCACATCATATTGTTTAACCATTTAGAGTTAAATGTAATGTTGTGGATACAAATCAGTTATCCTGTGGATACAAAAATACAGTTATTCTGTTATCACTTATGCTATAGCAGCTATAAACACCCCTTCTCTTTTTCGTGTTCTTTTCCCCCTCTTTCTTGAAGTAAAAAAAAAACCCCTCAGTTTGGTATTCTGATTTCATTCAAATGTCCTTTTATAGATTTGACTGTTTGATATTGATATTTTGATGCCATGCTCTTTGAAAGCCATGCATTTTGAAGCTTGCTTGTAGAAATTTCATCTTCGACTACCAAAAGGCGGTTGTTATTCACGCATTGTATTTATAAGACTCGCATCGTAATTAAAGCTAGCTCTTCATTAGTTAGTTGATTAGAAATAATCACCTAATCACCATTAGTTTATATTAAATTAAGTATTAATAGTAGGTATTACTGCATGACTATTTATGTACTTTTATTCTCTCTCTCTCTCTCTCTCTCTCTCTCTGTCTCATATACTGTATATATATATGGTTTATGTGCTATTATATGTCCTAAAAGGCATTGTGCCCATGCATGAGATTGTAATAATGACATTAGGTGTCAGAGGCATGCACATGATTTATGCCTTGCTTCGTTGTGAACCCTTTTCATTGGGTGAGTGGAACATACCTGAAAATTGTCAACCAGCCCACTCGAGTGTGATTTATAATGGAAATGACTCAGTCGTGATGACGCTCTCTATAAAGAATTGTGCATTCTTGATAAAGAGAGAGAGCGAGGAGGGTGGGGGTAACCCAGGCAGGTTAAATCACTGGCCGACCATAGCACCTCAAGGCTGTGTCTCCATGTCTTATCAATCTATCGACATGGCATGTGTGCCAGGAGGCCAATAAACACAATGTGCCACCCAGGAATACTAATGCAGATGCAGATAGCTTGTTTGGCCACCTCAGCAGCCATTGATCCCCTTGCAGGCCTTGGGAGGCCAAGATGGATGGTGTGACACATGAGACTAGACGGATTCGGGCTCTGTTCCTCACCCTGAAGCACTGTTCTCTTCCTCGCGATACAACTCTGTAGTAGTGTTCAACACACTCTTCTAATGCCTCTCAATCAACACACAATCCCACAAACCCTCTACCCTAGGGTCACAGTGACATATAAGCTGGATCAGCTGTGGTTTAGCCTTCTGCGTTAATTACCAAGAGAGAAGCTCTGGCCTCATTAGCCCATGAGGACCACTAATGAGCTGCCAGGTATTGAAAAGCCCATATGCAAATGAACAGGGAAGAAAGAGGAAATCTAATCTGGGATTCGTTTTAATTAAAAGTGATTTACTTTCACGCCACACTCCAAACGAATGGAATTGTTCTGGGCGACATAGAGGAAAGGAAAACTGGCTGAGAGAAGGAGTCTTGTTGGAACTGTGTCAAGTTTCTCGTCCACACTGCTGGTCCCCTCCCATACACAGCATAACATGTAGCATCTTCCCTTCATTTTTCTGTCAATTTCTTTCAATGACCTTTCTTTCAGAAAGCTTTTTAATATATTTAATATGCTATTTATAGAGAAAGTCATCACACAAATGCATCCGTCGCGGTTATGCCATTTGAAGCAGCTCTTTGCCTAAAGGTTGATGTTTCATATCTCTACTGGATGCCGTTTGTCAATCAAATTCCCACAAGCAAGTGGGAATGTGAGACAGCATCATGTTGTGGCCTCCGTAAGAGTGTGTACATGGCTCTGATGCCGACAAAGGGAGACTTTTCTGCTTCCTACCAAGTATAATTCATCTGCGTGCTTAAATAACATCCACTTGTTATAAGAGGAAATTATAGAAATCATGACTTTGCTGTGTATTTGTTCCCTTTTTTACACAGAATTACTTTTTATTTCTTGATTTTAAAAAAGACCTACTTTTGTGTCACTCACTGACTCACTTTTTATTAGAGTTTAGAGAAAGGCAAGAGAAATAAAAAGCAAGACACAAAGAAAAGATGGCACTTCTATGAACTAAGTTGCTGAGGGGATGAGAAGAAAAAAAGTAGTACCAAGAAGTTCCCAGATGTAATGAGCTCAATCTGAAGCATCTAAATGAGCCATTTATTTCCATGGGTGATAATGTTTAATGCTTATTACACTTTTGTGGCCCAAATGGAATGTGCTCGGCTTAGTTTTATGTGCTCCAGGAGATAGCAACATTTTTCAATTACTCGGAGGAGACAACAGGTAATCTAAATAACCTCATCTTGCTTTGTCTGAGCTCCAAGCAAATGAATTGCATCAAATTATTACAGACATTGTGAATTGTGCCTTGGTTTTATTCGAGAACAGCTCCACTTAGGGCTGTCAGCTTGCCTTTTACCCCTGGTGGAATAAAGGTCAAGCAATCAGGCATCTGTAAGGACAGCTAATTTGTCATCACTTGACAAATGTGTCAGTGTCTAATCTGGTCGTTGGGATGATCCTGCCACACATCGAAAAGGTTAAAAGATTCAAAGCGCAGCCTGTATCACAACAAGTAAAAGGGAAGCGATGCGCAGAAAATTCAATTTCTCATTCAGTAGTTTCTTCTGTTTCTTGGGACATTTGTGCTTTTTTTGATCACTTTAATTGCATGTGCGTTTTTAGCATGGCTCCTCAGTAAATGACACCCCACTGAGGCCTGAGATTAGTTCTGTCAAAGCAATAAGCGATACCGCTCACCATTTCCACTCAAGTTTTACCGGAATATTTTGCTCCGTGGGTGGTAACCCGTGGTGTGCATTCACGTAGCAACACATGCCTCTCCTGCATGTCTATGGGGCATTCTTTCACCTAAAGAAATGCCTCACAGGCTTCTCTTCTACACAGCGGCGCTACCTATAGAGGCAAGTTATTGCTATTTACCTTGGCTAACCTCAGAGACTTGTAGCTCATTGTCTTGTTTTCATGCTGCTCTGCCACTTTTGATCTGGAGCTAATAGAGAGTGAGTCTGACAGCAGGGCATTGGAGATATTTAGAACACAACGGTGGTAAATATTCTCTCTCGTTCACTCTTTCTCTCCCTCAACCAACCTTGCGCAGCCATATCTATCGCCATCTTTTTTCTTTTCTTTTTTTTTTCTTATCTCCTGTCAACCTGCCAATTATATCCAGCCTATTTCAGCTCTAAGACCAGAAAACATCGCTTCTCTGATTACATTTTTTCCTTCAGCAGGGGGTTGGCAGCATGTGCTGAGATTGGCTGATGTGTCCCTGTTGTTGGGTTTGTTTTTCTGTGCATCCACAAATGGCAAGTGCCTCTGTACGTGCATGTGCTAATGTGTGTTAAATATTCTCCCCTGCTACATGATTCCACTGCTGAGAATGAGGCATTATGTGCTCCTTAGGGAACTCCGGGAATCTGAGAGTACAGAGAAGTGTCACGGTGAACTCATCCTGGTGAGCTAGAGACAGGAATAGGGAGGGACGAGAGAAGAGCCTGTCACATGCTTCCGCACTCAGTCGGCACTCTCTCCCTTTCATGTTGGCCCTAGGTTGTTTTTTTTTTTTTTGTTCTATGGCACACATGCTAGACAAGAGCTATACATGGTCCCAGCTTTTACTGAAAGTAAGACAGGCCATCATTGGCTCAACCATGCAATTGCATTAAATGCTTTCATCCCCATTGAATCTAGTATGAGCTACAACAAATCCCTTGTGTATTTTCTCAGACCACAAGGGTTAAGAAAAAGGAGGTGGAAATGTCCATGTTAATATGTGTAAAGGAGAATAAAATAAAGTGTTTTTAGACAGACTGTGAAATTGAGACTAAACTGGAAAAAAGCAGCATGTTCTTTAACGTTCAGAGAAAATGATGTTGACTGTCAATCCCGTGCCCCTAAGGCCTCAATGTCAGAGACACAACCACTACATTCTCTTTTTGTATAATTGAATAAAACTGCTGTAATTCTTCATGAATATAATCTGGAATGAAACAAACACACCCCTTCCCAAAGGAAGTGCTGTTTATGTGTGTGTGTGTGTGTAATATGCCATGTGTAATTTGGCAAATATGACAAAAAATAGTGGGCCATATTCAGAGTCAACAAAACAAAATGACCCCAAAATATCAGCAAAATAAAAAAAATTGCATCAAATTCATATTAGAATTTAAGCTTAATGTTAGGCAGATGTTTAACATACCATAGTATACTTATAGTAATATTATACTATACCAAAACTTCGAGGGTGGCACTTTACACCTTCGAGGGTGGCAGATTTTTCTTTAGTAGAAGTGTCACAGACAAGGTTTTTCAAGCCTCTATATACCCACCTTAAACACAAATATTTGCCTTTATGCTGGAAACAAAATCAGGAATAGAACATGAGGACTGGAAATGGCTTTATTGCAAGCAAGAGATAATTTATAAAAAATAAAAAAGATTGATACGATTATTTATTACTAAAAATATGACAAGCATTGAAATAACACTATTACTACTACTACTATAATAATAATACTAATAATAAGAACAGTATTGAAATGACCTGGTTTCCCAACTATTGCCACAAATTTACTACTAATGACTACAATATTCGATTTAATATCTAATCTCTCACCTAACAAGTGAAGCAATTGTAATATTTACATCCACAATTAGATTGTATGCCTATACACTGTGAATTTATAAACTCACAAAGAAAATTAGAGCTAATCCCCTAATGTAGTGCTCTATTTATCATAGTTTAGTCAGGGCTCTGTGATTATCCCCTTGCCCCCGTGAGGACACTGTCTGAAGCCATTACCGTGCAGCCGCTTCATTAGTTTCCCATTCGTTTACACTGCAGTGGAGGGCCACCTACCTAACATGAAACTTTGTGTTCTGTTTGGAACAAAATGACCCGTTCTTCATCTCGACTAAATGTGATTATTACAATTAAAACGTATCAGGTGATGCAGAGGCTGGTGCTGCTGCCTCACAGGGTTCCCATGTGAATACTGAGCTCTGGTTACTGTTTGTGTGGAGTTTCACATTTTCCCTCCAGGTTCACATGGGTTTCTCAGGATTCTCTGGTTTTCTTCCACCTCCCAAAACCATGCCAGAAGGTGGATTAATTGCACTAAATTGCTCCTAGGTGTACAGCAGATGAGCAGTTGTGTGTGTGCTCTTGGTGCCCTGCAATTGACTGGATATATTTCTGCTTTACTTTCAGTGAAAAAATTGTAGAATCCAGTTAACTTTAAGCAGTAAAACATTTACTGTTCAGACTATATGAACGTGCTGATGGTTCCAATATATTTCAGATCAAACATGTCTGTTTTCTTTTTAGCCAAATTTACTTTAGACAGATATATACACTACAAACATCAGATGTGTGTTTATCACAGACAAATTATTTACCTTTTCCACTTAATTACTTAGTCCAAACTGGCAGCTCAGAAACAAAAATCCACTTTCTTAAGACCTTTAAACAGTTTTTCAGAATGCCTCTGATCACAAAAAAATTATTCTTATGCACAATGCAAAACTGCCTCCATGTTTTATTCTGATGTTAAGTTTAGAGAATATTACTGAACTTTGAAACGCTCTCAAGTACATCTACTTTAAAAACTTTCTCTTTCTCTTACATTGGCACTCTATTTTACTTCCCAATTTCATGTTTAACTTTTTTTCTTTTTTCTTTTTTTTGCTATATTTGATTCATTAGTTGCTGTATAATTTATATATTCATAACAAGCAAGCCCAGAAAAGCCACTGAAATGCGGCCAATTTTGTGAATAATGCTAAAAAGTGGCAATCACTAAGACCTACTGTTGTGTTTTTGCATTTTGGTACCTGCTTTAAATAAAAAGCTTTTTTTTTCTTCTCTGAACAAGAACAGAGGAATAAAATATAATGAAAGTCAAATACATAACTGGAAGTCTTAGCAAGGGTGTCTGTAGGAACCAGTCATATTGTTAACTTGCACATATTGTCACAATTCGAATAGCAATGTTTTCCCTTTTACAAATAACAAATTAGGCAAAATGTCAAAATATGTACTTATCTGATATGTAATTTTTAACCACACTTACATAATTTATATATATATATATATATATATATATATATATATATATATATATATATATAATATTTATCTCTCTCTCTCTCTCTCTCTCTCTCTCTCTCTCTATATATATATATATATAGAGAGAGAGAGAGAGAGAGAGAGGGAGAGAGAGAGATAGATAAAACTGACAAATAATGCAAATCTGCATTCAGACACCAGAACTAATTTAAATTCTGAGTGCTACACAAGATATAATAATATATCTTATATTATATATAATAATTAGAATTCAGTCACAAAAATACAATAAGTTAATTCTCAGCTTAGATTTTTGAAGGCATCACCTGTACTGAAAAGGATTTCATATAACAAATCATTTAGTGAAAAGACTCGCATAGCCTTATTTTTTTAAAGTTCCTTTCATATTCTATCAAAAGCATCAAACAAACCAGGCATTTTGGTAATCTAATTAAAGTCTCTGCCAGGTATAAGCATATCTCTGGCGTACAAGGAATCTTTATGATCTGTGCCCACTTTATGTCTTCAATGGTCTCATTATGCAGTGCTGCTGCTAGCAATTCAATCGGCAAAGTAAATTAAAGTGCCGATAAGGGCCAGGGTGTCTAACACCACTACCGTATCACACATACATTTATATATGTATGTGTATATATATTATTATATATATATATATATATATATTATTAGTGTATATATATATATATATATATATATATATATATATATATATATATATATATATATATATATATATATATATATATATATACTACCAGTCAAAAGTTTGGACACACCTTTTAATTCAATGTTTTTTGTTTAGGGATTTATTTTCTACATTCTAGAACAATACTGAAGATTTCAAAACTATGAAATAACACACATGGACTTAAGTGATCCATATGTAATGACAACAAAAAACAGTCAGTTGTTATTTTAAGACACGAAGGTCAGGTGTTCTGGAATAGTTCTTGCAAGAACAGTATTGTCAAGTGCATTTGCAAAACCCATCAAGCACCATGATGAAACTGGCTCACATGAAGACCATCCCAGTAAAGCAAGACCAAAACTTACCTGTGCTGCAGAGGAGAAGTTCATTTAGAGTTACCAGCCTCAGAAATCACCAATTAACAGCACCTCAGATTAGAGCCGTTATGAAGGCTTTACAGAGCATCAGTAGCAGACATATCTCAATATCCACTGTTCAAACGAGATTATTGTGTATTTCGGCCGCCTTCAGCATTGTTTTACAATGTAGAAAGAAATAAACATCAGGAAAGACCATGGAATTAGAAGATGTGTCCAAACTTTTGACTGGTAGTATATATATATATTCTCCATCCTTTTCCAAAACTTTAATGTATTGAAATAATGTGCATACATACACACACCCACACACACACTCTGAGTAAGAGCAATTTTTTTCTCAGGAGTTTTTAACTGTCTGTTGAACAGTAACAAGCAGAAGCAAGGAAGCTTTTGAACAGTGGCTATTAGCGGTTATTAGTGAACCTGGATGTTGCAATTATTTTGTCTTTACAAGCTTGATCCCATTTTTGCACGTAGTTTTTTTTTTATTTTCTCATGTGGAACCTGTTTTCAGTAACGCTTGAAAAAGTGCGAAAATAATAAAAGTGAAGCAGTTAATAAGCAGTGGAGATATTCGGAAAATGAAAAACCTGAAAGGTTGGTGAGAAAGTGAAGAACATGTAAAGATTTCGCACTGAAAAAATATCTTAACAAGTCAACATTTCTTGAATAAAGCTAAATTTTCTCATTATTACTGTTGCAACAACCAAATGAACCAATTTTGCAACAGATTTACTCATTTCTAACTATTTTATTTTATATTCTAAAAAACAAAATATGTAAGGCTTAATAACCTTATATTTTGTTCAAACCATTTTAATAATGAGAAAAGGTAGTTGAATTTCCCGATATGTTATGATATATTCAAGATATTTTCCATGCTTAGATATCACAAATATCAAGAGAAAGTGGAGAATCAATGATGCAGTTAAACATTTAATGTTAGATTGTTTTAGGAAAATATAACCTGCAAATCACCTCTTCATCACATGAGTGTTATTTAACACACGTTATCATGATTTCTATTGCTCTCTGAACTATTTGCCATTCTCAGTTTGGCATGTTTCTGGTGAATCCTAAATTATACACATATATATATATATAAAATGGCTAAGCCATTTTTTGAATAATGTTTTTACCCCCAAAATCAGCTGCATCATGAGACTATCCTAAGCTGTGAAAAGAGAGTTGTGTTGAAAAGTAATATATCTAAACGTGATATATAATTTTATAATGTAATTAGCAACACTTAAACAGATCGGATGATTTAGGTTTTATTTTTTATTTCTCCACTCATGCTATACCTACACATGGATAATCTATTTATTTTTTGCTATAAGTGTTATTTAGAAAGTCAAAATTCATGTGACATGCAATTTTAAGTATTAAAAGAAGGATTAAAAGAATATGGAACACAAGAATTCTAAAATAAATATATAATAAAACAGATAAACGGAACAAAATTGATGACTGTTCATGGCGAGTTGATGGCCGTTTGCAGTGAGCTTGGTTTGGAATTAAAGGAATGTGTCCCACTTGGGAATAAGGGTGGAAGGACCCTTTGAGCGGTTTATGGATGAGTGTGATCACCCCAATCAAAGACTAAGGTCTGCACTCTGAGCACTGTGTATCATCTCTGTAATGGATCTCATTTTTCAGCAGGACAGTTTTTTGTCTGTGTGTGAACTGACATGAAAGTGTGTTCAGCCTCTCAGTCTCATACTCCTGCCCGCTGACTGACAGGTTCTCGTCATCTTTTCCGATAGGAGGCATTTATCATCCACTTTCAGCTGCACTCCCAGTTTCTAGCCACCTCTGCCAGCAATCCCTGTATCCAACATACACACACGCATGCACACACACACACAAAGACACACACACAGAAAGGGGAGCACATTTCCCCTTTTTAACCTAGCTACAGCTCAGTGGTGCATGCAATCACTTACTCTTTCCCCTTCATAAACACACATGCAGTTGGTTCTGCTCTCCCTTTTCCCCCCTCCTAATCAGTCTTTTCTATTTTTTTCTTCACTACCACCAGTTCTGTGTATTTCTCTCTTCTCCCACACAAGTAGAAACACACACATATAGCTCTATCTCACAACTCTCTGCTCGCGGCAAGGATTCTGTGTCTGTTTTGTCCTCTGTGTTTTTCCATTCAGACCGAAGCTAATTAGTGACCTTCTCTCTCCATCACACACAATACCAGGCAAAGCTGGTTTAAGGATGTGCTATTCATTAGTAATGAAACTGCCTCTGCTCATAAAAGGGGGGGGTTATAGGCAAACAGAAAGAGAGAGAGAGAGAGAGAGAGAGAGAGAGAGAGAGGGAGAGAGAGAGAGAGAGTAACCAATAGAGAGACAGACAGACACAAAGAGAAAGAAAAAGAGAGAGAGAGAGAGAGAGAGAGAGAGAGAGAGAGAGAGGAAGACAGAGAGAGAGAGAGAGAGAGAGAGAGAGAGAAAGAGAGACAGAGACAGTAACTGATAGAGACACAGACAGACAAAAAGAGAGAGAGAGAGAGAGAGAGAGAGAGAGAGAGAGCGAAAGACAGAGAGAGGGAGAGAGAGAGAGAGACAGAGAGAGACAGAGAGAGAGGAAGACAGAAAGAGAGAGAGACAGAGACAGTAACTGATAGAGATACAGACAGACACAAAGAGAGAGAGAGAGAGACAGTAACTGATAGAGAGACAGACACAAAGAGAGAGAGAGAGACAGTAACTGATAGAGAGACAGACAGACACAAAGAGAGAGAGAGAGAGAGAGAGAGAGAGAGAGAGAGAGAAAGACACAGAGAGGCAGACAGACATAAAGAGAGAGACAGAAAGACACACAGAGAGAGAGAGAGACAGACAGACAGACATAAATAGAAAGAAACAGAGAGAGAGAGAAAGAGAGAGACCGGGGTGGAGAGACGGACAGAGATAGAAAGAAAAAGCTAAAGAGAATGAGAGATACATAGAGAAAGAGACAGACAGACAGTAACCAACAGAAGAGACAGTGAGAAAGAGAGTGATGGAAAAAAAAAGAGGATGAAAAATGCTGCAGTGGCACGACCTCTGTGTTATCATGTGATTTATAACACTAGATGGCAGTAGTGATTAAAATCAATAACAAGAAGATCACAGCATACTGGACATACTGCATAGCTGATATTCATATAATGTTGGCCTGCATTGTGTAGTTTTCTTTCTGCTCTTTGAAGAGCATCCTGCAAGATAAGCCATTCATGATCCTAAATAAATCATAAATCTTACTTATACATTCTTTAGAAGAAACTACTTCATCATTCATATTTTGGCCCACAGCCACAGCCATATGTAGCGCTGTAAATTCCGTATAGAGCCAGTGTCCTTCCAGAGAGGTGCAGTAATAAGAGAAGGGGGTATCACAATTTGCCCAGCCTAGCAGGACCTGAAAGTGCAATTCTGATGATGAGGGAAACTATATCTTAATGCTTATCTTTTTACAGTGTCAAAGCATCCACGAGTGCCCTTGTATGTCTGACCCCAGTCGATCTTTCTCTGTTCCTAATGGAATTTAACTGGAGATGTGTAAGGAATTCAGCTTGTCATTTCCCCCATTCATATCTGGAGTGCTGGCGCTGCATTGTTATGATGAATAACATTTTGATGGAGCCTGTCTTCCCCTCCTCCCTGCTCAGGCTGTGAGCGATGAGGAGTGGATGATTGGAGTTTTGCTAAAGACTAACAATACACACCAGATGCTGGGTCATAAACCATCCTTCGTGAGGATGCATCCTCTCTCTCTCTCTCTCTCTCTCCCTCTCCTGTGCGATTTTTTCTACCTGAGGTGATACCAACTGCTTTCCTTTCCATTTTTTTGCCTTTGTGGGGGTTAAAAAAGGCAGATGGCATGACACTACGAGTAGAAACCACTCAAGTTCAAGTTTTTCTCTTTTTTCTGTTAAACTGTAAATGTCTCTTAAACTTTCCTTAAACATCTCTTAAACCGTAAGCATGCATCTCTAACATCTTTCTTTCTTTTTTTTGTCCACTATTTCTGACCATGACTTTATTTGAAAACTTTGATGAATGCTTTAAGCTCCACCCACTTGGCACAATTACATCATCTGTGAAAAGCTTGTTTCCTTTTCACCGTGTGTGTGTGTGTGTGTGTGTCTGGTGAATTAATACTTACTTACATATTTTGAGTTAAATCATGTATTAAAAATGAACTAATAAAGTGCTTTAACTTAATAAACATTAACATTATTTAATTCAGGCATCCTAAAAGACAAGTGCACATATTTATTTTAATAAATTTGCCACATTAATAAATAAAAAATAAAAAAAATTTAAAAAAAACCCTTGTAAGAATACCAGCAATCATCTGTTGATGCCTGATTACGATATCTATTTCATATACATATTTAGTCTAGTATTAATCTTCAAATGTAGACTTCTTAGACTTCCTAAGAATAATATAATACCAAACTCACATTAAAACTAGCACAAAAATGATTGGATATTTTCTCTGATTGAACCACTGTCCTAATCAGAGTAATCTACTGTTCATTCACTTATTTGATTTTAAAACATTTCCATTTGTCCAAAGCCTGTGTGAGGCTGCAGCAGCACAGGTGTTCGAAATGGCCTCACGGACAATGGCTAATTGTTGCCCGTTTTTAATACAGGCACGGTAATGAGTGCTGCGAGCCTGGCCGGAGTCCCACAGCACTCTGGGTATTAATCAGCGCTCATTTATCATAATAGCAGGTAAACAGAGTTACAGCCGCTTAGTCATAGGAAACAATTCCACATGCCACACTGGAGCAAAGTAAAAAGAGACAAACTCAAAACAAGCCTCGTCTTCCCACGCTTTCTCAGACTTGTTCTGTTAACTAACAAGCAAGCTAATTCACAAGCTAAATCATCTTTCTGCTCCATCTCTCCCTATCTATGTCTCTCTCTTTCTCTCTCTCTCTCTCTCTCTCTCTCTCTCTCTCTCTCTCTCTCTCTCTCTCTCTCTCTCTCTCTCTGTACTCTGCATTTAGTAGAAATGCTTCATTTGGTTTGGGATTTTATTGCATAGTCATTTCTTTCCTATTTTCTCTCTTCTCTGAAAGCCATAAAGTTATGTAGAACTTCTTTTATTCACTGATTAGATCCAGGGTCTGTTGTTTATTTCTTTTCCTGTCTGAAATGAATTAAGAAGGAAGAATCTACTGCACACACTACTAGAGTTTTCAGCTGCTTGTAATGAAGAAGTGGTGTGCACACTGCTTTTGTGTTAGATGGTGAGTAATGAGCATTGTGCGGCTATAGCCTGGTTCTGCCCTCTTCCTTCATGATGCTCATTACTGCTGCTCCTAGGAGACCCGGGTTCCAGCTCTCACTCGGTTCTATTCCCACATTTACACTGTTTATCTCAGAAGCCTTTCCAACATACCCTTCCAGCCAATAGATGACAGAAACGAATGTTGAATGCTACAGAAGCATGGCAGGGCAGCAAGACAGAGCTTAAGACTTTGTAATTGAACATAAATGATGGATTAGGTTGAATGAATTAAAGACTCCTGTATTAGACACATTAAATAAATTCCTACTGAAATTCTTTGTGGTGTGCTTAGCAGTTTGTTGAGTGGTGCTGTATTTGTTGCTCTTGTAACATGTTAGTGCGATTGTCTGCCACACTGACCTCACAGATGAACACGGCTAGTACGGCCACAGCGGTGTTCAACAGGAGAAAAAATAATCATAGATTTCAGACATTATGGATACCAATCACGTTTCAATGTTTGCCCTTAAAAACAAAAGAACAAGGGCTTCTTTTCTCACTCACCAAAATCCAGCAATGTTCAGTGTCATATTTATGAGAAATCCATCATAGAATCAGTGGAGGCAGCAAACATTTGACTCAAACTTCCAGAATGCACTTGGGCAGTGGAGGCTCAACACTTAAGGCTCTAGGTTACTGCTCAGGGGTTCAAGCCCCAGCACTGTTAAACTGCCACTACTGAGCCCTTGAGCAAGGACTTTCTCTCTGCTCCAGAATCTGTATTATGGCTCACCCTGAGCTCTGACTACAATATCCTAAGCTGAGACATGCAAAGAAAAGGATTTCCCTGTGCTGTTATGTATATGTGACAAATAAAGGCTTTTTCTTCAGTGCAGCTCTATGACACAGTTGTGCTGAATTATGCTGTGCATGACTAGTTAATGATCTCTAAGATGACAAGCATGTTGATGGCAGTATTTAAATGAATGTTTGAAAAATGATCTTTAAGTAGAGATGAAGCAGAGATGAAACCCTACTGATGCTAATATCAGCCAAACAGCATTGTGTGTTATAAGAACAGTTTGTTTGTGAAGAGTTTTTAAGAAAGATTAAATCTTGGACACCACCACAGATTGAATCCACTGAGGACACTGTCACTCTGCCACCTGCCTCCAGCAAGAACACTGACACCTTGTGAGGATGTCATCACTCTGCTCTCTGCCTCTGGTGTGGGCACCGTCACTCTGCCCATTTCTTTCACGGAGGATGTTGTTACTTCTTTGTCTAGCTCTGTGGAGGATCATCGCTTCACCTCTTGGTCCTGGTGAAGATGTCATCACTCCACCTGCAGCCTGAGGATGTCTTCTCTCCATTACCTGACTCTGGTGGCGATGTCATCACTCTGCCTATAGCCTTTGTGATCGATGTCATTGTTATGAACCTGACTCTGCTGAGAAAGCTTTCACTCTGCCAGCTGACTTTACAGAGGACATGGACACTCTGCTGCCTGCTAAGCTAGGACATTATCACTCCACCTGGGCCTCCAGTCATTGTATCACCTCTGGACATTATGCTTAGTGATCCAGGACATGCTTCCTGTGCTGGTCATGTTTCAGGGCTTCTCTTCTTTCACATGCTTAGTTCTCAGTTCCACCTGTTATTGTACAGAATGTCGCCATTTTGTTTTTGTTTTATTTTCTCCTCTCCTGTCATTCACTTGCTTTTGATTTGTTCAGGTATCTGTTTCATATCTGTGTATATGTGTCTTATTTTTAGTTAATCCTGCTTTAATTAATCTAGCTTGTTTACGTTTCTTGTTTCTCATCATCCTCATCATGTCGAATGTGCTTTCCCTGTATCTAGTTTATCTTTGTTATAATTTTATTCCTTGTGCTTCTTGCTGTTGCAAGCTTGCTCTTGCTGTCACACAAATGTATAGAGGTCTTACTCTGTGTGCATTTCCAACAGATCCATGCATTATTAATAAACACAAATACATTTTACTCAATGCCGCAATTAGTGGGAAAGTATTGCTTTCTTTGATTTATGCTTTAACCCTAACACGAATAACCGATCAATTAACATGATAGGTGGGTGGACTTTTATAACCCTGAACCACTCTTCCCTGAAGAAGATGCCTCACAGTGAACTTTTGTCAGCTACAAAGCATATTTCAAAACACAACCATTTCACAAGGAGTTATTTTCCACTTAGGCAGACTAATACATAGTCAAACATTTCATTGTATCATTAATTGTTTTTAATTCTTAGTGGAGGTGTGCAATAGAGGAGAAATCTTTTATGTGATGAGAAATTGTGGTTCTTATGTCTGTGAAAATCTTTGAGCTGGAAATCCTTGGGCTCATTAAATAAACACGAGAAGCCCCACTGAGCCCTAATAAGCATAAACACTATGAAAGATAAAAATCCGCCGAGCATTTTTTTCCCCTATCCTCCAGAGTGACAAGCCCATTATGTGGTGTATGGAATTTATGAGATGATCATCTTTGATGGCCTAGATGTCCATGGCTTCCAGTAATGTCTATGGTAATGATGAGCTTTTGGCAACTGTCTCTGAGTCAGCCTCAAACCAAAGTGATTGTTGATGGCTATATTTATGTGCAAAAATCTTTCAGCACCCTAATTTTCTCTCCTTATTTGTGTCATTTTCTATGCGCAGTGTCAGCTTTAAATTTGTCAATTTTGTGAGGAGGAATGATTTCAAATGTCCTTCAAACAACTTATGTAAATGGACGTGGCTGGGGTTCAAAGAGGAATCTGCTTTTACAGCTTTCACATGGAAGTGTTTTCTCTTGCCTTAGTATGAGAACATATTTGGTTTAGTGTTGTCATTTAAGTAAATGGTGATATTTTTCTTCTATTGTTCAACTCACCACCATGAGATGTTTCTATGGAAGACAACAGGCAATAGACTTTTTTATAAAGTTAAATTTTCAAGTGCTAGAGAAACCATAATAATATTATAATAAAATAAATAAAAACAAAAAATATATATGGAAAATGTAGAAGAAAAAATAATATTGAGAAAATTGACAGAAAAGATAAAGAAATATTTATGCACTAGTCCATCTGTCCATAACCAAATCAAAAGCAAATCAATTTCACAGCAAAACAGGAAAAAAAAATTGTTAAAAAAGAGAAAACAGAAAAGCAGCGTGGAAAATTCTACAATGTAAAAGATATAGAGAAGCAAAAATTGCAAAGCACTGGATAAAGCAGAAGATCTGGCATAAATGTGTAGGTTGAAAAGCCATAACTATTGGAGTATTGATGTGTTCTTCAAGTAGGTGGAGATTATCAGGTTGATAAAGCTTAGCAAACTCTACTGGGGTTTTTTGTTTCATTCTCACCATTTTGCTAATATACCAAATATTATACAGCTGCCCAGTGGAGTTAAGACCTTTTGTTGATGTTTTTTTCATAATTGATTTCTTATTAAAAAACCAAGCAGCTAAGACAAATACACTGTACAACAAGATAGCCTGGTTATATGAACCAGTATCTTTTACTACCAGTTATGTATATTGAACTCAAGTTCATAGGTTTTAAAAAATGGAAATTAACCAGTTGTCTTGACTTTGAATGTATTGAAACAAAGCTGAGTTCCAAGTTGAGTTTACTCAAGTTTTTAAGGCAGCAGGTGAACTTTTGATTCTGGGTTTAAGCATATTGAAATGTTTTACAGTGTAATGTCCAAATATAGCTTTTTTAGTTTTGCACTGGGGCTAATTTAGGAAAAAAATAGTTAACAAGTTACGGAAGGTTATAATCAACAGTTCGCATCTCTGGAAAACTTTATGTATAAGTGATCATAGAGCTATATTATCTTCTTCATAAGACCTTTCAATAACAACTGACACGATTATACAACCAAAAATAATGACCACTTTTGTCACTGTGGATGTGGACATAAGAGTATTGATTTCTCTTGATATAAGCTTGTCATTCTATCTGACTACACAACTTCACAAACAAACTGACTGTTTAGTTTAGTGTCAGAGCACATATACAGGGTTTCCCATCAGTTATGTATCATAGGTGAATAATAAAAGAGTGGTGAAACAAAAGCATTTATTTATCAAGCTTGTTACACAATGTCTCTCAAAACACAAAGCAAATTTTGTAGAATTATTTGAATTTGTTCTTCCTTAGGTCAAATACACAATACTCTGTAAAAATTAACAACATAACTTAATCCTGTGGACTTGTGGGACACCCAATACACAGACTACATCAAATCATTTAAAGTGTCATGGCACGGTGATTGACATTCATAAAAATCTTATAAATATTAAAATCAATCTAGCTTTACTTAGTGTCCAGAAAATAAAATAAGAAATAAGAAAATACAATTTTAGAAAATAGAAGTTAGTCACTATGGTTTCATGACCTTCTCATAAGTATTCATTAAATGCTGATAAGCAGAAATGAGAAACTTCATTATACACTTAAGCGTTATAGTGTTAGTGTAATAATGGTCACTCTGTGGTTCTAAATGAGTTCTTTTAGAAAGAGACATGGAAACAGCATCAAACTTTTAGCTTACTAATGAACAATTACATCATTAGCACCTTTTGTCCATAGCTGAGTTTATGGCCCTGAGTTTATTGCTCTATTCTGCTCTCTAATGGAATAATTGAGACTAGCTCATTTTTTTTTTTCAATCTTTTAATTCAATTATGGTCAGCAAGATGATTTTAAGTTTGAATTCATAAACATGTTGTCCATACATCTGACATCCCTGGTTTAAAGCTTCACTGTCATCGAACAGGTTTCCATTAAGTCTTTGTAGACACCACAGACATTCTTACCTTTATTCAGTTTTCCCCAATAAGCCCTATTTGGCAAGTTATGTCGCATCATTAGGATTGATAAGAAACTCAGCTGTCATGACATGTCATAAAAAGGTCACTTCACACAATAAATAGACATAAAAATCGGCAAGAAGGAGTATTTTGTAAGGTGATGCCTATTTAAAGCTCTATAAATGTTAGTATAGATTCTGGCTCTACAAACTCTATATGTTCTCGCACTGTGTCATACAAACTGCATACTTAATCATTTCAAACCATGTTGTAAAATAATCTTGAGTAATATAGATTTATTGGGTAAGATATCTAAAAAAAAATGTCAGTGTCATCAATAGTGTAATGTTATGGATAAGATTTATGGTCTGAATCCTGTTTGTAACATTTCCAGAAATCGCTGGCTCACCCTAGGCAATTGAATTGTAATCAGATATTTTTGCTCAGACCATGTACTTTGAAATGCCACAGTGCTGAAGGTGCAAGTCTCAATTACCACATGTGAGGAATAAATAGCAAACATCAGACAAGATTAAGCCTTAAAAAAAGAGAAATGGATTTCTTAGAATCTGTTCTCTAAAGAATACAACTGCATTAAATCTCAATATTTGAACAGGGCTGGTAGGGAGGAAGACTGATTAAAATGAGAAGCATGGTGGTGTGTCTCAGGAAATATATAAAGAGGTGCACAGATGAACAGACAGACTTGTGTATATGGGGAAATCTTTAACAGCATATCTAGATATACATAACACAAAAACTCTACACACTGTGTTTTCATCTAACAGGCAGATACAACCGTATTTAACTTACCTACATATAACCTTATTAAACCATGTGAAATTGATAGTAACATGATATTTGCAGGATATGGACTCATTTGAAATGTGTAGTCTTTATTTCTATCTCTGATTTAGTCTGATATTTTTTTCCCCCTCAGAGTCTCTGTGCCTGTCTCTGATCGTTTTCTTTCACTCTAAATCTCTGCCACATTTTCCTCAGCTCGCTATGATAGCTCTCTGTCTCGATCGTAACTCATTTCTTCTGTCTTTTGTTGTCTTTCTTATTCTCTATCTCTGTCTCTTCTCTCTCCCTCTGTTTCGCTCTGCTTTGTTGGAACGCGCTCCCCTTCATGCCTAAGGGCCGGCTGTGTCCTCATCTAGCACAAGGACAATAACTTCCTCAGGCTGTGATTAATACTCACCAGCTGACTCTAATCACCACGTAATTAATAGTTGATATGGTGGCTTACAAAAACACCAGTGCCATTAACCTGAGCAGTATTGCTTGTGATTCCTTCCACATCTCACCAAATGTTTCTGGGGATGTGGCCAAAACGCTGGGAAATTAACACACCCTCCAGCATTGAGACTCTGTTTTGGTTTGGTTGGTAAGTTCTGACTGTAGGATTAAGGGTTTGTATTGGTGAAAAGTTCAGATCACTGATCCTATGTGTTAAGAAGAAGTACGAAGAGAAACAGTAAATAATACGGTGGTTTTTACTATTGAAATATGCCTGTGCTGAGGAAAATGCATGTAGTGAGAAATTAATACAGAATTATACACATTGGTATCTATGGGTTTAAATTTGCCAGAGGAGTTTCTGTTTCTTACCTTGAGCATAAACCTGATCTTCTTATGACATGTTAAATACAGTCATGTTAAATATATGTGAAAATACATCCCATTGAAATTCAAGTTCTGGGCTTTAAATACATTCAAATAATTATGGAATGCCACTTGAAGCCATTTAAAGTCATTTAATATATGCATATGACCCAATTAATGAATTAATCGTCTGTTTAAAGTTCAGAAAATGAGCTGTAATCATAACAGATTAATGTTTGCTCAGTTTATTCCCCAGATTGTGTGCATGTGAAGCAGTGATTACAAGACAGTTCCAGTTAGGACTATCCATGTAGCAATATATTGATATTACCTAAACTTTTATTATCTGGAATAAGGGCCAAAATTCCAAATGCCATGAAAATGTAAATATTTATTTCAATGCTTGCCATTTTCTCAAACAAATACAACCATATTTGGATTTGTAATGATTTTTTTTTTATTTTTTACCTGCATCCTCAGAACTCTTACCTGTTTCCTGCTTCCTCACATCATTTCCTTTCCCAAATTATTTCAGGTTTAAAAGTAAATGCCTGCGTTCAACAATGCTATAGACAAAAAAACCCATTTCAGACAGATCTAACTCAGGAACAATCTGGCAACCTCAGAATTACATGTAGATCGTTTGCATATTCTGATGCGGCACAGGGCCAGAAAATCAACTGCATACCCCGTCTCTGAATATAAGTAACTTTCCCATGGTAAACACTCGCATAACTTTTTGCCATCTCTGAATACAGCCTAAAGTGAAGTACTGAAGATCCAAAGCACCACTGGTGTAGAGTGTTACACCTCTGCACATTGAGACCAGACAGTATTTATGAAGAAGCAGTAAAAATAAAAGCATTGTTATTCCAGACACATGTGTACAGTAGGTGTCTGCCAGGGAGTTATGAATATTTCACATTATTTGAAAAAGCTCAATTTTCTTTTCCACATTGAGGTTATGGTTAACAGAGCATGAGATACAGAACCAAACAGAACTTAGGGAGTTTTTTTTCCTTCCTTCCTGTCAAAAACCCAAAAATGCTTGACCAAAAATGAAAAAAAAAAACAAAAACCCTTGAATTTGATGGAGTTGATTTGATATGCTTGGGCAGCATATATTGAAATAACATGTTTGCAGTCATGCTGCTCCAGACCCTATTTTGAGGAAAACAAAACATATTGATGTATTGTTTACAAAAAAGCTCATACAATACAGTATATATATATTATTGCTTTAGGTCACTTAAGAAGTTTTTTGTAATGCAAGTGGACATAAAAAATAGGATATAAAATATACATAGTTCTCTGCATATTATGGGATTCTGTATCATTTCCATTTTCTCATAGACCATATAGACGTTCATCTCTAAATTAAATGATGCATTGCTCACTGGCACGTTAACATTTAGTGTACAATAGCATCGATCAGTGAAATAAGCTCCATTTCTTAATCTGCTGTTTTGTTCTATCATTAATCATTTTCTCCCCATGCCTTCATCTTACCCCTTACATCTAAATTAGGTTGTGCAGAAAGAGGATTTTCTCTTGATGTTCTCATCACGACATATGGAAAAAAAAAAAAAAAAAGAACAACAGCGTGCCACAGTTAACTGAAGTGCACAGAATTAAGCCTGATACAAACACTGGAAAATTGAATCAATTTGTCTCCTCTAAATGGATCTGATATGTCACCCAAATGCTCAGATGAATGCTCCAGCCTCTTATCTCCAGCTTAATGATGTTTTCTGGAGTCTTTTTTTTACACTTAAAATAAGTTCCAGAAGAATAGGCAGGGAAGGCAATAAGCAAAGAAGACGTTGAATTAGGAGTGGAGATGAGATGGTTATACGTTCAGATGCTGGAATGAACTCGCAACAGGAGCAAAGAGCTGTGTTAAACTGATAAGTGGTCATGCACAGTGACGGCAATGCCCTCTGAAGTACGCCCCTCGTTCCCCTTCTTGCTCAAGCTCGTAGTTATAGGAAACAGGAGCTCCCATATTTCAAGACGTGTAATGCGATTGCGTGCGAGCAAGATCTCTGAAGTTTTGCAGCTTTGTAAGGAGCTTTAATCCATAATGCGTCTAAATTAGAGCCAGTCGACACTCTTCCACATACTGCTGGCTGTTAAATATATGAATCAAACTTTGAATTAATATCCACATGGCTTGTCCAGACTGGTTTGCAGTGCAATCCATCTTCTGTGGGCATGATTCGGTTATGTAAGCAAATTGACGCATAATCCATCGCTGTCGTCCTTGTCGTCACCTCTAAGGCCTTGTTTGATTGTCAGAGTGAGCAAATGGCCATGGTAAAGACTTGCACTGAAACAGAGACAAGGGAAAACAGCCTACTAAACGTATCAACTAGAATGATCTCCAATGTGCATGACAACCTGCTTAAGCCCGTGACTGCGTGTTAACTCATGTTTGCAATATTAGAAAAGGGGCGGAAAACCGAAATGAGATTTAGAACGTGGGTTAAGGGTCAAATAAAGTTATTAAAACAAGGCAGCATAAAAGCCTAGTGAATTCATAAAGTGAAACTGACTCGTAATTGATTGTCAATGGCACTCATACAGCTCATTTTTAGCTGTCCATGAGCACTTGACCTTTTGTGAAAGTATCTCTGCATGTTTTCTTCCTTCCTGCCTCTTTTTTTTCTTTTGACAGCTTGAACCCAGCATTACATCCAAGAGAAATCACATAAATTTTCTTACTCAGGAACTTGCACCCTTGCTGCCATGAGATGCTAAAATGAACACAATAGTTGTTTTGTAGATGTGTATGTATACTGTGTATATATATATATATATATATATATATATATATATATATATATATATATATATATATATATATATATATATATATATATATATATATATATATATATATATATATATATATTACACAGTATACATACACATCTACCAATTAATCTACTCGAAAAATGCTTTTTATGTATGTATACTGTGTATATATATATATATATATATATATATATATATATATATATATATATATATACACATACACACACACACACACACACACACACACCACAAATGCACACATTCATTTATTCATTCATTCACCTCTTTATCCTGCTAACAGATGTAGTGGAATCATGGAAACACTGGAGATTATAACATGAATGGAATTCCTATTCACAACAGGGCATCAACATAAAGTATAGAATATTTTAATATATCATTAAAGTAAAATTAAAATCTAGCACCACACACAGGTAGAACAGAGTTGTCATTTGAAGGAACCCTCTCACCTTGATGAGGTGTTGTGGATCCACTGATGGGGTTGTGCTCCTGTCATATGCTAAAGTGTGATGAATGAGCTATCTCCATATGTATACGAAACATGTCCTCCCCCCATGGCTCAGCCCTTGGCGTTGTCATGTTAACAGCTAGCTGTCAGTTTAGCATCGAGTTATGATTAAAGTGGAGCTGTAGAGAATGTTCGTCCGTGACTTCTTACAGTTAATAGATCAACCATCCAGATTGTAGATGTACACATTAATATTAATCTCCTGGTTTAATGCTGATGTGATCTGTACAGGTACGTATGATTTTAAAGCCCTAGGGATGTTTAAGCTTGGAGATACAAAACTAAATAAAGGTTAAATAAGGTATTAAACCCATCCATGTCAGGAATAAACAAATTTTAATTGTACTCAAACCTAAAAAACTATAAGAATCCAGGTTATGTTTATTCTACTTCATCCTATAATATTTGAACATCTTTCTAAATAAAATCGGAACACTTGTTCAAATTCAGGTGGGTTTCTCATGAGATCAAGCTGCAAGGTTACAGTATGTGGTGTATGGGGGTATGATGGACGTATCAGAACACAGCACAGGCGGCAAAAGGACTTGAATGAGTTGAATGAATACATTTTAAATATCTTTATATCACAGTGCTGTAGAATGTTCAATTCAGACTTGTCAGAATGTGTTGATTAATTTTCCTGTCAACTTACCACAGGCCTGCTCTGACCATAGTGCTGGCTGTAATTCAAATCACAGGCTTATATTAATGCTTTCATTCCAATACCTTATCATTTTTTATAGTAGCACGTTATACAGGGAGTTGTACAGTGGACATTCCACAGAAGACGTGTAATTCGTGATTCTGGGGACATGTTTATTTGGCATTTTTGGTTTCCAGCAACTGTGGCAGTCAGAGATGGCACTGTGTACTGATGGCTCAATAAAGTAACAATAAGTGAATTGTGATAATTAATGATTACTCATTGATACTATATCTTTGTAGTAAAAAAAAAGAAGTGCCATTTGTATTATTGTTGCCTTTGTGGGTGTTTACTCATGTGTGAGCCAAAGAGCTTATATCAACAAATTCTTCTTCTTCTTCTTCTTTATATTCTTAATAAGTGTGGAGAAATATTTCTAAAATATTTCTAAAAGCATTTATTGTTCTACTTTGTACTTATATGCAGAAGCGGAGTGACATAAATACTGAGTTTCTCCGAAACAGTTTGTAGGCATGTTAAATGAAGGCAAGAAAATTGTGTTTTGGTCTTACATCTGAGCTAACAACTGAATTAGTTTACACCAAACCAATTAGTTAAGCTTGTGCCTGTAGACATATACAGCCTTAATTCATTGGTGCTCTAGTCCTATAAGGACCAAGCCATGCTCTCTGCTGCACAAAATTAAAGAATTAAAGATAAGCATGGTGTGTGTTTAGTTTGGGGTGGCAGCATCTTCCTTATCTAGTATCTTTACATAACATATTAAGTTGTGAATCCACTAGCAAGAATTAGATTTTTTATTTTCTTAAATCATTTAACTCAAAGAAGACAAAACCGCAACTATTTTCTTTATTGCCTGAAAGCTGTAGGGACAATAATGCATAGCACATAATAAATACTAATTTAGAGTGGATTAGGTGCTGGAGATGAGCAGTGGCACCTGAGCTGCATTATTCAAGCCCCTTGTCTTCACTTTGCCTGCATCTTGCTCTATTTACTCTTGTTTCTCAATTATTCTCCCTGTCTTGTTATTACTCTCACTTTGTATGTGACTCTCACGCTACGTGTCTGTTTCTGTCTATGTCAGTTTACACAGTTCTGTCTCTTGTCCATTTGTACAAGCCTGTGCTTAGTACTAAATCATAATCATGCTTTCTTTCTTTCTTTCTTTCTTTCTTTCTTTCTCATCACCTTGCCTTTTCCTTCGCTCAACAATTTATCTTGCCTCATTATCTTAACTATCACGTGTCTCGCCTTTCATGCATCAAATATTCAATCACTAATTCAGGGACTATTAGTTACACTTAAGATTCCCGCTTAACTGATAGAAGATGGATGTTATTTTTTTTAAACACCGGTTTATTTCACTGCAAGTGATGAATACTTAAAGGTAACAGATGGGCTATTTTGTCTCAGGGAATCTGGAGAGGCTCCGCTTTAAGTTATTTCTATGTCTCTGGGGAAACATGAGCACTTTAAGGTGCAATCACTATTTTGCTGAATCCAGTTTATGTGGTAGCTGTTAGCTTTAGGGGTTTTAGTACAAGTAATGAATAGTTATGAAAATTTAAAGGAGCAGTTTGTAATTTAGAGCCCTCTGCTGTATGTGAAGAGAACTGTACTTGCAATGACAACACAGATGAGACTTTATTAGAATATCATATATAAATATACAGTATATTATGGATGTAATGTAATGCCACTATCAGTATCTGTGTCTGTATCTGAATATCACTATTTGTATCTCTATTCAAAGTTTAAAACTCAAAGTGAGTGTGGTTTATACAAAAAACTTTTTTTTTTTGTTAAAATTAAAGATGAACTGTACCACTGTGCCCCAAGAAACACTCGAAGACAATGGGTAGGTAGAAAGGCCTGCAATATTAAAATGGCCTCTAAATACCAGCTCAATTCATTCATTCATAACTGATCCCAAATAAAGGTGTTTTTAAAAATCCTGTTAAGACAGTTATTATTGATTGTACCATCATTTTCTAATGAGTTTCATTGGTTCTGTATCCCCAAATAAAAATACAACTAAAAAAAAAACCCATGCTAGTTGCCCTAATTTAAATCACCGTGACCCTGACCAGGCACTTACTAAGGATGAATAAATGAATACTGAATAAATCTAAATGTTTCGCTTAACTTTGTCCCATGAGCTTCATATTTGTCCTCTTTTTTTCCTGATTGCAAAAAAATGTCCTGAAGCACACATTTCTAGTGTCAACTAGATGCACTGCAAACCGCTCTGGCAAACAAACAAAAATGGATATTGCGCCACCTGTTTGTATTGATTCCAGATAATATATTCAATTATTTCCCTAATATACATAGAGTGTGCACTATATACACTGCGTTTAATGTTTGGAAAAAAAATCTCTCTAGATTATTTTATTCTTGCAACATGAATTTTGTTAATGTATGCACAATGTTCATACCTCAGTTTCCCAATTCCACAGAAAAACCAATGACCTTATAACCCTCTTGTGTTTGTTCTAGGTGTAGAGCTAGTTTGTGTAAAGACAAAAAGATTCCATGTGGAGTAATATTTTTCTAATATACAGTATAATTGAAAATCAGGTCTGGAAGCATTTAAACATTACAAATGCCACATTTATATTTGTACACAACTTCGACAGAGCCACAGCAGTGTGTTAGGATTGAGTAGTGACTCTCATGCAGTACTGCCACCTGTTACCTGTGTATGTTGCACTGATCTCTGACCCTCACCAGCCTGCCAGCGTGGCTGTAACGGCTCACTGTGCGTCTGATTAGTTAGTCTCCTCTTGTGTGTGGCTCACTCGGGGACGGGACATCTGCTTAATTCGGGCTATTGATGATGCCGGTGCTGCACGGCTGGGCCTTATTAATCACCCGTGGCTGAGCACTGACCTTTCGCTGTGAGCTCCTGGCTGTGGCCCCAAGGCCTCCTGGGATGCACACTGACATCCCTCGCCTTACGTTTGCTAATGCCAGCCTGTGCTGCAGCTCAGGATTCAGGACCCCAGCCTGGCCAACAGGGTAGAAAGCTCACACTGTGACATGACCATTGATCATCCGCTTGCCTATATGCGTGCGTGTGTGTGTGTCTTTCTGAAAGAGATTAGAGTCTTAGATCTTTTTGATTTGATTTTGTTAAGCCCTTCTTAGCTATATGTTTAGCTATAGTGTGTGGGGGTGAATATAAATGTGTGCACGGCTGCATGCGTGTATGCTATTAATTCCTTACACAGCTTTCTGACACTGCTTCTTTAGCAAAAAATGTGAACGCATTTGACTTTCAGAGCTTGGGGTCGATTAAATATTTTTCTGATTAACCCTGGTAACACTTTTTTTCATGAAATGTTATAAAATAGTATTCCAATACTAATCCAATACTTACTGTCCTGGTAAATAGGAATGTCTGTAGATCTTTGACTATTTTTGTTTCTTGGTTAACAAATTTTCTCTAAAAAAACAAAAACAACAACAAACAAAAAACAAGTACAAATGAAGACAGAGACATCAAAGTGTGTGCTGATTACTAAAGAGCTCAGAGCAGTACGGTGGCCCAGGCTTTATTTACATTTTTCAAGGATGAAAGAATAATAGGTTGTTAATCAGCTTTGGTATTTCCAGAGATTTTATTGTAGTTAGAGATCTTATAATAAACTATTGTTGTTGATCATAGTGTCATATAAAATAAATACTTTGCAACTGTAACTTGTTAAGATACAAGCATGAAATAGCTAATTACACTACACAACCTTAATTTTTATTTTTTAGTGTTTTTTTAAACCATAGTTTATTTGTCCGCTGGAGGAAAACCAATTGAGACATTTTTTAAGTATAAAAACAAAAGTTTGCTCTTTTTTGGTAAACCTTTCTTAAGTAAGAATTGTTAACATTACTTAACTGCAAAATGAGATCGTTAGTAAGCTCTGTTCAAGAAACACAGGCATCTCGATTCGATGTATTTCACTTGGCTCTGGTTGGGTAAAGTAGTGAATTGAACTGATTATGTGAAAAAGAAAAATGTAGTTGCGTTGTGTGACAAAATTTGTGAAAAAGTAGCTTTTAATTAGAAAAGCTACATTATTTTGAAAATACAGCTCCTATATAAGCTACTATATGTAGCTAAATAAGCTACTGCTACAATACTCAAAATTTAATTAAGCTAGATACAAGCAATACTTGTAGCTTGTAACTAATCCCCAACATTGCATATGACCTTCAACTAGGAATATGGTTGTGATATTAGTTGTAGTAATTTATTATTATTATTAGTAGTAGTAGTAGTAGTAATAGTAGTAGTAGTAGTAATAGTAGTAGTCGTAGTAGTAGTAGTAGTAGTAGTAGTAGTAGTAGTGAAGTAGTTGTATTATCATATTCATTAATTTACTGTTATTAGTAAAGGTTTGGATCATGGTTCAGTCTGGATCATGACACCCGTCTGAATATTTCTGACATTTTTGTCAGGCTGCACTCAATTTTTTATTCATTTATTTTCAATCAGCACTTAATCCTGCTCAGGGTCACTGTAGATCCAGAGCTTATCCCAGAAAAAAGTGTGCATAATAGAAGGGATACACCCTGGATGGAAGGCCAGTCCATCACACACTTATTCAAGTAATCGATCTGCCTACTTATGAGAGGAAACTGGAGAACCCAGAGGAAACCCATACTGACTCAAAGAGAATAGGTGAAGACACTAACCTGAGCTTAGGATCGAGTGAGGGGTTTGTGAAGCTGCACAGTTACCCACTACACAATAATATTCCTAATATGTTAACTGCACGTTCTCAGCTATTCCATAGCGAAAAAAATGTTTTTATCTTTAGAAATCCTAGCAACATTACTAACAAGTCTCTGGATAATTCTTTTCCTTGAAAGCTTTTATAACAAAGCAATGCTGAGGGAACTTCACATAGGTCAAATATTTCCCAAACCCGTGTGTAGCTTCTGGCTGCCATTTCCGGAACAGATTGCGTGGGGATTTTTGACAGGACACTGGCACGGAAGTGCGGGTTTGGCAATTAACCTTGATGTCACTGTAATTACTAAGTCACTTTAGTCAAATGAATTAATTTCCCAAAAGGATATCACAACAAAATTATCTCTTCTCCTTGTACAGCGAGCCAATATGGATGCCTGTAATTATCAAGACGGAAGAAAAAAGGAAGAGCAGCTTCCATATTCCTGTCCTTACTGAGAGGCTTTTCAGTAATCTGGCCCTGAGGGTGTTGAGCACAATGTGGAAATCTGCAGAGGATCAATGCGGAGGATTCTGGGTTTCCTCAGGTGTTCTATAAATCTCCTGTATTGTCACAATCCAGCTGACATTGCTCTTTTAAATGAGAGGTAAGACATTATTCTGCATTTTAGATGTCTTATTTGGAAACAGCATGCTGACTGTATAGTTACTTTGAGCCCTAAAACATTAACACGCTGAAGTCTCAGATCTGCTCTTACTCAGATATTACAGTGCGCTGCAATCCGTAGAACGAGGCTCATTCATGTTAGGGTGAGATATAAGAAATGAAACGTTCCCTGACAGCATGCAGGTTGAGTGCTGCAGTTAGTGCACAGGGAATAGGCACTACAGCTGTGGATTGGGATGCTGACGCTAGTTCCCTTCTCATGTTTTTATTTCTCAGCATCCCACTGAGGAGAGAGCTCTCAAGTCTCTTAATTACATGCTGCTTCAATTAGTATGCAAATTTCTAACTGTTATAATTATTATTTATTTTTTTTTTTACATTTCTCTTGTGGCATCACCATTAAGCAAAGTTATTCTATACTACATGCTAAACACAATAATGGATACATAAGGAGTCAAGGCTTGTGCAATATTAATTAAAATCAAGCCTTTTTCTCAACGTGTAAATCCCAGCCACCTCTAGCAGTCGTTAACAGCATACAGTGTCAAAAGTGAAAGGTGCAACACTAATGAGACACTGCAGGTTCTTCCGGGCGACTTAATACAAATCCGTACTTGCTGCAAAGTACAGACATGTGACCTCGCGCATCCTGGTAATGCTCTCTTTATTTCTGCCGAAATATGGCAGTCATGATCAACAAGCAAGATCACTTCATCAGAACATCAATTTATTCTGACGCACCCTAAATGGAATTAATGCACAGAGAGGGTAAAATATTATTATATTAGCTTTATTAAAAAAACTGACAGTGATGATGAAGAATAGCCTGCAATGCCATGTAGCATCAGTGACACTACCAAGATGCCAGGTCAGTGTGAAATTTGTTAATGCAGTGTAAAAAAGAATGCCATCATGGACACTAGGAATATCCACAGGCGTGTGCAGTGCACGAAATTTTTTAAATAAATAATAAAAGAAAATCATAATAATAATAATAATTAAAAGGAGTAATTACAACATTTAGTGTCTGTGCATGAACACCATTCATTCTTTTAAAAGAAGCACATGTCTCTGAATACATGACTCCGTATCCTTTAATGTCTATCCATTTAAAGCTGGGCTCACCAAATGGTGGCCTGCAGGCTGGATCTGATTTTTTTTTTCTCTCTCAACCCATTATCCAACACATTTTCCCAGTTACACTGAAATTATGTAGAAGACTCTTTAGAAGTCTGGAACTGATCTACCATCATAACTGAAATGAAACTTAATATTACACCATATGATCTTGTATGACAGAATTTGACCTAACTGATGAAGAGTTGATGCTTTTTATCTACTTTAATTAATAATTAGATTTTATCCTTTTTTACAATCTAGTGCTTGTTGAAAGATCAGACACTAGTATTAAAGCCCGGTTAGTTTTCGGGCATTTAAGAAATGCCCTAAATTCTCATGTAGAACGTATAAAATATGTACTGCAAGATTTCATAAGGGTTATTTAAATCTGGTGCAATGGCAGGGGCAATGCCGAGAAATGGCTGCAAGCTGTGAACTGCTTTACAGATGCAATACACACTGTAGCTATGCAGAAGTCACATTTGTTTTGCAAAAAGGCCTAGCTGAGGATGTTGTTTGTGTAGAGTGCTATCACACTAACTGCTAATTAGCTGATTAGCTAGCTGATTATATGCATGCTACTGAATGAAATGTTTTCCTCGGTCTTTCTTCTGATGCAATACATCTTTTCATTGTCCCAAATGACACATTCTTCAGTGTTATCAAATGAAAATTTTATCAGATGCTTGAGCTACAGTGTAGAGAGTTTGTCTGTTCATCCCACTCCACAGATTAACAGTGTCCTTAAACAGAAATAGCAACACAATGAAAGTGATAGAGATAGTTTAATGGCATCATGTGTGGCACACAATCCATATGTGACAGTGGCATTGCCTGCGGAGATACTGCACATCTCTCCATCAGTAATGCAGTGATAATCTCTTGGGATATTCGAGCATTAAGGTTCATCACATTGCTCAGAGTTGAGGAAGAGAGGAGTATGAGATGTGAGCTGGACTAAAAGTGTCAGACTTCATTACTGCTACAGTAGATGATATAATGGAAAGCATTGCATGGAAAATATCTAACAGATTCAGTGATGTGTTTCACATCGCAATGCCTCTAGTGGAACATTTAACCCTCAAATAATACATTAATTGAATGTGGTATGCATTTTCCTGGGAGTTTGACCTTTCCAGTTTGGTGTACACCAAACCAGAGGCTTAGGATGACTTAATTATCTTATCTTAAGATAATGCATATGTAGAGAACAGGATTTCATATGCCACATTGATTATTACAATTAAATTGGGAATTCCACCAACCTCAAGTGAGGTGTAACCATAGCAGATGTCCGCTTGGTAAACATATCCATTAAATCATGGGCGTGTTTTCTTTGGAGAATGCCAGTTATTAACATAAATATCTGTACCCAAAATTAATAAAAGAAATAAAAGAATAACTGTTTTCAAGGCTGGTTCAGTCACTTCTGTGTTTTCATTCATGCTACTATGTTGTATAATTGTAGCATGAATTGTATAACCATGTATGTATAAATTTCTAACACATTATAAAAACAAATCTGCTATATGAAGTGTTTTATAGTCTGTCAACTAATAAAATAGTTTGTGGTACACATACTTAAATTGAGAAATTCTCAGTAATTTGTGAAATACATGATCACTTTCTACATCCTGCTCTGTCTTAATATTTTTGGAATATTTTAGAGAAGTACTATACGATTTGAATAATTATTAGAATATTATTTGAATCATTGCCTGCACAATATATGTAAATTACTGTATATTTTTTGTAAAAAAAAAAAAAAAAAAAAAAATATATATATATATATATAATAATAATTTTATATAATTCATTTTCATGTTGCAAGTGACAGTAAGTCCATATATTCTATCCCCTAAATTTTTGGGGCTACTCTTTAAATGCAGAGGGCTAGATACAAGTAAAAAATAAAAAGTCAGTTTTGAATCTTCACATAAATACGTCATATAAAAGCTTAAAATCTTAAAAATTTAGTCTATGGAACCTTTAGTTCCTTCTCTGAATATGGCCCTGACTCAATAATCCAACAGATTTTGGTCTTATTGGCTAAAAGCAGTATGTCATTATCATGAAATTCATGTACTGTATATCCTCCTGTACTCACAAACACAGGAGAACATCATGGCTAATTTTGCATCACAAACATGCAGAATAATGTTGGTAAGGTTGAGTCAATTAAAGACAAATGCACGTGGATGTTTTGCAGAGGAAAAAAGGACAAGCAGTAACAGACACCAGCTACAGATAGCTGGATCATTAGGATGCTGTGCTGCTTGTTTTTGTAGTTGTTATTTTTTTCTCACCCCTTTTCTCTGAAGTGCATGACCCTCGCTCCATAGCGACACTAATTGCTGGTTAAATTGGCTAGAGATGAGCGAGATGTTCAGTTTGTTTATGCAGTTTGAAGCTGCTCTGCTGTTTCTCTTCCTGTTCAGTCTGATGGGCTGTGAAAGAGCCACGTCTGTTTGGGGTACAAACCATGGTGGTGTTTGTATGAAAGGTTCAGCTCTGTTTGAAGGGTTTTGGTGTTGACATTTTCACTCCTGGTTTTGATGTGTTGACTTTCCATCAATTATGATGGAACATTTGCACTTTCACACAATCAGTGCTTGCATTTGTGTCAGAAGACGGGTACAAACAACTCTCTGTATTTAAATCCCACCCCACAAATGGAGTTGAGTTTAACGCATGCACTGAGGATTTTCAGACCTGAGAACTGTGTGACTTATAGTGCTATGCAGACATGCAGACAGACCTGACTTACGCACCTGGGATCGAGTTACTATTTCCTTAGTTAAGTATGATTCCGACCTTGGACTAAATCGCATTTTACTGTACATGATATTGGCTTATTCTGAATATAACTTTCCTCACATAATTATTGAAGTAATGTTTCAGTAACCTGTGTCAACTGTGTGAGATTCAACACATACATCTATAACTCCTCCCACACTATAAATGTTTACATTTTGTATATGCATACTTAAACAATTGCTGCTACTGCTATTTTTGCACACTTCAGTCTGTCACCTACTGCTGCTTTATGTATATGTTTACAAACATATATGTTATAAGAAACCACTGGTTTACAGTTCCTCTAGTTTGCACATTTTTTTGTTTGCACATTTTTTTGCAGCTGTGTGTCCTGTACTGTTTTGTGTTGTTTTTGTATATTTTTGTCTTGTCTTGCACTGTTTGTACCTGGTTACACATGTTGCACCTTATGTAGCTAGGACAAACTTTCTGTCCTTAGCTCTGTTTTGTTGTATTTGTTTTGCAGCTATATGTTATGTTGTCTTCTGTATCATCAGGGTCCTGGAGAAACATTGTCTCTTTTCACTATGCACTGTGTTAGCTATATGTGGTTGAAATGACAATAAAAGCTTCTTGACTTGACTTTACTTGACTAATTTGCCAGCTCCACCTGTGCGAGTCAGTATGGTCTGTAGTTGTGTGTGTAATTTTGTGGGTCTGTATGTAGCATTCCTTTAGACAGGGCTACAATGGCCATGTTCAGACATGAGTCAACCCTTAAAAAATCCCAGCTGGTTTGTCCGTGTTAGAAAGCTTAAATGCTGGTTTGTATTTTCGTAATGAATCTCCATTCTCAGGGTTTTATGGGTAAGCGTAGTAGAGTCTTAATGTCAAACTAAAGTGCAGTTCTCCAAAATCTTGCAAATAAACAATGCTGTGCATCAAAAAAACCAGCAGAGCGCTGTTTGTTCGAGTTGCATACCCGCTTAAAACATTGTGTTAGTTTCCACTTTACTGCTATTTTATCTCATCATTCTACAGCAAGACTTACATTAGTTTCTTTTTATGCTATGTTCTTTTTATGTGCAAATATGAAGGCTAACCTCTCACACACAATGTCAATGCTAATGTGCAGACATGGACATATAAACCAGGCCTTAGGTTGCTCACTTGTTTGACTGTGTAAAGCTTTTCCTTGTGAGTAGGCTCTTGGTAGCTGTGTGTTTTATGTATTTCAGTTAGGTCCCTTTCAGTTTGGTTGTTTGGATGAGCTTCTCTCTTTTTTATAGTCAAAAACATTTTTGTCCTTACCTTCACAAGTTACATGATGCACTGCTTAATGCTCTGTAAGTACTACTTTGAGTCAGGAAGGAATTAGGACAATGGAGTTCCTTTTTTTCTGTTTTTGTAGCTTTGAGGTAGAATGTTTTTGGGACCATTCATAGTCCTTAAGGAACTGTTTTGTCCCAACCTCTTCATGTTAACAACCTGAACCATATTAGTCATATGTTTTGTGAACAGCTACATCCATACCATTATCAGTTTCTTAGAAGTCTACTCTTTCCCTTTGCTTGTTTGTAGGGGTGGGCTGTCAATTTCCTTTGGCCAGTAATTTTTATCCATTTTGGTAAGGAAGGATGAAAATTGGTGGAGTTTCCATTAGTAATACCAACTTAATGCCAACTCAGTTCCTCATTAAAATGTACAAGAGTAATCAACAAATTATACAGTTTCTACAGACTCTAATTATGGCAGTTAATTAGAGTAGTGATGGGATGTTGCTGACATTAATATTCAAACCAAGACGCTTTTTATTCATTTAGGTAGGATTAAAATATGTGGAGTTTTCACTAGCAGCTTGGTTTATGTAATTATTTATTTAGGGGGTTTGTTTATTGCTTTGGCTTAGGCTTGATCTGAAACCTACGCCCCTTAGTTCCAACGCCCCTCAACCCTCCCCACAACTCAATAACTGTGTTGTAAAAAATCCATGTACATCATGTGAACATCTCCACACTGGAAATAAAGTGTTGCTTTGGGCTACAAGATAAATATATGTTCTAGCCTTTATTAAATAAAGTTTATTGTTTTCTTGAAGCGAAGCAAATGCCCCAACACGTCTGAGTCAGTATGGGAAGTTGATGAGGGGGTGTTGAAAACAGTATTTAAATGCAGAATTGCTCTAGGATAAAAATATCTCTGTTTTCTAAGCCAGTGTTTCTTTTAGTTCAGCTGAGTGCAACAGTGTGGTGTAGAAGGTGTTGTTGGTTCCTCATGGCTTGTTGGTGCCAAAACGGTAGGTGTGCTAGCTACAATAAATTGCCCCTAGGTGTGAATGACTATACTGGAGTGCAATGGCTCCATGCATGTTAGATTTCTGCCCAGTGTTCCCTGAATAGGCTCTGAATCCTAGGCAAGCCTTACCACCAGGTCATGGCATAATAATAAGAAGAGTAAGAATAGAAGAAATATGGTTATTAATATTATTTTTAAATAGTCAAATGAAATGAATAAGCACAAATAATGTGCATTAAGCCACAATGATCATTCAGAGCATTCGGAATGAGCATGCAGTAAAATGTTTGGGCTTTTCAGCTCATCAGCATGCTGCAGATTTGTTGTTGGTGGCAGCTATTTTCTTTAGTTGCTTCTGAGGGTCATCAGCTGTCACTTCTCTTGATATAGGTGGATGGCAATTTACACACATGTGAGTTACAGATCCCATTCATCCTTAAGTCAAATGTTCTTAGAAAAGTTTATTCGAGGACAGGAACAGCCAGAATCAGTTAATCATTTCTTCAGATGCTATTCTTCTTCTTCTTCCTCCTCCTCTTCTTCTTCTTCTTCTTCTTCTTATTATTATTATTTAGTATGGATCGTAAATAATTCCTCATTTAAAATGTACCAGAGTAATTAAGAAATGATACCGTTTCTGCATATTTTAATTATGGCAGTTAATTAGAGTAGTGATGGGAGGTTGAATATATTTATATTGAAAAACATGCTTTTTTTTGTTTTGTTTTCTTATGCTAAAAAGGAAATGCTGACCAAGGAGCCAATGACACAAAGCAGTAAATATTTTTAAGGACTGGTTATTTTATCTGTCTTTATTAGGTAAAAAATATGTGAGCTTTGAATAAGTAGTAGAATAAATAAAATTATTTAGTGCATTTTTACATATAATTAGAATTAAATTATGAATACATCTGTTTACTCGTGTGCCTTTGAACATCAGAGTAGGACCTGCTATATTTCCAAATATTTTATAGTGCCACATAGTCTCTAGTCTGCCCTCTCTATTTTCTCACAGTTTAGTCAATGGCTATTTCAGTAGTCATTGTGAGAGATACCAAATTCCTTAACCAATGTCAGTCACTAATAACTGCACTGTTCTGTACATGAGCTCAAATATGGGAATAATTGGTTAGTGTCATCCTGATTAACAGAAAAGAGAGAAAGTCCATACATCCCAAAAAGAGAGTAAGGCCAGTTGCTCTGTCTTGGACTTAAATTCACAATCTTACAGTGATAGAGTGAATGCTTTATTTTGGACTACTCTGGAAACTCCTAGTCATGATTAACAGACATGCAGCCATGTTCAATAATAGTAAACCATACTGAGAGATTATCCTTATTTGTGACAAAAGGAATCAAACCAAACCAAAGACTTGTGCATTTAAAGTGTTAAGCAGCTGTCTTGGGAATTGAAATGTGCAATTCTTAGATTTAAAGGGCTGTGTTATAATATCTCTAACAATACCACCATAGGAAATCAATGCTACAAGTCTTCATAAACACACAAAAGAAAGGCTAATGAGACAGAATAAAATAGATTTTCAGCTGTACAACTGTTTTAAGTCTTTTGTTGCCCAAAATACAGCTAAAATCAGTTTTAAAATTGAATCACATAATTTTTGTAGTTCAGTAAGAAGCAGGTTTATTGTCATGTGCATAAAACAGCATTTTAAACATCTATATGCAAAGACACTCTTATGCAACAGTTACTCCTACCCAGACATGCAAAAAAGATGTAAACAATGTGTGAAGTCATGAAAGTGGCATAGTGTGAGATATTGCACCTGTTCAGTGCTATAAATTGTTAGCATAATATGGAAGGTAATGCACATACAGTACAAGGACACTCAGAGACAGAGTCTGATACCAGTATAGTACGTGATGATAAGTGATCATGATAAAGTACATTTCAAATCAAATTATATGAGGCGTGGTAAAATAAAAAAAAAATTAAAACAGCACCATCCTGAATACCACAGGAAAATCAAGAGTAAGAAAGCCAACTATACAAATTGTCTGATTAAAATGTCTAACTATATAGATTTTTTAAATTTATTTATTTATTTATTTATTTATTATACATATCCTGTTTTTGCTAATATAATTAAAGTTTTAAACTTTTTTTTTAATCTATTTTCATACATAACAAGGATTTTCCAGGCAGGGAACTGACCCAGCCACTAAGGGGTTAACTCTCAAACCCGGAGAGTCCCAAACCCGGATAAAATGAGAGGGTTGCATCAGCAAGGGTAAAAACCTGTGCCAAAAGCGAAATGTGTGGATTGGATGACCCGCTGTGGCAACCCTGAACAAGGAGCAGCCGAAGGACACCAACAACAACATATAAACAGGATTACAAATAATGGACATGGAAAATATAAGAAAAAAAGGATCAAATATTCCTTTATTATATCCATTTATTATATTCCTTTATAATATCCATTATTATAATAGTACAGCTATGTAGATATAAAGTAGCTATAATATATAGTGTATGAATCTATAAGTCTTTTTAATTGCTGTATAATCTGCCAATAGCATAAATATTTTCCCAGAATGACTACAGACTACAGTATAAAACTGCAAAACACATTTAAAATATCATTCTGATTTGAACATTACTTTTTATGATGGGCCAATACAGTATCTACTCTTCCAAGTCCTTCAGTGAATCTTGTAATCCTAGCTGTTCAGCAAAAATGCCTTCGCTGTAATGATGCAAAAATCTCTGCGCCTGCTTGTAGACTCGAGTTCCAGCCTGACACCTGTTTCATCCTGCAGCAAGTGTGCAGCTGGAGGAGAGAAGAGGACAAGAGGGAAAGCAGTTGACGTGTGATGGATATAATGCATGTTCACTACACAAGGGCAAAGTAACTTCTGCTTTACAGCTTCAGATGTCCTCTGTGCCATGTAAAATTGGACTCAGTGGGAGCTTCAGAACTGTCATGGCAGCAATGTCAACTGCAAATCCCAACAGCAAACTCCATTCTGCAAACTATAGCCATGTTGGTGAGGAGTACCCAGACCAGCAAAGGACCAGCCACAACAGTGGAGGGAATACAACCAGACATGTTTAAGCCGTTACATCACCAGTGTCACCAGACTCCACCCAAATACCAGCTCAGTAATGTAATGAAGTGCATGAAGTGCAGTAATGTAATGAAGTCTGTACAGTATATGAGAGAATGTCCAATGTACAGCTAACATCAGGACATACAGTACAGCTAATATTGGGACATACAGTACAGATATAGAGACACCAGCTGGTGTCTCTATATCTGTACTGTATGTCCCGATACTCCAGAACCATCTGGCAAAAGGTAGAACAATTCTGTCTGACTGCACTGGTGAGTAACTTGAGTAACTGCACAGTTCTTGACTGTAAGAATATCACAATTTCCCCAGCGCATCAGTGGAGGTGAGCTTCCCTCCCTCCAGTTTCTCAAACAACAACTTGTTCTACCTTTTGCCAGATGGTTCTGGGGTATCGGGACATACAGTACAGATATAGAGACACCAGCACTATCTGGCAAAAGGTAGAACATGTTGTTGTTTGAGAAACTGGAGGGAGGGAAGCTCACCTCCACTGATGCGCTGGGGAATTTGATATTCATACAGTCAAGAACTGTGCAGTTACTCAAGTTACTCAACAATGCAGTCTCAGGTTCAGACAGAATCTCCCAATGCTCTGAAGTTGTAGCAAAGGCATAGCTATTGGACACACAAAACAAGCAATTCCATAGATCCCTGACTACTGAGAAGCCCTGACACCTGACAATAAGTCCATTAACATGTCACATTTCAGACCGAGGCAGAACAGCCCCAAAACCTCCAATGGATAATGCACAATGCTTATACACCTGGAAGCCCCCTATAGAAGGCACCAACTTCCTAGCATGTGCAACTTGCACACGCTTATTATGAATGGGCTCACTGTAGGCTTCTACGTTCTTCATATTACTGCTCCTGCTTTTTGGTTCCTTCACTACATTCCCAGTGGGATTTATTTATTAAACTTTTAGTAAACTTAGTAAACTATTTATTTAGTAAACTATTTATTAAACTTTTAGTAAATGATTGTGTAAACCAAACAAAAAATTTCTGCTGGATTTGCAAATATTTCGTAAAGACTGACTTTCTTCACACTTCTTTAGGTTGCTCTGAATAAGGGTGTCTGCTACATGATAAAATGTAATATACATTTTTAAATACATGTAATAAAACGTAATAATAATAATAATAATAATAATAATAATAATAATAATAATAACCTCCGCAGTTTAATTTGTATAAAAAGGTGCAGTGATCAGTAAGTTGATCAAGCTGAGGTTCACATTAATAAGTAACACACACTCAATGGCTTTACAATCCATAGAATTTTACAGTCAAAGCTGAGTGTCAATGATGTTTGTCAAATAAAAGTGTATTTATTTGCAAAGTTCCTTCTAGCAAACTGAAGAAGGGCTAGTCTTGATAATTTTGTCTTTTAATATATCTCACCTCCAGCACTTTCCTCTCCAGGCCAAAGACATGTGTTGTAGGCTGACTGGCATCTGTGAATTGTCTGTAGTGTGTGAATGGTGTGTGAGATTGTACTATGTGATAGACTGGCATACTGTCCAGGGTGAACCCTGCCTTGTGCCCCAAGTCTGCTGGGATAAGGTCTGTGCAACCAAGTGTAGAGAATGAATAGATAGGTGGATGTCTTGTTGTTGTGCCTTGTATAATCACTAACTATGTAATTATTAAAACCATATTCATTACTTTAATTGCTACATCAATTGGAATTGAGTAACATCAATTCCAAAACCTTTAAAGCATCTTTCAGCAACAGAAAATAAAGTAATTTCTATAATTCTACTCCTATTGATAATTGTATTTTAAGTGATTATAAGTGATTTTTGTTATAAGACATGCTCTCTAAAATGTCATTTTGACAGTATATTTTCTATTACTTCTTATATACTCCTGCATTTTTATCATAGCAACACAATCACCTGTCCATGAGGAAGAGGAAACACTAACACTCTGCATTAACGTTAACACTACCATCTTCCTCAGGTGATGACATGGATACATCACACACTGCCTTTAGAAACACCATCACCACATTAAAATGTAGACACCACTCATAGCTGAATAACAAGGCAATGTGTGTCTCATCCAGCAGTCACAGTCTTAACCTTCTGTTCAAAAGTCCAAAGCTTCTGTGATGACCATCTCCCTCCATTTCCCTCAGCAGAGATTGTTCAGTGTTTTCAGTGCTGGACAGTACCAAAGCCATTCATTGTCAAATCTTCATCTGTGACAAGATGAGAGGCTATGATTGATAGCATGAAAGCAGTCCATTATCAACTGCCATAGATTGTGCCAGTACTGTCTGCCCTCCAAATGTGGAGAAGAAGGACTGAGAGATAATGTCTACAGAAACACACATACAGGAAGAGCTAATGACCTGGTGCATTGTGCTATATATTGTATGTATTGTAATTTGTTACAAGGTCTTGTATCAGATCAACCTTGTCAGCAAGATTCTCAAGCCTCAATGTAACTCAGTTTAATTTTATTGTATAGCAGTTTTAACAATGGACATTGTCTCAGAGCAGCTTTAGAGAAATATATAAATTCAGGAAAAAAATTTTCAACTGATCTCTAATGAGTAAGCCAGAGGCAAAGGAGGAAAAGGTCTCTGAAATTATATTAGGAAGAAATTTTGAGAGGACCCAGACTCAAAGAGGAAGAAATCCTCATGTAGGTGACACAGTGTGGTGTGACTATAAATAAACTCTCTTATATAACTGTGGACTATATGGGCAACATGTTTAATTGTGTAACCAGGAATTCATTCTTTTTTTTTAATATGACGTGATGAAGATTTCAATTGTTCACTGATGGAGACAACTGCAGTTATAATGCAAGTCCTAGCCTTGGTAATTCTGAGTCATTGGTAGCAAAACTGTTCATATCAATTGCAGTCCAAAGCCATCTTCATAGTTTCTAAGTGGTACTATCCATAACGATTCCATGTATCTTTAGGTTGTAATTGTGACAGCAACAAGAGATGAGAACTCCAAACAGAGGTAGGGCTAGGGGTAATATTTCACTTGAAACACTTTACATTCATCTCAAATTTTCTGTAATGGTTGTGGCCAAAAATGCTTGATTGGTTATGATGATGGCACATGACATGTCTTGGACCAACTCTGCAGAAAATCTGAGGCAGTTTTGAAAAATTGCAAGTTCATCCAAATACCAGAGTTTGTTTAATTTTGTGTTAATTTCTTTCATTTTAATTTCACTTTAGATAATGTGATCTCACTGAGAGCAAGTAGTCAAACTGATACCAAATAGATTGCACAAAATTTCCTTAAAAAAGAAGATAGAAGACATCCAGGCAGTACCTGTATGAGAATAACACGACATCAGAGAAGTCCTTTAGCAGCATTTATTGTGAGGGAGGTGTTTTTTGTTTTTTTTTTGTTTTTTTTTAATGTTTGCTGTAGTCCAAGAGCAGTTTATTTGTCTTGTCAATATTTAAGGAGAGGTCATTTTCTTTAAATTTTTCAATGTGTTACCTATATGCTATAGCAGTGCTTAGATATATTTATCACAAAGGGCAATCACTACAAAGATCAAAGTAACATCTTCAGTTTAATACAGAGCTTTCCTGCTGTGAAACGTCAAAAGATCTAGCTAGTCTAGCTTATTCAACTAGCTAATGGCTTACCTGTGCTCGTTTCCACAATATGGGTGTTGAGCTGCAAAATGTTATATTCACAGATTTTGCTTGCGTGAATTGCAGATCATTATCATGCTGTTTTCTTTGAAGCATTAAAAACTGAAGATACCTGGTAAATTAAGCCAGCAATGCTCATCTGTTTCCACTGTCACTAAGTATTTGGTGCCTGAAGAGTAGACTTGGCACATTGTTTTATTTTTTTTTTGGCTCAAAATTATATTTTGATGTAAAAAAACAAAAACAAAAAAATATTGAATTATAAGAAGTATATTAAAGAACTCTAAATAGATTGCATATAGTTTATTCATTTCCACTCTTGCAAGGTTTAATACATTGTGCAATATTTACATCTCTCTCTCTCTCTCTCTCTCTCTCTCTCTCTCTCTCTCTCTGTATATATATATATATATATATATATATATATATATATATATATATATATATTTATATATATATATATAAAACCTTTAACCATACTTCCCCATATCAGTCAAATCTTCTTGTTTATAATTTTATGGTCCCCAAGTCTCATGTTTTATCTAACTTCTGTTTTTGACCTTGCCTGTCTGTTGGGCTAAGCTTTGGATTTGCATATGTTCTAGCACTAATGATAGCAAATGCCTAAATAAAAAGACTTTGCAATTATGTCCAATCACCTCCAGCTCTCATGTGTCTTAAAGCCCATTAAAGTCCTTCCAGAAGAACAGTCTGAGCCCATTTGTTAGTCACATTTCCATTGTGTGATTGTTTTTCACTATGAAATATGGCAATGTGCCCAGGGCAGCATGTTCTCTTTGTAAAATATTCAAATTTGACTCCTGGATAAAATTAGGAGAAGGGTTTTATATATTTTCAGTTTTGGAATTATCAGTTTTTTTGCCGTCTGTTTAACGTTTCTGTTTACTGGAAACATGATTAGTGGATTAGGCCCAGCGCAATGAGTCTGTGCTGAGTCAAATGTTGCAAACTCCTTAGCATCCTCCTTATGCTAAAGGAAATAGCTTGGCACTGCTGTATAATCAGAAATTAATTTCACAAAGTGACTCACAGAAAGCCGCGAACCAATCTGCATATTTCACTAATGTACATTTCATTGATTCATCAATTCATTAATGATCAATTCTCTCTTGCTCTTGCCATATATATATATATATATATATATACAGCTCTGGAAAAAAGAGGAAGAGGAAGGAAGATGGATGGTCACAAACCATCAAGCAAAGCTGAGCTTTTTGCAAAAAGAGTGGTATAAAGTTCCCCAACAGCAATGTGAAAAACTGGTGGAAAGCATGGAGCCAAAACACATGCAAATCAGGGTTATTCCACCAAATACTGATTTCTTAATGCTATAAATAACAATAGTTATATTTTGAATTTAGGAGAAATATTGTCAGCAGTTCACAAAAAATGAAACAAAACTGTTCATCTCACCAGTACATGCAACTGTAAAAAAACAAACATAAGAAATCATGCAAATACAGGTCAAGAGTTTTATTTAATATTCACATCAAATATCAGAACAGTGGAAAAATCAGTGGCTTTGGCCATGGCAGGATTGCTGTTGCTAGATGGTCTGGTTTGAGTATTTCAAAATAACTCCTGAGACACAGCTGACTCTAGAGTGGGTCAGAGACTCTTGCTGTTACTAGAGACTCTAGAGTAGCTTTGACCATGACATGGTTGCTGTTACTACAGACTCTAGAGTGACACAGCTGACTCTACAGTGGGTCAGAGACTCTTGCTGTTACTAGAGACTCTAGAGTAGCTTTGACCATGACATGGTTGCTGTTACTACAGACTCTAGAGTGACACAGCTGACTCTAGAGTGGGTCAGAGACTCTTGCTGTTACTAGAGACTCTAGAGTAGCTTTGACCATGACATGGTTGCTGTTACTACAGACTCTAGAGTGACACAGCTGACTCTACAGTGGGTCAGAGACTCTTGCTGTTACTAGAGACTCTAGAGTAGCTTTGACCATGACATGGTTGCTGTTACTACAGACTCTAGAGTGACACAGCTGACTCTACAGTGGGTCAGAGACTCTTGCTGTTACTAGAGACTCTAGAGTAGCTTTGACCATGACATGGTTGCTGTTACTACAGACTCTAGAGTGACACAGCTGACTCTAGAGTGGGTCAGAGACTCTTGCTGTTACTAGAGACTCTAGAGTAGCTTTGACCATGACATGGTTGCTGTTACTACAGACTCTAGAGTGACACAGATGACTCTACAGTGGGTCAGAGATGCTTGCTGTTACTAGAGACTCTAGAGTAGCTTTGACCATGACATCGTTGCTGTTACTACAGACTCTAGAGTGACACAGCTGACTCTACAGTGGGTCAGAGACGCTTGCTGTTACTAGAGACTCTAAAGTAGCTTTGACCATGACAGGATTGCCGTTACTAGATGGTCTGGGTTGAGTATTTCAAAGTATCTCCCACGCCACAGCTGACTTACAGTGTAGAGAAAAATATCCAGTGAGGGGTAGTTCTGTGGGCTGAAATGCCTTGTTGTTGAGACAGATCAGGTGAGATTGGCCAAACAGGTTCAATCTGACAGGTGGTCTAAACTCAACTAACCACACACATCTCCAACATCTCTGTGATGCACAGAAAACCCAGACAGTTGAAGTTTGGAAAAACATTGCCAAGTCCAATGTTTAGCTGTCCAGTTTCTGTGACTTAAGGTCAAGTGCTTGTCTTTACAAAGAATGTAGTTCTACACCTGCCATTGTCTTTGTCATTAACAGGATAAAGTTTATTATTCCATCAGTTATCATATTATTAATGAAAATTCAGTGCAGTGACAAACAGTGTAAGGACCACCAACACACCAACACTGTGTTTATCTCTTCAGGTATGAAGCGAGTGAAATTACCAGGGTGAACACATTTGTCTGAGACAAATTGTTAATTAAGTGTAAACTCATTAGAGGGAATGGTTGTGCATGTGTGTGTGTGTGTGTGTGTGGAATAGTGAAGGTGTGTGGGGGGAAAAGGAAGGGTCATTTTCAGAAACACACCAGTTTGGAAGCTACTAATTATCTGTGCAGTGCCTTGTCCATTCCTGAGATTTCTGTCATGATTAAGGTGCTAGGCTAATCAAGCAAATAACTGTGATTATAGCCTTCAGGTCTCAGATTTCAGGGACATGCATGAAATATTAAGCACTGACTTTTTTTGTTTGTTTTCTTTTTTTTTTTTTTTAGAAAAGTTGTTGATTTATCTCATTTTTTTTTAGTTTGAAAGAATCCAAACCCTTTTTGTTTGTCATTATCCAAGAGCCATTTGGTCCAATTTGTTGCCATTTGTAGTGTTGAGATTTATTTGTTTGTTGATCAGGTAAATTATTTCCTATGCATAAGGATTACATGTAGAGCATTGTAAACTTAGTGATCTACTGATTATCTAACATTATGTATTCAAACAAGCACTAGTCAAACATCTATCCATCAGCTTTTATGGGATCTATTAATTATTGATGCACAGATATAAAAGATACACACAATAAATTACACACACAGTATAAATTTTCAAATTTACATAAAAAGTGCAAGAACATATGTCTTTAATTACGTACTGATTTTAGTTACTGATGGTAAATTAGTGTCCTTTTCACAAATGAACCAACAAACGCAGGAAAACATTAGTTGCATTTAAACCAACATCCTTTTCCCCTAATCTCTTAAACGTTAGTCAGCATGCTAATAAGGCAAATAATGCAAACTAGCTGAATGCTAATAGTGAGCTGTGACAGTAGAAACTGCCTTGATCAATATAAACTGTACATAACAACATGGAAGATTGGTATAGAATGTATAACATCATTGATGAACTATTTCATGCATCACCTCATGATGTTATAAATATATTATAGAGAAATGTAGTGTTTGAAAATGTACTGAGGAGCAAAATTAAGTTAGGTCAAAAGTTTTAGGTTAAAAAAAACAACTAAGACAGACAACTAAAACAAGTAAAGCTAAGTACTATTAATAAATGTCTCTGTTCGACACCAACTTTTTAATCGACCTCAAACACTCATCAAAGTTTAACTTAAATTTCTGCATTCAAATATTCTTCATTGCAAGTTCAACCTTTACTTAAAAAACACATGGGTTAGAAACTCCACATATGATTGAAGCAGTTGGATTTTCTCTTCATTAACACAGATTTGTGACCTAAAGAAAAGGTGAATGGTTTCTTAAACAGAGTGCAGGCTGTACGACTGAAAGTTGAACTTGATGCTGAGCTGTAAACTCTATTATATCACTGTATTTATTTGCACAGTGGCTTTATTTATTTGCACAGGTTACCACTGCAGTTAGTTATTTGCCCACTGGACCCTTTAGCCTTCCTTCAAGATTTCTGCATTTGTTGAATGTGGAACGCCAGAATGAAAAGAACGACGGAACACATTTATAGGATGATATCGCTGTCTTTAGTGTGATTTTAAACTAGAGATGAGTGAAAATCGTTCTTCTAAGAGTTGCTGTTATGTCACTTCCATATGGCCACTGCCGCCCACCACTCCATCACACCTCACACTCGGTCTGCTCGAGGCCAATTCACACTGAAACCGTTTCTTACAGGAGGGTCTCGTGTGTGTCTCGCAGAGCAGATACGTTTCTATTTTAATCAACATTTCAGTCCACAAGCTGGTCTGCTGAGCATGTTAGAAGGCATCTCTTACTGTATGTTGAACACCGAGAAGGATAATTAAAATCATAATCTACAACAGTGTCATAATTGTGCTGCTTGTAGCTGCAAAGTAAAGAGTTCGTACCATATTGCTTGTATATTTGCTTGTATAACACTGGAAAACAGAGTAAACACAAATATGCTGTTTGCTGTTGTAACATTCTCATGTAAGATGTTTAAATGAACGTAACTGAAATTACAGCTAGCCAAATTTGAACTTTCCCTAACTTTTGATTTTATTGACAATATTGTATTGAGCATAACTTCCTGATAAAAGCAGAGCATGCAGTGGCATGTAATGATTGCATTAGGAAGACATCTAGTGTCCTGTGTGACTTCTAGCTAAAACATCTGTGTCAGAATCAGTTAGGATGACAATCAATACTAATAGATATATTGATTCTCTACTTTGTATATAGGCTCAACATGTTTAACTGTGTCGAGTCACAGGTCAAAAGCATGTTCTGCAAGCCACATTGCAGAATAAGTACTCTGAAATATATGTTGATTTCTGTGTATCCTGTTTTCATCAATGAGATTCCAACTTTTTTTGTTGCAGGTCTATTGGTAGCAGGAGTGCATACCTGATTTTACCTGAAATTCAACCACCATCATTTCCTCCTATTAGTTACTACTATTAATTCACAATCTATGAAGACCATTAGACAAAACCAAGAGATTGATTTAGAGTTTGTTTCTGCCTTTGTGCTAGGTATCTAACTAATGAAGAGTATATTCAAGTTGTCACGGCACTGATTGTGAAATACCCTTTCCTGGGATATAAGGAAGGATAAGAATGCTATGTAAGTTGCATTGTTTTTAAACTATTGATTTATCTCTAGCTACTTTAATTGCACAAGATATTGTTACTTAATCTTTACTTGGTGGAAAATACCAAATAATCAAATGTGTGTTTTTTACTAGCACACCTGGAACATGTCCCTAAAGCAGCTGGAGTAAGTATAGTGGAAAGAAAACCTGAATGTTACAGGGAAATTGTGAAATTGATGACATCAATTGCTGTCACTAAAAAAAAAAAAATGGTAACACCTTACAATAAGGTTACATTGGGTAATGTTAGTTTTAACTAACATAAACAAACAATAAACAATACATTACAGTATTTATTCATCTTTGTTAATGTTACTTGCAGTGCAAACATTATTAACATCTTTAACATGTAAATTCTGGCAAATGACCATGGCATAAGCGGGATAATCCACGGCTAGCTGTGCATTAAACAATTTAAATGCGCTGCACATCGGGTGGTTCTTTCTCCATGTTGTGCATGCAAATCGTTTAATACACAGCTAGCTGTGTGTATAACATACAGCCCTCATACAGCTGTATGTATAACATACAGCCCTCTGTATGTATTTGCTTTCAACATTGCATATCCACCACACCTGAAAAACACACTGACTTTCCTTCAGAGGCGCATTGTTGACATCGTGAAAGAGGGAGACAAATGGATGGACTCTGGATGATTAACCTTTTATATTAGATCCTCATGCCTCAACTGTACCATTGCCCAAAGTGCAATTTTGATTTTATACATGTATATAAGAATTATATATGAAATTTGATTTTATAAAGAATATCCAGTATATTAGCTAAAATGAGTTGCTAATGTTCTGTATTTTATACTCCTAGAAGTGGTATTTGTTTTTATAAACACTTGTTAAACACTGCCTATGCGTTTTGCATTGTAAACTGACTAATTACTGTTATTGGGCATGATGCTCCTAGTTCAGAAGGAATTGAAACATTCTACATGTTAATTGAATTTCGTTGTTGAGTGCAGAATATCCAGTGTATGAGTTTTGAGAATTGAGAATGCGCTGTCATTTTATACTCAGAATTTCATGTTTATGATTAAATTGTGAAACATGCACTGACTCTGTGGTTTGTATTTAAAACTGGTTAATGAAATGCTAACAAAAACTAATGCTTCTAAAGGAATTAAATAGCACTATGCAAGTGCACTTTTTATTATGCTTTTTAGAAATCAGTTCAGCAGCGAAATCAGTGAAATGCTATGGAAATATATTAGGATGTATTTTTAAATTAACCAGGAAATAAAGGTACAATTTTTATCACTAGAGGTGCATAAATGTTCTTTCAGAGGTACAAACAAGAAGGTATGAAAATGTACCAGTGTTCAGAGGTACATTGGTGTACCCTGCTAGGGTACAGCTGGAGCGACAAAGCATTTGTACTCTTTAAGGTACAGTCCTGTACTTTGATTTTTCTGTGTGTACAGAGGAAAGTTTCTTGATTTGCGTTTCAAATAAAGCCTCAACCAGAAGGTAATTTTATTTCCTTTCAAAAATTTAACTAATTTAACAAATTATTAATTTAAGAACTCATATAAACCAGTAATTAAAAAAATCTATAGAATTTAAGTTCAATTCTCTTAAATACTTTAGATTCTTTAAAGTAATCCACCATCACTAGCCCTGCATCTTCCCATAGAGACATTGGCCCTTTTGGTTTGTGAGCAATAGATCATATCTGATTGGAACACAGAGTCAAGGGGCAGGTTTTTATCTTAGCTCAGCTTACTTGCTCTCTAAGGGAAAACATTGTGAGGAATTCCTTCAAAAATGAGGGGTGCCACTCCAGCAGTGATGCGGTGTGAAATCACACGGCAATGCTATCTCACCAACAACATGGCCATACAAAGAAAGTATGAAATGTTTATGAGCAATCAGTTAGGGAGAGATGGAGCAGCTGGGGTTATAGGAATTAGTGAAAAGTAGAAAGGTTTGGCTGGTCATTGTAATTTATTTATGGTTAAAATAAATTACATTTTCAAATTACACTGTAAAATATCATAAATGTTAAAATGCTGTACTTATATGAAATATAATTGGATTTCCTGGATTGAGTATTATTTTAGAAAAATTGATTCACATTATATCATATTATCATATTTATTGTGGTCAGAATCCAGAGACTTCATAGTGCAACATATTGGCAACATACCAGCTGCTTATTAGATGTTCATTTGTATAACAACCTTGGACAGATCTGCTTAAGAAACATCTGGTACCTTGGAGGCATGAAACCTGTACGCATAATTGCAATAATGACTTTTGAACAAGTTGTGCTTGTTCAAAAATGCTTGCAATGCCTTGTGTAAGTATTTACAAATACATCATCCATACATACATCTTAAATAAGATGTTTTCGAGCTGGCATATAAACCAGTTAGTAGCAGCCAATGAGTCTATAAGACAGCCATGCCCTGCAAACAAAGAATAGACTATTAATCTAAGAAACAAGTTTATTATTTAATTTCTTCTCTTACTAGCTAATTAAAAAATGACTATAAAAATGCATAATCTTTGTTATGCCTACGGCAACTTAAGAAAAACTCAAAAAACAAACACTCACAAATATTTATACTATTTTGGCTTTGGAAGTTGATGAATGAATCATTCTGAACAATAATTAATCAAACTGAACAGTATATAAACAAAATTGGAACCAAGCAGAACATATAATACTGTTTTTCCCAGCTGATTCGCTTAAACATTATATATATTTATATGTGACTGGCACCTAATATGGAGAACTTGATATGGATCATGCTTGCTGCATTACAGGCAGCAGGACAAATTCAATAAATATCCCCATTCTTCAATGTAGAACAAATTGTATAAGCATACACATTTTGTATTAGTGGCTGAGAAACAGAATATCACTACAATCTAAGATATGAGGCAACAGTGACACCATGGTGGAGATAGGGTTCTGATCTCTGCTAAGGAGCATAAAAGCTGTTGTGAATGTGATGAATGTGTGTTTTGCAATCTCTCCCATACAATATTTTGCAGAAGAGCTTGAGCAATGTGGCCAAGAAGAATGGGACTATCAGGATTCAGATGTGCTTAGCAGATAGAGACATATTCCGGAGGACCTGCAGCTGTAATTGCAGCCCCAATTGGTTCTACCAAGTATTAAAATGATATTCAAATGATATATTGGCATATTGCATATTGAAATTAAACAGAGAAAATCCCAATTAAGTCCATTTCAGTTGGAGGTTGTAACACACTGTAATATGGAAAATATTTTTACAATATGATTTATTCTCCTACAGCAATATATTCTTCAAGACACATGTAGACGTCTTTAAAATATGGTTATATTTTAGATTAAATATCTGTTATCACATAAAAGGACAGAAGTATCTATATATACAGATACACTCCATTGTAAACCTCAGCTATGGCTTGTGTAAGTCCGCATGTACACATCTTGACAGTTGGATCAGGATATTATCTCTCAGGTGTAACAGGGTGAGGGTAATTGTATTTGTATGAGCTGCTGGTTTTCCAATAAGGTTTACTTTTTGATCATGACACAAAATGTCAGTCAGAACAGGCATGCCAACACAAGTGCGGGTTTGGTTTTTATTGAAATAGTCCACAGTAAACAATAAAGGGGAGTAAGGAAAAAGTTACTTTTTATTTGAACATGACAAATAGACAGAATGATAGAAAATCATAAAACAGGCATGAACTGAGACAAGCAAAACTGGTCATTTAAAACTATGAGGGAAAATACTGGAATATAAAAAGCTTAGCAAAATTAAAAGCTGGAATGAGGCTTGTAATGAGTGTGTGAATTAGGCTTGTTAGGGTGTCAGAGTTTAGTCATTCTGTATGATCTGAAGGTTATTCCAGATTTGACTCCACTCCCCAAAGATTTCTCCCCCGCCTCTCGTTCCCTCTCTCTATTGAATCATACTCCAACTTCTTCTGCACTGAACATCCTTTGCCCATGTAATCCAGTACTGTTCTAAACACCTTACATCACTACCTATGCTGAAGCTGCTAGCATGTTGGTACTGTCTCATACACAACAGCTATCGAACATGGCACTGCTGAGGAGAACTAAATGAAAACAACTACCTGTTTTTTTTTTTGGCTGTGAAGTGCTGCACTCCTGCTGAAATTGACTGTTGTTTGTTTTGTGCAGAAACTCTCTCTTTCAGCTTCTAATGATGATGAAATAAATACTGACTACTGAATGAACTAAATATTGTGAAAAAAGTCATTCCCAAAAGTATGTTCCTAAGAACAACTAGAGAATTTCATACAAGGATATGCAAAGAGACTTTTGTAAAAATTTCATAATACATTTTTTATCCTTTCATTTTCCTCACAGGCTTGTATGCTTGTATGCTGTTATACCGTGATATTATTAGGCAAGTTTATCATATCATTTCATTTGTTATATCACTTCTTGTAGCACCCCTTCATGTGAAATCCCAAGTTATTTAAATGACTGGGTGTGTCTGTGTTCCAATGTGTTTAATTAGAAAGCCAGAGATTGGTCCTGTTTAAGTCGTGTGTTGTGGAAACTGAGCATGGTCATTAGAGTCTGTTGGAGTAATAAGCTCAGAAGTAACACTTATCTAATTAAATTTGTATGAAAAACTGTTTTTGTGAAAGCAATAACTAATGAGTGTACTATGGACTGTTCTAGTTACTCGCAAAATTAGGTGTGTATTAATTGTGTATTTGTGTACAACACAAATATGGTAAAGGAACATATGCTTTAAATGTACTTGTATTTACATAAGATACACTTCTGTACAAAAGCAATAACAGCGCAACATCCTCAGCAGTTATAGTTACATGTTTAGTTTATGTGTAATGATAATTATTAAAGAGATATTATAGAGGCCCAAACGTTTAACAAATGTGTTTACTTTTAACACATATATTTAAGCTGCTTCTATCCAAAGTGACTTAAACCTGGAGATAGGAAATAATTGAGTATTTGTGAGTTAAGAGGCTAGCTCAAGGACCCAGCAGTTGCTACACAGTGCAACCAAGACTTGAACTCTCAAAATTTCATTTACAAAGCCCCCACTGCCATCTTTTAAACAAAAATGCATACAAACACACGTGTGGCATCCTTTATGTTTCCGACTCCCATTGAGCACCAGAGCTGCGGGTGTTTATACACTATGATGAAGAGTAATTGTGCTGGCAAACACACCCAGTGGGTAATGTTGTGTTGATTGCTGGGAGATAACCAGTGGATTGTGAAGGGCATGAAGTGTCCAGGCACCAGCTGCTTGCTTTTCTTTAATGCTGAAGAGTTGGAATAATGAGGGCAGGCACAAGGAAAGAGTAATTTACTACACTAGAAAAATAAAATAAGCATTTCTTTAAGAACACTTGAATGGGTAGAAATTGACAGTGTTTGTGGCAATTCTTCTGTTCAGGTAAACTGCATAGCCAATTCTTTGTGTGTGTGTGTGTGTGTGTGTGTACTTGTTTTGTTTTGTGTACCCTAGATCTCCCAATCACATGACAGCTACAAACTGGTAATGAAGAATGTGCTTCCTCTGCCAAAAGTGATGGAGAACATGTTTCTTCTGCCAAAAGTGACTGTATGCTAAATGCCACATTAAACTGTAACTGAACACACACTCAGAGAAAAGCTCTAATGTCCCTCTTTAACATACATTGGCTCCAACATTTGATTGTGTTCTCTTGGATATTGTTGGGATTGGAACATTTTTTTCCATGACAGCAAGACCATTTTCTGTTGCAACACCCAAAAGAGCATCATACTTCTAAAGATACTTCTAAAAATGTCTGCTGAACATATTAAGTGCTGTTAAAATGATATATCACACACCAACACACATGTTCACAAGTTTCTTTTTGGTAATAATTGAATCAGAATACTTTCGCATCTAAGGAAGTTTTTTTTTTTTTTTTTGTCATTTCTATCATTGTTAGTATTAAGGTTTTGATATCAGTATTTTTTTTATATTATGTTGATTTATATAATGCCTTTTTAAATAATTATTGAATGAACAAAATACACTAGCCTTGACCAAAGTTTATTAAATGTTAGTATATATAAATGAACAAAAATATTATTAAAACACATTCCTAAATGTTGGTAACATACTCTGGCCTCCATATATAAAAATGGAGCTTGCTATAGCCTCAATTCATTTGATTCATCAAATTGTTGAGTCATATAGATTATCGTAAGCTCAATTTTACCTAAAAATGAGATAAACGTATTACTTAGCTTATTTCTTTAATTATTTAAAAAAAAATTATATTCTCCAGTGTTCTCCAAAAGGTTTCTAGAATAGAAGAAAAACACATTCACCAATACAGGAGAGCAGATAGTAATCTATTGGCAGCTCTGGAAGAACTTTAACTGTACTATTAACAGTAGTATTTGTAGTCATAAGCTGATAGCTCTTCATGGTGTACATGTGCTCCCACATGTGTATGATGTGCAAAGAAAGCCAGAGGTGGCTGTATGATGGTAGAATCTATTGCAAATAAAGTACGATACATCACTTTGAGACTATGTTGGAAGATATTATGCATGAACATGACCAGAAGTAGCTACTGAGGTGATTCTCACAGACTCTGACAGTTCGAAGGGTAAAATAGAATGTTTGATGATCTTTATGCCAATTCAGCACCCTGTTGCAGCGAAGAAAAGAAAGCGAAACTGATGAGCCGACAGGAAAGTGAGCAGTACATTAAATATGGATTCACTTTTCCTGTTTTCTGTGCAAAGAAACTGTCCATCCATGCCATGGTTCCCAGTAAACTTATACATCACCTCATGACAAAACGTTCCTTGTTCAAAAGAACTCAACCTATGTTATACACTTGAAACAAGCAGGCAAATCCGGGAAGAAAAAGTGCCAAGGTGTCTGAACAAGCTCACTGAACTAGCTATTGACCTGCTGTACACTGTGTTGAGATGCTGAATTAGAAATGACATGAGTCTCTCTTTTATTCAGTACAGTTGTTAGATATATCAATGATCTATCTTTACAAACTGAGTGTTATTCTGAGAAGAAAGCAAACTAGTGGCAGAGTTGTACTGCAGCTTAATAAAAATGTTTATGAAAAAGCATAGTAAATAGCATGCTTAGACTGAAAAAAATATGTGATATGATTAATGATTCTGGTGCTAATTTGTTGTATGATGCTGTACTTTTGTTATTTCTGTGACATTACTTGCTGTTACAATAGCATTTAACACAAGAAAACATTTCAACGATCAAATATAAGTAAACGTTATCAACTATAATGTATATAGGAAACAGCAAAAGTTTTTCACATTGGTTTTCTTCTTTTCTCTTGTTCAGGGTCATATTAATGAGAAATCTAGCAACAGAACAGCCTGGCTAGTTAGTGATCTATGTGATTAAGCACCATGCTACTGCTTTGCTCTGTTTAGGTAGATATAAATCAATGGTTAAATCTACTGCACCCCAATCAACAGGTTATCAAATGGCATTGTGGGTAATGTAGAAAACGGTTAAACAAAGTGACACGTCAAAGAAAGAATTAGAATGTAAACTTCTTGTAGTTTAAACTAAAACTTTCTGATACGCTGGAAAACGTTTTGTGCATTGTTAACTTTGTGAAGGAAAGACTGTTAGAGATGCCACGCTGAGTGAGGAGTGGGGATGCTGCATACAGGGATCTCAGATGGAAATCTTGTTGTGTCTTTATAAACTGAGGGAAGAAAGGAACAGTTTTCTAAATGTAGAGATATGGCAATGCAGAGCTGCTCACAGATGAGGAACATTTTCTTACTAGCACAGGCAAGCTGCAGATCCTAGTAATTGCTTTATAATGAGACAAAAAATAATAAAAAGGATAAACTAAATAAGTAAAAGACTGAATTTAGACTTAATTGATATTTGACAAGTTTCTTTTTATTTCATGTTTGCAGAGTAGTTCTGTGATTTGTCCAATTATCTATCATTGTTAAGCAATAAAATGTCATTGTTCCTGAGTTTTATGAGTAAATTAAGTCAAATAAATCATTAAGTCAAATTATGAGTCAAATAAACCATTGGAAGAGAATAACGTCTTGCATTTTAAAAGGATTGCTCATCTGCTTATATTGTTCACCCACATATCATTTATTTTAAAGGCTAGAAATTTTTTTAAAAAATGGCAAAACACAGATGTTGATCTATTTTGAGAAGGCACTGTAATTGCTTAATGGTTTATAAGAGAATGCTTCTTGATCTCATTTCGAGGCTTAATTAACCTTGAAGTTAGAGATTTCCCTCGGCTGGAAAGGGACAAGGCTACCTGAAATATAGGTTACCTTTTGACAATGCACACTTCCACTTTTCTCTCTCACACATGTCAAATGGACTGTCTGCCCTTTTTTTTTAATGCCCTTCTCCTTTTGGTCCATCCATTCAAAGCTTACCTCTCCTCCTCCTCTCTACCTCTCTGTTTTGGCCTCTTGCTTGGCTGCCATGGGAGTCATGGATGATTGATGACCCAGCCATCTAGCTTAAGTTAGCCAGCTGAACGATTGAGACAGTTTTGATAGAAGAGTCCAGCTGAGCTGGCAACCGAGACACTCTCTAATGACACTTGTTCTCTGAATGTGTGTATTTGTGTGTGTGTGTGTGTGTGTGTGGTTATGTGTCAGTACAGACTAAAGTATTTATAAATAGAAACACTGTAGCCAGAGTCCAAATTGAAGGGTAAGGACATCTGGATTACCTTGTGATCACTCTCTCTCTCTCACTCTAGCGCTCTCACTTATTCTCTCTCTCTCTCTCTCTCTCTCTTTCTCTGGAGAACTAGCGAACGTGTGAAGCCATTTTTGGCTGGTTCTTGGTCCCTGCTTCCTTCAGGGATCATGACATGAGGCAGACTCTCATCTCAGGCTGCCAGGCCAGGTGAGCATCTTCTCGCTCTCTCTCTCTCTCTCTCTCTCTCTCTCTCTCTCTCTCTCTCTCACTTGCTTTCCTTTTATAGCCTTCATTTCGCTCGCCAAAGCCATGCCATATGGACAGGCGTTTGTGCTGATCTCAACTCACAGACCCGTTTAAAATCAAAACCACAGGGTCACACCATGTGTGTAAGTTTGCGTGTGTGTGTGTATGACATAAGGGATAGAGGGAGAACGAAGACTCCGCTGAGCTCTAGTTTTGCAGGTGAGAAGGCTGTGTATGAGATGGCTGGAAAAGCAGAACAGGTCCTGTGGCTCTCAACCGCAAAGGATCTGCTGTCACATTCTGGGTTTGCTGTTAGATTGCTTCTAAAAAATAGGTTTGGGCTTTGTGCAAATGCACCCTGTCTCTTACCAATTCCTGCATTTGACTTGCACCCTCGGGCGCTGCAGGTTCTGCCGGTAAGTTGGTCACAGGTGAATAAAAAAATACATCATACTGGCAGAGTTGGGTTAAATAATGTCCAGAAGGAGAATTGTGCATATTAGGCAATATTTATAATGCAAGTTTGAATCAGGTTTGGGCCTTTTCATTTTATTTTTTATTTTTTTTTACAAATGCATAATTTTTTCCACATAATTATCAGATATCTTAAAAACAAAGATATAAGACTACGGCGGTATTTCTGACATGATGTAGTTATCCGTTTATTAGATTAATCACTCCTCCAGCTCACCATGCTGACTTTTCCTCATGAGTCTGAGATCTCCTGCTTCTCTGATGGAAGAGAATTCAGCCTAGAAGTATCGTAAAGACTGTAACCCTTGCCAAAGTGCTTGTTAATATTCCCATCTGGAGATCCTTTTAACGCATGATGAATGAATCTGAAACACGTGGCTGACGGTGTACATTAGCTAACATTCATCAGGGTCCCAAGCAGTCCTGCACTGGGGTAAAAAGATGAACTCCAAGGTAGTTAAACTCACCACACATACTAAATCCACTTTTTATTAACATATATACTTTATTCAAAAGAGGCTTTAAAAAAGACGTCAAATGACTCCAGAGTGTTTTCATTTGCGAAGCTTAAGACATTTTAACTTTGATTGATGGATATGAAGCCTGGTCATATTATTGCAGATTTATGAGAAGTCACACAAAAACTTTAAAGCTATGATCATTATGAGTGTATAATACAGTATGCATTTAACAGAATTAGCCTTTGGATGACTTCATTACTGTAATGGAATGAAATCCAATACAATTTGCTCTTACTCATTATATATAATAACACGTGCAATCAATGCCATTTTCATCTTAAACATATTGAAACATATTCAGAGCTCAGTTAGGCTGCTCTTACACTAGGCTTTTTCTTTATATACAGGAAACAAGCTGGCCTGAGAGCCTTCTGTGCAGACATGGAAAAAAAAAAGGCTCGCACGTACAGAGTGCCAATGCTTTTTCTGTCAAATAAAATGCCTATTGTGTAAGCATGCTACCACAGACAAGGCTCTGGCTGGAGTGCCTCCTGTGCTGATATGAAGCTGCTTTCACACCAAGCATTTTTTTCCTACAGAAATAGCACTGGTCAGACTGTATGTGGACATGAAAAAGTGGAAGAGTGTAACCATAACAACGCTAGTTCTAACTAGTATGAGCTCACTAGCCAGTATTAATTTTAAAAAGAAAAATAAAGATATGTATTATTATTATTATTTATTTATTTATTTATTTATTTATTTATTTATTTATTTATTTATTTATTTATTTACTTTATTTACTTTTTTATTTATCTGTTGATTGATTGGTTGGTGTTTGTTTGTTTATTATTTATTATTACATATTATTATTATTTTTGTTTGGTTATTATTTTTAAAATAGGGCGAAGGAAGCAGTTTACTGGAAAGCTTGTGCTTTATGCAGCTAAAGTGGGATTGTTCCATGAACCCTCCCAAAACTGGCAAATGTGTTACTTTTATTGCAACAATACAATAGATTTCTACTTTCCAAAGAATTGCATGCAGAATTATGCAGTTATAAATACAATTCAGAAGTTGATAAAATTATGTACTAGAATTAAAGACAGTTGAAAGTTGGGCATGAGCACCTGGTCAGTTTGTCCTTCAAACTATTGGCTTGTTTTTTTTTTGTTTATTTATCAACAACTCCAAATAGTAAATTAAAAGCTTGATAAAACAGCCTATGCATATTATGATATTATGAGCACAGTTAAGTGTCTCATGGCCAAATTATACTATGAGCACAATTATCTGTGTCAGTGAACAATACAAAACATTCATAAATACTCATTTTTCATGAGGTGTCTAGTCACTTGCTGCAACTGTAGCTGTAGCATTGTTTCCCCTGCTGAAGCTTCATGCTTTCTGCCACTTTACAACTAGTTCATCAGACAAAGAAATAATTAGTAATAGTAAAATAGTAATAAAATTATTTAACTCATGAATAATTCGCATCAGAATAAAATAATGGAGCACAATTTAGATATTTGGGATGAAGGTAAAGCAGAGATAGCTTACGGAACAGCTTCTTTTACTAAGTTCTACATCATAGCCAAACAATGAACACAATAAAGGTGGCCAGAGACTGGACAAAATATTTGTCACCATGGACAACACAGACACTTAACCATTTTCAGAAAAACATTTTAGCTTTGTGATAATGTTAAATTGTCTGTATTGTTAATATTATCCCTGTACTTGGCTGTCTTTTTCCTCATGTCCTTTTTCCTCTAAATTACATTTCCTCATTGTGTTGCATGTCTGGTTCTTGACAGAAGAAAGCCTCCTTTAGTGCACGCTTGGAGTGACTAGCTGATGAGCTAACAAGTCAAGAGAAGCCAGAGTTTTTAGAAATTGTTCTCTCTGCTTCACTGAAATGACTTAATCAGGGAAAGTCGTTTTGCTTGTTAACGTGCCAGCGTTTCAGGTGAGAACAGAGAAGCAAGAGTAAAAAGTCATTGCTGTCATGTTGTTTTGTGTGAGGAACAGCAGATTGCATGCAGGAAAAAAAAAATCACTGCACACTTCTAGTTTACCTGCACTGAAGTCCTTCTTACAGCTGCCTTTGGCATGAGCACAAAAGCACATTACTGTAATTAGTGCAGCAGCAGGTCTGTAAGATACAGTAAGACTTTAGCTACTTTACAAAGCAGTCACATGAACATGAATTAAGTTTGCCTGGCTAATAATAAAATCAGTGGCTGATAGACTAGGAATAAAATAGGAAAGAGCAAGGTAAGGTGAAAATATAATTCACTATTAGGACAATTAGCAGTCAATTTCTTGTTCATCTAGTGAATATTAATTCCAAGTATGTATGTAGTATGTACACTCAACTAGGAGTTGCACAACATGTCACTTTTGTCAGTAGTCTTTTTTTTGTAATTCAAGCTGATTCAAGCTAATTCATTCTGTTTTAATTAGTAGTCATGAAGCTGCACTTCTATAGACAGGATAGAAATTCCATTTCTAGCATCAATGCTAATAAAAGTAGTGCACAAAATGTACAAAAAATAAAATCAACATTTCCTGTATATCATGTTATAGTATTGGGGCATGGAGGCTTAGTGGTTAGCATACCTGTGGGGATGGAAGGTTGAAATGACATTTGATCCCACCTCCACCCTGCATGCATGAAGTTTTCATGTTCACCTCTAGGTATTTCATGTTCCTCCCTAGTCCAAAGACATTGGCATCTCTAAAAAGTTTGTTCTGTGCCCTGCTTTGCGCACAGAGTCCCCTGGGTTAAGCTCCAGACTCCCCACGATGGATTACAGTACTCATGTGGTTGACCTAGTGGATTTGGATCAGCTGAAATCAATGGTTTTGAAAGTGAGCACGCACAGCATGGAAACTCATGTCCACGAAAAGAGCTCACAATCCATGATTAGATAGAGGTTGTGATGTCTACAGCAGAATCATTGAGTTTTTTTTTTTTTTTTTAAGGTGACATTAAACTGCCATGTTCAGCTCAAGTCTGGATGTGAGCTGATATACACAACTGGTAGACTTTAGAGTGGCCTGAGTGCAAGTGGAGAGTGATGTTCAACTCAAGACATGCGCAGAAGTTGCTCTTTTGTGTAGCACATTGTACAAGGTTTCACTTTAATATTGTTTAGTTTTAAACACAGAAATATAGTCAAAGGTGTGTGTGTGTGTGTGTTTGGTTGGAATTCTATTGGGAATGAGATTTAAAAAAAATAAAAAATAAGGGAAAAAAACAGTCCAACGCACACTTCTTTACTTATTAATTATTAAAAAAAATAAATAAAAACACTAATTCCCAGGACAGTCTTACACAATGTGTAATTGACTATACAGTTGGCTTCATCTATTCTGAATTATTAGGAGACTAACAAAATAAATTTAGCCTGCTTTTTAACAGCACACCATCTGCCTGCATTTCTGTACTGGTTGCCTCTGTTTTATTTATTTTATTTATTTTTTCATCACCCCAATTAACTGACAACTCCCTACAACTAGTAAATGTATTAATGCAACCTCTACAATAAAATACAAGTTTTACTCAAGCAAAGAAAATAATTCTAACTGATTGCATGGCTGTTGCATAAGAGAGAGTTTTACAGCTTTGTTTACTATATTCTTTTAAATGGCTCAACGACTTAATGCTTTTATTATCTTTCCATTTAAGAGACCCTTCTGATTAATTATTTATAAGATAATTTAGCATTATGTGCTGTGCAGTCAGCATTTTCCACATAAACGTTTCAAACGTATCTTATTATGAAGTGCGGCTAGCTTTGTTCTCCTTCCATATTGCACTCTCTGGAGTTATAAACTTTCACTACCTTCATTCTCTGCCAGAAAAAAAAAAACACTTTGCAGCCTTCTTCTCATCCATGTAACGATCTTCAGATTGTACTTCATCATTAATGGCCTGGTGGATGTAAAGGATTGCCCTTATTTCTCCTCCAAAATACTGAACTACCAGAGCAACTCCGCAGCATTGTTTGGGCTGATGTAACTACAAAGCCACGCTGGTGGCTGTTAGATTAATCCTCTTTGTCAGGGCAGTGTCTCAGCGAGGGGCATAATGCCCTTCTAAGGCTGGGTTTTCTGTGTAGCTGCTGCTCTTCTTGCTGTGAGTGCCTGCCTGTGTTTATGCAGTGAAATGCCATCCGTCGACCATACAAGCCCACCGACTGCTCGCAGATGCCAAGCGATGATGTCTCAGAAAGAGCTGTACAAGCTAAGTCACTTATCTGCTTAATAATTGATCTAAAAAAAGCTTGTAACTCATGCAGAAATGACAGTAGCACCCAGCTTAGACTCAGTGAAAGTAGAAGCACTAAGTAATAGATCAGGGGTGGACTGGGCACATTTATATAGCAATTCTTTGAGTGAGAATTGATTGTGTTTATGTGTATTCAGGAAATGTCCTTGCAAAATTATATATATTTGGTATACCGCTTTCTCATATTTTTGCTCCACACGGTTGACATGTGCATTTTAGACAATTTCTTTCCACTTTTTTTCTTCTAATTCTTTTTCAATGTAAGTAGTATTCTTCTTGTACAGTATACATCAATTTAAGCACATGGAAATCTGTGCAGTTTTCTGCTTCAAATATATTCACATGGCTTCTGCATGCTCCTTCTGTTTGCAAGATTTTGAAAACGCATAGAGGTGACAGTGCAGTTCATAATCATACAGAATCATGGCAAGGGCAGCAAAAGGTGACATCACTGAGACAGAAAAGACATGAACTCTAAATCTTGCTCACATGATAATAAATTGCATCCAAATGCATGATGCTCTTCATCTGTAGAAATATGAGTGTACTATTCTAACCATAAAGCCTACCATACCATAGTAACCATGGTTACTATATATATAGTATAAAGAAAAAAATATCATAACAAAGGAAACAAACAAAAATGTCAAGGATATAACATCTTTAGAAGCTCTGCATCATCAATCAATTACAATGCATCTTCAAATGTGTAATTGCTTCATGCTTCTCTGCATGTGTGTAACGGACAGCCAGTGAAATCCAGGCGGTTAATCAAAAGCCAAATCTTTCTTTAATTACTTAATATTTTCCAAGTATATTACAGGGTAATGAATGTATGACAGCGTAGCATTGATTTTCCTGTTGTTATTTTAAATGTCATTTTTTTGTTTTGTTTTGTTTATTATTTATTTTTACTGGTGTTACAGTGTCACAATGTTGCAATACAATACAATATTATAGTTGTGTTTCTTTGCCGGTGCAGTATCACATGACTCCTCCAGGTTTGGGTGAAATTTTATAGCACCCACTGATGATATTAGTACACTATATGAAGTTGAAGAAGCAAATGAATGCATGATATTCTATGGGAAGTATATACCTGATATTTGAACTATAGTTGCAGAACTTAACCTTAAGCAAAAATGTGTTACAATTAATTGTACCATTTGTCCTTTATATTAGAAGTAAACATAAGAATACAAAGCAAATAGTGGACATTTAGACATGTTAGTATATCAATTGCAAGCCAAAGTTTGCTTGAGAATAAAATTGTCTCTTTAAATTTTTTTGTATATTTAAAAATATAAAAATTGTATGTTTAATTTATATATAACTAAAGCCTATTTATTAAACTAACTACATATATTAAACTAAAATATACTTGGTATTTACTGTACTTCTCTTCAAGAATATGTAGACATGCCAATATATAGAAAGTTAACATGAGCATACTTAATATCTTCTATTTCAGTATGCTTAGACATCCTAATACATTAAAAATCAATTTAAATATACTCAACATTTAGTATACTTCTCTTCAAGTATACTTAGACACGCTGGGGTATTTCAAGTACACTTTACACTTCCAAATGCTGATATATCGAAAGGAAATTTGAATATACTTGATAATGAACGACTCATAAAGTGTACTTGACAAGAAAATTGCGATAAGCTGCAGCGTGATGCACTTTGAGTGCAGTTAGTAAAAGCATTATTAAATAACTAAATATGATGAACTAATCCTTACTTCTTTAGTATATAGCAATTAAATGTTATATTATATATACACTACCAGTTAGTTTGGACACATCTTCTAATTCCATGGTCTTTCCTGATGTTTATTTCTTTCTACATTGTAAAACAATGCTGAAGGCGGCCGAAATACACAATAATGTCCTTTGAACAGTTGATATTGAGATATGTCTGCTACTGATGCTCTGTAAAGCCTTCATAACAGCTCTAATCTGAGGTGCTGTTAATTGGTGATTTCTGAGGCTGGTAACTCTAAATGAACTTCTCCTCTGCAGCAGAGGTAAGTTTTGGTCTTGCTTTACTGGGATGGTCTTCATGTGAGCCAGTTTCATCATGGTGCTTGATGGGTTTTGCAAATGCACTTGACAATATTGTTCTTGCAAGAACTATTCCAGAACACCTGACCTTCGTGTCTTAAAATAACAACTGACTGTTTTTTGTTGTCATTACATATGGATCACTTAAGTCCATGTGTGTTATTTCATAGTTTTGAAATCTCCAGTATTGTTCTAGAATGTAGAAAATGAATCCCTAAACAAAAAACATTGAATTAAAAGGTGTGTCCAAACTTTTGACTGGTAGTTTATATGTTTTAAATATAAGTTCTCAAGACAAATCATTAAATAATAAAGTTGTGAAATGATTGAGTTCCTAGCCCTCACACTGAAGCCAAAAACTCTCTCTACAGTGATCTAGATTAAAATAATTGTATAATCTATGCAGATTCATCTTGTTCTTTTCAAAGCTGTGTGACACACACTTTTAGTAGAGGTACTGTGAGGGTGGTTACATCAATACTCAAGTGTCCCAATGGTAGAAACATGCACAAAAAGAATTTCTATTGCATGGGTATGAAAAGTCTGGAGCCCTGGTACCGTCTTTCCTGAGGGACAAAACAGAAACAAAAAGAGTATTATCACCTTCCATTGGAAGCACAAAAATCCAAAGAATTATTTACCCTCACTGGCCAGGCCCCAGGATAGAAAGATTTGCAGTGCAATGCTGATTGTGTGTCCTGAAAGCCTTTGGGGAATCACATGGGTAATGGGAGAAGGGGAAATAAAATAAAGGAGGGCGGAAAATGAAATTGTAGGTAGGATGAGGTGCATACTCTTAGGTGCACACAAATGTGCTCTTGCTCGTTCCCTCTCACACACACATACACACTTTCAGGAAATCCCTTTGTATCATCAATCTCACCCTTCAGAGCAGGACCCCCATGAGTCTCTTCTGCTTCTGTTTCTGGCTCTCTTTTTCTCTCTGTACCTAGACAAGGTCTCCAGACACCTCCCTCCAACCAGGCCACTGAACCGGCCTGCATTAAAACAGCACACACTCCGATTATATATTGCCGCATAAAGCCTGTAATGCAGAACGCAAGGAGTTACAGAAGTAATTGAAATCACACTCTCTGATTCAGGATAAGCCAATAAAGTGAGGATGAGCAGAACATGTAGAACAGCCCCTGAGGAGTGCTAGGCTGCATTTTATCTCTGTTTCCTGTCGGAACGTTTTTGATGTTATGATGCAAGTTTACAATGGGACACGACGCTTCATGCTGAGTTCTTATTGATTACTGGTTTTATCTCCCTCAAAGCCACCTGACACAGAAACACTCATTCCACGGCCCGTTCTCAGCCCACATCAAAAAAGCTACTGCACCGCCTTTTGTCTGTTACATCAAAGACGAACAAATTACAACTGACTTTTATTGGAGAAAGATCCAAACATCTTGAGAGTTGGTCTCAAGCTTCTCAATGTGTGCTGGAAAATGCTAGCTGATGCTGGAGAACTCATTACAAAATCACTACATGTTAGTGGACCAATCACATAAAGCTGTATGAAACAATGTCATGGTCAGAGGGCTTGAGGAATATAAAATGAGATGCAAAGGTCCAACAACTAATATAACCTAATAAAGAATTTCATATGTTTTTTATTTATTTATTTATTGTTTTATTTTTATTCAAGAAGAGAACATTATTTACTGGCACTACAAATAAGAATTTCAAAATTATTATTATTTTTTTATTCGTTGCCATGCTATATGATGTCTATTTATTTATTTATTTATTTATTTTTAAACATAAAATATCAGTTATCTATTGGCAAAGCATTTACTTATACCTATTGTTAAAAAGTCTTTTAAATATGCATACATTTGCATTTAACAAAACGAAATATCTACTCCTTTTTATGGTGTTAGAATAAATATTAATTTTGCAGTGGAAGACATATAACCACAGGCTTTTATGTATACAGGAATAGAAAAGAATATGTAAAATTTTATCTAGCAAACATAGATTGTTGTCATATGTCACAGTTTTGAAAATACAAAGCGGTATCATGTCTTCATGTGTAACCAGGTTAATAACAGATAATAGGTTTATAATAGAAATTGACACTTATAACGATATCTACATTGAAAACCACTCTATATTGAAAACAAGCTTTTCACAGATATACTACATTACATGACTGTGAGAAATGGGTGGAGTTTAAAGCCTTTTTCACATTTTACTTCAATTTGCATTAGATTTAAAAAAGAAATGAAATTGTTTCAGCTATTGAGGGTTGGATGAAACCATTTAATTCAATTGACCAGTTAAACTGATTAATAAGGATGAGATCAATAAAACATCTTCAATATCAGTGATTAATATAATCTTGGTGGATTGTAATAAAAAATCAAAGCTTCATAATCCTGGACTAGCTTTAAAGGGGTCCTGAAAATCATTTTGGTCCATAATTAATTAAGCCTTATTTTTTGCACAATCAATTGAAGCATTTTCCAGCAAAAAATAACATTCTTTAAGAAAAGTTCTCTCTTGCAACATCAATTATGTTTAAAGATCCATCATTCAAAGGTCCAGAGGAAATAAGAACAAAATTACTGTTTAATGGCATTAGTTGAAAATCTTCAGTTTTTGTGTTTCCCTGCACCTGTTATTTTTAGGAATCTAGTGCACGTATTAATACTTTGCATTTGAGGGCTTTAAATAATCTTCTGACATGTTTACCATCGTCCCATTATGTTCTGCCCTCCTCTCTTCCACCGCAGAGAAAATGGAGTGATAAGCCAAACATTTCTCCATCGACAGAGCACTGCACCGTGTCAGCACAGTCAATATTTACACATGCAGAATTCTCCGCTTACATGTAGTGGGATGCTCAGTTATGCCTGACATTTTCAGCCTGCGAGCTTAGAGGAGATAGTGGCAGGTGTGTTTCCTGTTCCTCCCCTTCTCTGCTTTCCTCCCTATCCCCCTCCACTTCATTTCTTTCTTCTTTCTGCAGCAGAATCGTAAGTGTGTCCTGAGATCCGCAGGCCTGCCCAGAACGTTCTCTCGGTTTGGTATGATTTGTGAGACTCAGTGGGGAAGAGAACAGAACTCCTATAGGTTAAAATCTGCAAACAATGAGTCTTGTGAGCGTGATGGATGAGCTACATCCTCAGCCATTTGTCTGTGCTTTATCTTCCGTCGCTTTATCAATTGTTATCCCAGCTTTGCTTAACACGCATTCCCCGAATGTAGTTCGAGAGAGCGATATAAAGGGAGAGAGAACGCGAGCGAGAAAGAGGAAGATCAACGCAGGCTTGAAGTAGAAGTTGAAGTACGAGGACTCCTCAAAGACTTTCAGGTCCTAATTAAGAGCAGGACTGCTATCTCGTCCTGTGACATTTAACTGGACATTCTTGATAAATGTCACATCCATGGTTGTGCACAGAGCAAATGAATGCTCCACCAAGTACTTAATAACCTTTATAAATATTCTCACCAGGAATTCAGATTCTCTGGTATGTTCGCGCTCGAATATATAAAATGCACACCTCATCAAAGTGTGTGCATCTGTACATGTGTGTATATGTGTGTGTGCAAGCCTGGACCAAATAAAGATTGCTGATGTGGGGAAGATTTTTACACATCTATCGTACTAATAGAAACCATTGCTTCTTTGTGTGGGAAGTATTGCACGATCCATTATATTATGCACCTACATATTAAATGAATACTTAAGTATATTTTCCATTTTCAATGTCTCCTATGCAAAATAATGACGGTTGTCTTCTCATTTATCCCTTTCTTGCTTAGTGTCCACATTTATGAAAGCTGTTTTAGGAGTATATAAGATGTAAATCACCTCTAAATCACTTAAAATGTTTACAGTATTTTAACTGAAATCATTATCCTGATTTATGTTGCTCTTTATACTATTTGGTATTGTCAGTGATTCATGTATATAGCTTTATAAATCTTTTACACAAAATCCCAAATCTTTTTTTTTGTGCCAGACAACACTGAAAAAAAAAAGAATTAACATAGAATGAATGAAGATTTTTTACCTTGCAAATTTGAACTGTATAAATTTTACATTTTCATGTCAAGAATATTGCTGCATTATGTTCAAAATAATTTACTACTTTGTTGTATTCCTACACATACATGGACCTTTATTTTTAATATTAGAATATTAGAAAAAGTCCAAATTAATAAGAGATTATTTATTTATTTATTTTTTTCCCAGGAAGCTGGTTAGGCAATATACTGGAGGTAGGTGATGTCCAATAAGCCCATATGTGCATTGAAGTCAAATAAGAAATAGAGAACTGAGAAACAATGCTCAGAACTGCACACTTGGGACCCTGTGATGCAGCATGAGCAGCAGTTCATAAAGATTAGGTCGGCTGGCTTCATATATCTCTAAGGAAGCACATATTTGCCTTCACCGCCCCTTGTATGTGATAGGGGGAGGACTGGCAAGTGGGTGGGAGCTGGCAGTTGATTATATTGTGGAAAACCTTTGTGGAGAAAAAAAAATGGGAATAGAACAAAAATAAATAATAAGCGCACATTTAATGGGAAAACTTAAATAGATTTGAAATGAGGAAGTTGTTGTGTACAGTGCAGTCCAAACGTCTGAGAGTACTAGTAAAACAACAATTTTATTACAAATTATATTACCGTCAACAACATGAGTGAAAAGTAGAATTTTTTTTAAATATATAAATTTTGTAGTGTTTCATATGGACTCCACAGTTCTATGTAAAACCTTATGATCCATTTTATAACAAATCGTATCGTCTGAACACATGCTTCAGTAGAAGAAATGAGAAAATGCCTGAGAAAATTCTGACCATTTGCACAAAACACTTAGCACAGTCAATATCACAGTTGCTTACATTTAAATAGGAATGGAGAAGATCTTGAATAATAAATAAACGTATTTGCATTTTTGTTTTAAATATTTCTATTCTATTATGTTCTATTTTTTTTCCAATTTGAAATAAACAAAATTACACATTTTCATTGTGATCTTAGACTTATCGAGCCCACTATGATATGTATCTCAGTATTGTGTGGCGGTTTCTGGATCAGCAGTGAATCCAGACTTTAGAGCCGGTGTCAGATGTGACAATTAGCAGTATATGTACTCATTTCCCTATTACCACCATGACTTTAATCTCTTATCTACAGTACCTAACATTTTAAATACACATTTTATTTCTGCTAATATCTGTATTTGATTTTTTTTTTAAACCTCTGAGAGTAATAGGAAGTGTTTAGATACTGGACTATAATTAGATAGTCAGATATTTCACCATTCATCCAACTCATCTATGACTAGCGGTGTGAGGAAGGCGTGTGCTTAATTAGCCTGTACTTGCTGCAGTGATGTCGGTGTTATAGTAGGCAGATTAAAGTGAGGATATTAAAGCTCATTTCAAAACACATTTAAAATTCCTTCAACACTTACAACACAGCTGGAGATGTCATCCAGTGTCAGTGTGTGTAGCTTTTTACACAGGTAAATGCATTAAAGCTCAAAAGCAAATTATAATAGTACTTTTGTTTCCACTTGCTGTGGATTCCATCTCTTTAAAAACACACACACACATACGCTCACACACACACACACACACACACACACACTCTGGTTACATTTTAGATTTGTGGCTTAAAAACAAAAGCATATTCTTGATTTTCCTTTTTTTTTTTTTTCACCAGACACATTTAACTACAACTTTAGTATAATTATGTTGCTATATTTGTTAACTTTGTTGTTTAGATGTCTGCTCTTTATACATAGCCATTTCCTACTCTGTTGAGAAACAAGTGTGTTCTGTTTGTTTAGAAATGTGCCCTGCATTTTATTCATTATATACACTCTTTGAGGCATCATTTATTGGCTTCCCCAAAGCTGATTTTTTCAACACAAAAGACTCGTTAGGTGTGATTAGTTGTGACAACTTTAGCAGGTTCTGTGAAATCCGATCAGCTCTCTGCGTTTGTACACGGCCATAACCACTACTGACTCAAATGGAAGCAGCGTGACATATTTAGCACAAGACTAAAATGTGAGATGATACCAGCTAATAACAGATGTTGTGCGATGATAACTCATTTGAAACCTCGCACTTTTACAAGTACTACTACAAGTTACAAGTTTTCATGCACCGTTCTCTTCTGCCTCACCTCATATTATTATATTTATGTATATTGTCTTTAGCAGGAAAAGCCTTTGATATGCAGAGATCTGGGATATGCATTTTAGATTTATGCGGTTTTCTAACAAAGATGTTTATCTGATTAAACTAAGAATCTAAAAATACACTTGTGGGTTTTGAGGCTCTTTTATCTCACACTGTGCACTGCTCTCACTGGACCTGGCTCCTGAGTAATTACTCTGCATGCGTCTATGTGTGTTAGAGCATGTTTCAAGTCGCCTTGTCCTGTACTGCTGCACGGTGGCTAATTGCCTCTCCTGAGGAATAATTATGTGACAAAAGTGAATGTAATGGTGCTTTAGCTATGCACACGATCACCACAAGATGTGTATTTCATCTTACACTGGGTCTGCAATGAACTATTGTACTGAAATGGAAGTCTATCTGCATGTGTATATAGTGTGTATAATAGTATGTCTGAGAGCCAGGGAAAACTCTTCACATGGTAAATTGTTGATCATTCCTATTATATCGTACTGAAATGTGTCTCTTGTATGCATGTGTCTCAATCACAAGTACATATATAGCATTTTGACTTCTGGTAATCGGCAAAGCTTGAAAGGGACAAAACTGCATTTGAAGATTTCATTTAAATTCCTTCTAGACTTGATTGCTTTCATTTGCATTTAATTAAAAATGTATTGAATGTTGTTTAAATAGTTAATATTTAGTTAATAGCTACAATAAACTATGCTATTATTCTTATTATAATAATAGTCAATTATTAAATGTATAAGAATTTATAATATTTATTTTGAACATTTTATCAAAAAATAATAATGACAGGAAATATGTGTGATTATTTTGATCCATCTTTTTTTATTTCTATCACATAATTTAGTTTAGTGTTATAATAAAGTACCCTCAGTAAGAGTCTACCAGATTAGCACATTCTGATTGGCTGATTTTATTCCACTCTTCCCTACAAAAATGCTCCAGATCTATTGAATTGTGAAGGAATCTCCTGTGCGCAGTCCTTTCTGAGGCTTTCCACAGGTTTTCAATAGGATTTAGCTCTGGGTTCTGACCGGTCCAATCCTAAACATTGATCTTCCTCTTCTTAAAGCCATTTCTTTGTTGACTTGGATTTATGATTTGGATCTTTGTCATGCTGAAAGGTGAATTTTTTCTTCATTTTCAGCTGTCTAATAGAGACCTGCAGATTTTGTGCTAAAATAAATTGGTATTTGGAGCGATCCATGATTCCCTTTATCTATTTATAGTGCAGCTGAAGAGAAACAGCCCCATAGCATTATGCTGCCACCACCATGCTTCATCATCTTCATGGTGCTCTTTGGATTCAATATTCAAGAAGCTTTTATTGTCATTTCAACCACATATATCTGACGTAGTACACAGTGAAATGAAACAACGTTTCTCCTGGTGCTACATAAACATACAACATAAAGTTCAAACACAAAAACACAACACAGAGCTATGACATAAGTTTATCTTAGCCACATAAAGTGCAAAGTGTGCAACTAGGTGCAACCAGATAATAAGCTGATTTGTTTTTTAGCCAAACATATCTTTTAGAATTATGCCCACACAGTACTATTTACTATGTTCTTATCAGACCATAACACATTTTGCCACATGCTTTGGCAGATTTTAGGCAGGATTGGATGATTTTGGTGAGAAAGGGCTTCTGTCTAGTCACACTACCCCGTAGCCCAGAAATATGAAGAACACAGGAGATTATTGACACATGCAGAGGTGACCAGTACTTTCCAGATATTCTAACAGCGCCTTTAATGTAGCTGTTGGTCTCTTGGCAGCCTCCATGATAAATTTGATCTTGTCTTTTCATATCAATTTCAGAGGAGTGCCCTGTTCTTGGTAATGTCCCTGTGGTACAGCATTTTCTCCACTTGTTGAAGATGACCTTCACAGTGTTCTGTGGTACAGCTAACGTATTAGAAATTCTTTTGTTTCCCTATTGTGATTGATACCTTTTCATAATGAGATCCCATACCTTCTTTGTAAGCTCTTTGTGGACCATGTCTTTAATAGTCAGACGAAACCAAGAAGATTTATCATTATAATCCTACAGAAACAGCTGATCTTTGTTTGGGGTTAATCAGAATTGCTTCACTGATGAAAGCTGTTCATTTCCATTCATTTTTCTTTGCATTTTGTTCAGTTACTATATCACATTCATGGCGAAAAACTAACTGAGATGATTTCCCTGGCTGTTTTATACACCACAAAAAACCTGCAATTATGTACATAGCCTTTTTATATTCACTGTATATATTATACAACATACAAGAAAAAGGGTATGTGCAACTGACAAGATTCATTATGGCTAATTAAACATATTTGTATATTCAAAATGTTGCATATATAATTAATTCAGCCACCACTAAGATTATTAAAGGTCCTCTATCCAATTAATAAGCCTTTTTTGCAGCCTTGACATTGTTACTAAGGAAAAAAAGACACTGCCTCAGGTTCCTAATCCTCTCTACTAATGACATCACGGAGGAGCTACAACCACTGCAGGGTTGCACAAATGGTCAAGTGAATCCAAGTGAAAAATGAAGGCTTCAGCAAATCAAATATATTATTAGGACTGTCTTTTTTTTTTTTCCTGGAGGCTGTCACATGCATGGTGGCACAGACAGGCCCAGGATGAGTTTTGTCTCCCCATACTCACATTTGATAGCACTCATTTTCGCCCACATATGTGTAGAGGAATATGACACCCTCAAATCGAACGAGAATAGAAAAGACAAGACTACCTGCAGGATTTGGTATGAGGGTAAAATAGTGACTGGTCATGAAAGGCAGCCCTTCCAGTACATTGGAAATATGTGTTGGGAGCACATCGCACCCTCAATGACACTTGTAGATAGGTGTATATTTATAAGTTGAATCTTGTTTTAAAATCTCATTTTTTATCTTCTTCATCTGTAGCCTATTCCTACTATAGCAGTTTTCTTTTGTGTGGCAAGTTGGGATGGCAGTAAACAGAGGGATAGAATTTTCAAATGCACATGCAGCTGACCACTGTGTTGTGGGTGAATAAACAAAGCTGTAGAATTTTGAGCTGAAAGTGGAACACTAAGCCACAGAATTTAACAGTCTTTTTCTTGCAGCCAAGCTTAAATCTGATGGAGAGGCCCTAGTGACATTAGGATTATTCAGTCAATTTTGCAAAATGGACACAAAGTATTTTCACTGCATGGAATATTTATTGTTCACATGTGGTTTATTTATTTATTTTTTTGCCTCAGAATATGTAAATATGAAGAACATTTGTACAGTATTTCAACAGTGAAATTCATTCTCCAGTTTTTAATTTTATCTGTCACATAACACTCACCTTCTTCTTCTTCTTCTTCTTCTTCTTCTTCTTCTTCTTCTTCTTCTTCCCATTAGTATTACTTTAAAAAGTCTCTTGCGCCTGTGACAATTCCATCTCCATCTTAATCTGTGTTTAACTATACCTTGGTTTACATTTACTTATTTAGTCTTGTATAATTTATGCCTTTTTTGCTGATAGCCTGCCCTTTAAGCTACCTCATGTTTCAAATTTTGCCTAGTCTTTTTGTTTGTCTGCTACATTGGGTTTAACGAAACCAGAAATCCTGCACACTCATCCATTTGTCTGCTTCATGGCACACTAAATGTTAGAGGAACAGTCTGTCTTGTCAGTGCTATGACAGTGAGTGTGATGAATTATCATATGTGTAATGATGTTCTATGAAACAAATAGGTACACCCTGTACTTGCTCATAACGTAACACCAGTATTTTCTCTTGACTCCTTTTGTATTTATTTAAATATTTATTTATTGTGTTTATTTAAATCTATTTGATTTGTTTCTTGCTCACATTCAGTGCTTGCTTTTGCTCGCTTGATTCGAACACCAAGGAGGCCAAACACAAAAGCAGTTACACACCGCTTTCACATAGAACAAGAACGTCCTCGGCTCACCCGCAGCATCGAGCCACCGTCCCTAGGGGGGAGGATGTGCGGCCTTGGGATCTAGTGCTTCCCATTGCCCTCCATGATGGATGTGTAGTATGAGGAATGGGCCTGTCCCCGGGGCCCCTCTTACGTCTTTTTCTGGGTTAAACAGCATCCTACATCACACCCTTCTATACATTCCTGAGCAAGAGCGTGTTTACCAGGCTGTGAAAGCACTGCAATCCATTTCCTGTCAACATCTCAGGAGATGATGAAAGAAAACTTTAGACAGCACTTTGCAGGTAGCTTTAAAGAACATCACAACACTTCTATTGCATAGATTTGTGTTTGTGTGTTGGTTTGAATGGCAGTGATTTTAATTTATTTTATTTATGTTTTCACAGCCACAATGGCAACACTGCTTTTCAAAATTTGACAATGCCTCTTCTAGGACCAGTGTAATAAAGGAAGAACAATATGAAGGATTTCTCATGCTATGAAATCTAAGTCTTGACTACTACAACACAGAAGAAATTGCCTGGACTTAATACGACATGAAGCCTTGGATGGGTTGAGAATGCTCTGTAGGGAGGTGCCATATAGTCCTATAGTGTAGATGTATTCCAAAAACATTACAGGGACATTATTCAAAACAATGGTCAAAACACTGGCTGTCAAAACCAATACATATAGGACTCAGATGTACAGTAGGACTGTATTAACAAGAGAAAACAGGGATCTATATGTGTAGCAGTTCGGGAAAACCCATCAGATGTCACTCTGCTGTGGATAAAGTCATTACACATTTCTTATTGTTAAAAATAATTATTTGAAAAATTATCACAAACGTCATTTATTAAATAAAAAAAAAAATTCTATAGTGTGTGAGCTCAGGACAATATTAACTCTTTTACTAGAAGCCAAGAAATCAAATTTGCCCCTGTTTTCGGGGTGCTGGTGCTTAACAATGAATTTATTTATGATCTCACACTACACAGTAGAGATTGCTGGCAGTTTACTCTCACGTCTTTAACAATTTGTAGTTTTTTTTCTAAGTATTTATTTCCTTACCTAGCCTACTAGATTTAAACTCTTAAATGTATCTCTATACTGATGTTACTGTGAAAGGATGAGCATTATTTGCCCTCCCATTTCCAATCGCTCATGATACTCTATACACAGAAACCCAACTGTATCCTGAGTAATCTTATAACAGACTTATGGCCATAAAATAATTCATTTGTTTGTACTGATTGAAAATTTCCAATAAGTCAAACAGCAATATTGAACAGCGGTGTACTATGAGAAAAAGTTAAAACAGGTTCAAAAAATTATTTTGAATAATAAATAAATGTTGCTCATTTCCTATAATATTGGCTTTATTTAAATTTTACTTGATTTGTCCATAAAGACAAGGTTTACCAAGGCTGGTGTGAAGACGTTGTGTGGCCTGCACTGAGCTCTGACCTAAACCATTGACACTCACTATACACCAGAAATCTAGTGGAAAGCTTTCTCAGAACAGTGGAGGTTATTATAAGCAACTAAATCTGGAATGGGATGTTCAACAAGCACATATAGGTGCCAAATGTCCATACACCTTTGGCCATACATTGTATTTATAAAGATCTAAAATGAAACAAAATAACAGCATGTTGCTTTGATGCAAAGGATAATACTGTCTATTTTTTTTATTTTTTAAATATTATTACTTCATGAATTTGTATTGCTGTAAAATTAAATTTGTGTTTTAAAGCCAGGCTAAATAACATATGGGTTAAAGGGTATTCCCATTAGACCCCAATTATTAAAACCTACAAGAGCTAGTTTGAAACAACATTGTACATATCAGTTTAATGAACAATAGCCTAAAGCCAAATACTTCGAATAGCAACCAATAGATTTCCCTCTCAATTCAATCACTGCACAAAATAGGCATCCAGTGAGATTTTGCCCCTGGCACAATAGTATCCTGTTAGTATCCTGCACCTCACTACAGAATATACTTTATCTACACACTCTATCATATATATATATATATATATATATATATATATATACTGTATATATATATATATATATATATACTAACATCCTGCTCTTTCATATGTGCATTCACTGTTAAGTAGGCTGCTTGAGGCAGAGTTTCTATTTTCTTCTGGAGAAAATGTAATAAAAATCAGTCACTTGAACAGTTTCTAAACTGAGATTTTATTCCCATGCTGATAATACTCCAACCTTGGTTATAATACCCCAAATCTGCAAACCTGTCACATTCCTCAGAGCTCATTCGCAGCAGTGATGTATGCCTCCATAAGATTGTTCTTTCACACTGTTAAGATTAAATAGAAACTTGCAGGCGGTGACACCGGAATCACTCTCTGTGCCTCCATTTATGCATTACCACTCCTGTTGCTTAATTAGCTGCTATTAATTATGGAGATGGTGTGAGTCCAGATTATGCAGAATCAACATGACCGTTGACTGTGTCTAGATCATTCTGTAGTGCCGGCTGATAGGGGATACAGTGCTGGCATTTGTAGTGTTCATCATCTGTTTCTCGATGGCATAAAAGCTCCCACGAGTGCTGTTTCATATGAGGAGATATAATGTTCCCGTCTCAGCCCTCTACTTTGTACCATCCTGTTATCAAAGACAGACAGCGCTATCTGCACGTATGTTCTGGACAACTTTCACATCTGTGTTATTACACCTCTGCCAGATAGTACAAGAGAAAGAGCAGAAGGAATTTGAAACTTTGGATGACGATTTGGGCTGCGATGATAAGATTTATCAATTTACTTATTACATATAAATAGACAAAATGAACAGAAATTAAGTCAAAATGCCTGAGCTCAACATGACCAGTGAACAAAATGGAACTTTGCTGTTTGAGACTATACAAAATTTTTATTGTGCAGACCCCGGTTGAATCTAGGCCTGGGAAATTGCCCAAGGTATTCTTATCCTTCCCAGTAGGACATCTTGCTGTGCTTCACCCTCCCGCCCCCACCCAAAAAATAAAATTCTTATGGTGCATATTTAAATCTTCATTTTCTCCTAGCTCAACTGATTGAATCAAACATTCTTGCGGACTGATTAAACATTCATGACTGGCTCTTTTCCCCCTCGTCCCCGGTTGTCTTAGGGGAGAAAGGTTATGGTGCTGCCCCACATATTCGATGAGATTAAGAGAGAGGGGGAGTGAGAAAAAGAGGTGCAGCGAAGGTGTCACCCGAGCTGCAGGCAACATTAAGAGGCAATTAGGGGCTCGGTGTGGTCAGCAGCAGCCGTGTGCTCTGTCTAAATCATGGGAGGATGGGGGGTCCTAATGAAATGCTAATACAGGCCAGGCAGTGTCAGGAGTTTGTAATTGGAGCACAGCTGCTGCTGGGACTGTGGAGTGGCGAGGAGGCAGCAGGCAGGTCAGAGCCATCCGCTCCTGTTTGTCGCTTCTAGAGCCGAGCTCTATTAATGCAGGAACAACCCGTTCCGGGTTTACTTTTATAGACCAGGTAGAGCATGCTGCAACTTCACAGTAAACTAATGAACTGACATTGAAAGCACCATTTAAAGGCCAAATGACATTTGTTCATTTCTGTGAATCTTTTATAATAAACTACAAATGAATGGGTGTAAAGAATTACTTTATAATAACCTTTATAATTTTTTATAAAATCTAAGCTGAATCTAAGCATTTTATTAAAGGCTAGCATTGAATGAAACTAAATAACACCTGTAATAAACTTCCTGGAAAAATGTCTTAGTAACTTACATGCACCTTTTCTAAAGCCTTGTTTCAGTTTTGATGTCGAGATGACATAATATCTGAGTGAAATGACAGATTTTTGTTGATACGAGGTTGTCTTGCTCTGACACTAAATTGCATGGCACCTTTCAGAACAACTGTTATTTTCAAAGCCTTAAAAAATCATTTACCAAATCTAAAGCATTAATAAAACCATTGGAGATGTTTTAAAAGTAAATACGATCCACACGACTATGCTAACGGAAACACTAGAAAACACTGGGGGGAAATCCCCAGATAAGTCGTATGAACACTCGAGTTCATAATTTGTCTTAAATAAAACATGTATTATCTCTTTAATCCTGCATACACACACACACACACACTTATTTGTGTACTTGTCTGCAATGTTTTCTAATTCTATGTATTTCCCAAAATATAAAGAAACCAGTAGTCTTCTTTATGCAACCTGATCCTGATACTTTCACCTGAAAGTCAAAAACTCCAGCTTTTGTTATTTTTTCTTTTGTGCCCTAAAGGCTCTAAATCCCAGTGCACACAAACTGGATAATTCAGGATACACATCTGCATTATCTCTTCATCTGAAATAATAAGTATTTGTTTTCTATTACCCCTAAAAAAAAAGATATTTCTGTTATAAAGTTTATATAAATCACTGATATTATGACAGCTTGGCTATTAATAAATGAAGTCTTTATGGCTGATTATGTCTGTAGCAGTAAGAAATATATATTTGTCATTTAACCCTTTTATCCCTTGAGTAGTGCAATTTTGTTTTTGCATATTCTTGTCAGTGTTATAAAAATATTAAAATAATATTACGCAATATTAATGATACCGTGCAACTTGAATATATTGATCATTTTGTGTCATTAATATCATATACAGATCAAAACTTTAAACTTTACACATTAAACACACAATCATTAGAAACATTGCATTTTTTAGTACTTCTTTTCAACCTGCTGCTAACTTCGGTAGAAGAAAGTATCATTTATCAATTTCTAAAAAAAAAAAAAGAAAAAAAGAAAGAAAAGGTTGAAATATCCTCTCAAAATAGTCCACAGTACTACAGAAACAGTAATGAAAATGAATGCATAACAGGCACCTTGCCAAAATCACAGTGATGAACGTGTCCTCTTTTTCGCTGTCCATAAGGAACAATTGTTTGCAAAGAGCTTATTCAACACTCCTGAAGAGTTTCCTTGACTACATGAATAATTTGTACTTATATTACAGTTTGGATAAAAGCTAGTGAGTCTGTATTACATTCTCAGAAACATTCCTGGGGTGGATGCATTGTGGATTCAGATGTTGTTAGAGGAACATTCATTCCTAAGGCGTTTTCTGTGTCGGACCTCATCTGCATCTGTCCGTGCTGTTTTATTTATTCTGATAGTATTCATATGCAATATGACATGATATGACATGGCATCACTTCAAATTACCATATGCTCTGCTGAGAGGAAAACATATTTTAGCTCTTAATGTGGGACAGTGACACCAGCTTACATTAGGAGAACCTTCCTTGCCATCATGCTCCTTCAGGGAAATTGTGTGTGTGTGTGTGTGTAGGAGACTTACACTTCAGATATGCGCCCTAAAATAAGCTTGACCTCAAATTGCAGCTGTTTTTCTTTTTGTCCTTCTAAAGGAACAATCCTTTAGTGACCTACGGAGGAACATTTAAACAGCCGTCACAGGTCCAGACTCAAACACAGTGTGTTGGTTGTTCTGCTGAGGTTAAACTAGCCATTTTGCCGCATGTGAGTTAAGCTTAGAAATGATCCACGCCATAATGCTCCTTATATACACTATTTTGACTCTTCTAATTTCCTAATCCGAATCTTCTGAACATCACACATACCCTGTCTATATTTACAATTCTCCTGTTCTTTGTGGAAATATTTCACTTCCTCCTGATTAGAGTGATGTTGGTGTTTATGGAGTATTTTAAAAATCGCAACTCTGACAACCCTATTAACTCTCCTGTCCTCTGCTCCTGCTCCAGGCCTGGGGAAGTGTGATTCCTGCCCCACTGGATCTCTGTCTCTATTGGTGCTTGTTGTAGTGTACATTTTTGACCATTAGGTGTAATAGTAAATCCACTGCACATCATGAAACATAGAAAAGTGAGCAAATCACTAGAACATTTGTCAAACAGCACCATTTTTTAAAAATTGTTTTTCACAAAAAGGTAATTAGTATTACAATGCAATTTAAAATGTCTTGAGTTGTGAATGAGGACTTTATGAAGATTAACATTTGTTGAATGGCTGCTCTTAAGAACAAGCCAGCACTGGCTCAGGATATAATTAATTATACTAACCTCAGTACAATGAAACAGTTTTAATGGCTGCTCGAAAACACATGGTATACAAGATTGAACCATAGTAATGCTGTAACTTGTAGATATTTGCATCTGTATTGGGTAAATCATCTAGGAATTACAGGCACTTTCAAAAACATAGTCCTTCTACTTCAGTGGACCAAAAGAAATTGGATATATTAACCTAATTTGGCTCTGTTTTTTTCCTTTTCTTGTCTCCACTGAAAACTAATATTTGTACAAAAATACAAAAATATTACTCCATTTCAGAGCACTGAGTAGATGTAGCAGTGGGGTCATGCCGGTTCAGCTGACACCATGCTGCTTTATTCATTTTCTCAGTACACAGGACTTAATAGACTTTTGTTTTAATCCCCATACACAAAGTGCCATTTATCAACCAGGCATTTATTTACAACCCCTGCAGGTCTGGGTAATATTCTAGGACTTAAATTCAGTAGTTGATATGCTTTATGTTTTTTAGTCAATATTTTTCAGAGAAATGTGAACTGTTCTGTTTTAGTAAAACAGTCACAATGGAGTGCAATTTGTCCCGCTTTGCTGTCCGCTTAATGACAAGGCTCATTAGAGCAGGCCTAAAGCTTTCAACAGAACCAAAGCACATTTTCAGGTTTCTTTTATGAGTACAAGAAGGTGGAGAACATTGCTATTTTTTTCTTTTCTTTTTCTTTTTTTTTTTTAAAGGTGAGATGGCAGCATATTCTAATTTTCTGATATAGTGCAGTAAATGAGGGAAAGAAGAAAAGGAAAAGCCTCCTAGGTATAGAACATTTGCATATAGCCTCTGAGGTATAGGAATCGTGCACTTTTGGTGCTAGATACGACTTGATTTAGGGCCATTGCACAACAGGGCTGTAAGCTGGAACAATAGAACACCTTATTTATGAGGCAAAGAAAAAAAAGTTTTATTAAGTAAATTTCATACTAAAATGTTGAAGACATTAGGGTGCACTCCGTATGAACCCCGTCTGTGTGTGTGTTTCCTCCAAGTTTTTCCACTTCCCTAAAGCATGCTGGTAAGTCGATTCACTGGTCTAAATTGCCTCTTTGTCTTATGATGTTCTGCCATATCAGCTAGAGTGTTTCCTTGCCTCACACCCAGTGTACCCAGGATCTATCACTACCTTGACTAGGATGAAGTGCTTACTGAATCATTTCCATTTACTTCCATATACATGTCCTGGTGCAACATATCTAGAAATTAAGGCTGTTAATGTAAAGTAGCATGTAAAACCCAAAGGCTAAATGTGTTTTAAATGCAGTAAATAAAAGACAATAGATCTTGGTGATCCCAGAATTCAAAAACACGCAAATACACATCTGCAGTCGGCTTCTCACCATATACTCTCTTCCCTGTCTTATAAACAGACCGTAAAATAATAACCTTTCTATTTGCCTCTTGAGAACCTGCTCTGAGAAAGTTATTCTTCTATTCTCTCAGAAATAGGCCACCTCTGACCCTGACGCCACGTATTCTCTCACTCTTCTCCCGAAATGGAATCACTTCTCTTTAGATGTAGATCACCCCCCCTTTCTCTCTCTCTCTCTTTCTCTATCTTGATTTCTCCCTCTTTCTCTCTCCCAGTGAGCCCCGTGTGCTGCAGGCTGTCGCTTTGTTCAGGGAAATTGCTGTCGTTTTCCATTCGCACTCTGTTTGCGCTGGTTTGATGTCGCTACCTGCCAAGTGCGATGGCTTATTACACAGGCTTGTGTGTTGTATGGGCAGCACATTCTTATTCTCAGTCATAAAAATAAAGGATGCAGACAAATAATATGATGTTGTGTATGAAATTTAATCTGCAAAGACAGATGTACAATCCTCTTTCTATTCAAAATCAGCTTGCACAATTTGTATGCATTGTTATTGCCTTTGTACTGTTGATGCAAAAGTACCATTTTCTTTTTTAACACCATAGACTAAGACTGTGCTTACAGAATTATACAGTATTATTAGAATTTTATGAATGCTTTTTTTTTTTTTAGAAATTAAATGTACACATATTTTATTTTGAATTTGTACCAATTCAATGGCACTGACTTAAGCAATTTTAGATTTTAGTTTGCTCTTTAGCAAATTCAAATTTCTATTTTATTTATTTTTTTAAATGATAACAATTTCAGATGCTATTATACAAATTAATTCAAAATTATAACATCCAAATTCTTGCATTTAAGTTTGAAAAAAAAAAACTTCTTGTTGTGTTCATTTTTATTTCAGAGTGAAATTTACAAACAATTCAAATATACTCTATGTTCGAAAGAATTATTTTCCTTTTCTTGCTTTTCATCATTTCATTTCAACATATTCATTTTTGAGGCTAAAATCTTGACCAAATTTTGTATCAGCAATAACTGAGTACAAAGATGAATAGATAAAGGAATCCCATTAGTCTGATGTAATGTTAATGTCACTTATACTGTTTTATTTTATTTTATTTAATAACATGGAGGTAAATTTAAAGAATGATGACTGTTCCTGCAATATTTATTTTCTATTTGAATTCATGAGTATTGATTTCTAGACTTTGTGTTGAGAAAAAAAAAGTTGAAACAATTAAAATGTTGTCAGTCTTTTACTTTATCAAAATAATTATATGGAAAAATGTTGAAACAAAAAGTGAAAAAAAAAAAAAGTTGATTTCCCATTTCACAAAAAGATGAATGAACGCAACCTACACACACCCTAACTGCATATGTGGTGCCCATTTTTGTCATTTGAAAAACTTGTAGTCTGTGTAATGCTTTGACACGTCGCTTCTTGTCACCTATAGAAGCCTGGTCAGACCCATCAGAACCACTTTTGGCTCTCGGGTGTCATTAAACACCCTTTTCAAATGTCCAACACACTGACAGCTTAAGGAACTGAATCTTACAAGCATGGGTTAGAGGTGCATGACTGGTGCCTCTGGTGGATGCTGTCTTCCCTTTGTGCTTTGCAGAAAAATGCTGTGGTGCACATCAGTCATGCTTGGCTGAAGATAACAGACGAGGAGAGCTGTGAGAGGGTTCGAGCATGTAGTCAAGCTTCAGAAGAAAGTAGAAGCCTCTGAAGAGTAATTCCATCCATTGTGAGTTTATGGTAATGCTGACACAGGTTCAAGAGATGAACAAGATGAAACTGATGAAGGTTTTGGGCGTAGATGCATGCCAGGTTTATTCAGCAAGGCGAGGGAGGATTTATCAGACAGGTGGCAAAGGAGAGACCAGGACCTTTTATGATACAAACGTGAAAACAAACCAACCAACAAGCAGACACCATCAACTCAATCTCCAGCAATTTATAAGCAAAGTAACACAAATGTTTAGGGCAGAAAAGGGCTATGTACTGTACAGTATACCCACAGCTAGACAAAAAATACCCGAGATGACTAATGAAAAGGCAGATCAGAAGTCAGGGCACTGATCAGGGTGACAGCCATTTTAAGGGCTCTCTCACTCACAAAATCCTTCCAATGCATTTGAATGTTTACTCACTAAACTAATCCCTCAGAGCAGCAAACACAGCTAACTTTGCCTACAAATTTAAGTAGCTTGTTATTGTTGTTCTAACAACAGTCTGTTTATGATTCAAAAGAATCCACTGGCTAGAAATGTTGGATATGTACATTACAATTAAAGTATTTTTCAGGATGTAATTTAAACAACATAAAAAATAATGTGAGAAAGATATTGTTCCTGTGGTTACTGTGTACAATGCTGATAACCCCCGATACTGAGTCATTAATGTCTCAATGTGTAGTGAGCCACTGTCCTTACCAGTGCCCATATCTCATGTATATACGATATACTGATTCACAATCTAGGGAGCTAGGAAGCTGACTGAGAAGCACCCAAAGGCTGGAGATGGAGTGTGAACCAAAACAGAAAGTGACCTTGACAATTTTTGACCAACCATAATGGCTAGTTTTGCAGCTGTAATTGTTGTCTGCTGTTTGTGGATATTGATCGAAGCTGTGGGCTTGATTCTAAATGAATTTTGTGCTTTGAAGATCTTCAGGTGACTGATACAGTTAATGCAATACTACCAATCTGTTCTTTTCTGTTTTTACACTTTTGAGTGACATTGGAATAAAAAAAACCCTCCTAACTGAAGATTTATTGAGAACAAAAATCTGAGGCAGCACCGTACATGACATTGTACAGCACCGCATCCCATCTCATCTCATCTGTTGTACAGGTGGAGGGTCAAAATAGAAGACTTGAAGCATACTGGGGCTATATGTTGGGTTTATGCTGTCACTTGTTGGTTTCAGGCGGAACAAAATGGGGCAGGAAAATAGGGAGATGAAAATGGCCACCGGCTACATCATGCAGATGTTCTTTTGAAGCAATTGGGCCATGACCATAGAGAAGGAACAAGAGTAAATTAAAAAATAATCTAATAAACAATGCTTAAAAAGAACAACAATAGAAGTGGATACTCTACAGAGTAAAATTAAATGCACTAAAAGTCCGTCATGACATTCAGGGTTTTTTTTTCCTTTTAAATTTTTACAGCATCAGTGCCATTTTTTTTTTTTCTCTCTTACATTTCCTCTCACTGCACCTACATAAATACCCAGTGAAGCTTAAATCGATAACGCAAGGCTATATGTATGACATATATTTCAGATCTTTTTTACAACATTTTTTCCACAAATTTATCTTTTGTCAGTCTCCACCCACTAGCTAGCTCTCATCACATGCTAGCAAATGCTTCCTCTGAGACATGCGAAACCAGTCACCAGATCTTTCCGAACTGCTGCTCATGTTCCATCACAGTGCAGCTGAACGCTCTCAGAGGAAAGCTCTATGTGCCCTCCTCTGCATACAGAAGATCACAGATGCCTCTAATTGGTTAGAGTCACAGTAATTGACAGGGGAGAGAGTAATGCCATCCCTTCTATGCAGAGAGCACAGCCAATTTTACTCACTTGGACATTCCTGCCACGGATGGTTGTGGCATCTTTAGGAATTGAACTTTCACTTTCCTAATAATGGGAAGAACAGTTCACTGTTGCATTGTTTGGGAAACCCATTTCCCTTTTCCCTAATAAATCATACATGTTTGAGGTAGTGGGAATTATCTGTATAGATTTTGGGAAACAGTTTGACTTAATTTCATTTGAATTTTCCAGACTCCAGTGAAATAGCTTTCATTTCAGATGAGATTTTGACTTTAAATGAAAACTGCCAATAGTGATACAGTTAAAGTGTAATAATATGATGTTGGTATTCGCTAACATCAATATCAATTAGCTGTAATGTTCTAGTCATCGATATAGTGGCATAATATGTGTAAAAATGTAGAACAAGTCAAGGTGTGAATGTTACAGGCTTACAGCACATATATACAGTATTACTAGTAGTATTACTCATCAGGTTGAGACATACTGGCAATGATGAGATACTGAATTAACCTCATGGCAATAATAACATGTTTTTATTGGAATTTTATCGCTAGCACTTTCTTGAGGATTAGATAGCTAATGAAAGAAGACTTCATTCATTTATTCATTCATCTAAAGTAACTGCTTCACCTTGGTCAGGACTGCAAAGGATTCTGAGCATGTTTAGGTAACACTAGGTGTGAGGTGAGAATACACTCTGAATGGAATGCTAGTCCATTGCAAAGCGGCACAAATTACACATTCATTCACACCTCGGGGAAATTTAAAGTTACCATTCAACCTTCTGAAATTTTATGGGGGAGGTAGGAGGAATCTAAAGAATCCAGCAGAAACTAAAATGGACATATGAAGAACCTGCAGAACTCCATACAGACAGTTACTCAAACTCAGTATTGAAAACCCTGGAAGTGTGAGATTGCTGTATTACTTATTCTTGTGTTAAAATATCACACTATTGTTGTGAATCTTCTGTCCTTGTTCCGTTCTGGACTCTGTAAGACTCATTGCTCAGTGAGATACTCTGAGTCAAGCTGAGTCAAATAATTGAATAATATGCAATGTGATTAAAAAATAGATAAATAAATAAAAGGGGTTGAATGTCAGCAGAAATATGTGGAATGTTAATTTTCAATGTGCTAGTGCGATCACTCAACTTGAATTTAAATATATGTCAGATTTCTCAATTTCTTAGCTTTATAATTAATTTGCCCTGATGACTCGTATTGAATGCCACAGCATGTCTGTGTGCAAATGTGTGCAAATTTTTCTCCAAAATGCACACACCCCCTCCCCTCCACACATACACACACACACACTAGCATGTCAGCACTGCTGTGGTATATTACACTTATATGATTCTTTTTTTTTCTCACATTTTTATGCCAATAATGGTGAAGGTGAATGTTGGAAGTATGTGTGTGTGTTTGTGTGTGTAAGGGTGTGCAGTGAAAATTAAGAGTAAGCACTGTTGTCATGCCTGAAGAAAGTGTTTATGTTTTCACTTTGTCCTTTTGACCCTGAGCCCTTGGCAAGATGTTGTGTTGATTTTACTGCACAATCAATTCATTTTAATCACAATGCCCAGCAAGCAGGGGGAGGATGAGGAGGGACTTGGCTACTAATTGATTGGCAGGTATTTGCATATACAGTATGGGACAAAATGTCAGCCGGAGCCTTGGCACTGACCTGCAAGAGGCTGCTGGCAAAACAAACTGATGAGGGTAATTTATCATGCGGCAGTCTGTGGCATGGTCCGCTCACACTATTGTTAGCTGCGTCACTCACCTGTCATGCCACGGTGGATTTGGCCATGCAGCAGGAAGGGTTTGCCACAAACAAGGGAGCCTGTGGAAAATGTCAGCGTGGTGAGAGGTATTGCTGCCCACATCAACATCATGATCAATGGACGTCCAACCTCTGCGGTTTCAGCAGATTAAAAAGTCAAACAGGAGAATGGCGGCAGGATTTGCTGACGTGGTTAATGAAGTGTGGATGCCACAGTGAACTGCAAGCATTTAAAAATGTCAGCAAGGTGCTAGCCCACAAAGTACACAGCTAGATTCCTTGGCTGGGTTGTTTTCAAATTGTTTGTTAATGCTCAAAACCTCAAAATCAGAGATGTATCAATGAAAGCTGAGTCCAAATACTGAAACCAGAATGAGAATTCAACACTGGAAAAAAAGAAATATGTTGTCATTCAGAGTTAAGAAAAATATTATGTTTTTCAAAAATGTTGAGTGAGTGTGGTCAATTCACACAGTATTATAGGGCTGGGGAAGTTAACACGTTATTATCGCGTTAACTCATTAATTCATTAACGCCGACAATTATTCTATCGCGCATTAACGCAGTTTTTATAATTTTGTAAATAATTTAAAAAGTCTGCTGCTCACTGGCTCCGAATACACATACAGACAAACGACGGGTGACGGGAGGGGTGTGATCTCGTTTCGTATTGGCTTGGGATAAAAGTCATGACGTGTCTGAAGCAATGAGAGCATTTTGGATGAGCGTAAGTGTGCTGCGGCGCTCACAGGAACCGGCAAAGAAGTAGAACCGGCGGATAAACAAAGATGGAAAACAGGCAGGCAGGCAGGCAGAGAGAGAGAGAGAGAGAGAGAGTGTTAACTCGCGTTAACTCATGACAATCATGCGATTAATCGCGATTAAATATTTTAATCGACTGACAGCCCTACAGTATTAACATAAAAACAATGAAATCTTAGGAGGACATTTGCACTGATGGGATCTATAACTACAGTATTAAATTTAGGCATTAAATATAAGCATGGTAGTTTATTTCAGCAGCAACATATCAGTTACAAACACCAGCATTATGGATTCGAGTCTCAGCTCAAATATGAGCTCAGTTAATTAAGGAAATTCAGCGTGCTTTTTTTCATAGTACTTAGCAATAATCAAACTTAACACTCAACTTCTCAGTTGTGTAAAAAAAAATTACTTAAATGTAAGACACACTGGATAAGGGTGTCTGCCAAATGCCATAATGTAAAATGTAAATGTTTCATGGTTTACATAGTGGCCATAAAAAGCATAAAAACTGTTCATGCAGGAATGCTACTAGTTCTTTAATATGTAAGCGAGCAGAATGTAAGTTAAGTGTATTGGCTAGCTTCATGATTTACCTCGTATCGAATAGAGTTGTAGTGAAGGTGAACAGATTTGAATCCACTTCTGTTCAGCTAGAAATATTGTGTCCCTGTGTCCAATCAGGCATTGGCTAATTTCCTAGCAGAATTTTTAGAATTTGTTTTTTCAATTTCCTTTATATGATTAAAACTTTGCAATGTGCTGCTAATGTTGTTAGCCCTTTTGTTCTGTTTTTGTGTTGTAGGATGTGTCTCCTGTTATTTCTGTGTAACATGCCTATGCGAGTGGAGGGACTTAATAGTTAAATTAGAAGTAGTCGCTTTTAATTAAAAGCTTGCTGCTCTATTACTTTGGTATATGAGATTATAGAACCTCAGCCCATGATACTATGTTTTATTGTCTTCATTGCACTGGAATCTGTCATTGTCAGTGACTGATAGTAGATGAACATCAAGTCAAATATACTGATAAGAGAGGTTGTTTTCCCTGTTGGGTGTTTGTATAGGAGTATTTATGAGTATGAGTGTGAGCAAAACTGTATGAGAGAGTTCCTACAGGCGCTTGTTTCTGCTATGTGAAAATATGATGAAGATTTATCCCACAGTTGAAACTTGTTGTGTTGCAAGATAATATTAAATAATATCACATAATATAGTATCTTTATTGCACAATTGTGAGATGCAAGTTAACATCACACAATGACTGCTACTTTTTTCCTTGTGATTCTGAGTTAGTGCTTCTGTTTAATCAAACCTCAAAATCATATGCACTAAAGTAAGGAACATAATCTGAAGTTATCTAAAGTATTCTTTTCAGTAGGAACTGGCCACTCTGGGAGATAGTGGTGTCTGAAGTGTTAGTGTGGCTTGGTACAAGATAGGAGTTATGGAAACAAACTTAGTAAGTGTAAGCACAAACTCACAATTATGAGATAAATCTGTGTAATATTTTCTCGACATAGTAGAAAATATTACACAGATACCTGATACCATACCTAGTCTAAATAATGGCCTGCTGTAACACTGGACTATGGACTACTGGACTATAACACAGGACTATGTTTTACTACTGGTGAAAATGATAATGTACTGTAATATCTCTGAGTGATCAGTGAATCTTTTTTGTATTTTAAATTGATTACAAACAAAAGTTGTGCCAACCCACAACCACAAGATTCTTCTCTAAAATCATCCACACTCTTCAGTTCACACCAAAACGCATATAATTCTGAGGATAGATTTGTTATATTTTGAGCATTTAGCTGCCTGAAGAGTCCATGGCCCATGGAGGGTTTCCCGCTGGGGCTTTTTATTCTGGGCATGCTGCATTAGAAGACAGGGCTGTAGCTGAACCAAATGAGAGGAAAAGTCATCACAGCCATTAATGCCTTGATAATGTTGTTTTCCAAAGAGCAGTCTTAGCAGGAGCTTGGCAGTGACTCTCTGCACACTGTTTCTCTCTATCACCAACATGTTGTATAACATTGGTTATGATTTTTAGACATGTTGAATGTTTTTTATTTTTATAAATCAAAAAACAAAAACAACAAATGAATCATATGGCAAAGCTCTAATACATTTTTATGTTGAAAGCTTCTGGAAATGGAGTGACTGCTGCGGTCTACCTGGGCAGCTGTGTGAGTAAGTGGTTTGTGTTTACAGCACACTCAAATCGATTGTTAACCTGTGCCATGTGTGTGTGACCTCCTCACGTCTAGCTTTGCATTGGGTAAACAAGAGGAAATTAACTGCTGCTGGTGGTTTGTTTCTTTTCCTTGCACATGAACTTGAGAGATGAATGACTCAGGTTGACTCCTGATTGAACTCCTACAGACCCATGTAAGACAACTGCTGAGTCTCAACCGGAGATTATGGGTCTCTTTAATAAGGCTGAATTTAATTTTCTCAACTGGTATCTTGAAATCCAATAAATGTGCTCTACATAAACCTGTGCATTTAATGTATATGTGAGTGACTCATGCTTAGATCTTATTCTCAAAGCTTGCTGCAGATTGTATTATTCATAAAAAAAAAAAGATCACTCTAACAATCTCAAATAATTTTTTCTGTTGCTTTGTTACTGTCACGACACACCGGGAGGTCGAATATCAAAGGGAGTCCTCTCCAGTATTTTAAAACCCGTGCTTCCGAAAAAAATGAGGCACGGACGCTTCACTTGGTGCGAAGTGAACATACCAAGCCTTTGTCTACTATAGTGTCGGATTATATGTGTTTGACCTTGACTTTCTGCTTCCTCGTTTTGTAATTTTTGTCTAGTGATTTGGATTTGTCTGCTGGTTTCTTGATTTTCTGGTTTTGACCTTTCGCTACATTTGTTGAGTACATTTTTGCCTGCTGTGTCAATAAATCTGCTTAAATAAAATAAAATAAATCTACTCCTTACTATACTTTGCCCCCTACGAATCCAGTGGATTTATGAGCTATCATCATCAGCCAAGAAGCAATTATCCGCACTTACCAAGAGCAAGTCACAGCGCTTCAGACCGCCAACCAGCAGCTCCAAGCCACACCTCCCACAGCTCCCGCGCCGACACCACGCGGAGAATCTCTCCGTATAGCTCTGCCCAAAAAAATTTGATGGCTCTGCCGACCGCTGCCGTGGCTTCCTCCGGCAGTGTGATAATTTCTTCGCACATCAACCCGAACTCTACGGAACTGATCTTACAAGGTGTGCCTTTATGCTATCATTACATACCGGTAAAGCACTTGACCGGGCCTCAGCCGTATGGGATAGTGATCCTCAAGTTAAAACCTGAGCTAATTATTTTGCTAACTTAATTTGGGAGTTATTTGAATACCCAGAGGGAGGAAAGGATGTGTCGGTACAGCTATTAGAATTACGTCAAGGCTCTAAATCAGCTGCTGAATACGCCATTAAGTTTTGTACTCTAGCTGCACAGTCCGGGTGAAATGAAACATCTCTGCTAGCTGTGTTTCGGGAGGGCCTCCACCCTGCTCTTCTCTCCCAGTTCATTTCTACAGCCATCCATTTGGACAATATGAGACGCCAACATCAACCCAACCCACACTCTCACAGCCATTCACGTTGCCATCTCGACCTCCCTACGGAGAGTAACTTCGAGCCCATGCAGCTCAGCTGTACCTGCGTATCTGAGGAGGAACGCCAGAGGCTTACCCAATAGCGGCTCTGTTTCTACTGCGGACAACCCGGCCTGTCTATCGATGTCCTGAATGCCCAGTCACGTCACAGGTGAGCAAGAATACCCTCATTTATAAAGTTACTCTACCGGCTATGTTACACCATGTTCCTGATACTATCCCTGTCTTAGCATTGATAGATTCCGGGGCGGCTGTCAATCTCATAGACCATGTACTCGTGGAGAAATTACACCTCCCCACTACTCCTTGTACTAGACCTCTACAAGTTATGGCTGTTAACGATCAACCCATCAGAGAAGGGTATCTCACACATTAAACTCAGCCCATGGAATTACAAATCGGACTATTTCACTTTGAGAAGCTTACGTTTTACCTCATTTCGTCTCCTGCCAACCCCATCATCTTGGGCCTCCCATGGCTCCAAAGTCATGATCCCCACATATCCTGGAGGGAAGAGGAACTTAAACACTAGTCTCCTCATTGAAAAATAAAGGGAAAGCAGATGCTCTTTCCAGGTAGCAGGAATCCAAGAACCTAGTCACTCACCCTGAACCCATCCTTCCATCATCCGTTATTCTGGCTCCACAATGGAACCTGGTGGAAGAAATCCAACAAGCCCATGCTTAAGACCCTCCTCTGGCGATGTGTCCACCTTCTAAACTCTATGTCCCGGTAACATTGCGCCACCATGTTATGCAGTGGACCCACAAATCTCCCAGCTCTGGTCACCCTGGCATTCACCAAACAGGCCAGCTCGTAAGATAAAGATTCTGGTGGCCATCATTAATCAACGATATAAAGGAATGTGTGGAGTCATGTGGTACGTGCGCCCAATCGCGCACCAGTCGCCAATTACCCGATTACCAATGGACAGGTGGAGCGATTAAATCAGGAAATTGAAAGATTCCATCATTCCTACTGCAGCAGAGAGCAGCATTGCTGGAGTGAGTTCTTTCCCTGGGCAGAATATGCACAAAACTCCCTGACACACTCATCCACAGGCCTCACTCCTTTTCTGTGCATTCTTGGATATCAACCACCCCTCTTCCCCTGGTCAGATGAATCATTGGATATCCCAGCAGTTGATAAATGGTCTAGAAGAAGTCAGGAGACCTGGGAGCGAGCACATGTGTGCCTTCAATGGGCCATAAGGAAACAGAGTAGCCAAGCCAACTGACACAGACGTCAATACCCCACCTACCAGGTAGGACAACGAGTCTGGCTCTAAACCAAGAACCTGAAACTACGTCTTCCTTGCCATAAACTCAGTCCAAGGTTCATAGGTCCCTTCAAGATCATTTGTCAGGTCAACCCAGTTGCCTACCATCTCCAGCTCCCCACTACCTACCGCATTTCTCCCACATTTCATGTTTCTCTAGTCAAACCTTTTCATGAAACCCGGTCTGACACTTCTTCATCGAACAAATCTCCTCCCCCATTGGATATTGATGGAGTCCCAGCATACCAGGTACATACACTTCTGAATTCCTATAGAATCAGGAACCACCTGCAATACCTGGTGGACTGGGAGGGGTATGGTCCAGAGAAATGTTCCTGGGTGAACGCCTCAGATATTCTGGACCCGCTCTTGACCGAAGACTTCTCCCACTCCCATCCTGATAAACCTGCTTCCTGTCCTAGGGACCGGCCACGTTGTTGAACGCTGGGAGGTGTTCCTAGAGGGGAGGGCTCTGTCACATCACCCATGGAGGTCAAACATCAGAGAGAGCCCTCTCCCAAATTTTGAAACCCGCGCTTCCAGGTTTCCCCACGGACATAAAAGAGGCTTTTATTTTTTGCACTTTACTTGGTGCGAAGTATCGTTTCCGCTTTGTCTACTATAGTGTTGGATTATATGTGTTTGACCTTGACTTTCTGCTTCCTTGTTTTGTGATTTTTGTCTAGTGATTTTGATTTGTCTGCTGGTTTCTTGATTTTCAGGTTTTGACCTTTTGCTAAGTTTTTTGACTATGTTTTTGCCTGCTGTGTTCATGTCAATAAATCTGCATGTCGATTCTCCTCCTTCTGCCTCTGGCGAGTCAATACAGTTACTATATTCATTGGCATGGTGGCTTAGTGGTTAGTACATTTGACTTGCACCTCAAGGTAAAGAATTTGATTCCCACTTCACTCTGTGGTTTGGTGATTTCCTCCAGGGACTCTGGCTTCCTCCCCCAGTCCAAAGGCTGAATGGTCTGAATATCTAAATTGTCCAGTGTGTGTCTGGCACCACTGTCCAGGTTTTCACCAGTTTTGTGACCTGAGTCCCCTGGGATAGGCTCCAGGATCCCTGCTAGGATAAGCAGTTTAGAAAATGGATGGATGTTCATAGAGTCATTGACTTTAGACTTTTATTTTCTGACATTGCTGTGCTCTTTTAACTATTATCACAGATTCATCTAGTGTCATCTTTGAGACTTCACTATTCAGTTTTAATAATCCACAGAAGTAGGCTTTGATTTGTATCCATGCATAAATATTCCTGTTTTAGGAAATTAGTAAAAGATGGTCAAACTGTTAAAGAAATCTATATAAAAATCTATCTATATACAAAGGAAAAACTATAGGATCAAAGTATAGTGTCAAATAAATACAAATACATACAAATAAATACAAATTTAAACAGTGATATTATGTTACAAAAAAATTTAAATTTATATAACATTTACATTTATATAACAGTATGAAACAACTGCAAATTAATAACTCATCACATTCATACATTTTAGATTTAAAATATCATAGGTATTCTCATAGGTCAGAGGCGAGCAACTTAATGAACAAATAAGAGCCAACACTTCGGCCAAACTAAGATAATTATCATGTTTTACTGCAGCACAAGACTATTAACAGAGTTTAATATACCATTACTCCAGTGCAGTAGAGTTTAGTTTTGTAGTGTTTAGTGTTTACTGTGTAGTTTGTTTAATGTATTGTCTGTAATAAAGTTTATAGTTTATTGTATAGTCTGTTGTCTATTGTATTTAATGACTGTTTGTCACTATGTTACTTGTCCTTTTATCCTCTATAGAAATGGCATCTTATCAAAGTAAAAATATAATAATTAAAGTTAAACATGTCTAGTAATTCCTTAAATTGATTATAGCATTACAGTTAACCAAATATAAGATTATTCATAATATTTCTAGATTTTTTTTAAATTCAAAATTTTTTTCACTCTGTTAACAGATAATTTAGCTTCTTTTTGAAAACATCGTTGTTGTTGTTGTCCTTCAGCTGCTCCCTGTTTGAGGATGCCACAGTGGATCATTCGATCTGCATATTTGATTTTGGTACGAGTTTTACGCCGGATGCCCTTCCTGATGCAACCCTCCTGTTTTATCTGGGGGTTTTATCAAGCGCATGTGGTAGCTTAGTGTTTAAGGTGTTGGACTACTGATCGGAAGATTGTGAGTTTGAATCCCAGATACACCAAGCTGCCATTGCTGGGCCCCTGAGCAAAACCCTCAGTTGTACAAAAAAATGAGATTAATTGTAAGTTGCTCTGGATAAGGGCATCTGGCAAATTCTAGAAATGTAAATGTAATTTAAATCTGGTCATTGAACCTGGAAAGTAGGACTAGTGCTTCTAGTGCTAGTTCAAAATTTGCAACATTATCTGCTGTTTTCTATTAAATTAAGACTTGGAAGGCTTGAAACCGGAAATTATATTTTTCATAACATTATATTTTTTTGTGTTAAGAGAAAAATGCAAAATGAGAGGAAGCACAGCTCTGTCTTTTGCAAGTATATATTTAAACTTCATTTCATTATGTAATCATCAAGCAATAGCCACTCTGTGTGAATGGACTATAATTTACCAGATTTATAACAGAATATTTCTAAAAGGCTAATCATCACCTCTTTCTGGCAAATGCCAAATCGTCACTACATTGTTCTTGTTGCTTCAATAGCCATACTAAGATTACTAAATTGTGCTGAAGCTGAACTGAAAAATCAAAGTCCATGATTATGTTTATAACCGTTCTTCTGTACAATCAGCTACCTTCCTGTGCACACAGCTTTGACAGTGCATAATGACTGCATTATAATTAGAGCTTCCTCTGTGCTAGATACTCCTGAACCTGCTAGCATCATGGTGTTGCCAGCATATCACACCTCTGATCCCTCTAAGGAGCTGATAAAATCTGACTCACTCCCAGCTTAGCCAAACCCATTGTTTTGGGGGATTAGAGGGGATTAAACATGGATGCCTATGAGTGAAAATTTGAGCCCTACAACCTCTAGACAAATCATTATAAGATGGATGTTTCACTATGGAGCATGAGGATAGAATTCAATTTTGTCTTTTTTAGGTAGGTGTGTTTGCTGATGTATATGGGTCGTGTTATCCTTAGATAGCATTCGAAGCTTAGACCCTAAGATCTGACCAGCTAACTAGATGCAGTGTGCCATTCTTTTGATATCCACAAAATAACTGCACAAAAACATAATGATGACATTAATACGACTCCAAGCAGAGAAAAGCTTAGTGCTTCTGTCCCAAATGCATGCGAGCCGATCTCTCAGCTTCCTCACTGCCTCATTGTTTTTGTAATTAATTCATTATGTAGGGATATCTCCCTCGTCGATAACACGGCAGATTAGAGAAGATGGAAAGAGATTAAACATGACTGCTGCTTAGCTCATTGTCCTGCCATGTCACAGGGGGCCTACCTCACTCAAAGGTTAGCTGGGCTTTGAGCCTAATGATCGGATTGTGTGTTAGTCAGTGGGGAAGAAGAGGAAGTTTGAACTAAGCTGCCGCTGTCTTGTCATTTTGCGTCCCTGGTGTCTCTGCAATATTTCTTAAAGTAATTGGAATCTGTCGTTTATATATATATATATATATATATATATATATATATATATATATATATATATATATATATAATATATATTATATATATATATACTGTATATATATAAATTATTTTTGTTTATGATAAGTGTAATGAAGTTAGACGTTAGTATTAGTAATATTAGATTCTATTTCTCAAAATATAACAAACCAAACTAGAAAGGTAGTATAAGCCACATTGACCCTGACCCTGATCAGTAGCCTCTGGTTAAAGATTGTTGAGTACAGAGTATGAGAGTAACCTGCTATCTATAACATTAGCATAAACACACAGATCAGAGAAGAAGACAGGTCTACATGTGTGCAAGCTTTGCAATGCTGCTAAACTGATTCCAATTATATAGCTAACATCCATGTTACAATTATTTGCCTTTTATTACTGTCATTGCAAAGTGAGTGCACTGATTCTGCAAAGTGTTTTGACTGTTTCTGGCATCTACATCTCATTTTTACTTGTTTACTAGCTGTAATGATTTGTATTTATAAATTTTCCTGTGTTTTTGCACTAGAAATTAAAAAAGGAAATGAACACATCTTAAAACTAGCATCAGCACTTCAGTAAAACGTTTAGACTTTAAGAGTAACTTCTTTTTGTGAAGGACATTTCTTCTTATAGGTCAGAGAACAATTCTTACCATGTCATGGTGATGTGTGGTGTGAATTGAGCCTGCTGGTCTCAGAGCCATGTTTTCACTGTGGTGGACACATTCTACCTCAGCCCGGTGAGAATTTCCCTGCATGCGATAACCTGTTAGTGTGATAATCACTTCAGCTCTCCTCTATTAACAAAGTGCAAGGAGCCTTGGGAATACCAGGATTGCTTCTCAACTGCTTCAGACTGCTTTAAAGAAGTCTGAAAAGATCTTGTGATCCCTGTGGATAACGCCCTCATCTATGTCAGACCAGCACCCTGTGGTGTAGCACTGGATTCCTTTTACTTCCTCTGGAATTTATCTTGCTAAGATGCAGTCTTTATATTATATCTTCCAGCATTATGTGTGGACTGTTTTTTTTATCTATTTTGAGATGAAATTAAGGTTCAGTCAAACAGTTGGCAAAAGCTGCAGAAGGACTCTTAAGGGGCAGTACAGCACCTAGTTCTCTATGCAGTATCTCTGAGGAATCCCGGAAATAGAGGCCTTTAAGGTTGGAACTGTGAAGCCCGGTGTCCTGCACTAGCTTGTGGGATGTGCCAGGCGACACTGTGGTCCTCACCAGAGGACCAGGACATGATTAATGACTGAACCAGGTGCTCTACCTGAAGGGCAGGTTACATAAACCCCATTCCAGCCCAGGAATCTGCTCCTCTGCATGGTAATGGAGACCCCACTCTTCTCACAGTGCCTTAATCAGAAATACCCTGAACGGCATACACGAATACAAAGCAAAAAAAAAAAAAAAAACGCTTTTGAGGATATAGCTTGTGTGGGTAATAGGAATAACCGGGGTGTATTAATAGAGTAATTGCCCCTTAAGGGGAAGTGCTGAAAAGAGTCTGTTTTAGTGAGGACCGTGCTATACAGCGAAATGAGAGATGACTCCCTTGACATGCTGAAAGCTCTTCTAGTCCTTGGTAAAATAGCATTGTGGGTGAGTGGGAGAACTGAAATTTATTCACCCTGTTCAGCTTGAGGCAGGACAGAGAAACACTGTCATTGTTATACTCATCTCAAATCTCAGGTCACATTAAAACAATCCACCAAAGTCTTTATAAAGAACATTCGTTTCTTGAGGCTTATTCTTTTCAACAATATCTCACAGAAAGTCTCAGAAGAAATGATAAAGTGTTATGCTTTGATTGCTGAACTTTCTATTTCTGAATTGTTTTAAAAAATGAACAAAAAACTAGAAAAAAATCACACGATAATATTCAGTATCAGGAAACTCCCACTAAAATCATCGCATAATAAGGGAAGTAATACAAAAGACATTTAATGTGTTAAATTAAAATTGCATATTAGTTGTGTTAAGCATGTTAAACAACACTCACTAGCCACATTAATAGGGACACTTTTACACATGCCTATTTATGCAATTATTCAGTCAGTGTCAGCAGCACAATTCATAAAATCATTCTGTCCTTTATTAGGATTCAGGTAAGTGGTTTAATTGCACGAATGGACCATGCGATGTTCATCTTGAGTGCAGTGTACATCTTGAGTGCACACTTCATTTCTTATTAGTAGTTTTTACATTTTCCACATGCTCTTTTCCACAGGCTCTGTCATATCTCACTGAAAGCTTCAGTCTATGAATCGTGGACCTTACACCCGTTTTCCATTGGTATTTTTCTAGAGCATTCAACATCTATATAAAAGTAAAATGTTTTCCTGCTTGGCTGAACATACTATTAAACAAAAATGTAGATAGTGCTGTCAGGAAGTGGCATTTTCACATAAGCTTAAAGCATTCTGCTTTTGAGATATATCCTCTATCTTAGTTTCACACTTCATATGTCAAACTTTTGAAAACGAGCTCCATTTGGTATATTTACTTCTGTATTTTTTTTTTTTTTTCATTTTTCTATTGTGCACGTGTCAAGGATAAACATGCTGTAAGACAGTTCAAACTGCTGCAGAGAGGTTGTTTTGAATAAATGAGCAAAGACAGTATGTATCTTATCAGAGCATTTAAATGTATGGAGAAGGTGCCACTCCCGGAGGAGTTGTGACTTCATCAAAAAGCTTCTCTCCCTCAGGGGATGCTAGACTATCCCACCCCACTGTGCCATGCGCATTGTTAGACTAATGAACAGACGTAACTTGATTAAAACGTTTGCAACATCATTTGGTCCCCGACGTGGCACAAAGAACCTCCCCTGCCGTGTGAACTTAACATGGTGGAGTCTCCAAGGTGAGCCTACAAATCACGGTAATGCCCCAAACACGTAACTCTCACAGGGAGGCTGCCCGATCACGATCACACTTATTAAAAATTCATTAGGCAATGTTTGTGTCACCTCCCGACAGATGTCACCCTGACACCTGAACAGAGAGGCACTGTAAAGTTCTCTATTGCCTCAGGCAGATCACCACAACTCATACAGATTGCACAGAGTTATACAAATAGAGTGTGTGTAGTACATAAGTACTAACAGAAGCAATTAGCTGTAATAGCAGTGAACGTATTTGCTGCAGAAGCTTTGCATGACTCTTTGCAGTTGTGGGCCAACCATTACTACCAGCCCTGTCAGTTTTAAACCTGAGGGCTGTTTACATCCCCAACAGCAGCCCTTAATTACTTACTCATAATTACTGTAGGAAAAGCAGCAGTTTACAATCAAAACATAGGTATTTAATTTAGATCTCTCATTAGCTTATTATTTGCAAGCATTTTTATCCACTCGGCATTGTACAGCAGCGAGGCAATTGTACGTCAGAGGAAACAGACATGGTAATTGGGCTTTACAAATCATGGCCCTGGAATTAAGGTGTAATGATTGTGTGGCTTTTAGACTCCCTGCAAGAACGTGTTATTTAAATAATGAATCACCTCATACTCTGCTAGTAACCATAACAGTAATGAAACATGTGGTTTAAACCATGTGATAATGGCTCACTGACAGGGGTTTTCTGTTGAGAATAGAGCTCTAGAGCCACTAACCTCTGGGAGTGCATTTTATCATAAATATTTTAGATTGTTACGATTTCATGAGAAGCAGCTTGAAAGTACTCATGTGGATTGAATTTTTCTTTCAATTTGCCCTTAATTTATTTGGCAACTGGCATTTAAAAAGAGTTTAAGTGGATTTACTGTGCACCATTCCCTCACGGTCTATCTCTGTATGTTTCACCTGCTTTACGTACTCTGTCCTAACTTTTCTTTATCACTCCTCATGATTATGCAAAAATCTTTCAGAGAATTTTTTCCAAGCTCAGCGTTTAGCACCTCTAATCCTGCTCTGACGCTCTTAGGGCTAGATAATTATATAAAAGTTTAAAAATGGGATTTTGGGCATTCCTGATTATCACCAACTGGCAATGAGGAAAAAAGCAACTGAGCAGAAGGAGGAAATAATGGAGGAGTGAAACGAGAATGAACCGGAGGGGAAAAAGAAAGTCTGATGCAAGGAGGCGGTCAGTTTGCAGGGTCGAGTTAAACAGAGGCCTGCATTCCGACCCGATTCTGTCCACTCTCATCGTCCGGCAGCATAATGAAACCTGACAGGATGTAAATGAGTTTTTAAGGGAGCTGGCACAGGCCAGCCATTTCTCTCATTTAGAGCTCAAATGGGCTGGCCATGATTCCAGCTGCCATGCTTTGTGTGGATTAGAGCAGCCTAAACTCAACACATCATGCCTTGATTACGAGCGTGAGTGGAGCCTCTTTTCTTTTCATTTCTCAGAGAAAAAGATATTGTGAAAGGGTGAGAACAGTGATGCTGAGGGAGGTGGACAAGCATAGCTTTAGAGATCTTCTCATTATGATTAAAAGCTCCTGGCAGTGTCATGCAGAAGATGTGTACACACTGTCTCCAGCTTGGCAGCAGATTAGATGCACTCCCAGTCATTGGCTGATGCACTGGCTGTACCACATGCTTAACAACAGATCATTAGAACCCCACATTTAGAGTTATGCCTTAATAATAGGTGATTTGTGGATCTATATTAGTCACATAGCAGATGATTCTGGACCAAACATGGCTCATTTTACAAACAAAATATTTTTTTATGCTGCAGCAATCAGCAGTATATGTTTATGGCCCACAGGAAAGCAGCCATATTTGATGTTTTTATAGCATTTAGATTCTAGGACAAAAATAACCCAAATGCCGCCTACCATGTCTAATGCTTGTGTGGCATTTCAATTTTGGGCCACTGAAAGTTTGTTGGTCCAATAAATGTTGAGTTGTTGTTGTATATGGTGGCCAAATACAGATGAGTTCATCACTGTCATTCCACGGCACTATGTGGGCCATATGAGGGAAGCAACTGTGGGTCAGCACTAAGCCATCAGTCACTGGATTCTTCTTTAAGTGCATTTGCAAGGCAAAGGCAAAATTTTCACCTCATACCCATTTTTCAAGATGCTTTTTCTGTGTTGTTTAGGCTGTATGTTTCTACATATATTACTCCGAGAATTTTCTGTATTTGAGAAGTTTTTATAGATCAGTGTCCTTTAGCTACAGTGAGACCTTGCTGCAGTTATTTAGATGCTTCCTGCTCAAATTCCCAAAAGAGTGAGTGAGAGCATAAATATGCAAACCGATATCAAGGAATTACAGATACTGTAATCCATGTTTAGAATCAAATGTAGGATCTACCCACTGAGCCACTGTTCATATACATGAATAGCTTCAAAACAATCAAATGTATAACACCCCAAAAATACAATTTTCTGTTATCTTTCATATGTTTTTCTCCTGATCTAACAGCTTCACAGGCAGTGTTTAGATTCTTTCTGTCTTAACCTTGACAGATTATTGGATGTGCTGAGTGAGAATAAGGAGACCCCAACAGTTTTATGGGTTGAAATTATTGGCAATAGTAGACATCCTCTGTGGGAAGCAGCTGCAAGAGCCATATTGCTTATTGATCTGTTGCTCACATTGTGATGGGTGCACTTAATTAGATTTATATTGTAAACAAAGACTTACAATATGAAATTTGGATTAGTAGGTAACTGTGATCCATCAAAATAAATGATATTTTGTGCTGGAAGTGGCAGTGTTGAGATTGCGGGGAATTTATCTCGGTTGTAAAATGGGATGATGGTGGGATGGGTTTATATGAGTATTACTGCTGACTTGAAGTCATAAACAGAAAGGTTTTGGCATCTCTCTCTCTCTCTCTCTCTCTCTCTCTCTGTCTCTCTCTCTCTGTCTCTCTCTCTATTTTACTCTACCTGTTTCCTCTTTCTTTCTCATTTTCTCTGCCACTGCTAGTCATCTCAAAGTCAACAAAACAGAAGTTCAGATTGATCAGCCAGCCAAAACTTGATCACACAAGAAGATTAAGTGGATTTAACATTAATCAGTTTGCTAGTGAACTTGGATACTTAATTTAATTAACACCTTCTGACCAATCAAACCTGAGTATTCTACAGTGCTGTGGTGTAATTTATACTGATATACTGATAAACCCTCTATGTTTTTATTTAAAGCATAATGTAAGTTTTGTGTAAGATATTTTGTGTAAATTACATTTGTATACATTTGCTTCTTCTCTCTCTCTCTCTCTCTCTCTCTCTCTCTCTTTCTCAATTTCTGTCTCTCTCGCAGGCTGTCTCTATCAGTTTTTAAAATCCAATATCATATTTTATCATATCACATTTTAAAGGCACTTAAAACACCCTAAATGTAAATTTAATGTCTTTAATCTGACGACTTAAAGATCCTAAGGACATCAAAAATTGGCAAATGTGCAAATGTTCTAGTTCTACAAATTGTTTAGAACAGGTGCTATACATATTTCCACATATGGACCTCCATAAGGACATATGGATTTCCACATCTAACCCTGATCAGAGCCTATGAAACCCCCAATCTCACCAAAAGGTGAACTAAAGGTTCTTATTTTGTCACAAAAGTGTTTCAGATCATTCAGTGTTAGTACACACGTCACGGTAATTCGCCTGACCTAGCATCTTGACAGAGTGTCTATCATCTGTAGGAGGCCATTAAAGTGAATGAAGCAAAATCGACACGTCCATCTGTTAAAGGCTGTCTGCCAGTTTACCTCAAAGACTTCATTATTTAAAAAACAAAAAACAAAAAAAAAAACAAAGAAAAACCTTTATTATCTTATTTGGCATGTAGCTTAGTCCTTACTTTTTTTATGGTCAAGAATGGATGAAGATAGATTTGACTGATATACATGTCACCATTGAGTTTCTAATATTAGATGTGCATGTGCAAGATCAAAGTTGAAGCTGCTTCCAGTGTCTGGCAAGCTGAACATGGATGACCCATTCTCCATGCCACCATGTCCCTGTCAGTAACAATAAGACTTCACAATCATGAGTCCAGACCTGCAAAATCTGTCACAGATGTACTGGCAGCAATTAGACATGTCTGGAACAAATGCGTGGTGCTGATGCTTTCCGATGTACAGCCCTGGTCCCAAGGTTACTGGATGACAGACTTGTTCCATTCAGAGGAATACAGTATAGTTTCCGCTACCCTTAAATAAAAAATATTTGACATTACATAGCATATTTACTGTTGATTTCAAATATGTGTTGGAAAAGAAAAACAGTTGTGAGTTGCCACAGACAGCAATTGTGAGGGAGTATATGGTGTCTTGTTCATATTATAAAGGATTACACTGTGAACAGTATAGAAGGGTAAAAATTTCATGCTTTCCTAAATAGCGCTTTCATTGACATCCTGTAATAGTCTTATCACAGAAAGCCTGTGTGCTAAATAAAAAATAGCTATTGCTTTTGTTACACTGGGACTCATGTATCAATATTTTCTGTAAAGTTGCATGTACACTGTGTGCTGTATAGCCTATCCAAACTAAAAATACCAGATTCTGAAAACCTACAGTTCTTCATATTCATATATGTATGTTAATAAATGTCAATCAACTGTAAATTACCAAGCCACAACCAATTTACATTAAGTGACAGCTGCAAAGCTCCATAAAAGGCAATAAAAAAAAAAACTCTCAGAGAGCTAATCATAACAAATGCTGACATGTGAAACTTGAAATTTAAATTACCCCCTAAACATGGGTGTATTAAATCTTCCAGTAATGCAGCTCAGCCACTGCAGTGCATGACATGTACACTACCAGTCAAAAGTTTGGACACACCTTCTAATTCAGTGTTTTTTTTTTTACAATACTGGAGATTTCAAAACTATGAAATAACACACATGGACTTAAGTAATATGTAAAAAAACACCAGGCAGTTGTTATTTTAAGACACGAAGGTCAGGTGTTCTGGAATAGTTCTTGCAAGAACAGTATTGTCAAGTGCATTTGCAAAACCCATCAAGCACCATGATGAAACTGGCTCACATGAAGACCAAAAAAAAGCAAGACCAAAACTTGTTGCAGAGGAGAAGTTCATTTAGAGCCTCAGAAATCACCAGTTAACAGCACCTCAGATTAGAGCCGTTATAAAGGGTTTACAGAGCATCAGTAGCAGACATATCTCAATATCAACTGTTCAAAGGACATTATTGTGTATTTCAGCCGCCTTCAGCATTGTTTTACAATGTAGAAAGAAATAAGCATCAGGAAAGACCATGGAATTAGAAGATGTGTCCAAACTTTTGACTGGTGGTGTACACACACTAACTCTTCCTTTATAATATATTTCAGCATTTCTTAATTATAGTAATTAGACATTGATACCAGAATGTCAGTGGGTCAAATATTTACATACAATAAGTTGACTGTCTCTTCAAACAGTCAAAATCATAATTATGAGGTAATTGTGAGTGCATCTGTTGCTATTTACAGCCTTTCATGCCATGGAAATTTCCATGCATCTCAGCCAAGCCAGAAATAGTGAGGAACTCCAAAATTTTGGAGCAATTTTTAAACAACTGAAGGTACCACAAGCATCTGTACAAACAATTGTATGCAAATGTACAAATCTTGGGAGCACAACGACATTGCATCATTCAGGTAAGAGGCATAAATTAACTCCCAGTGATGAATGAACTTTTGTCTAAAAGTTTCAGCTGAACCCCAAGATAACTACAAAGGAACTGATAGTATCAAGGGCAAAACTGCACTGGCTGTAATGGTAGGCCTATGTGCAGCTATATACACCGATCAGGCGTAACATTATGAGCAGCGACAGGTAAAGTGAATAACACTGATGATCTCCTCATCATGGCACCTGTTAGTGGGTGGGATATATTAGGCAGCAAGTGAACATATCATCCTCAAAGTTGATGTGTTAGAAGCAGGAAAAATGGTCAAGCGTAAGGATTTGAGCGAGTTTGACAAGGGACAAATTGTGAAGTCTAGACGACTGGATCAGAGCATCTCCAAAACTGCAGCTCTTGTGGGGTGTTCCCGGTCTGCAGTGGTCAGTATCTATCAAAAGTGGTCCAAGGAAGGAACAGTGGTGACCCAGTGACAGGGTCATGGGCGGTCAAGGCTCACTGCTGCACGTGGGGAGCGAAGACAAGCTACTGTTGCTCAAATTGCTGAAGAAGTTAATGCTGGTTCTGATAGAAAGGTATCAGAATACACAGAGCATGACGGGTCAGGGCTGTTTTGGCAGCAAAAGGAGGACCAACACAATATTAGGCAGGTGGTCATAATGTTATGCCTGGTCTGTGTATGTGCTCTCAGTTAACTCCTAATTATGACAAGCTTCTAAAAGCCATTAGATCAATTTTGTAATCTTGCAGACTTTTTAAAGAGACAGTCAAAGTGATGAATGTAAACTTCTGACCTATTGGAATTCTAATATAATGAATTAATCCTAAAATAAATCTGTCTCTCATTGATTATTTTAAAGTTGCCATTAAAAGCAAAAGTAGATAGCTTAATTGACCTGACAAAAGAAATGTACAGTCACAGGAAATGTGTGAAGCTGTAAAACTGAGAAAACCTTTCAGCCTTCCTTGTTGCACAAGCAAGAACACCCAGCTCAGGGCTGAGCCAGACATAATTATTTAGGTGACCATCAGCCTTTTGGACAAATAAAGAACTCCTTGGGCATAATGATCAGCATTAAGCATGAAAGTAAAAAAGGTGAAGCTTATAAACCAGAAAACAATCCCACCTGTGAAGCTTGGGGGGTGGCACCACCAGTGATGTGGGTGTGTTTTGCTGGAAAAGAATTCAAATTATCATTGGCATCATGAGGAGGAAGATTATCTAAAAATTCTGAAGTAATGCTTCAAGACATCAGACATAACGTTACAACTTGGTCATATCTGGATCTTACAACAGGACAATGATGCTAAGTGTACCTTCAAAGTTTGAACAAAATGGAAACAAAGTGAAAATATTGAAAAGGCAATCACAAAGCCCTGACCTGAATCCCATAGGCAATGTGTAAACTGAAAACACTTGTCTGAACAAGGAGGACAACAAACCAGACCGCCTGCAAAGCATTATGTGAATTCTTGAAAAGCTTGTGTAAAGAACAGCTTATGGAAGGATTCCCTATGCATTTTTTTCGAGGTCAGGCAATCGAAAGGAAATGCCACAGAATACTGTCTGATAGAATTAAGCTACAAATAAGAGCTGAAATACGTCTGTTCTTTAGCTATTTAGAATTGCAGAACTAAATTCATGGAAATAAAACAGATACAAATGAAATGCATGGTAGTGTGTGGAAATGTGTGGAGCTGTGAAAAATTTAATTTGAATGTAAAAATTAAATAGGTGTATGTAAACTTTTGGCTTCAACTATAATTAAAGTTAACCCAAGACTACATTTAGATACCAAAGCTAATTTTGGTAAAGGATTATACTGGCAAGTAAAGGTTCAGTCAGTAATTCTGTTGGAACTTAGTTGAACCTAGCTTTTTTGGGGGGAAAAAACAGCAATAAACAACAACAACAATTAATTAAAAAAGCTTCTCCCTTTAGTATTCTCTGAAATACATCTCCAAAGTATATCATGACATGTGGATGCACAACTGAATTTTTTCAATGCTGGCAGTCCAAATCTTTTGTCTTTTCTCCCTTTTTTTAATATATTTTATTGACATCTATTAGAGTTTGAAGGGAAATTAGTATTTCTTATGTTTAATTTATTTATTATTAATTATTACATATTTATACTGTATATTGCATATTGTATTTTGTTTATTGTATCTGTATTGTACATGTAAATATTAATCTATTCAGATTTTTCTGTTCATATGTTTGACACACTGCGTCATGACATGAATGATTAAAAAATGATCAATCCCCGGTGTAAAACCAGTACAGTGGTGATATTGTATGCTTGATTTTTGGGCTCATGGGCTGATTCAAATTTTCCTTAAATGTTGGATGCCTGCCACTGTTTTAGCCATTTTTTCTCTGCCCATTTTTTTTGTTGTCTTTCTCTATCTACTTCTCTCTCTCCTTCTGCCTCTCTATTTGCTCATTCTGTCTCTTTCCTTCTATCCCCCCTCTCTCAAGAGCACATCAAACACACGAAGCAGATCCTTCAGCACTGTTAGAAATGTCAAGCACTGAAGGAAATGAAGACAGCTGCTGTGTTCACAAATACAGGACCGCTACCCAAAATGCCCTGAGAGACAGCAAATGTGGGTGAAAAATAGACACACGCACACACACCCGCATACAATGTATCCTCGCTTGCCTGACTAGTACGCGCACAAAATATTACCCACACAAAATCATTAACATATGACCTACTTAGTTTTCCTGTTTTGTGCACACGTATGTGGTCCGCCTTGTATTTTTGGATACTTTGTCTCGTAAGAGACAACCAGACTGTATTGTGGTGTACACTGTACTGCTAATCAAATTAAAACAATGACGCTTGCCATTTAGTAAACCAGCAGCCCAAAGAGAAAGGGCAGATTGCTGGGATCCAATCAATCCACAATTTAATATTCAGGCCCTCTAGACAATGAGATTTGCCCAGAGTAACATCGCTTTCCTCTGAAGAGTTCATTTGCATCATCTCTGGAAACTCCACAATCAACAAAGCGTCATTAATTTCCAGTTGGTGTTGGCAAGAATATGAGAATTTGGTGGCCAAGTCGAAGCACAGCTTCATAAACAGGATAGACAGAGCTGGAGACAGGTCCAAGTAACACACACACACACACACACACACACACCAGAGGTGAAGATACCCCAACTGAACTAGAACGACAGTTACAAATTCTTATTTGTGGAAGGTGAACTTAACATAATATCATGTTTAATGCAGTTATTGCTCTACACTGATGTTTATAAACGGTCACTCAAGTTATCATTATGATTCCTTCATATTTCACTGCTCCACACATCACATAAATGCATCCCTCATTTAGTTTCATCAGATTTAATTGTCTAGCAGATGCTATGGTGAGAGAAACAAGATTAACCAACTGGAATCCTGCGTTTGTCCCATTTTAGTTCAAAACTGCAAACTTGCCTAGCTACACCCTGAGCAGCGAGATATTTTGAAGTGGTAGCCTGTGTAGTACTTGAGATTTATTCAGGAGGTGAGAAGAAAGGTGTATTTGGTTCTCTAAGATGTAATGTCATTTTCTTACAAGACTAGCATGCCAAAGCATTTTCAGTAGGACTGTAATAAAGTAATCATTTTTTCCCCCCTAAGCATACTATATTCACATTATTAATATAGCAAGACTGTTGATGGAATACTGTCATATAATTAAAATAATTGAAATAATTGAAATGACAGATTCTGAACACACTTCTACTACTGTCTTGCTGTCATCCAAATCACATATTCATTAGTTTAAATGTACAGACCATTATATTTTATTTTATTTAGGGTACTTCATCATCTCCACTGAAATTAATGTTATCCTGCCTTTAACCCCCCACCCCATCCTACCAACACTCACAGACCTTTGTCTTACTGTCCTTGCGAGAACCTTCTACTGACATGACCTTTACTGCAGCCAATTAATACTACGGCTACACCTAAATCTAAACCAAAACCTTAACCTCAATATCCAAAACGAAACCCTTTGCCTATTTTTAAAAATAAATAAATACAATAATTACCACCCCTGTTTTTCTACTGGGGACATGTCAAATGCCACCAAAATGTCCAATATCTAATTTCTAATTTGGACATATGGACTCACATTTTTAGAAGGTACACTTATATATAAAAACACACTTATAAATAAAAGCATGCTCCCACAGACAGACAGACACACAAATACACAAAGGAACACCCAGGAGACACTGCATTTCTCAGGTTCACTGCCATTCTCAGGTGTGTGTGTGTGTGCTCTGGGTCCACTCTGGCTGGAGGCATTAATCGCGGTCAGAGATTTTCAGCAGAATAGCATGTGTATCCCTCAGGCTTCATTCTTTGTCTGATTGTGTGAAGTGACCCCCAGAGTTATATAATGTAACATCATGTCCTGGTTCTATAGCTGCTGGTGATTAATCAGGGCAAAAAGTTACTGAGCTTCTCACTGTGTCTAACTTCTAACAGTGTAAATGTACTGAGCCGTGACTATGTGTGTATTCATGTGTTTGTGCAGCGATGTGTCTATAAATTAGGGCTGCCAGAGCAAATTTCACAGTTTTCATGTTCTATCCTTAGTTGCATAATGTGTAAGTGTATGAAAATGTGTTATTTTTGAATATATTAAAGCTGTCACTTGATGCAGGAAAATAGATGCCATTATGCATCACTTCTAAAAAAAATAAATAAATATAACATCATCCTATAAGGGCTCTTATGTTTAAAGAGTTTATGATTTTCAACATTTTCTTGTTGGGTATTTGGAGTACTGTGTGTAATTATTCCACGGTGATTCTGAAATCTATTAGTGAATGCTTGACCACAAGCTATGTTCATGAATTTTATGCTAGGTTCATAGACACCATTGCATATCAGCTCTTCATCCAAATGTGGACACCACTTTTTTTGTTGGTTTGTTTGTTTCAGGACAATAAACAAAATGTCAGCAGCCTCAAACATAACCTTTGCATATTCAAATTCTATTTTAGCAACTCGTTTCTTCTTTCACATATTTAATTTATTCTTAAAATATTTCAGAATAAAAAAGTATTTTCATGTAAATGATTCTAAGACTCTCTTAACTCTCTCTGTATGTGTCAGCACTCTGATGGTGGCACTGTGCAAACAAACACAAGCACAAAAATAAATTAGATAAAATCCATAGAGAAATGACTCAGGTTTTTTTTTTTTCTACACCTTTACAATACGATAGCAAATAGCGATTTTCATGACCCCGCATACTAAAGTGGGATATAAAGTTCAGTTCTCTGTGATCGATCATTTCTTTTTTTCCCCCTCTGTGTGCTGTCCTTTTTCCATTCATCTGTTTAGTATAGAAGAAGTGGTCATGTGTGTGAAATGGGTGTAAAAGGAGAGCTGCTACTGCTGCAGGTGAAAGAGCAGGCTGCTGCAGGTCGGCATGAAACACAGCTTATTATCCACATTCTATCACTGCCATTCCCACCACGTTATTCATGTTAAATAAGGTTCTCTACAAAGATACAACATAGAAAACTGTTAAATATATAACTGTAGGCCTTTCAAAATGACTTCTGGCTCCTCTTCTGGCAATTTGAAATGGTGGTATTTTTTTCATATTCACTTTTTTTTGTCCAATAATGATCAGCGCTTGTACTCTTTAACTGTGACCAACCATGCTTATTGCAAATTGTCCCAAAGTTTGCTACTGAAAAAATGCAAATCTCAATTTCTTTATACACATAATGTATGTATACAGTGCCTATATTTCCAGTTTCAAAATACAGTGGGTTCAGTTCAAGAAAAAAAATGTATGCAAAGTATTAAAGGTACTACTGGAATTTAGTTCATTTTGATCAGTTCATTTGCACAGATCAATTCTTCAATGCCAGTGCTTTAATTTAGTGGACATTGGTGTGATAACAGGGCTCAGTGTATTCATTTCTCCTCGCTCAGCCCTTCCTTTCTGAACTCCGTTTGTTAAGGTATTGTTTGTTAAGCTGTCTGTTTGTTACTTTTCCTCTTTGGTCAGTAAAAGTTGTTTGAGTGCCAAAGGTGGACTCCAGCAGAAGGCCTATTCACAGAGCGCACGGGTCAGAACCTCAGATCTGGCCTCGGAAAAGGGTATAGACATCCAGGGAGCCTTAAAGAACACAAGGCTCCTCACAAGCAGCAGTCTTGCAGGCTCTCGAGTGCTCTGTGTGAGGTGTTGTGTGGACGTATGTCCTCCGTGGCACTAGGGGGCGTTGCCCATTTACAAAGCGGAGCTACAGACAGGCAGTTGGAGGCGAATGTTGAGCCGATGACAGACAGCGAGTTATCTACAGCAGGCGGGCGGGAGCAAAGAGCTCGTCGGGCTTCTATACAGTCCATGTGAAGCTCTCCACACCGTTAGAACTTCGGCCAGTGTTAGGAGACCTGTAGACACACAAACACATGGAACACATTTGATGAATGCATCCAGGTATATCTACTTGGTAATGGATGTTCTGTGGAAAACGGTTTTATATTAATTTAAAAACTGTAACTGTAATCTTTTCAAAATGAAAAACCCTCCGTTCCTGGCAATCTGCAGTTAGGGCATATATTTACTGACATTTATATTTTCTGATTAGGATCAATTACAACCAAGTCCAACCAAACATGACTATGGTCCATGACAAAGTTGGATTTCTCCTATATGTACTATATTAGAAATATATATGCACAGTAGGTAGCATTGCCACCGCACAGCTCCAGGATTTTATAGCTTTTGTGTAATCCCACCACATGGTCTATGTGACATAACCGTCCTCAACAGGATGTGCAAAAGGTTGTGCAGGAAGATAAACGAACAATGGAATTCAAAATTGCTTGGGTATCTTATTGTTGACAACTATGTGCTATTAGATGGTACTGTAAATAACAGACAGGTTAACTTGAAAAACAACTAAAATCACTTTTGTTTCTGTGACCTCTTGCAGGCCACACTATGCTTTACCATGTGCCATGTTACCATGTGTATATCTATATATACTTCCAAAGTCAAGTCAATGCTTTAGATGTAAACTGACCAAAGCACACTTAAAACTAAGACTATTGTATGATTTTGTGTCAAGAATGAGGCTGATAAAATGTATTCATGTACATCTACATCAGTCTGAGCAGCTTAGCAAGTGAGGGTGGGTAAAACAGAATTTGAATACATTGTTTAATAGATTATTGCTGAGCAATACTGATTCTGCCTACCTGTGCCCTTGTGTATATAACTCAGTGACATAGCTAGCTGGGAATCATGCTCATTAGAATATTAAACCACACCCACAGATCTCAGATCAGTCTGATCAGCCATCCTGTTTATCTAACTGGCCCCTTTTCACTTTTACCGAACATTTTCAGGTGCAACTGCCTTGTAGTAAGATCAGTGTTGCAATAGATGCCAGAGGTCAAATGAAGCTCATGCCTTGCGTCAACTGTCGCTTACTACTTCAATGAACTGTCAAGTGATTTTGCTACCAGAGGGAATACTGAGAAATCTCTATACCATCTGGATGGTGCCTGGTCCTCTGCCAACAAGATAAGGCCACCAAATGCTTGCAAGATTGCACATGTCTTTAATAACAATGAACTCTTGACAACTGCATAGGGACCAAACTGGTATTGGGAAAGGCAGGTGTTAGTTTAAAAATGAACATGTCTAACTATAAAGCAGCAGGGATAAAGCAATCAAGATTCAGAATGAAGCCCAATTTAATAGGCAAATGACTCATGCTCAGGGAGAATGTAATTGAATGATTTCGGAGGACTGGAGCTAAAGACAAGGCCGCATTTCTAATACACCACTGTAAGTTTTAGGTAATTAAATCCACCATAAAAGCACTGTCACTACACAGGTGTACATTAATTCTATCCATGTGAATCCTGCTCATCCTTTGGTGATTTAAGATGAGTCATTTCCATATCTGTAAATTTTCATTAGCACAGAAGAGGAAGCTGATTTTTGAGGGCTTATGTGAATTAATGCTTCCTTAAAATTTTTAATTACAGCTGTTCTGTAATTGAATGAGGTTTTTTTTTTTTTTTTGCTTGAGTCCCATACTTGTGCAGCCCAAAATAATCTTCTTGAAGGCTGGAACATACATGGAGTTACAAATCAGAAGCTATTTCTAGGCTGCCCATTAAACAATGGAGTGTGGCAGTAAACAGCAAGCAGTAATAGATGGAAGTTTGTGTATGGTTGGTGTCTATTCCAACAAAGCTGGCCAGGAGCAGACATGCCAGTGGCACATCTGACCTTTATTTTTTTCAGCATGTATTTGGGTTTTGTTTCCTGCCTCTGAATTGATTTGTAGGGTGTTCTCCAAAAGGGGTGCTCTCATTGTACTGAAACCTGGCTGTGCTTAGAGAACAACGTAAAGTACGCTTACTCAGGACCTCCCATCACTAGGCAGGAACTTGAATACCAGGCACTTTTTGTCCTACAGAAACAGCAGCAAGAAACAAACACTAGAATAGGACAAGCAGAGGTGCTTATGAAAAGCCTTATAACCCATTCCTCTTCTCCAAATGAGCCCCTCACCCTGGCCAGGATGACTACCTGCCACAGGACACTGAGGCATACCTAAACATGTTTAAACTGAAGGCCTTAGGCACGTATCTGGCCCAGGGTCTAGTAGGCTTCCTTATTCAGGCTTTCATCACTGGTGATTCTAAGAGATTTCATTGGCATAAGTTCTTTATATTTGCCCAGTGGCATTTGACCTCTTAGGGTAGTGATGTTCCCCAGCAACATTCCAGTATGCATTTGAAAGATCAAGACCAAAGGTACCTTTGCCTTCTCAACCCAGACCATGCCCATGTCTCAGTCTGTGATACTACATGGACTGGCACACTTACTTCTGGGATGATGGATCACTGAGCAGGAACCAGTAGGTGGGCTGCCTGAGGGAGCAGTGATGGGACATGGCATACCACATCTCCGTCTGGTACGATATGTTATGTCCTTCTGATCACATTCCCCTGCAGTAGGTCCATAGCAGGATGGCAATGTGAAGACCACATTTACCATCACCTCATGCTGCTGAGCTTCACATCAGGCAGTGAGGGAATATAGCAAGTTGGATGTGTAGTTGAACATGGGTTTATATTGTCAGGGAAGGGTTTAAGGCAAACCAGCAGGGTAATGACTGATATGACACATCTGAAATTGATTTCCTGCATGTATTTATATTTCTTTCCTGTCTCCCTCTGTCTGACAGCAGAGCTGTGTGTTTGTGAGCGTGTGACAGAGGAGCAGAGCAGAGCAGCTGGAAAGCCGCTAGTTTGTTTTCATTTGTTTGTTTGTATTTGTTTGTCTGGTGTGCTGCTCCAGAAGCCAAGGGCCGAGTTGAGTGGGGTGCTTGTTAAGGGGCACTCTTTGACAGAGATGAGTTCTGTTTTCAGCAGGAGGAAGTGCCCTCTTAGACAGTAAATATAACACACTTGGTCATCTTTTACTACTTCTATATTGCACTCCATAAGAAAATTCTCTTAATTTAAATGCTCTAACTAACTGACAAGACATACCTAACTTATGATCTATATTTTGTAGCTTAGTTTAGGAAAATAAAATGGTTTAGCATTTTTAACATATTCCTTTCTACTTGTTTGGTAAAATGCTACCATCATAAGCTTTGACCTAGTAGGTACTGGAGATAAATGAATAGATTTCCCATTTGAAGATATGTCTAACAGTGAGTCTTGGACAAACTCCTCAAACACATTCATCTTGTCATAGCAGCAATGCTGAGGTTCCTGGGAACCCATACTCCCCCTTTATAAGTCTTACTACTGTGAATGAGGGTTGCGGCTTTGGACATTTTCATTTTGTAGATGGTCTGTCTGCAAACCATCTTTCTGACCTTCTGAAGACTTCAAAAGCCTGTTTGGAAAGGGGCATAAACTTTTACTCTCACTTCATGGAGAGATGAATGTATGAATATAAAATAGTTTTCAGTTCAGCTGCTGCATATACGGCTAGGAAATATTTTTCAGTTCACTAAGGCATACAGTAAATACCCACGGAACAATGTGTACAAGCATTTCTGAAAGTAAACCAGACTAAATACACACAGTCAGTATGTTAAAGTTCTATGTAACACTCAGATAGAGAATGTTTGTCCTTTTGTTTGCTTAAACGGTTAGACACTGGTAAGGCTTTAACAGCTTTGAAAAGCAAGCTAGACGAAAGAATAAGTGGTTTCCTGAAAGCACAATATCATGACAAGACGCAAATTCAGTTTATCCTAAATGCCACAGATGGTCCCACTGCTGGGGTGTTTTTGTGCACTAGGATCAATTGATCTTTTCTAAAGCGCATCCTCCCATGAGCCAAGAAAACATCCCACAGAAAAGAAGAGCTGCTAAATTTTGCATGGTGCACATGGGACATTCTGGAAGCAGACAACAGATTTGTGGGTGAAATGTGTGAGAAAGCAAAGATACATTTGCAACTGAAGCCAAAATGAGGAAGAGACTGTTATTCTCACCACATATGGGGGATTTTTTACCTGGGTGTTCCATACAGTAAACAAGCCCAGTGGAGCATATGGCCTCGAGCTGACATTTTACACTCTTATGACTTCACATCCTCAAATGTCAAAGCACTGTCTAAGCACACTAACCACTCGTTTGTTTTGAGTATCTTGTTAAAGGAATGAATTTTTCATTTTTTTCCTAACTGTGTCTGTTCCTGTATTTTGTATTTGCTATGTTACTTTAAGATACTAAAAATACAGGAAGAGACACAGTTAAAGAAGAGATGACATAAATGGTAAATAAAATCCAGCAGCTGGAAAGGATGATACAGTTGTTTAAATGAGTTTTAATCCTTGCGTTTGGATATGATCATCTTCACATGAGGAAATCTTTGGGTAACATGGACCGTGTTTCTTTAATCAATCTTTCCATGTTGCTATTTAAGGTTATGTTTCATGTTTATCCAATAAATATAAAAAGCAGTAACACACAGCATTAGAAAAACTGCTGATCCATAAATACATTTACGCATGATTTTGATTGGAAAATCTGTTCCTTGCCTCATCATCATTGCCCAGATTTGCCATGTCTTGCCATATTTTTCAGCTCTTCCACCATGATAAAATTCCAACTTACTGTTTTTCTAGAAGCTTTCTTCAGTCTCTCGTATACTTGTGTGTTGAGTGGTCTTGCTTTCAGGCTGCTTCATGCTGTATTCAGAAATTTTTGTGTGCGTATCCAAACATGAAATGACAGATGCTTTGAAAGGACGTCTCAAGAATGCAGCTAGTATGGGTCATTATCATTTCTGTCTCCACACTGTCTTCATTTTGAGTCCATTAGTAGGAAAAGGAAACAATTCATCTATAGAATGTAATGAAGCTGATGAAATGGGTATTTCATCCCATTATAGAAATCAAATAGATCTTACATTTCAGGTTCTTCAAAGTAGACATGATTACTACCTTGAAAACTGAGCTGCTTCTGATGTTTTTCCAACAGACATGATATATTCCAACATGCATTATATCATCAAAAGTATGTGGACATACAAGGTATGTGGACCTCACAGCCATGCATGATTTTTGAGCATCCCATTCCTGATTTTTTTTTTTTTTTGCTGTTATAATAACCTGCACTCTACAGGAAAGGCTTTCTACTAGATTTTGAAGACTGGCTATGGGAATTTGCCTATTCATACAAAAGGGCAATAGTGATGTTGGGTGCTGATGTCAGGAAAGAAGGTCTGGGTTGCAGTCAGTTTTCCAAATTCTCAGTGAGAACTACTCTAAATTATATATGTATGTTTCAAGAGTTAGGAATAAATGTCTTGACCCACTGGCAGGGCCTGGGAATTTAAAGGGATAAAATTATTGTACATATACACACATATATATGTACTCCAACATGTTATTAATCCCAGTTAGAAAGCTGGGGTCACAGCAACCACGCATGGTTCAATCATGCTGCTGCTTGCACTTGCACTCCCAGGGGGTAAAGACTTTTCTCAAGGGAAGGGCCCAACAAGAAAATTTTGGCAGAGCTGGTATTTAAACTTTTAACTCTCTGATCAATAGTCACATTCCCACTAAACTGCCCACTAAACCTTCAAGTATGTTTAGTAAGAAACATAGGATTTGTATTGGATGAAAAAATGTTAGCTTGTGAAAATATAGCTGTGTTTAATTATTTATCTATTTTTATTTCCTACATTTGGGTGAAGCTTAGTGAAGAGTATTTGCCAAAAGTATTTTTAATTCAGACTTTATAGAGAGAAAACAGAGTAAAAATTCTATTATTATTATTATTATTGTTGTTGTTCATTTCTAACACAAATTTATATATACTAAAGCTAAGAAATCTTGCATTCCATTATGGTTCCTAACAATGGAAATGTAGGACAGACAGTTTTATTTCCAGCACCTGTGTTACTAGGCCAGTTAGTGACAATATCACAAAGCTAAGTGTGTATCAAGCATCTTTATTGTTGTCACATTGTCAGCAATAATGATTCTGATGATACACTTTATGTTGCTCTAACATTCATGCTTGACCTTTTAGAACATTCAGGACATATTAGGAGAGGACACATGAGCATACCGCACATTACAGGTTCCAAAATCAATGGGCTGCCCTAATGCAGTTCACATGGATCTATTTTTTCCACTTTCTCCTGAAGTATACACCTGGGGCTCTAGCTCTAAGGACAAATAGGACATCTTTTATCATCACACAATCCATTATGGTACCACCTCACATTCTTAAATAGATCAGTTTGTCTTGGTACATTTGTCTTAATTAGAGCTTTAGAGCTGAAGAGGTGTGTACCTTGCTACGCTCACAAGACTGTATGCTTTGCCATGTTTTCTGAGAAATGAGCAAGAAAATTCCCACTGCATCATAGTTTCTCATATGACAATCATCAATGCTGACTGTCCCTGGAGCTCAGGAGCTCTTCGTGGTAAAGAGCTCTTCTGAAGCACAGATTGTTGTTTACCTGGGAAAGCATCACCTGATTTACTGTTGTTGTGGCAGTTCCAAAAACGGATAAATAAAATGCATCTCTTTCAACTCTGCTTCCTTTTATTGTTTTTCTTGGATGAAGCTCACTTGGTGGCAAAGAATGAGAGATGAGAAGCTGGCTGAGCAATCATGTACACCGCTTTCTCAAGCTAACACTGCACGGTGGTCAGGAATAAATGTGCAACAAAGAAAAGTGTGAAATTCAAAGAATCCATTTAGAAATACTCAACAAGCATCGTTTTATTGGTTTTTTTTTTCTAGAAATCTTTCTCAAAGTTGTACTGCCTTGATAATCATATCCGTTCGACTTTATTAAGCATGACCCAAAATGTCCTAAATATAACTTGGAGGAAGCCTTGCCTGAAATTAACTCTCCAGTGTATTCCCTATTTTCCAGCGAGACTCAAAATGGAGGCAGTGGGCCTGGACTGCTGACTTGGCGGATAAAAGCTGGCAGAGCAAGCTAATGGTCTGCAGCGGCCGAGAGAGCATTTGCATGGAAAAGCAGCTGTCGTCTCAACGGCTGTTCTGTTCAACCCAAGGTTTGGGATGTGTCCTGAGGTGCCATGCAGGCCCAATGGGATCAATTATGCAGGCCCCAGCATGCACCTCAGCTCTGCCGGGGCAGCTATCTTCTGCACTCCGATCTTCACTGGACTTCCAGCAGGCCTTTTTCTTGAATAATAAAAAAACCCACCCATTTTTAACACATACTAATAAACCGGTTGTATGAACACATCGACCAGCCCCTATTATTCATCAAATGCGTCTGGTAGATGTTAGATGAGGCTTAAAGAACAGCTTGTTTAGTCGCACACCAAAGAATAAAGACCATAGAACACCAGGCACAAGCAGCCTCATTCCAGTGTCAGCTGTAGGAAAATCGCTGATCACTATAATCATTAGCCCTCACTTTATGTTACATGCTTACAATTTATTTTCTGTGCTTAATCACAGACTTAAAGAAAGCCAAAAAACACAGAGAGCAACTTACATGCAATATGTTCATGTATACTGATCTGACGAGTTACTCTTTAAACGCATCTTTTCAGTTTTGTTAATGGGATTATTGAATATTAATAGTTATTGGTCAAAGATGAAAAAGTTTTGACTGACACAATATCTTTGAAAACCCTACTGGAGACAAGAATACACCTGGAAGGAATGCCAGTCAGGGGACCATGAACATAACTCTAACTGTTGGAACATCTTCAAAGTTGAAAGTACAGAATTGTCTAGAATGTCTTGGCATGCTGTAACTTTAACAGTTTTCCTTCATTGCAACTAATAGGCCCAAACCTGTTCCATCATGACAATGCCCCTGTGCACAAAGCAAGCTCCATGAAGACATGATCTGCCAAATTTGGAGTGGAAGAACTGACATCAACCCCACTGAACACCTTTAATGCCAACTGTGCACCCAGCCTCCTCACCCAACATCAGTGCTTGACATGTGGTAGCTTAGTGTTAAAGGCGTTGGACTACTGAGCAGAGGGTTGTGAGTTTAAATCCCAGGTCCACCAAGCTGCCACTGCTGGGCCCTTGAGCAACTCTCAATTGCTCAGTTGTATAAAATGTTATAAAAATATGTCGCTCTGGATAAGGGCATCTGCCAAATGCTGTAAATGTAAATAATTAATGCTCTGGGGCTAAACAAGAAGTCCTTAAAAACATCCTCCAAAAATCTATAAGCCTTCCCAGAAGAATGGAGCAAAGGAGGACCAACTTTAGAATGGAATGTTCAACAAACACATATGGGCATGACAGGATATGGTGTCCACATACTTTTGACCATATAGTGAAATATACCAAATTCTGACTGCATTCTTATGGTATTTTTAAACCATTTCCATCCAAAAGTATGAAGCCATAGTGAAAATCTACAATCTTTTTTTATTTATTCAAGATTCTGCATTGTTTCTAGGTTATTATTTAAAATGAAGCAATTCTGTAATATTGGCTCTGTTGATCAAAAGGTCAGATTTTCTCTGCGTGTTATCCCTTCCACTGAAACATTCACATTCTCACAAAATTCTTGTGTTTATTGCTAAAATATGTTTCATGTTGTTGCTGATAATATCATTTGTCATTAAAACAATATTTTAAATAAGAAACAAGTGCAAAATTGAAGCATTTGTACTAGTGGCCACAGACTTTTTGACTCACTGTATATTATTTATTTACAATCATTTCTCATTTTTGTAAGAAAATCTGTGGTGTTGTCAACCATCTAAGCTGTAACTGTGTCTGAAGTGTGTCTGAGATGATCCATTCTCAGCCTCAGCTCAAACCACGTGTTCTCTACACTTCCAGGTATTTGTTGCCCCTGCATGCTAACTCAAAGGACAGAAGAGTTGGGCTAAAGAAAATCCCACAGTGACCTTTTAAATGATATTAAACAATTTTTTAGGAATATTGGATCAAATGCTTTCTGAAGATGAAAAAGTGTCCCTAAACAATGAGAACTTGTATTTCATCTGCAAATGAAACTTTAGTTAATTACATATTTGCTCATACAGCTGTGATATGTCATAAAATCCAGACAAACTAAAGTATTGTAAACAAAAGAATAATAAAAAAGATTCTTACAAGACAGTGACATCCTGAACTTTGAGTGATGTGTGTGGTGTAATTATTCTTATCTGGTAAAATATATAATTTCCCATTAATTCATGCCTTAACCTCAGAGTTACACTTACAAAGATAATTATAATGCTATTCTCGCCTCAACTTTTTGAAAATTAAAATAATCCATTTAAACTATGCCAAAACCTCCAACCATGCCATTGTACGTCTCCATGAGCATGAGCTCTCTCAGTCATACCTTTTGCTGGCAGGCTGTCAAATGTGATAAAATTACCATTTCCAAAGATAACGCTGTGGAAAAATCAGAGCCTCTCACCATCATCTCTTCTCTGAAGCAGCATGGAGGAGAACAGGCGTTCCTGAAGTGCTCTGATTTGGAAATGACTTGAATAAGTTAAATGGACCTCATGCTAATAGAGGGTAATGCTCTCTCTCTCTCTCTCTCTCTCTCGCTCTCTCTCTCTCTCGCTCTCTCTCACATATACACACACACACAAACATACTCTTTATCATTCCACTCTTTATCTCTCCAATCTGTCAGTTTATTCATAAACCCTTTTCTGTCTCTAGCTCATGCTCCAGTTCGTTTGAATTGTTCTACACACTAAGCTGTACGTGGATGTTTTGAGACTTTGCTACGATCTAGTTACATAAGATCCTTCGATTACATACCAGATAAGTGACTAACTGAATGCCTGAATAGTGACAATAGTTACAGTTTCATGTTTAACCATTAGTTTATTATTATTTTATGACTATTAATAAGACAGTTCAAGGTGGTTATGTATTGTTACACAGTGGGACACCACTTTATCACTTTTTAATGTATTCTGTATTTGTTTTTGTCAAAACAAGCCACAACGTCAGATCACTAATTAGAACAGAGAGGGTAAATCTAATGAAAAGTCTATGATTGTTTGTTAAAACTTTTATCGCATCTCCCCCTGTTGCCACTCTCTGATCTGATGAACTTCAGCTAAATAATTTGAATAATTGCATAAGACTGGATAAACCACAATAGAAAATCTTTAACAGAAGCCAAGCTGGTTTCTGTTTAGATAATTTGAGATGCTGAACTACAGCCACTGTTTTTATTTATTTATTTTTTCTTTGATTGGCTTTGCTGTGGTATTTTTATCAGTGCTTGGTTCAGCCGGGAATGAAATGCTTTGCAGGGTCTGCATCTAGACCACAATCCACCAGTTTGATGATCCTTGCTGTAGGAGAAGGAGCCTTTAAAATGAAGGTAGCTGCAATCAGATTTTAGTTAATTTATTCTCCACAGAGAAGCAAATCACAAATAAGACAATTTTAATGAGTGTTTATTCTTATCTAGTATGGAGTTACACCGGGGTTTTTACTGAGTGATAATTTAGCTGAAAATAGCATCCACCCCATTCTCTCTCTCTCTCTCTCTCTCTCTCTCTCTCTCTCTCCCTGTATAGCAGAGATGATGTCTAGCAAAGTCTCCTAAAAACTTTTTCTCAGTAGCAGTCGCTTGAAATCTGAGCTATTAATCACACTCGTCTCTCTGGTCTGTGCATAATAACACCACTGAGTTCTTTGCTTTAGATCTGCTACATTATAAAACACTGTGTAATATCATGTAATTGAGCTCATTTTGAGAGAGTCCACTTGTTACTGCAGTATCCCTGAGTCTGTCCTACTCCAACCTGTCTATTAAAACTTGGCATGGATCAGGCAGTAATGTTCCTATCTGGCAGCTGCTTCCACTTTATCCCAAGCAATGGAAACAAGGGAATCTAGGATGGATCTGTGCCAAGAAACAGACACTGTGACAAACTATACATACACTTACACACTCTCTCTTTCTCTTTCGCTTACTCAGACACAAGCAGGCCAAGACTAGCGAATGAAAGCGTTAATTGCCTTATTCTCTACACATGAGCTCACAGATGCCCATGATTGCACACTGATATAATTTAATAATGGAGACAAAAATGTCAGTGTTTACATTTAATTAAATTCTCTTCGACTTCTATTCCTGGAGGGTTGTGACTAGGGTTTTATGGAAATGACCTGCTCTAAATACTTCTAAAATCTTAACGAAAGACTGTAGTACTACTCAGGATATAATATTGATTAGAATGATGGCATTAAATGCTTTAAAATATGGCCCCTTCAGGGACTGTCATCTTCATGATGAAGGAGCATGTGCATCATAGGGAATCATATACACCACATGTTTTAGAAGGTTTTAGAGTGTGCTGTGTGTGGGCAAAACAATATGAAAAATGAAATCCTAATATGGTTTTTGGCATGAGACTTCGCATCTCAGCATGCACAACACATCAAACCTTGAGGTGAATCAGCTACATCAGCAGAAGACCATATTAGGTTCCACTCCTGTCAGCCAAGAACATGAATCTGAGGCTATCACGGACACAGACTCACCCTAACTGAAGAGCTGAATTTTAGAAAAAGACTATTTCCAACTGTCCAGCTTGGGCAAGTCTGTGCACATTATAGCCTTAGATTCCTCTTCTAGGCATTTAGACTATCTAAAAGTTCAATGTGTTGTTTATGCTGAGATGCTTTTCTTCCTACATCTGTTGTAAAGAGTGATTGTCTGAGTTACTATATCCTTCCTGGATGCTGAAACCAATCTGGCCATTTTCCTTTGACCTCTCTTGTTTTTTTTTCTTTCCTTTCCCTCAACATTTTGTGTAAACTCTAGTAACTGTTGTGTGTGAAATTCCCAGGAGGCCAGCACCTAATAAAACACTTAAACCAGCTCTTCTTTTACTTGAATCCTAAAAGGTGTACTCTGTTCACCAAAATTAGAGAATCTTTGTATGAAAAAGCCATTAATATATTTTATTATTGGATATGACAGATTGTGACAGTTGAATGAATCTAATGATATATGTTAGCCCAGTTAAGATATTTGCATATTAGTATAGTGTATTATTAGCGGCAATATCTAGATCTGCAGTCCTTAGCCAGCTATACCACTATAGTGGTTTCTGTGGCAGCTCCCTCATTAACCAATCAGATGCGTTTATGTAAATTCTTTAGCTAAAGGCAGCTTATCAGACCAGAGGCTTGCTACAAGGCTAGAGACAAATAATTGATAGATTTTTCTGCACAGTGAATTGATAACATGGGTATGTAAGAAAGCAAAGTGTAAAGTCAATATCAAAAATAGAATGTTTGATCACAAACAGAGAATACACAGTTTATATAGTTGCTAGTTATTTTCCTTACGTCAAATTTAAAACAGACGTCTCTGATCTGTTCTTTTTTTGTGTTAGTCAAAAATGCCAATGTAAAGCAGACTATCTATGCAAGGAATTTTGTGTAACATACATGTTTATAATGTTTCGACAAAATACCCAAGTACAATGCTGGAAATTTTGCAGTATTTTAATATACTGTACCAAAATTATATAAATAAACCACCCAACAGTTCCTAATATGTCAAAACAACATCGAAATAAATTTCTATTTCCAGAGACAGACTGGACCTTTTTAATAATCTCACCATATTACTATTGCATTAGGTTTTTATATAAATACTTCATACTTCCTTATCATGATATACAGTCATGCTTTTATTCTGTCAGAACGTAATATCATATTAAATTTGCGTCCTTGTTTACATTTGCCTGTCCGCCTCTATCTCTACCTGCCTCCCTGTCCACCTCTTCTTTTCCTGTGCTATGAAAAGCTAATGGTAAACAAGTAGCCAACAGATGAATAAAAATGTGATGCCTATGCTCCTGAAGCCCTTAGTTTGGTAAAGTTCACTGCCTGACATTAAAAGACCGGCAAGATGCAAATGAGCAGTGCAGAACGAATGAGCACAAATTAAACTTTTTTAATTGCAGATGACAGTACAGACAGGAGCTGTAGTGCTTCACCTCTCTCTCTTCGCACACATACCAGCCGTGATCATCCATCTGCTCCCGTCATTAATGTTGAGTGATCTTATGCAATTACAACTAATTAGAAGAAAGTCCAAGCTCAGTGTTACTAAGCAAAGAAATTCTGTAAGTTCTGTACTTGATGAGAAGGAAAGGCCTATATTTCAATGTTAAAAATGTATCCAGAAACCATTCCAGGGGAGACAAAAAGGGATACTATTTGGGATAAGAACATTAATTTCCCTTTATTATTCTGTTTGGATTCATGTTGTTATATCACTTAATATCATTTTATTAATATTACTTATTACTTATTCAGCTCAGTTGACTATCCTTATAAAAGAAACCAATGTTTAATCTGTCATAAATGCTCTGTCTGAAATAACACTTTATAAAATTTTAGGCTTCATTTTTAATGTTAGTATTAAAGCAAAAACAAAACAAAACAAAACAAGAAGCATGATAATTGTGCTGCAGTTGTGTTTATAATCTTGCAAAATGTGCAATTAAAAACCTTCAACTGTGTTCTGAAAATATAATAATCTAGTGTCTTGATCTTATGTTCATATTTATGACGTTATCACGGTCCTTAAAAAAGAAAGAAGGAAAATAATTGATGATAAAAGTGTTTATCCTGTAAAAGATTTCAGAGACATAATTGTACACTTGAGTTTATAATCTTTAATAATATTTAATAATGTTAATATTAAATTATGTTAACAGTGTCCTTAAAAATGCTAGAGAGAAAAAAAAACAGATGTGCTAATTAGTGTTTAACATGTGACAGATGCCATAAAACTATAAATAGTATAAAAAAATGTTTATAATCTTGGAAAATTCTTTTAAATTATGTTATATTAATTCCTTTATATTGATTTGGATATTGCATTAGTCAATTAGCTGGTAGGAATTTTCCCACAGCAATTTAATGATGTTTTGGAAAAACATTATTTGCAAACTAGCTAGGCTTTTTATTATTGTTCCTCCAGTAAAAAAAAACTAACTACAGAGAGAAGCGGTGTGATGGAGGAGACTCACCGTGGTAGTTTTGACCCGGCCGCCGGGCTGTGTGCAAGTCCAGCCTGATCTATTTACCAAAAGGTCACAGCCTTCATCGTCCAGACATGGCACCATGTCACACCACTGCTTGGTCTTCACGATACGGGCTGTGGAGCAAGACAAGAGGGAGGTTATCAGCCATATAGACACACAAATCCACACACACACAGTGTAGTGAACCAGTCAAACTCATTTTGTCTGAAAGGAAGACTGCTCACACTAAACAGTCTGCAGTATGCTGAGTATGGCAGCAGGAACACACAGTATCGGCTGTTAACATTGATCACGTCTAGTGAACTGTAGTGTATCCACGTGACGAGGCTTGGCTGTGAGCCGTCTAATGCACCCCTGAATGTCACGTAGAAAGCACAATGACAACGAAGAAGACATTCCCAGTGAGCACAAAGACTTTTAAAGGACATGAAGAACATACTCATGTGATGTCGAGCTTTTACCCAGATTGAATGTTTTTTTTTCTTTTCTTTTTTTCTGAGGACACGGTAAAGACAATTGGTCTCAATTACAATGTCTTTTTATGGGCCAAGCCAAGCCACTACAACAATGGATATCCGTAAATGTCTTAATTTGGTGTGTGTTCACTGGGTTCACTTCATGCAATAAAACACACATTCATTTGATCTCATTTACACTTACACACTGCAATTTCACCAAACTAGTCAAAAATTCTCCAATCCCATCTCATTAAAGTGCCAATCAGGTGAGTTTACACAGTGTGACTCTCATCATATACAAATGGCAACATCTAAAATAAATAAATTGAATTAATATTAATATTAATGCATGGAACTCTTATTTCTTATTTCATGCTGTATGTTTTTTTAAGTATATAAGTAAATGTTGTTCGTTTTAATTCTGGTAAAATTGAGCATATTGTGCAGATATAATAGTTAACATGCATGCATCAGAGAACACTAATTTCTCCAGTCCTCAAGTACCCAGGCAACAGGCTGTACATTGGTGATTTCACTAATTAAAAATAAATAAGCAGTGCTTGAACTCGAAAACATTTTCTGGTAGCAGGCATTTGCCCTCCACTGATATTCTGCAAAAGCAATGTTCCCCTTTAGTAACATTTTACTTCGTTTGACTCTTTCTTCCCTTTTATTATAGGCAATAATATATTTAACCCCCTGGCGGTGCTGTTTTAAAGCTCCAGTAGGTGGATTAACTAAAGTAAATTGCCCCTAGGTGTAAATGTGTGTGCATGCTGGCCTGAACAGGGTTAGCAAAGCGGTTACAAAAGTTAAATAAATGAAAATGAAGAAAGGAAAGATTTTCAATACCCACTGTAGGCTATGGCGTAATATTATATTATATTATCTGTAGAATCAGGTCACTTTATTAGGAACACCTCTCGTCTGGTCATTCAGCAAATGATGTGCAGCATATTGCATAAAATCCTACAAATTCAGGCCAGGAGCTTTAGTTAATGTTGTCATTAAACATCAGAATGGGAAAAATATCTCTAGAGGTTACACATAATGTTCTTCAGAGGAGAACACCGCGCTGATGTGAGAGGTCAGGACAGGATAAAGTATCTCAAATAAGCACTATGTACATCCATAGTGAACAGAAGAGCATCCCATATGGAATTAGTTTAAAACTGAATGAACTGTGCAGATATAATCATTATCATGCATGTCCCAGAGAACACTAATTTTGCAAGTGCTGCATTACCCAGGCAACATGCATTGATGATTTCACTAATTAAAAATAAATGAGCAGCTCTTGAAGGCTACAGAACATTTACCGTACAGAATATTTCGCTTCCCATGCCTATTTTCCCCACTGATATTCTCCAAAACCAGCCTTTTTCTTTCTGTAATACTTTAGTTCTCTTTAATCTTTTTCTTTACCTGTTATAAAAGATAATATATTTAACAAAATTATTTCTCAGACACGGACAACTCTTGAAATACGAAGCAATTTTAATGCATTTTTTAAATCATCAGAGCTACCAGCTTAATCTCCTGACTCTTAAATCCAATATCTGTCAGCAGTTCTATAGCAAGGAAGTAAGAAGCCATTTTATTTTGAAATTCTTATTAGCCTCAATCAGTGAGTGCTTTAAAAGCTTCTCGGCAGAAAGCTGCAATTTGTGTCTATAAAAGGTGGTCATATTTTAAATGAGTGATGATTGCAATTTCATATCAGTTGATATTCATTCCATCTTTATTAATTTGCATTTTCTTAAGTCAAGGTTTTTAGGTGAAATCCACAGGACACAGTAAGATACTGTACATCACTGCTGATGAAGATTATCTGGTAAATTTCTGCTGACTCAAGATGACAAGCGGGCTTTTTGGGAAAGTAAGGTGTAACAATTGTGTCTGATATGAGTATTTTCAATAATCATCAGCAATCACAGTAATGCGCCTGGCATTGTAACAGCCTCACCTCTCTGCTCCTCCATTTACAAAATGACCACACAACAGAAACTGGGTCGGGGATGTAAACGCGAAAATATTATAGGATAATTTGCTCAGTGAGAATGCTGGGGATAAAAGAAGTCAAGTTTTCAAGAAATCTACAAACCTTGATTTCTTTCCTTTTTTTGCGTAAGGAGTTATTTTTTCTACAGTATATTGTGTTTGTTATTCAGAGTTAGCCTGTGTTGCAGTACTAAAGCTAACATTTTTAAACAGAATTTGTAAATTTCTTTATACGCAATTGTCCTTGAAATGTAGCCTCACGCCTCATCACCCTGCATATTTTTCTCAGATATAACTGCCCATGTGTCAGTGCCACTATTTATCAGATGGAATTAGAGGCTTTATCAGAGGACATGGAGTGTACTGGATTGTACTGTACCCTATTGTATCTGAAGAAAGCGCAGTCTGATCTGTTAATAGCTGGCTGGAATAGATGACTGTATGCAAAATCAAATTACAGATAAGAATTATAGCACACTGATTGCTGAAAATCATTAGTCTAGTTTGTAACTGATTACTGGATGTGCGGTTTCTCTGGATTTTTTTTTTTCACCAATGATAAGATTTCTAATATTGCAGGGTTTTCCATACTGAAATGTTTGCCAAGGAAGCACACTCTCAGGGTGGATGGAATGGCATACCCTCTCTCCCCTGTCAATCACGTTGAAGTTAACTGATCATGGACATCTGTAAGCTCCTGTGTTTCTTCTGACTGTGTTGTGCTGCTCTGGGATGCAGCAGGTCAAAATAAAAAAATTAAAAAAAACCCAATTAGCTGGCTTGTTTTTGGAGGTAATATGTGTTTTGTGTTTAAATGTCTCTTGGTCATATTATAGGATAGAGCAGGCTGGTGGGTGGGAATTGGTAAATGAACAAAATAGAGAGCAAAATAAAATTCTGCTTACGGATAACTTGTTTGCTGGTAAGTGAAACTTTTTGTGTCAAGATAAAACACTGAAATCATGCATAAATCTTGTATCATGTGGCGTCATTTAATCTTAAGCCTCCGTTACAACAAGCTAAAAAAACACCAGCAGGAAATGCACCATTATTAAAATGCCATATATATCATTCCCTGCAAAGATGCACTCTCTACAAATGTCTGTTTCCAACAGGAAATATGTACTCTTTGATTATTATAAAAAAAAATTATATGGGTAGAAGGAGTTTGCAATAATGTATTATTCTTAAAAATTATTATTTGTAGGCTTAACAGTTCAATATACACAATGCAATACAATTCAAATGCCTCAAGTTAAAATATAAGGTCTTGTAAGTTCATACAAGTTTGTGATATTTCAACAATTTATTTGGGGTATGTTATCATCAGTGGGATCCTTTATATTAGAAACAGCAAGTATGACGTAAACAAAGCAATATTTAATGACATTAGCATAGAAAATAGAAAATAAGTGTAGCAAATGGGAATTTCTCTTAGTGTAATTAGACAAATAATATGATATATTTGATGGGAAGCAACAGCACATTAAATGTAATTTCATGCTGAAGCTCATCTTGCAGATGCAGTTGATTGTATAGATAATAATCTTTTCACTGTAGATTTGTAGTCTCTATAGCTTATTCTGTCTGTTCTATTTTTATCACCTACTGTACATAATGTGGAAGGAAAAAGGAATGTGTGGCTGATGCAGGAAATGAAGCATATTGAAGCAATAGTGTAGCGTCTCAGTTTACAATATTTTAACACTAACTATTTTATAATGAACATCAAGTCAGAGGAAACGCAGCTAGTAATTCACAGCACACACACACACTGGGCTTGCATTGAAATCTTTCTCAATTCTGAACAAATTTCCACAAAGCTGAAAAATCAACGAATCAGTTACTGTAATGCAAAAATCCTGAAGATGAGCAGCTGTACAGTTTCAAGAGACTGCCAACAACAGAAGAAGTATGGATAGATATGACATTCGATATTTATTCCATCATTCGTTCATTTATTTTCAGATATCACTTTATCCCAGTCATGCTCATTGTAAGTTTAGTTAATTAAATCAAAAAATACGTTTCTCTACACAAAAGCAATCTTAGTGTTTCGTACGACCATGTTTATATTTTAGTGTACACTATATGTCCAAAAGTTACTGGACAACTGACCATCACACTTTGTGAACATTCCAGATTTATTCCCCTTTGTTATTATAATAACTTCTCTCTAGGGAGGCTTTCCACTAAATGGAGGCGTGTGTCTGTGGGGATTTGTGTTCATTCAGTCAAAAGAGCATTAGTGAGATCAGGCACTGATATTGGGTGAGGAGATGTGGGGTGCAGTCAGTGTTCCAGTTCATTCTATAGGTGTTCAGGGGGGTTGACGTCAGGGCTTTGTGCAGGACACTCCAGTTCTTCTACTCCAACCTCAACAAACCATGTCTTCATGGAGTTCACTTTGTGCACAGGGGCACTGCCATGCTGGAACTTTGCGTCCCTTAGGTCCAGTGAAGGGGAAGTGTTAAGCTACAGCACACAAATACATTCTATATTATTACATGGCACCAGTTTGGAGAAGAACCACATAAGATGGATAAGATTATGGTCAGGTTTTCACATTCATTTGGCCATTTAGTGTTTCCAGTGCTGAAAGACATGTGTTATGTCCCCTAGGTCTTCATTTATTTTTTAAAAAACCCTCTTTTTGCTACTCATGAGTAGCAAGACTGACTTTTATACAATATTTAAGCATTTTTTCCAGTTTCTATCTTTTCTATTCAAGCTTTTTTGTATTCACATTTTAAAAATTCCAATAAAAGAATAGAGGGAAACCCCCACGCAGTCTCTCTCTCATCTTCTGACACATCAAGTCCTCAAATAGTAGGACTGTGAATTGGCAATTGTGGATACAAATAGACATTCAATTTTGGCCTGCATGGGAGGACATTTGCTGCACCAACACCGCCAATTTTCTTCTGCTTCTGAAGCCTCCACTTCTCTCTCTGTCTCTCTCTTTCTTTGTCTCTCTCCATTCCTGATACATCTTGGAGATATTTAAGAAATTACAGAACTCATCAGTATCACCATACTCCCCTTTTTTAAATTACATATGCATGTTTAAAAAATAAAAAAGAGTAGGATAATAATTAGACTTTCTGTGTTGACCTGATGTACTCTCTAACCCTGTATCAACTCAGTGGTGTTTTTTTCCTTATAAATATTTGCCTTTCTTTTTCATCCTAGTGAGTTACGGCTAAACAAACTACATAACAAGCTCCACAACCTATGCACAACAACTGATCTTACAATGAATCAGATTGTTTTAATTTCTGGTAAATGTTTTGGTCATTTTAACTCCAAATCAATCACATATAAAAATAAAAATGAGCAATAATTGCATTAGAAATGCCTCCATGCATGTGTTCTAGCACCTACTGCTGTTAGAATGAGCTGCAAATAATGTTTACTCTTCATAACTGCCTTCTATTTTTGGCAAAAAAAAAAATAAAAATAAAAAAACACATTTGGGTATATTAAACACAGCAGCATAACAAGAATCAGGCTAGACTAGGAGCTGTGAGTAGGAATGAATATCTTGGACCAAAACATGTGAATAATGTTTCATAATAGGGCACAAAAACTGTGCCACCATCCCTCACTCCACTCCAATTTGCATAAAATTAAACTTTTATGTTGCTGACTTAACAACAAGGATGAAACATGGATGCAACCAGAGGATACAGCTTTATACAAAAAAAAGTCAGACAAAGCATTATTGTGAAACAGTGTTTACAGCATCAGAAAACGAGTAAGTGACTTTGTATAATTCTCAACCAGCAAATAATACAAAAATGTCCAAAATCTGTGAAATTCCCCTTAATTTTTCTCCTCACATTGAGAGATTCTTCCTTCCAAATTTGCACACACAAACAAACACACACACACACGTGCATACATACATATCCTTAATCACAAACCACAGCCAGATAAATCAATTTTACACAATTCCATGAATCCCAGGATAAACATTTTACATGACAGGACATAAAATCACGGTCACAATAAAATCAGGATAAAAAAAATAAAAATAAAAATAAAATAATAATAATAATAATAATAATAATAATAATAATAATAATAATAATAATAATAATAAATAAAAATCACATCATCCTGAAAATGTATTAGAAGTTGCTGCATTTTAATAATAGATGTGTTGTGTATGTACTCAAGCCAGGCTAAAACATCTACCACTTTTCATTCACTGTTTTCTGTTGATGAAGCCATCACTTCCTCATTTGTATGACTGCTGAATTACCACACAAAGAGGAGTGATAAAGAAACAAGGAGTGGTCCGTTTAATTAGATAATACGTCCTCCCCGAGTGTTTCTGTGTGTGAATTGGATTTTGATAGCCTGTTAGCCCCAATTATTAATCCAATTGACCATAAAACAAGTGCAGGGCACTTACATACTAGAAACTGAATTTTTTTCTGATGTATTATATCAACTGCATGCTAGTCTTGCCAGCTAATTTGATCCTTTGTGACATTTTAACCAATATTGTCATGATGAAGCTTATGAATGCAGCTGTTTAAGTATCCAGTCACGTCCAGGCTGCATGAGCTGTAAGGTCTGAAGCCACTGTGAAATAAAAACAAGCTGGGCATAATTCGTAGCTGGACAGGACTTGAGCACACAGTTCATCTGGCCATGATAAGACAAGGAATAACGTCATTACACTCTCTACGGGACACTATCTCATCGAAATGCTATATCTTGCTCATGTCAACAGCCTGTAAGGGTGAGTAATAAACCCTACCTAATGCAGTAGAAAGCACAAGGCCTGTCAGGATGCAGAGTGCATGAGCTCAGCTCTATAGGCCATATCTGATCACAGCTGTTTATCTAATAACGCATCTGATCTGTTAAACGGCTGCATTGGCATTCTGTTCGCATTTAAAATATTCCATCTCTGCTCTGGAGGTTCATTCGCTGGCACCACTCAGCAAAAAGCAAACACACTTTGTAAGGATGTTTTTTCTTTGGTATGTTTATTATCAGGATCATTTTATTAACGTCGAGTGCCACTCTAGCAACATGTTGTCGGAAAACGGAAGCTTTTAAAATGTCACCTTGCACTATTTCATAATTAAATTCTCATAAACGCATGAAATGTCTTATCTTCATATCCACATTTAGGAGGCGTTCCTTCCTTAAAGTCGAGTTGTAACAGGAGCATGCAGTGCCCAGTGTGTGGAAGCCACAGTAACCCCCGTCCCACTTTCACGCCATTAACATTCTCAGCGGCGCCTCCACCACCTAATGACAGCTCAAAGAGCCTTTTAAGAAAATTCTGTGTGTCTTAATTTCACACAGATCTTTTCCAACACGACCAGGCATTATCAGTGCCCTTCTGCCCCCAAACTACATTTTTTCTTTTTCACTTCCTTTTTGGCTGCCTTTTTTGTCCCGGTCCTTACGACTGCAACATAAAACACCCCTACACATATGCACACCTAACAAAAAGAAATAATCTGCTAAGGCTTTCACCACAGGCCCACAAAAAAAAAAAAAAAGGCAACCCTGTCGAACATCAGTCTCTTTCATGTTTCTGAAAGGACAGAATGCAGCCCAATTAGCTGTGTTCCTGAGATGGAGGGCAACATGTGAGTGAGACTCTCACCTGGTGAGACAATGAAGCCTCATGGGAACTAAAATAAATATCCTCTCCACCTCAGACTGCATAATTAGTCAGTCACCAGCATCCCAGGTCTTTACACTCCACTGCATGATTCTCATCTGATTATTCTGCTCATCTGGCCCATTGACAAAGATACGCTCCAAATCCTGTCTGCAACCTTTTCAAAGATTTGACTTCACAAAAAAAGCAAATTTCTTGTGACATAATCTAGCATTCCAAAGATGTTCCATGCAAAATAACACTTTGGTATTTACTATGCTGTTGCTCAGTGATTTCATCTGTTGTTTTGTCTCTCGTGTATGATACAACATTATTTGTGTAAAAACCAAACTAACCTTTACACTAATAAATCTACCCTAATTGCTGTCAATCACACCAAGTTTAATCATGGAAACCCCCTCCTGCTCTGAGGGATGGAGCATTTATCCTCGCAGCCTTTTGGTAAATGCCAGGCCGAGCCCTAATTGGCAGCAGCATTTGGCATGCCGGTGTTTGTTTGCGGAGACTCCGTCTGGCTGTGATGCTCTCGGTGGGGCCGTGAGTTCCCAGCAGGCCTTGTTGTGCTCGGCCCCAGCTCTGAGTGATATCGTGGACTCGCAGATGTGCACTGACATTTCTTACCTCTGCAGCCGGGAGACGCTGTAAACCAGTGGTGGAAATGTCAACTAGAACAGGAGCCACACTGACGGAGATCATTTAATAACCGGCGTCTGTGGGGGCAATAGAGCTGCACAGCTACCCTTGGACTTCTACTGGCAAACTGCTTACACTGCACACAGTGTATATGATAGGCTTATAGAACATTCTGGATCAATTACATACAGTATTACAACAGGCAGCATCCAGTATAAGGTATTAGAGCTTACTGAGTGTAAGGTAATAGGATACATATGTAAGGCACTGAAATGATAAAATCAGCTGTTTCTTCTTCTATTTATTATTCTGCTTACTTATTCTATTATTATTATTATTATTATTATTATTATTATTATTATTATTATTATTATTAGGGCTGTCAAACAATTAAAATACGTCCCACTCATTTACATTATTTAGTGTAGTGGTCCTGATTTGATGTTGTGCTCAGGTTTATTGTCATGTTCTATCTCTGTGGGTTTTTTTCCTAGCATCCCATCCAGGGTGTATTCCTACTTCATATGCACCCGATGCACCATGTCCAGGATAAGGCACTTACTGAAGAATGAATAAATTAATTTTGAGTAGTTCATTGTGACTAATCATTTTTAATCATAATAGCAGATCTTATCTTATAAGGAACCTCTGGAAGGCTTCCGGGTTAAGGATCTTCCTCTGCTACTCGTGCTGGCTATCTAAGATTGAAGCAAAGCAATTATATACTGTATATTACATAGTTCTAATGTAAGCTGTTGCCAGATGTTCCATATGGTATTGTTTTTCCTGGGTGAACATGGTGCGTAGGCAAACTCTTTCGTCTCTGCACACACATTTGCATGCTTAGGCCCTTGAGACATGACACACAGGTCTCATAACTTCTTCAGAAACAGCTGTGAATCAGCCAGTTTATTCCTTTATTAACTCCTGCTTTGTGATTCATCCTCAAACACTGTATGCAGAACATGGACATTATAAATAGTTTTTCTTGTTGAAATTCTTTGTTTAAAATCAGACAGTAAGCACCACATCCGTACCAAATTTCTGTGTAATGAAATGGAACCCAAGTGCAAATTAAACACACCTTGTAATCCATTGTACTTTGTAATAATAATGTTATTACTCATCTTAGCAAAGTAGAAAAGATTCTAATTATAATTTGATCAAGAGTATTGTGCAGAAAACTACTGTAGAGCTTTTTCTGTATTATTAAATATTTTCTCTTGGTTAAATTAACACTTTTAGATTAAATGACTTTTCTAGATTAAGTTCTGTCCAGTTTTTTTTTTTTTAATTCTGTTCAAGCATACTTCAATTGATGCATGTGATTATTCATTTATCTTTAGTTTCTGCTTTATCCTGGTCAGGATCATGGGGATCTGAAATCTTTGCCAAGAACACTGAGCACGAGGCAGGAATACATCCAGGATGGGATGCCAGTACACACATTCACACACTCATTGACCCCTAGGGGCAGTTTAGAGTAGCTAATCCACTACTGGCATGTTTTAAGAGTTAGCAAGGGACTGGAAAACCCATTGGGGACCCTGGCCTTGTGAGGTTGAAATGTTACCCATTACTGTATGTAATTATCTTTTTTGAACAAAACATGAACCATAATAACATTCTTTCCCTTGTATAAATTATTTTTATTTATTTGTACTGTTCACCTTCAAACTTAAACAAGTTCTGATGCATGCTAGAGATTCTCCTGCACTTTTCTCTCAGGTGTTAAACGATAGCACATAGCCAGCTGTGGCTGATGCTCTGAAGACAGAGAACAGGCAGAAGCGATCTTGCGGGCCCCTGCGGTCTTGACCCAGTTAAGACGTACTGTGACTGATGACCGTCGCAGAGACCTGCAGACAGGCTTTATTGAGACAATAAATGAACAGTGCACATGCCTGTGGCAGAAGAAGAGCGAGAAGGAGAGAGAGCATTATTTATGTATTTAGAGTAGAGCTTTGCTAAGCTCTTGTGCACTTTCAAACTCTCCTTCTCTGACACGTTCTGATTTTCAGTGCGATACGCCAGTGCTTCTGTTCACAATGCAGTCCAGAGAATGTGCTGATACCTAAGATCTAATCACTCTGACCTTATGTCTCCTTTTAGTAGGCCTTTTGTATTCAGCTGAGGAAAGCATTAATGCACAAGAGAAGAAAGAAACAGTAAATGTAAATTATGGAATAAAATAAACAGTCATGGCTCTTTGTAATACTAAAAATGATAACAGACAGGAGCATCAGCATGACGCATTAGAACACCTTGATTAATACATCTCAACCAAGGTAGGGTCACGGTGCACCATCAAATGCTAATAACATTAATTGGATAGGCCTGGCACACAATAATGACATTTCATAATTATCTGTGGCACCAAGGAATCTGCAGGGCTTAGTGTTAAGCAAGCCGGCTAATGTCTACTGATAACCATGTGACCTGGAGTTTGAACCTGACATTTAAGGGAATCAGCTTAAATCAATAGTAAAGGTTACCGCAACAGTGCCCTGAGCATGGCTGGCTGATACTGAGCCCTGAAAGCAGTCCGACTTGCTCTTTACCCTGCTGGCTTGCTGATCTGAAGGGCCCAGATTACGATCGATTAAAAATGGTGCCAGCAGGTCACATGGTAATAGTGCTCTCTCTGATGACGATCTCAATAATCAGACTGGGACAGATTAACACTGATCCAACCAAAAGAGCAACTCTTACCCATGGATTTATAGGTCTCTTCTACATACTCGGTTGATTTTCCTCTTCCTGCCATTTCAGAGTGCAGGGGTCAGGCACACTGCGCTTTCCACCCTAATTGTACAGCCACAGACCTTGATATTTAACCCTAACACACCACAGAGCACCTGTGGGACACACCATTATGAGCTCTATCATGCACTGTCAGGGCATTGTGCCCTCAGATTGTAAACAACTAATCGATAGCTCATCTGTCACTAGAGTCTGAGGAAACAAGTTTTCGGGGATCCACTTTTCCAGCCAAAATGAACCAATCAATTGCCGCTCCACCGAGGCCGTTCCTGGAGAGATGGAGGTGATGGACAATTTTTCTTTCTCCCGCTCTCTGCTTCCCAGGTTCTCTAGAGGCTGGATGTTGGAATGCATGCAAGAGAGTGGAATAAGGCTAGATGTTCTGCTCCAATGGCACTCTGTGTTTAAGTAGAGAGCAGTGTTCCTGTCAGAGGCAAATGGCAGGTGGATTATGGCCTCTCGCCACACTGTCCCTTGACAAATTCAAAGGCAACTCAACCGCTTGCTGTGCAACGGCTCCACGGGTCACCTGCATGCCTGTTTGTAATTTTTCTTTATTCTCCCTCTCTCTTTCTCTTCTCTTTATCCTTCCCTCTCTTTCTACCTTATTTGGCCTCCTCACTTTCTCCAACTTTCTCTCCAACTTTCTTTCTATCTATGTCACAAAAATAAATTCAGCTGCAGCACCTCACAGCCCTGATGCAGCTTGTCAAATTCTCAGCAGCTCAAAGTCAAAAGGCCAAAGTGCTCTCTCCATTGAAAAAAGAAAACTAAAATAGTCGTGTGCATGCCGTCTTACTTCTCTCCAACATGCGGGGTCTTGAGTTTCTTTCTCTACCACTATGCAACATGAGAGAGCCCAGGACTGATGCCAAGTCCTTCCTGCTTCAGATTCAAGCATAGAAACAAACACTGACTCATTGACTCAATGGAATCTTCTGCTTTGGCCTTAACATTGTTCTGTAAGAACCTAGTGAAAAAGGGGCCATCACATGGGTGACGCCCACAAGAAGAGCCTTGTGGAGAAATCTCAAGTGATTACGGGGCCTTTGCCCTGGCGCCCAATCGTGCATGCTTGCTCCTCAGTTGCCCTGACAACAGATTCACACCAACACATGGCATGAAAACCACAAAACACTATTAGAAATATAACTAGCATGTAATCGTCAAGACAGTGTTTAACGCTGTACTTCAGGAATTATTTTAACTGTGAGATACTCAGTGCTTGCTCACTTAGATATCAGACCAAATTCCATGACTATTAGCTGTAAACCAAGTCAAGCTATGCTCCTGCCATGTGAATTCCTGCAACATCCTGGTCTGTGCTTCCCAAAGGACAGAACGCCTTTTATTAAGCTGTGACAACAGGGCAATGCTTCAGCTTAACTGGGGATGTGTGGCTAATGCAATCAATATATAGATTTGTTTTAATCAGATATCCATACACTCTGCATCACCTCCTATTTTCTCTTCTTTGTCATTTACATTTACAGTAATTAGCAGGTCTTACTGGCCATCTCATAAAAGTGTTCCAATATTGCAGATGGCACTATCTAGGAGGACTAGGACTAAGTCTTCTACCTTGACATAACCTGGTGAAGATCCCTCCACTACTGGATGACAGTACAGAGAAGCTATGGTTGGTCAAGTTGGGCCTGAAGGCAACATAAGGTAGAGCAGGGTTTGATAACTACTGTGAGGTATGTCTGGGGTTGGACAGGGCTGGCCCTTTTTAGGCTTTGTAGGCAAGCACATCGAAATCTTGTTCTAAACTAGAAAGATCAGTGAATTATTGCTTTATCCCCCTCCCATATAATCCTATGACAGAGACAGAGCTGTGACAGGCTTGTGCCAGATGCAAAACACACCCCTCTTCTGCTTCATAGCTTAGATTGACTCTCACGCTTGTGCCTCCATCACCCATCCCTAACGCACTTCTGCCATGCAAACATACTCATTAATATTAATGAGGGATATAATTCCTCCACATGAACGGGAATGTTTATTGGTTTGCAGCTGGAGCCCTTAAGCAAGGCATCTCTCCACACATGGATGTGCTTGTCTCTCTCAGTGGCAGAGGCTCATCTCAGCTGTTTATTTTTAGGTGTGGGGCATATTTAGGATAGAGAGAGTGGCATGGCTACTGAACCAGGTCTAATTGCTCAGTGAACATGTGCAATTTTCTAAGAAGGGGCAGTGTGATGAATGAATCATAAAACAAGGAAATCAAAGCCATTTCCTGTTAAGCAGAATATTAGGCTATGACTCAACACCTGAGTGAGGCCTTTCCAGTTCCACTGACATGACATTTGACTCACATCTGAGTTCGCCCAAGGTCATAAGAAAGCATCATTTGTTCCATGAAATGTATATTTATAGCGACCAGATCCTGAGTGATGGATGAAGGTTAAGTGTTCTGGATAAGGGCTCCCATGGAGGGCAGGGGCTGGCATTTAAGAGAACAGGAGTGCTCTAAAGTCATTCGTCCTCTCCTCCAACCCCCTGCATCATCACCTCCATCCTTCACTCAGCATTACAGAAGGTCCTCCTGATCTGTCCCACCCAGCTGACACTGACTGAGTGTATGATTAACTTAGCAAGGGGAGCACTGAGTTTGTTATTATAATGGTTCTCACTTCAAGCCTCTCTAACTTAATGAGAGGAGCAGGAGCCTGTCTCCAATATTAATCCATACCTGATTTATGGCTCTCCCACCCTTCCTGAGCCATCATTTGTATTCATTTGCTTATGCTTTTTATCTGCATGCAGTCCTTTTTGTCACCACAGTGTTGTTATTACTTTTTGCCAGGGGATGCAATATGAAGCAACACCTTGATAGTGAGACTAGCCTGTATGATAAGAGGAAAGGCTGTTGCATTAAAATTGCATTTGGAGTTAAATTTCTTAAAATATTTAGTTTGTGAAAGCATTTTAATATGAATGACCCTATAAAAGTCATATTATATTCACACACATTAATGTTTTTGTTTTGAAATCTCTTAGGCTTACCTGGAAGGCACAAAGCCATAATTCAAATCTCTATCACAATTCTTTTAATCCAGAACCCCAGAGAACCACTTTTTACGTGAGGGTAGTCAGATCGACTAATCCCCTGTTACCTGGGATGCATGTAAAATGTCATCTTGTCATCTTCCTGTAAGAAATTTTTATAGCACTACCAACACATATGTAGGATGAATCCCTAACGGCTTTCCTTCCAACAATGCTCACTATACATGGAAAACTCCCCAGTGATGAATTTACCCTTTAAATATTATGTGTTCAGACAAAAACACTGTAAAGATCTAGTGCTGGTATTTAGTGTGCTATGTGCTTAGCAGTATGTTATTGTGGATTCAACCTCAGAAAAATAGCGAATCAAATAATCATTGTTTCAATTTGTTCTTAAATCGAATAGAATAATAAGTTTGACATTTTGTTAGCTTTAAAAAAAATCGATAAATAATTCAAAACAAGGTTTAACAAATGTATATTTTGAGCTTTGTGTATGGAAATTTCGGTATCTAATTTATTCTGCAAGTTTGCAAGTATGATGTGGCCTACAGTTAGTGTGTCATAGCAATGTCTGCTGTAACCTCACTGTAACTGAGAAGCATTTATTTATTTATTTATTTATTTATTAACTTCTATGCCATCATTGACATTCGGGGATTTTTACATTTATGTGTTTTTTTTACTTTCTCCTTTACCTCTCTCTCTCTCTCTCTCTCTCTCTCTCTCTCTTTCACATTCTCATGATTTCTCACTACTTTTGTGCCAGGCTCTCTCTCCTCTTCCTCCTCCACCCCACCTTCTGTTAAGTCCCACATGTACTTCTCAAAATGGAGAATCAATGGGGCAGTAGTTACAGTATCCTCTCCGCATTGCTCAAGCTTCCAATGCTGTATATTCAGTCCGCTGCACAGATCTGTGCTGAACAACTGCAGCAATTACAGATGTGGGGGGAAAAGTAGTGCATGAAATTTTAAATTGTCCATGTCCACCTCATTTTACATTTTATTATATATATATATATATATATATATATATATATATATATATATATATATATATATATATATATAGTAACTTGTGAGGCATGGGCAGGCAATTGAAAGCCAACACTGACTACCTAATTATGTGTTTTATCATTGCGGTCACAATAAAATGCCCAAGCAGTAGCCTAGGCACATGTACATGCATCTGTTCCCTTGTTCTTTTAATAAGGGACATAAAAGAATCAGCATGGCCCTGTTATTTTTATATCCGACAAAAGCCAATTAAGATTCACAAAACAACTTTGCATTGTAAGAGCAGATGGTAACAGTGTCCCTTTCTGGGGCCTTAGATCTGCTTTAAATGCATTAAAAGAGGAAAGCATGGAGGCTGACGTTTCTTATCACATTCACACACATGTCTAAGCAGGCTGGCAAAAAAAAAAGTACATAACCAGTTAAAGCCTTTCTTTTGCACTAGTTTGCACTACATGTATTCTGAACACAAGCATTAGTTTAACACCATGCTGCCAGTCCATCACGTGGACTGCACTTAAAGGGTCTTGTCCTACTCCTCCTTCTCACAGTACAGCGTACACGGCAATCAAAAGTGACTGGAAAAATAACCATGTACATCAGTACTTCAGAGCCAGAGCTGTGCAAAAGACAGTTCTTTTAATGGCAGATAGAAAACCAAGCTCAACCCAGGTGTCTAAATGTATAGTTATCTGGAAAGCAGGTTGAAAGGACCTCAGGTCGATTGGACCCGAGATGATTGCATCTTTGGCTAGAGTTACAATCACAGAAGTCCCTTGCAGTAAATAACACCGGGAGCCCAGGCTTGGAACAGCACTTTATATCATCAAGATGATCAGAGATGGTAGTCTGGGAACAGAATGCTTCCCACAAAGGGCTTTAATTTAACATCTGTCCAACCACCAAATGCAGGTAAAACCTGGCACTGACTGTATTAATTTATTAGCCAAAAGATCAACATGCTGCCATAAATTAATGCTTGAAAATGAAACCTTGACAAATATCAGAAGGTTTTTGTTGTTTGCTTGTTTTTACAATGTAAAAGGAATTCATAGGTAGATTTGTCAATAGCAGAACAATGGGCACTTTTGGCAAATCTATTGACACCCCCCCAACCACCACCACCACTAATATTTGGTGTAATCTCCTGTGAAGTGGAAACAAACAGCACTTGGACACCGGACTCTGTTCCACCAAATGTTTGTGTAGTTGTGTTTGTGTCAATGTCAAAAAGTACAGTGTTAAATGCCATAATAGCATTGCTTATGGATCAAATCATTTATCATTTTAAAAATCTGTTGTAAAAATGTGAAAATTATTTCTTGGGGGTGTCAGTGAATTTCCCATATATGTCTTGAAAGAAAACTATAAAAAAAAACACCTACTATTAGCAAAAAAAAAAAAAAAAAAAAAAAAAAAAAAAAATATATATATATATATATATATATATATATATATATATATATATATATAAATAAATCAGTAACTAGTGTCTCCAGGTGTTAAATTAAAATTAATTACAAATATATATATTAAATAATTATTTAATAAACTAATTTAATTTAATATTATACACAGTTTTTTGATGATGCCAATAATTCTGCAGTTAAATTTATATGTATGACGTGCTGTTCCCCTGCACATTTTTGTTATTGGTAACTATACATTCTGTAACACTTTGAGGGGCATTTGGGGAGAGCATCAGGCACTTAGGTGGAAAAAAAAATTGGAGCAAAGCATCCTAATTTCTACATAAAGTCTAGTTAAAGCTCAGACAACAAGATTTTGTTGGCTAAAACTGAGTGATGGGCAATTTTGTTTTTCAGCATGATCCCAGTGAGTAGCTATTTAGCCAGAAAAGAGCATCAATGTATCTGACTCACTCTCGTTAAAAAAGTAGACAACAAACTGTTGCTTAGAGACAACAAAAGGAAGCCTTTACGATGTTACTAGCTGCTCATTACATCCTCCTTTATCTTTGTAGAGATTTGCAAGATTCTTCTGTCAGTGTTGACCTTTTCAGGCAGCTTGTTCTTATGAGTGTTATGCTCCTTACATCAGACCAAGCTGGTGTCCATGTAAAAGTTACTGAATATGTATATGCTCATATGCATGTATGATGAAAGAAGTACAGAATATAATAAACACTAACACGTTATACACTGCCAACTGCATGTTTCCCCAATAAGAAAGTGTTGTGTGTGAAACACAGTGTCATTTCAACTCTTTCTCAAAGCCATTGTTCCATTAGATTTATGATCCATACTTCAGGTGTGAAAACACACCATTTTTCATCTTTATCTTTCTGCAATCTAAGCACGTCAGCGTAACAGAATTAAATTTTATTGGCGCTCCTTCATGTTGCCAAGACTGTACACTTATTATGCTTTTCTCTAAGCCCCTTAAAGTTCAAATGATCTCACCACTACTTCTGTTATACACCGTGAAGTATCATTTCAAATATTTCTCTGCCGCGATAAGAGTAAGGGAGAATATAAATAACTGGTAACTGATAAAGCAGTTCTTTAATAAACCAAGAATCATACAATCACTAATTACAAGGGCTACAAGAGGGCCAGTTACAAAATGCTGACAACTGAGACTCTTTCAGTAAAAGGTGTTAAACATCTCCTTTACTATATCAATGATAGGTCAGTGTACAGTGTGTTTATGTGAGGGAGTTATCATTCACATCTATAATGTGTTAGAATGCATTAATATAAACCTATGATTTGCCTCGTAGCTAAGCTACGAGCTGTGCTATACAACTGATCTCCTGACCAAACACCTTCAAGAATTCAACATGTGGTATGAATCAGGCATGTGGCTTAAACTGGATTGCATATATCTATAGGAGTGTGTGTGTGTGTGTGTGTGTGTGCGTGTGTGTATGCAATTCTATAGCCTATAATTCTGTATGTGAAAATGACTTCGCTTCTATCCTTTGAATAATAATAGGTTTTAGAAGTAACCTCTTTTGTCAATTCCTACTCATCTTAACCCAATGAAAATGACCCTCTAATCTCTAAATGAATGAGAAACTGATGTTAGTGACCCTCTGTCTATTATTTACACTCCTGCCTGTCATCAGGAGCATATTCAAGCATGAGAAGAGGTTTAGCGGCTCTATTTCCATCAGTCTTATTTATGGTGATCGTCAAGAAGATAAAAATAAAATATGGGATTACTCATTAAATGTTAAAGTTATATTGCTCTGAAGTTTAAAGAGATCAGCAGGGTCACTGTGATAAACAAAAATAAAATAAAAATTGCTAAGTAGTAAACAGAACACATACCTAATTGAGAATCAACGCTTTCATTTATGACTTTTTGCCATAAGCCATCCATCACAAGCATGGCCCCTTTGCCACACGTCTTGAATTTTAAACAGAAAATTTCAGGCTTTAATAATAATGGAACAATTTGCATGACTTTTACACAAACAGAAAAACAGGCACGGGGGGGAAAATTGTAGTGGTAGCAACCTCTCCCGAATGTGGTTAATTCTATTTATGATTAATTACAAGAAAAACAGAATGAGAATGGTCCTAATAGGACATCAATAATAATTGATGTAATCAACAGCATGGAACGTTCCCCACACCTGCGAGTGCTTCATCAAGGGGATGGCCTGGTTTGCTGGGACATAAGCAAGCGACTTTGGCTGCATACCTGCTGCGGAGGTGCCGCTATTTATTAGAGCAGGAACCATTAGGCTAGCATGTCCGTGCATCTGCACCTCCTTCCTCCATCACACACACATTAGCTAACGCTCGCTGCTTCAGCTTTTCTGGATGCTCCACTAATTGTGTTATAGTGTGGAACTTTTCCCTTTCTCAAGTACAAAGTCACAGCTTTAAAAAAAAAAAAAAACAGTGCTTTTTTGTGCTAAGTGCCCCCAATCTAAGTGCTTTTTAAGAACCTCCATCATGTATTATTCAGTTATAGAATTAGGATAATTAGCATGCCTTAACCACAGACCGCTTTAAAGGTGTAAGGAAAGGGAATGTGTGACAAATGATATAGATCTAAGATCAGTCGCTAAACCCTCTCAGTGTGAAACATTTTGCCTATTCAATAAACTCCTTCTCCTTCTTTTCCTCTTTTGGGCCTCTCTTCTTCCCTCAGAAAAGGAGCAATTACTTAACATTTGGACCCTATTCTCAACAAGGCCTTCATTGTTGAAACTGCATACACTCATACTAATAAGAAAGGACTATTGAAAAGAAGAGGAAAAGTGAATGTTAATAGATGGCAAAGGTTCCTTAAAATGAGCTCTGCTAGGCACGGCTTTTTTATTTCTATGCTAATGTTCATGTGCCATGTCTGCTTGTGGCCCTGCGGGAGATTTGCCTTTTTTTTTTTTTTAATATTACATTTCTTTTCACTATAAAAAAAAGCGCCACACATAATTTAATCCAAAATGATGCTTTGATATGGAATCCCTAAAGAAATATCAGCATTCGGTTCAGAGGCTTGTCCGTAACCTGTTCAGACACTGCAGGTGGGTGTGTTGGTGTTTGCTGCTTCTTCTGCATTTTCTGACACTGTTTGAGCTTTCCCAATGGGCAGTGTCTCCAAGCGGCATGTGTTCAGAGTAAACAGTTCCACTTCGAGCTGAGGGCTTTCAATGTTCAGAGCCTTGCTGTTGACGGTGTATCAAGACTTATCAAGTGACGCGTAATTCATCAGTATCTTTTCCGCTATGCAGCTCTTATGGGAAGCAGGATTTCTGTCTCCTATAGTGTTTGTGCTCAGAAGGACATGCTATCGCCACTGAATGAGAAACTCTTCCTCAGGAGAATCTACTTATTCCCATTGCTCTTGTCCAAACTCAAAGCTGTTAACATGGCCTGTAAGGTTCACTCAGTGATTCTGTATTCAAAGTCTACACCATTTTCGAGTTCGGTTCCTATGTGCATAACTGTGTTACATTTGAGGCTTGATTCTCTTGCAGGTGCAAAGATTATTTATCGGTATAGCAAGCTATTTTTTCCATTTATGCTATTTTGGTGCCTAGAAATTGCACACCTGGGCAGATGTGGTTTGATTGGCACAACAGGGGGTGTGGTTTTCAAATTCTGCTGATGTAGTGGTTTTTTATATATATATATTTATATATTTTCTTACAAATCCACTATTTAACACTGCCACCAGGCCAAAATTAGTTTAAACAAAAAGTCCTTAAAAATCCTAAATATGTCACAGGACTTCAAGATAAATAGGCTACTTCACACAGTTACAAACTACATACAGCTGAGTGAATTATTTTATTTGTAACAAATAAGAGTAAAGAAGTCAGTTGCAGGCTGCTAAATATGATGAATCATGGGTCATCGACTGAAATGAGTTCAATTCATTCCATTATTTGTAAAGAACTTTAACAATACATATAAATCCAAAGCAATGTTACAAAAAGGTGGAGGTAGATTTCGATTCCAAATGAACAAGCCAAAGAAAACCTCTCCGCAATAACAAGAAACTTTGAGAGGAACTGAACTAAAAAAGAAAAACCCGTCGTCTTTTGGGTGACAGCAGATACTGGGATTATGAATCATAACTCCATACAGGTGCAGAAAAGCAGAAAGGAAACTGCATTATGTGTGTTGAAAGGATGTGCAGAATATGCAGGTTGTGAATACGAGTTCTGGGGTGAGGACAAGACAGTCTTTATGAGTCTTTATGATTACAGCAGGTACAAGTCTGCAGTATACAAGCGAGATTATCCACTGAAGAATAGTTAAGCGTAACTGGGAATTACATGCTAGCGCAAGAGACTCTTCCTTTTTCTCTCTGACTACTCTCTCTTGTGATTGCTTGCCTTGTGTAATTCATTTTGAAGGAGAAAATGTATTAGTGTAGGGTGAAATGTGGTGTGTCATTTGCTCTGAAACACATTTCAGGGTTTTCCTTCTTTAAGACGCCCACTTCTATGCAGGAAGTGCTGCTAATCAGGATTGGGAACCTTTACTTTGGGCTCCTACATACTTTTGAAGCTTGGGCTGTGTGTCTGTACATAGCTTCTGTACTGTTATTTCACTAGAAATACTCTTGGCATACAGTCTGCAAAGGAATCAAAAGAAATGGTCAAGAGAATGCCCAGGATCTGAAGGAAGTCTTAGCCCTGCTGAGAAAGAAATATATATATATATATATATATATATATATATATATATATATATATATATATATAAAGTATATAAAAATATACCAAATGTGGCATTCCTCTGTACTCATATTGTCCTGTTATTGCACTGTCTTACATTCATTGCGCACTATGTCATTATATGCGCATAGCCTAAACACTCAAGTGTATCCTGTCTCATTCGACAGCCATATGAACTGTAAATGTCTTGCATGTTGCATCATGGTTTCATTCCAGAGGATATGTTTGTGTCTATGGGGAGGCAATAAAAGTTATTTGATTTGATGTTTCCATACTGTGCGAGAAACACAGGCACTCATTGCAGACTTGAAAGGACCTTTCTGTTTCGTGACTTTGTCTTAATCGCTATTATTTGCAGTGCCAACTGAATAACCTCACGGCAAAACTCATTTAACTCCACACTGCCTTGCTTACTGTTAATAAACCCATCTGTGGCCACTTGAAGCTTGTCTTTCTCAAGCAGCATTGCATCATGTAAACTAAAAGACTTAACACTAATTAACCAAAGTAATAATCAACAACATCCTTATCATTCCTCCGCTTAGAACATTAACTAGTGGTGCTATTACTGTTTTAAAGATCAAATTAATTAACGGTTTCCTGTAAGTAAAAACGATCACACATAAAGAATTACAGTTTTACAGATTTGACCTTTAGATTCAGGTTTGTGTGGGATCAATACAAAAGCACCAGCCTACACACTGTCTATGGAACAAATGATTACTGGAATGATTCATTCTCATCAACTTGACTCCATAGTCCTGTTCTGTTACACTGTGTAGATCAGCGCTGATGCTATTGTAGTGCTGTCGGATCTGTAGCCTAAAGAATGACTCATTCTGTAGACTGGAACAAGGCACGGGTACACATTATACAGTCTGTGTGTTGTTTGGGGCTTGGTTATTTTAAGCATGTGGCCACATCTGAATAATAATGTGTCATGAAATGGGTTTTATCTGACAAGAGGATATATGTTAAGATAAATGTAATTGCATACCTGGATACAGATCCATACTGAAGGAGTAAAAACTTTATCTAATACCTAAAATATTTATCGTTAAAGATCATAATTTGAAAATTAACTTGTTGAATTGTTTTACTGACCAAACAACAGAGTTAAAACTGTTTTTTTTATTATTTTCGTTTATCTGTTTATCTGTCAATTTAAAATACAGTTTAAACATCAAACAATGTTCTGTTTATCTCTTTTACCTGTCTTGACTCTTTACAATACACTCCTACACTAAAGCAACACTGCTTATGCCTTTCCAGACAAGCATTCCTATAAAGCAAGTTAAAAGGGTGAAAAATGATGTGGAGAAAAATAAAATAAAAAACCCCGGCATGTCAGCATGACGAGCCAATTAACCAGCTACCGATACAACCTTAGCTGCATCTCCATCTCTCTTTATTACTTCCTGTAACTCTTTGTCTTTTCTCATTAACACCTAGAAATAAGGCAACACTTGTCTATGCTTGCTGACGGAAAAAATAGCTGTATAGCGACTTTCAATAATTACCATTTCTTTAACACAGCAAATAAGCATCTGTTTAAATACCCATGAAGTATTAAAGGAAGAATAGTATACAATAGTCACATTAATTACAGTAATTATAGACATCATTACTGATGTTTTCAGTACATCAGGTTATTTGTGTAACACTGTATTCTCAAAGAGGAGGACGGCATATAATATAAATCACTAATTAATACAATAATTATTCACGTTTAGTAAATGACTCCATTACCCACATTGAGAAATTTAGAGTCTATAAATATGATTTGGAAACTCATCCAGAATCTACATGCACTTGTTACACGGGTTGCTTTTACATACTGGCTCATCTACTGTATTTTGGATGAAATAATACTTTGTCACACACTCAATGCTTACCCAAATATTCCAAACACATATTCAGCTCACTCTGTTTCTTTAAAGAAAAACTCTACCTGCAGTTTTTACATGTTGGTCAATCTGCATACTAATTTTATTTTTAATGGAAGAATTTAATCATCAAATTAAAGCTTAGAGTCTTTTAAAAAGTAAGGCACATACCCATAAATATCCATAATGGTAAAGCCTAAAAGAATCTTTGTAGCTTTTTAAGATTTCCTGACAGGTATTCCACATTTTATAATGATGATGACTTTTAATTCCTATGCAAATGAACTATTTATAATGCCACGGTCCCATTTCCATTATGAATCAATTTGCTCTCCAGGAAAATGTTTATCATTTGATATGTGATCTGAAAGGATTACATCATCCAAAGTTATACCCATTTATTTCTGGATTTCTTGCCTTTTCAAATAAAGAGATGCTGTCTACATATCCTGCTAATGTCTCCATACATATACCAGCAGCATGGGAAGAAAATATTAATGAAGGCTATTTATAATACGGATTTTTCACATTCAGAGTAAACAGTGAATCCAAAAATAACTCTGCACAGAAGCAAAGTGTATTATGACTCCACTCTTCAGGTTTCTCTGCATTGTCCACACCCTTTCATCTTGTCTGGGACGTCCTAATAGGTCTCATGGCTCACTGGGGGAAAGCAGCCATCTCTCTCTTCACTTGGCTTTTAATAGAAATCAATATCCGCAACCTGACACATTGTTACAGATGAAGGATGAGCAGAGAGCATGAAATTACTGATAACGTGTGAGTGTATTTATGCAACTTAAGAAGCAACAATGCCCACTATGTCCCTCTAGTGGATTAAACCAATGAATTGACCGGAATAGTTCAGCATGCCAGTGAAAATGGTGGAAGTGTGCTGCTGCTTTATTTATTTTTGTGCCCTGGTGATGGTGGGATACAGAGAGGCAAGCTTTGTGAGCTTTAGCTCCTCATGTTTTTAAATGGGTGTCTGAGATCTGATCTGTGAGACACTTGCCGAGAATACACAAGCTTCCCTATATTGTTTTCTTTGTATCCATCCTCTTGACCTTTCTATATATAGATCCAATCTTCGCACACACCCACACACGTATACGCACAAGACGAGCATTACGGTAGCAATGCTTCATGGCTCTGTGGATTATCTTACTTAAGGAGTGACCTGTGTGTAGAATATGAGAAGCAGGGTGTTTCGTACTGAGCGTGCTAGAGATAACACCACCGTGATGAGACCTTGGAGAAGATTAAAATGATTGAAATCTCATTTGTTGTCCTCTCTTTTTCTCACTACTTTCGTTTTTTGTTCCTGCCCCTGTGGTTTCATTTCTAGACCAGATCAGCTATGGTTACTGACACACAGAGAGAGAGAGAGAGAGAGAGAGACAGATAGAACGACAGAGTGAGAGACAGAGGGGGTTGGTTTACAGAGAAAGAGCGTGTTTGTCCAGACATGCTGTGACACTAATACTAAAACTTGAGGATGGTAGCGTGCACAAGGGAAGAATAAAGAGCCTTTGTTGTTCCAATAGCGCTGTTTCTTTAATACATCACTAGCCCTGCCCGCTTCTTCAGCAAACAAACACACACTTCCTCGAGCACTTTAAAGCTGAAAACAAATGCAGAGATTCTCAAGACGTTGGAAGCAGAACCGGCTGCTGCTCTTGGTCATAGATTTTGGTGGAACAGAACGACATTAATAATGACGTAGCTCTAGGCTACTATCTAGTGACCCCATAACAGGCAGTTGAGAGTCAACAACACACATTCAGCCAGCATACAGCCTTGCAGCTGGTTTTAAGAGGTTTTTTATACGGACCATTTTTTCAGCTGTGTTCAATATAGAATGTATGTTTGCCACCATAGTTTATGAGGCACACACAGAAAAGGAAACATCATTAACCGAAGGGTGCCAGCACAATTAAACATCTGGACACTGGTAATGGGAGACACATTTCTGATATACAGACATTCCCTTTCCTAACATTTGCAATATATCTTAAATAGGAATGCCTCTGTACATCATCAGCCCAGTGGCTTTGCTTACACATTACCTATTAATAAATTGATTATTTCTATTTTTTTTTGCTATAAAACATGATATTAATAGCATCATGGTATTTTTAACCACTCCGATTTGGTGTAAAAATGCAACCTTGGCAACCAGGTAATTAACTCTCCTGTCCTGTCCTGTCTATTGCTCCTGGTCCAAGGAAGTGGCAGACTGATTCCTACCCCGACATCTACCCTAGCCTTTATTATCACTTTAGATTTTTGACCACTAAGTGAAATAATAACTTGATGAAGCTCAGTGAATACTGAGGCAACCAAGTCAATGGAACATTAGTATATATCTGTGAAATAACAATCTTTCAAAATGCATAATTACAATTTCAGTGGAATTTAAAATGTGTAGTCTATGCAAATGAAGATTTCTAAAGATTAATAAATGTCGAACTCTACCTTATCTCCTCCAATGGACACACCCCTTCACTTATTATTCAGCACAGTATACTCAGCTCCTAACCAAATCAAGTTGCACAAGTGGAACAACAACATCTGAGATATTGCCTGAGGTTACTTTGGATGGGTAATGGTTCAGATGTTCTGTGACATGAAAACGATCTGTTCTATATAATACCTATATCCACACATACTGTATAGCCGGACAAACCAAAGAACACTTTTTCTTAAAGCTGTCAGAAAAACTTCAAATGTTAGAAAATAATCCATATGTTCCCTGTTTAGGCCTTTAATTCTATGAAACCACACATCTGCTTAACTTTTTGTCAACGAAAAAAAAATCCCTGTTCATTTACGTGCTAAAATGCATGACATATTTTAATTAAATCTATCAAATGAAATATAAAAAAACAGTTAAGTAATATTAAGTAGTAAGTAGTTCCTGCATGTATAGAAGCTGCTGTCTTTGTGGATGATTTTCAAATGAACATATAGTCCACTGTATGATCCACAAAGCTATTATGTAAAACATTGTATAGTGAGAATACACAGTGCCTGGTGACATGGTAAATAGCTGAACGTTTTTTTTTTTTTTTTTATCTCTGATTTGATTAAATAGAGAGAGGCATGAATATATATATACTGTAAATTGTGTTATAACCTTGTTTCATGTCTATATCATGTCTTATCTGCTGCAACACTAAATCCAAATCTGCAATCTACATTTGTAGAAATTTCTTTTAGGTCTAAGCATTGACACATATGGAAGTCCACCAGACATTCTACTGAGGTTGTGTCTCCTTCTTCTCTATCCTTTAACTATACCAGTGAGTAGTGATTTTTGCACAAGCTGACATCTGTCTTTTCTCGGAGGACTCTGACACAAAACTCCTCTTACCGTCCACACAGGCAGGGCTGGCTCTAGTTGTACCGGCAATTTGGCCTTTCTTGCAGGCACAGCGGGCTGTCTGCCGAGCTATGGTCCTCCGTGGCTGACTGCTGTCTCTGTCCAATGTCACAATCTCACACGTCCCGGCCGCCAACTGACCTATAGGGCACAGAGACACAATCCAAAGAGATGAGACTTCAGTCACAATGCAGGGATCATTACATCTCTTTGAGGGTTAAAATACAATTACAAGAGGTCTGATTTGGGTTTGCAATTTAGTCAGGAGTTTTTGTGTGATAAATTATAAAAGCCTATTATATTCCGATATGCAAATACAGGCAATATAACTGTCGTTCTTTATTTATTTCTATTTGTTCTTCTCCTTATTATTATTATTATTATTATTATTATTTTTTTTTTTTTTTTTTTTTATATATATATATATATATATATAAATATTATGTTTCTTGATTATATTCCTTTTGGTCAATGTTATATGAAGCATTTCCTGTAATAAGTCAAGAAACATTACAAAAATAATATTTATATAGAAAAATAATATTTTATATAATAAATAAATAAATATTTTTATATACTGATTATTATATATAGGCAACTGGTATATGAAGCAATTTATTATTCAAAATAGGAGAAAAAAAATGATATTGGTCAGTATTACTAGCAGGTCATAGTTAGTTTTCATATTTTAAAGTGATGTATCTTTTTTAATGGATTAAGTCCAAAACCTGATATTACATGTAATGTAAGTAGTTAATATCTTCCAACTGGAAATCTGAATTTTGATTGGTTGGCACTACACATATTCTACGATATTACATTATGCCTTGTAGTGAGCATAAACTGTGTATAGCTATATCTGGAAATAAAATGATAGAATATCAGGGTCAAATATATTTACATACACATTACTAACTAAATAAAATATGCATATCATTCAAATTTGTTATATAAATGCAAAAAATGAGACATTTACAGTTGAATGTAAAGTAAACAGAGAGGAGTAAAATGTAAGGGTAAATGAAAAATGCATCTCTTTTGTGTTGCATTCAGTCCTTTGGACCATGATGCATTTCAGCTGTTGGACAAAAGGTTTCCAAAAAATACAGCCTAATCCAAGAGCATGTCTCAGACCACTCCAAACCAACACAAAAAAGCATACAGTCCCCTCTGGATGTTTGCCTAGAGCAATTTACTTTCATCTGGAAGAGCTACCTTCTGTCCTTTTCTATACTGACTCAAGGCTGTGTTCACCGCTCATAAATGAACTACAGTACATCCATACTAATGCATGGACTTTCACTTAGTGCTAAGTGACATCTCTGCTCCAGTGCAGTGAATGTGATGTGTAGGTGAGACTGACTCTTGACTCTTCTTGCTGTCAGGCATGCAAATTTTGATTGACAGCAGGGTCAGAGGTTGGCTCTTATCTGACCCTGAGGCTTAGCTTCCAAACCAGAGTTAATAACAGCCACATGGAGCTTCATCCTGGCCTAATAGAAGCACCTTACTATGGGGTCACAGGAGTGTGTGAGGAACCATATATACTGTTTATTTGTTCACGTAATAAGAATCAGATCCTTTCAGTTTGTGTGTGCGCAATATGTGATGAACCATAGAGTCCTTTAGTACTATGACAATAAAACCAAGCAGACAAAACATATGCCTTATTTTGATCTTTGAACCCCTCACATGACCTGGAATCAGGTCCAGACTTTCAATTCTCACTCATAGTTATATACACAATAATCCAGTTTAGTTCTTGTATAATATGTGTTGACATGAAAAACCGAAAAGCAATTCCAGAGGTTAAAGGTTAAAAGCCCAATAGTAGACTCCTTTAATTACACTGGCAATGCTACAATGCAAAATTCTACAATATTTTTGTTTGCAAATGTTTTGTTTATGGCCATAAAATTTATATATTGATTGTAGAATTTGTTGAGTATATAATAATATATAATAATAATATATAATATAAACATTCAATATAGGGTCTGTCACATTTTACCCGGGGTTAACAATTAATCCTGGAGATTCATAATCTGGCGTTTCACTCTGTATAATCCTAAGCCCTGCCTTAACCTTATTGTTTGCATTTTGCGGTATCAACAGCCATTGCTGGATAAATACAGCGCGACCGCTTTAAATAACGGCTTGTCCTGTGTTTTCACATCAGTGAGGAAAAACATAGACATGTCTACCGTTCTGTGCCTGAACAGGTATTGTCATCTTTCACAGCTTTCTAATCTTTTTAAGTTTGTCGTGTAGTTAACCAGCCGTTCACTGAAATCCAACTTCCGCTAATTTTTCAGTGTCAAGTATTTCCCCCTCGCTGCGCCACGCACTTCTGTGATGTTCAGTGTTTTTCCGCCTGATGCTACAGAGCCATTTTTGTGCTGCAATGTCCTGGTTTTCACGTGATATGAGGCACGCACTGTTCAGTTTCTGATTGGATGTCTGTTGCTAAGCATCTAACCATAACACTCTAACATCATATTGTTTCACACAGTACACATTTGGTACCACATTGCGGAGTTACCACTGCAAAAGTGCTCTTTCAGAGCAAGATTTCATAACCCCAGGTAAAAAGCAGTGCTAACCCTGCTTCTAAATTACCGGTGTGAAACATTCCTCTACCTGGAGTTAAATGCGTGGTTCAGAATGATGAAAACCTGGGGTTAAGCACAGTGTGAAAAGCCCTTATGAATGTTCACATGAAGAAATATTCCACTGTATTCTGTAATGCCTCCCAATCACGCTTGTAAAGTAAATTCTTTTTGCTCACACAATTTTTTTGTTGCATCCTGTGGGATCCCAGTCCTTATGCACACCTCTCTGTCTCAAGCAGATGCTCTGTGAAACATTCTGGCAAGCTTTGTTGTAAAAATATGAACAAATAAATGTCTTCATGTTCCTATTCCTCCTTTGTATCTGTTTCAAGCACGTCATCATTTTATTCCAATTTCATATTCTGTTACATCTCTAGTTCTTAGCTGTTCCTTGTAATTAATCTTAATGTCTTCTTACTCTAAATTTAAACTCCCGTAGTTGAACCCGATTCGTCTCTCCAATCACATGCACAAACAAACGTAGTACACTATAAAGACCTGTATGATGTATAACATACATTGCAAGAGACTAGTGAGACTTTTTGCACTGTCCTTTCCCATCATGCACCCAGAAATGGAAGGACAGAGCCAGAAAATTACTCTAGTATTTGTGAAAAAGATCACATGAGTGATGTTGCTGTCTGTCTCTGTAATCTTTAATTCAAACTCCCATAGTCAGTGAAGGATTAAGTTAGCAGTGAAGGCAATCAGCTGCTACTCTTTATATCACACACATTTCCAGCTTCATTTCCATTCAATAAAAGAATGACTAGCGTTTGAATTTAACAAACCTCTTATTTTTGAACTTATTTATGTACTCAATTTAGCGGCTGTCTGTGTAAAGGCTGTTATTCGAAGTGTTATTTATCTAACTCTTTGCTATTTTCTAATTTCCACTGTCCATTTCTACAGTTTATTGTTTTGCCTACGAATATGGATTACTCTGCATTGACTCGTGTGTGTGTGTGTGTGAGTGTGTGTTCAATCGTCTATAATTACGATTTGTCAAAATATTAATGACTGGGATAACCAGCTGGTGTTTTTTAAATGTGACAGCCATGGACTTGCTTTCAACCCTGTATGTGAAAAATCACATACAGAATATTTCAAACGTAATTAGTTATTTATATTTGATTATGTGATCTCACGTGAAAAGGAATTATTCATGTGAGAAAATTACATACAAAAAACGTGTATTTGCACTACATGTGAGACACAAGAATGTGTGAGAGATGTAATCACAGGAAGTTTGTGACTTTTCTGTAGGGGAATATTATTATGCATGCCATTCCTACTACAGGCATTTATAGCTTTCGGGCTCTGGCACTGTCATTGAAATACGAGTTGTAGGGCATGCATGATCACACTGGCACACACTGGATTCCTCTTTCTGCCCAGAGAGAGGAGCCTGGAACACAGAGTGCCTTATGACGCAGAGTGCAAATGAATTTCATTCTCCAGATGGGCACCTTTTCTTTCTTTCTTTTTTTTCTTTCTTTCTTTTTTTTTGGAACAATTTGTTCTTCAATCTCCCCAATGACAAATATCTCTACATATAAATAATTGATATACACACTTACAATACCTTCAATATGTTTCTGTTCTTTCAGTTCTCTCTCCCTCTCTCTCTCTCTCTCTCTCTCCATTGCTTTTAGGAATGATAAACCACTTATCATCCTTATCAGTACTGGAACTGTTGCACTTAAATGGATGCAAATCTGCAGTGATGGCTGGCTGCTGTTGTTTCTTATGTTGTCGTCCACTGTATGCATCGATGAAATGCTTTTAATTCCATGTCATTCTCAGGAGCTGCAGATAACAGTTCTTTTTCTCTCCTTCTTCCTTTTCCCTTCTCTCTCTCTCTCTCTCTCTCTGTCCTTTGCTCTTCATCATCTTTCTTTTAATTTAACTTTTACCTCCTCCCGGTTCATCTGGATGATGCCGGATAATGACTTGTCATGTGTGCACTGCAGCAGGGAAATCTCTCTCTCTCTCTTTCTCTCTCTCACTTTCTCTCATTTTGTTAGCACTTTGTTCGGTAGACAGTGTTTAGCCTGTCATCTCCTCCTTTTAACATTCTCATATTTTCAAAAGATTATGGTTCCATCGCCTTGTTTGGATAATTTTGCAGCCGAATGTGCCACAGGGGTGCAAAGTGCAGCACAACCTCATCTTAAAGTTTGAAGGTTAGTTCACTAGATACTTTTCAATGATATCTATCATTGGGATTTTTTTTAAAGCACCAAGGTATTGTGGATCTCTGTTCATAGAGGTAAGTTCACCACAGACATTTCAAAGCAGCCATCAATTTCCGGCTCCCTGGTACTGTCCTGCTCCGAGTTCACTCAGACCATGTGATCTGGGCTGCAGTCTATTGTAAAATGATCATGACTAAGCCTGACTTCCTCTGAAGTCAAAGCACAGTGGTCATGATTACACGCAAAGATTCTGACTAATCGGAATAAATTCATTCTGACAGCAAATTCTCAATGAACTGTTTGTATGTTTCCTAAACTGGGCCGTTTATAGACCATCCCAATTTTTTAGCCATATATAAAGTATATTTCTGTCTCAGAAAAAATATAATGCAATTGTGAGAAAAAGAGTTTTATGACTGCGGTAACAGTGCTCAGATTTTTTTTATTAGGTACACACTGCTCATCTATATCATATCTATACTTATCTTTCGAATATTACCAATAAAGTTCATTGTCTGGTGTCGACTGTCTTTACAAGAAGTAAAAGTTTTATTATAAAAAGTTTGAACCCTTTTTTATTCCAAATTTTGCATCCACATTGAATGTCTGGAAAATATTAACAATTAAGTTGATATCAGAGATCCTGCATCTGCCTCAAAAAGTGACGCCACCACCCATCCGACCTCACGTTTACTTTAGGCAGTTTGTATATGTGATGAACAAACACAATCTCTCGACTGTTTTCTTACAAGTGCCATCGGATGGATTATGAAGAGATTATTAGTCTGCATGTAAGTGCAGTGGGAACTCTGCAGACTCTCTTTCTCTAGAGGTCCGAAGCAATGACCATTTGAATTCCCTTCAAAGGAAACTGTCGCACAACCACTGACAATGATTATCTCAATTTAATCCTGGAGAATTAAACTAAGCAACAATATCCTTCCCACCATTTTCATTTAGCAGTTGCAGTTCAGTTGTCTCAGTTTGGAAATTTATATTTATTGGATGTTAACAGGCTGTGAAAAACACTTGTATCTGAGATGTTACATGCTGTAGAACTACTCTTACTCTACTCTTTAATTCATTTTACTTACTTAAACTGCTTTTTCTAATCATGCAATGGTAAAATGTTTCTTGCTTGAACTTGACCTACAGTATACAGTATGAACTGCTGTCGTTTTTCCATTTAATGTACAAACAGCACAGAGAATCTCAGAATCTCAGAAGCAAAGTGTCCATCAAGGCTTAAAGGCTTTTCACTGCTTCAGTTTGGAATAAGTTTATAAAAAAAAAAAAAATTCCCTTCAACCCTTTTTATTAGATCCGTGTTTGTCATCATTTGCAGTTACGACTCGTTTTCTTTCTTTTTAATTTATTATTATTTATTGCATACGATTTATCTTTGTCTATCATTGCATTCTTGTGTGCTCATATGATATCAATGTCAATCGTAATACACCAAGAATAAGTGCTCTTAATTGCACTCTTATATCTCTGTCAAAATCTCAAAAAAGTGTTGTCAAGGACTTCTAATTGAAAGACCAATTCCATTTCTTGAAACATGGTTTCAAAAACTCAACTAGTTGCTAGATGAGGCGATGTGGTGGCTCATGAACTGTGAGTTCTTTTAACTAAATGGCTGATCATAATCATTACTGGCTGATGAAATTGGTAATATGTTTGTAATACATCTAATATAAGCAATAATTGATATGCTATAACTATTCAGATTATTTAATCAAATTTGCCACTTTAAGGTACCTCTGCATGTCATGAAGCTGAAAATGATAATTAAAAACCCTTACAGTGACGTTCTCTATTTTTGTACTCTTAAAAGTTTAATCTTACATCATACAGTATCCTGGTGGAAACATGCTTCACTGGAATGCACCCCAATTAGCACATGCAGATTAGGTGCTGTCTTCCAACACTGATTAATTCATTAAATCACATTATTTTACAGAATGGATGAAAATATCAGAGGCTTGGCATCTATGATGCAAGGTCGATCCTGAGCATAGTTTACTGTCTGTGCAGAGTTTCAGCGAAACTTCTCCCTGTGTCTGTTTGGATTTTCTCTCGATTCTCTGGTTTCCTCCCACATCTAAACAATACACTGGGAGGTGCATTGGCTACTGTAAATTGGTATTAGATGTGGATTATTCTATAAATGTTTGTGTAAACATTGTGCTTTTTATTCTGTATTCTAGTGTAGTCTTTTGCCTAATGGTGTTCCTGAGGTTAAAGCTATTGCTTCCTTGACCAGGAAAAACTTATGTCTAATGAATATGAATAAATGACTCTTACAAAATTTGAAGTAACAAGTAAATGCCAGGTGAGGTGTACACACACACACACACACACACACACACCATTCCATGCCCTCGTCTCATCATTTTCTCTTTTAGTTTGGTTTTCCATCAAAACGGATTGCCATTTGACATTTTTCCATCAAGTGTACCTGTCACCTGAATGATATGGCTGATTTAAATGTATGTGTGCTGTCCATGCAGACATGTATCTACCGATAAGATGAATGACCATGCCCACATTCATATCAGAGCAACTTAATAAATGCTATGATTATTGATATACTGCATTTGCTTGTCTTTGTTTCTCCTTCTTGTCAGGCATATGAGAATTGCTTTCTCCATCTATTAGGGCTGTTTGATTAATGTTCAGTCCCAGTATGAGTGGTGTTAAGGATACATGATTGATTTCATATTTGTGTGAACCCTTGGGGCCCACCGAGATGAGGGATCATACGGGTTGGTGAGTGTCAATTCTCTAATGTTATAAAAGTGTGTTAAAAATGATTTTAAACCAGAATATTTCATCCATTTGACAAGGTTGGAAATACTTATTTTGCAACAGTATTCATGTCTGGATCTGAACTTTTTTTATTTTTCTGCTTACACAAATGTCTTTTATATCCTTTATTTAAAAAAAAAAAAAAAACTTACTTTCTATTTTTAGAGGTTGGAAATAACTACACTTATTTTGCAGCTGTACTTACATCTAGATTTTAAAGTATCTGGACCATTTTTATTTCTTTCACCTAACACTATTGCTTCTCTGTTCTATATTTAAAACAAATCTTTACTTTATCTTCACTACTCATGTGGCAGCAATAATACGACTCCACAAACTTTGCTTTGTTACAAGATAGCCTTAGCTATTTTTCCATTTCTCCATGTTGTCTTGAGAAAAAAAGGCATTCATTTACCAATAATAGCTTAAAATCTGTGTTGTGAGTAGAAGCAGACATTTTTCTACATTTACTTTTTAGACTTGTTCTACTTTAAAACGAGTGAAGAATCTGTACTTCAAACTTTAACCAGCATATTTATTAAGATGAGTTCTTACCACCTCTGTCTATTTTAGAAGAAAAAACAAAGATAGAAGTCAAAGGTATGATTGTATAAAAAAACAAACAAACAAAAAAAAAAACCTTCAGCCTGGTAGATGTGTGTATAAATGGTTATTTGCTATGGATCTCTTTTTCAGAAGTTCGAATGAGCAGCATGTGAGGGGGAAGCATTCCTCTGGTGCCTGAATTTCTCTTGTTAATAAAAGGGCAAGAAAAACAAAGTGTGCAAGTTGCAGCCCTGAGCACTGAAATAATGTGTTTTAGAATAGACCAGAGCATGCAAATGATCATCTTATAATATTAGTGTAGCTGAATAATGATAAAGTTACAGCTTTTAATTCCAGAAATTCCTTCCAGAGCCAAAGCAGTTATGACCAAGATGTGACTTTCTCTACATCAAGCCTAAACATGACTGGACAAAATGGTAATAATGGCTACCAAGAAAGCGAGACTGCTGGATGTTAAGATAGTTTTGCATTAAACTAATAAAATCAAAACTAATCAAATATGTCTGTTTGATGCTTCATGATTAGTATCTAGGTGTCAATGATTTACTGTGTCAGTAGTATATATTATGTAATTAAAATATATGGGGGATAAATCGAGGCTAATCTGGAATGGGATGATCACATATGGTTGTGATAATGAGGTGTGCACATTATCTGCACTTTTGGCCATATAGTATTTAACAACATTGTTGTATGATATATATACACTATATTGCCAAAAGTATTCGCTCACCCATCCAAATAATCAGAATCAGGTGTTCCAATCACTTCCATGGCCACAGGTGTATAAAATCAAGCACCTAGGCATGCAGACTGTTTTTACAAACATTTGTGAAAGAATGGGTCGCTCTCAGGAGCTCAGTGAATTCCAGCGTGGAACTGTGATAGGATGCCACCTGTGCAACAAATCCAGTCGTGAAATTTCCTCGCTCCTAAATATTCCACAGTCAACTGTCAGCTGTATAAGAACGTGGAAGTGTTTGGGAACGACAGCAACTCAGCCACGAAGTGGTAGGCCACGTAAACTGACGGAGCGGGGTCAGCGGATGCTGAGGTGCATAGTGCAAAGAGGTCGCCAACTTTCTGCAGAGTCAATCGCTACAGACCTCCAAACTTCATGTGGCCTTCAGATTAGCTCAAGAACAGTGCGCAGAGAGCTTCATGGAATGGGTTTCCATGGCCGAGCAGCTGCATCCAAGCCGTACATCACCAAGTGCAATGCAAAGCGTCAGATGCAGTGGTGTAAAGCACGCCGCCACTGGACTCTAGAGCAGTGGAGACGCGTTCTCTGGAGTGACGAATCGCGATTCTCCATCTGACAATCTGATGGACGAGTCTGGGTTTGGCGGTTGCCAGGAGAACGGTACTTGTCTGACTGCATTGTGCCAAGTGTAAAGTTTGGTGGAGGGGGGATTATGGTGTGGGGTTGTTTTTCAGGAGCTGGGCTTGGCCCCTTAGTTCCAGTGAAAGGAACTCTGAATGCTTCAGCATACCAAGACATTTTGGACAATTCCATGCTCCCAACGTTGTGGGAACAGTTTGGAGCTGGCCCCTTCCTCTTCCAACATGACTGTGCACCAGTGCACAAAGCAAGGTCCATAAAGACATGGATGACAGAGTCTGGTGTGGATGAACTTGACTGGCCTGCACAGAGTCCTGACCTCAACCTGATAGAACACCTTTGGGATGAATTAGAGCGGAGACTGAGAGCCAGGCCTTCTCGTCCAACATCAGTGTGTGACCTCACAAATGCGCTTCTGGAAGAATGGTCAAAAATTCCCATAAACACACTCCTAAACCTTGTGGACAGCCTTCCCAGAAGAGTTGAAGCTGTTATAGCTGCAAAGGGTGGACCGACGTCATATTGAACCCTATGGATTAGGAATGGGATGTCACTTAAGTTCATATGCGAGTCAAGGCAGGTGAGCGAATACTTTTGGCAATATAGTGTATATGCCTGTTAAGAATGGATGGATTTACTTCTTAATACGTAATAGTTCTTTAACCTGGGCCTATAGTGCTTCAGGTCTGTAAAATTGCAAAATTACAGACTTCTGTTATTGCAGGTTTCACAACTGTAACACACCTCTATGCCTTTCTTCAGACTGAATTACAGTACAGATGTTCTAAAAGTGAGGCCAAATCACAAGCTGTTTGTCCAAACAGTAATTTGGATCCAGACACTGAAATAGTGGAAGCTAGATAGCCTTTGCTTTGCTCTAACCTAGCAGGGTAGCTTTAAATGAAGGCTTTAACAAGCTCAATCAAGAAGAGAGTGACAGAAGCCTCAGCATCTCAGCACAGCACATCTCCTTGTTTCTCTTCAATTTCACTGTGATGGCCTTGGCTTATAGGAAACCAACCCTCTACCGCACTGAACGTGCATAACAGCAGTGAGTGATCTAGTACCAATGCTTTCACAGGTACTACTGAGGGATGAAGTAAAAGCAAGAGCAATCTAGTGCCTGTCTGGCATCAGAAAGCTCTGCATGCTCCCGAGCAGTGAAATAGTGTTTGTTCAAGGTAAAGAAAGCATAATTGGCCCTAATGTCTAGGTTAGATGGATAGTATTACTCTCCCAATTAGTCCAATTACTGCTTTCCTCTAATTGTGTTCCGCTGCCCTACGATGGTACATTCATTCATTCACTCATTTATTCATGGCTCCAAAGCCTATCCTGGGAAAAACGGGAATGAGGAGAGAATACACCCTGGATGGGATGACAATATATCACATAGTGCCATGCACATAAACACACACACACACACACACACCTAGGGCCAATTTACTGCTGCCAGTACACCTACTGGAATGCTTTAGGAAACTGGAGAACCTGAAGGAACCCCATATATGGTAACCCAAGCTCAGGATCAAACTAGGGACACTTGCTCATTGAAGAAGCAACACTACTCGCTGTACCATCTTTCAAGCAACAGCTCAAAATGATGCTATGTCTTTGGGCGCCTCGGTGGAAATATGTACGAGCCTTCAGCCAAAATGCTGATGGGTATAACTAGCTATTAGGTGCAAAGGGGCAAAGTCTAAATTGGGATAAGATGTGGTAAAAAATGAGAACTCTTCCATTTAATGGAACAAACATTCTCCCTAACAGCAAATCAGTGGCATGCAGGGTTCACAAGATGTGTCCGTCTGTGTTTATCACGTCGCACATGCATCGTCGCTCTGTCATGGTTTCGGGAATGGAGACGATCTTCTGGAAATATTGCTCATTAAAACGTGGGCCTAGTCTCAAAATGTCAAGATGCTGTCTTTTCTAAGGTATTTTTGGGGCCGGGTTTCACTCGACTGAGTGCTCTGGTGGTTTCATGGGGTGCATCCAGAGAGCTGATTTGATTTTTTTTTTTTTTATCTCACCTTTCTCTCAAACTCACTCTCTTTATACTGCGTGCAACTTGTCTGTGTGTGTGTGTCTGTGTGTGTGTGTGTGTGTGTACAGAAGACATATGCAAACACTGTAAAATCCAGTAAACATGCTGGCAGGCCTGTTGTGTGCTTACAAAACCAGTGTTAAGGAAACCTGGTCCCTAAAGGGAATTTTGACCTATTTTCCTATATGACCTTGTTTCTTCCTCTTAATTAATTTACGTAGACAAACGATACTGTCCTTCAGAAACGGATCCACTTTTTAGTGTTCATCCCCTTAATAAGAGAAGCTATTTATACCAGACGGTTGACATGAAACAAGCTATGAATGATCATCTCTTGCAACAGAAGAGACGAGAAAGGAGGAGGTGGAAGGGAGGGAAAAATAAACGTCCGCCCCTTTATGCTCTCCGTAACCCCTCCACACTCCCCATGATGTTACTTCCTCGTAATTAAATGTGCTTCCTCTCCCAGAGGATCACGACTCAGGCCCATGCTGCCGGTCTTTAAATGGTTAGCGTTTTCACAGGTTAAAACCCCTTTCTCTCGAGAAAGCGAGCCCCATTTTTCTCCTCTCAGAGAAGGCCAGGCGCCCCAAGCTTTGGCGATTTATCTGGGAGCAGAGAAGCCGTAATCACCCTTAGGCTGGTTTGAGGTCCATAAAGCCATTCAGCAGGCTTCATCAGCATGCAGTGAACACCATGGCCCGCTTTCAGACACTGAATGCCACCTCGAAACGGTCTGTCTTTAATCTCACTCTCATTCAGCTGGCCGAGGCCATTCGGGCTTCAGCTGGGTGATAAAGACAGCTCACATCCTCTCTCGCCTTCCCTCACTCCTCTCTGTCTGACTGCGGTTTTCTAATAACCTCGTCGGTCTTACACCACCGCCATTATTAGAATAGACCTTGATCAAATAGCAACAAACCTGCATGGACTGGATCAGTGTAGAGAAATCGAATTGAGCTGAATAAAGCACAGCTCATGGCTCCTGAACCCCAAACCATGAAGCAGCAATTCCTTAGAGACACACTGCATAGAAAAGCAGAGCTCAACATCAGCAGTCTGCTCTGCAGTTCAAATTCTAATAATAATAATAATAATTATAATAATGCATTTGTTATAAATAGCCTATCTAATTACACCTTGTGAAAGCGCACATTATTCGATCGACACTCAGGTTTATGACAGTCACTATGGCAGAAAATTACACAAAGTGTGTGTGTATGTGTGTGTGTGTGGGTGGGTGTGTGTGTATGTGTGTATTGCATTATCATTCTTCTTCATGCAATGAATTCTTGAGCTGGTTCATCAAACGCTCCTCTAATCTGTATGTCTTTCTCACTCGGCTGAATCCGGCGCCACAAAGCAGCCTTCTCCATCCTATTGATGACTTTGACAAGTGCATTAACAATGAACAGCACACTGCCAGCAAGACACGCCGTCTCACGTTCACCAGATTGTTTCCACTTTCATAACGTGACTGCAAAACCACTAATTTCAGTCTCCACCCTTCCTTTTTACTTGGAGGTCCACTGTTTTATCATTTTCTTACAGTAGATGAAAATACAAATCATTATTATTAAACTTAAGATGTTTTAAATCAATAACAATTAGAACTTGACACCAGTGGTGCAGATGACTCCAACCACCAAGAAATCTAGTCCATTTTGCCTGAAATACCATTAGATATGCATCAAACAGGAAGTAAGCTATTATTGCAGGCATCTGACCTTGTTTTGACCTTGAGTCTGGTTGGATCAATTCCAAAATCTAATCAGTTCATCTGCTGGTGAAAAGGATCATGTCTTATAAAGCCTACAAAGATTAAACCACTTGCTCTGGAGATATAATGAGTATCATGGACAGATGCATAGATAACCTAGTGGAAGAGTCATATAAATGGGTTCTGATAGATAGATAGATAGATAGATAGATAGATAGATAGATAGATAGATAGATAGATAGATAGATAGATAGATAGATAGATAGATAGATAGATAGATAGATAGATAGATGCCAACAAATAGGTTATATGCATTTAAATAATATCCCTATTTTAATGGTTTGTTTGTTAAAAAAACATACTGAGAGGGGCTATTACTTTTATTTAAAGTACTACTGTAAAGGTTCTCAGTGGTAGGTGGAGGTTAAGAAATGGGAGGAGCCAGGGAAATGTTTTAGCCTCAAAGTGATGATTAGCTCTGAAGTTTTCTTGTCTCTGCTTGGGCTAGTGAAAGACTGAGATGAAGGCTTGCTTGAAGTCTGAAATCAGCTGGTGCCACTACGTCTGTCAGTCAAACCTCCACCATACTGCCTGCTCACAGCAGATTCTAGGAGGTGCCAGACTCTGAATCACTTCAACTCCCCATGCCGCTGCAGCAATAAAAAAAAAAAAAAAGATACTGGTTATATTTCACTAATATGGTTCAGCCAGCATTTGGTCAGGCATTTGCTCATGAATACTTAGCAGGCACATGAATATGCATGTGCGCTCTAGAGCGGAAGTGTTGATGCTGAGCTTTATGACTCTGCATGAGACTTAATTACAATACAAGACACAAGGTGTCCACTTGTGGCAAAACAAATATGCACAAAATATTCATCAGCCGAGGCACGTGATCTTCTACATGGTGCTGTGATTACTATGTTTCATTGTGTTAGGTAGTATCCGTGACAGTGATTCTATACAAGTGATGAACATAATCTTGCAGAAGAGTGGGAGATATTTTAAAAATCGCCAGTTGGAAGAAAAGGGTCAACTCCTGGCTAAAGTTTTAAATATTTTAGTTTGCTATTTCTACGTTTATTACTATTAGGCTCATTTAGCTGTAACAAAATGATCTTTATTGCTTATCTTCCTTTGATTCAAGATAGTTGCTGCTCTGATAGGTCTATAAGGAAAGTAGGTACAAGTGATAGCTATTTCAACCTGCTATAATCTTGATTGCTATAGCAGTAAAAGAGACAATGCTAATGTAATGTCAAGGTCACACTAGGGAAGGCTGATATTCTGATGAAAAGGGTATGAAGTCCATTAATTTAAACATACTACAGATTACCACTAGGACTAATATTGTAGTCTAAATGTCACTGATCTTATTTTGAATTATTATTGTATTATTATTTTTTTGTAACACAAATTAAACCAGCAAATTTGTGTTTTATTTATTACCTGTTTTATGAACCTTGCCATCTTAAAGCCAGACCAACTATTCTTGTTTATGTAGCATTTTCAGGTCTAATGGAACAGAACAGACCCGTATTGGCTCGGTGAGACACGCAAGCACACGTTTAATGATGCAGACATTTCTTAAGTGAAGTGTAAAGTGAAGTCTAAAAGTCTGAGATGAACAGAGAAAATGCTTCTGTTTCACATTCTTTTCTAATTTAATCATTATAAATTACGAGGTCATGGTCAAAAATTAGTTTCAATTTTTTGTCAAGGAACCGGTAGAGGTGAATGTAGAAATTTGTCCGTTGTTGTTGCTGAACTCTTACGCTAATCAAGTGTGTCAGGACAGAAAGAAAATAAAATACAGTGGAACCTCGGCATACGAATTCAATTTGTTCTGGAGGCGAAAATTTGTATTGCGATACAAATTGTCCCATAAAAAATAATGCAAATGCAAATAATCTGTTCCAGCCACCCAAATATATTACCAATATTACCAATTTCCAACACCACAATCTTATTGTTGCATATAAAAACAATCAAAACATTTATAAAAGAAGAATTTTGAACAGGATTTACAAGCAACTTAGCCGGCGTTCAGTTCGGGTTGTTCATTTGCCAAAAATGCTTCGTATGCAGATGCTAATTTCTTGCAAAATTTCAATTATTAAGGCTAAAATTCATAAGGGAAGGCATTCATATGCCTGTAGCACTGTATGCACTGTAGCAACTGATTTGGCTTGTTTGAAAGTGACTATTAGCACACAAAATGCCGACTTTGCAGTTTGAGCAATATTCATAATATAATATATTCATAAAAAAGGACATGATTCTTCTTTCTTTGTTTCTTTCTTTCTTTTTTTCTTTCTTTCTTTTATTTTTAAATCCAGGGTTGTGACCACTTGTTTGAAGAAAATCGTGGTGTACAGTATGTGGTGACTAACTATAACAGAACTGATAACTCAAGTGTTGTAGCCTTTCACCCAGTGTTCCCATTATGAACTCAGGATCCACTGAATAACAATTTTTACAAAAAAAAAGTGTTTCCCCAATCATTTAGTTATAATGTAGAACTTCAGACATTCAGTTGGTAGTTTTGCTTATTGGGGAATGTTTGAAGATTGTAAAATATATGATAGCTTTTATTAGTTTAACCCATTGTGGAAAATTGTAATAATGAAGGAAACAAAATCTATCCATCCTTTTTCGATCCCACTTTATTCCTAATTAGGGTCACAGGGATCTGCTGGAGCCTATCCCAGCACACATTGGGTGAAACACAGGGGTACACCCTGGACAGGTCACCAGTCCATCACAGGGCCAGATATAGACAAACAACCACACACACACTCTCACTCCTGTGGGCTATTTAGAATTACTAATCAACCTAATGTACATGTTTTTGGACTGTTGGAGGACACCGGAGTAAACCCACACAGGCACGGGTAGGACAGGCAGGACAGGCAGGACAGACAAACTCAACACAGAAAGGCCCCTGCCTGTTCAAATTGAGGATTTGAACCCAGGACCTTCTTGCTGTGAGGCAACAGTGCTAACCACTAAGCCACTGTGCTGCCCTAGGGAACAAAATGTCCAAAAATTTGAAGGTCTCTGTGTTAGAGAGCTCTTGAAAAATACTGTGTAAAGAAATGCAAAAAAATCTTTACAGGGATCCTATTTAATATAAAAAAAAAATCTGCCTGAAAACAGCAACAGTTGTTTAATACTGCACTGCGTTTAAATATTATTCATTCAAATTAAAAACGTAAATAAAATTTACAAAGGAAATGTCACAACCCTAGATTCCATGCACATCGCTATCTATAACATATCATAGCACCCGAGATCAGTTCCCTGCAGGGAAATTACAGTAACTTTTTTTTATTTTTTTTATTTTTATGTCTGATTGTTCAAGTTATTTTTAGTGTATTAAAGCAGCGTGGCTCTGTTTTCTAAATAAATGAATCTGCCGTTTGCTTATCTAACACAGAATTCAGATTATACCTCATTCTGTGTCACAGGTTCCTAAATTGACCATATAAGGGCATTTTTAGGAAATGAATTCCTAAGAATCTCTGTGTTTGATTATCAGCTCATGCTTTGTTTGGCCTGCACTGTTCAGCTCTTGCTAGGGGTTAGAGAATGACCACCTCTGGGCATATGCCCCTGTGCATGGCCTGTTTGTGTGTGCTGCTTGATAACGGACGGTTTCCAGCTCCCGCTATTCAGTCCCTTGTAGCACATGCGGTGTGTCCTGATAAAGCTGAAGGAATCTGCTACACACACCAGCACACTGTGCAGGTACACACACACATACACACATGCACAGGAAAAGCAAGGCAGGATTTTATTTTTGCCTATTCCCTTTCACACTGGAAAAATGATTATGACAGCAGTTATGTGGCTTCCGTGTGTGTGAGCTAGGGGCACATGCTAGAGAATAAGTGCAGGAGTAAATTTGGCCTCAAGCAGCTTAGCGCACTGGTGTTACGTTTCCCCTGGCGAAGGTGCCTTGGCTTGGATAAACACACTGTTTATCAGCTCTCGGTATTACATGTGTGTGTTCTGTTACAGGGTACTTGCTTTTTAATTATTATTACTATTATAAACAACAAAATATAAAGGCATTTCTGTAAAATAGCAATATAGAGGTTCTATAGTAAAGCAGCTGGCTTGTTAGTCTACACCGAAAATCTGGGCCACTTGTCAGAAATCCGAAAGAAGCCCTGTAAATGTTAAGCACTGAGTAAGATGCCATGTTTGAATTTGCGTAATGAAGCCGAGATGAAGATGGCCTACTAAACCGGCGCCGTGCATTAGCCTCAACCTGTCACTCAGTGCCACTGTCTATGCCAGGTGCATCCTTAAATAATCCTGCCGCCCTCTGATGAGCAAGTGTTCAAAAAAGAAAAGAGTAATAAACTAATGTTTTGAACCTGTCAGGCTGAAGGTGAAAAGACCCATTATTTGTCATTTCAATGCAACTTGATGCAATGTGTCTTTTATTCTGTGCTTTTGTTAGTCAAGGCTTGTCATATAGCCAAGAAAACACACAAGATTGAATGTCACTTTTTTTTCCCCTAGTATAATATTAAAGCTTTGACTTCCTCATGCTAGGCTTTTTCCTGACTGTTTTATTTTCCCTCAAAGGATTCACAAACCTTTCGAATACAAAACCTACTCAGTGTATCCTCTCCCTAGCAAATGGGTGCAGATGGATTTACACATGCTGCACTGTTAAACACAGCCCAACAATAATAAATTATTTATCTCCTTCACCAGCATCAGCTAAAGTGATTAGGCCATGATGGTCAGCCCTCGCTGCTCTAACACCCAAACTTCAATCTCCATATTAAATGTGAGCTGGCACGGCAGCACTTTCTGTTCCGTGGACCCTCGTTAGGTCCGCTAAATAGCATTAGCAAATTATCAGGGAGTACATGAACAGGTTTTAAACAAGCTTCAGAGTTCACATTACACACTTCAAGCTTGGAGTAAAAACAGCATTTCAGGACAGTTTGTATTCGCCGCACGTCGTTCCACGTGGCCGCTGCTACAAGATCGTGCGTAAACATGCTACTCTGTATTCACTGAAACTCTAAGTATATATTCACATTACTAAGCTGAAATGACACAAATCCAATTTTCTGCCTTAATATTACACAGATATGATTTCTGGACTATATGGACAAAAAATGTGATCTTTCCAAATCCTGAAGTGCCCATGTGACATGAATGAGTCAAATCGGAAATGAGTCAAATGTATGAGTCAAACCAGAACGAGTGAGGTTTTTTCCTCAATGCACTATGAACATATGGCTTTGTTTAATTTTTTTTTAATTTTATTTAGTATCAGTAGTGTGGCAAAACGTCGGAAAGCACCAAACAGCAGTAATGGATGATGGATGGTTGGAGGATGGGGAAATTAGTGAATTACTTTATATTTGGGGGATTGATTCAACAAAACAATTAGAAAGAACCGGAATTGTGTTAAGAACCTGTGTGAACATAGACTAAATGTTAGCAAAGACCTCTCCCCTTGTCTTTTCACTGTCTTTACTTTTCTTACTCTGACCTCATCTGTCCCTCCTCATCTCTTTATTTTTTCCTCCTGTCACCCTTGCAGTGCAGGTTATTAGGGGTTCCTATATCCTCATCTCAATTTGAATCTTTCAGTGCTACTAGTGCACCTTGTCCCTTACATTCTCACACCTTCTACTCCAATTCAGCTCTATAATAAGAAGAGCGGTTCTGCTGTTGCACAGTCACAGAATGTCCACTTGGTTTTATCCAGACTTCATGTGCAAAAAGTGGAGCAGTTCATTATTTCAGAGCCACATCCACTGTGAAGTCTGTACTGACACTGTGGTCAGTAATTAATGGTCATCTTTGCTACTCTGTACGACTATTCTGTCTCTAGTGCACTATCTAGTGCATGTCTGAAAATTGACTGGATTAAGTATGAAATCCTTAAAAGAACAGTAAGAGTACAGTCACAAGACAAGTGATTTACTCTTGGGGATATATGGCTGTATGACCTGAGTCTGATGTTGGGACATTTTCTTTATTGACTTGAACTTGTCTCTGACTTTTAGGCATTTTTAAATGGACTTGTCTTAGTCTTAGACATTTTTCTCAATAAATATAGTCCTGGTTTTGAGCAAGGGTTTGTAAAAAATAATGTAATTTCATTTCACATGCACAGGGTTTGACAAGAAATCATTCATTCTTTCAGGAAACAGTCTGAAAGATGAATGAAAATAAAGGCTAGGTCTGGAAAGGAGTTTCATGATTTTTGGACTCATTTTTTATCTGGACTTGACCTCTTTAAGATCTCAACTAGTCCTGGACTTGAACTTGATAATGACGGTTTTGACTAGAGACCTACTTGAAGGTATAGAATACCCCTAATGCTACACTCTCTGAAAACAACAACATGCTACACTCTCTGAAAACAACAACAACAACAAAAATGTCTACTAAACTGTATCATTTCTACCTTTTTCCAAGAAAATGATATCATATATGATAGTGTACCTAAATTACTCTAAAAGGCAGGGCATTGGTGGCTCAGTGGCAGGGTTCTCACCTCCCATGCGGAAGGTATGGGTTTGATTCCCAGCCAGTGCCCGAACCCCAGCCGCTGTGGCAGTGCCGGTCCCAAGCCCAGATAATAATGGGAGGGGGTTGCGTCAGGAAGGGCCTCCTGTGTAAAACTTGTGCCAAGTTGTCGTGCAGGCCAGTTGGTCCGCTGTGGGGACCCCTCACACACGTAGCGAGTGGCCGAAAGAACAACAACCTAAAGTACTCTAAAAGATAATAACCATCCAATTATACATTTTTTTTACAGGTACAATATTACAACGTTTCCAGGTGAAAAATACATATTTAGTACAAAAAAAGATAAAGATACGTACCACCCTTGTGACAAGGAAAGGTATGGTTTAGTATCCTTTCAGTATTTCTTACTGTATCTTTTAAATAGGGCTTTATTGATATGAATGTATGCAGTGCAAAGAGGAACACATCAGGAGTGATGCATAGTAAAGCATAGTAAAGATGACTAAAACGTTACAATAAGCATCTATCATCACCTCTCTGGTATCGTGTCCCCCCTTTACACATATATTCCATCTATTACCTTTTGCTACGGCTAGATTTCCATGGCAACTGCCCAAAAAGAAATTTGGTTCGGCAAAGCAGCAGTAGTAACAGCGTCTGACAGTAATCACCCAGCGTGCCCTTCTGGCTTGCTCACTCTACCTGCAGTCGGTACAAGGCAGCGTCAGGAAACGTGGATAGTTAATTTGCCTGTACAGCTGGTGGATGAGTCCATCACTCCATTGAGCCTGTGCTTATTGGTGCTGATGACCAAGTAGAGCTTTACAATACTACCCAGTGCTGCCAATTACTCCAATCCAGCCCACTCCCAGGACGTCACTATAAGTTAGTAGCATAACGGGCCAGAAAAATGTGCAAGGCGAGGTGTTGTTATTCATCCCATCTGTATAAGCCCACATTCAAGAAGGTGTTCATTTCACCATAGCAACCATAGGAAAACTGTGGAATTAGAAGAGAACAGCAGGCAACACATTTTTTTTTTATAAAGGTATATCGGCAATACTCTATTTTAAGGAACACAAATGAGGTTTACTGGAGATCTGTTAGGTGACTAATAATTAAATTTGTAGTTATGATAATGTGAAATAAACACTTACACAAACTACTGAGCATCAAATAATAAAGTAATTCACATCCTGTTCCTCTTAATTATACATGTTTGACCTTTAGGATTCCAGTAGTGTCAGGAATTAAAACAAAATAATTTAATTAGTATTCATTTTTACATAATACATAAATACTCAGTTTCATAATTACTCACTTGTATATGAATAAAATGGATTGTAGAAAAAAAATACCCTTGTCTGCTTTTGACATTTACTAAACAAATAGCAAGACTTCAAATAGTGTTCCCGTCAAAAGGCGTTATTAAAATTATTTGAGAAAATGCACTGTACTTTTTCTACCACTGTCAGTGATTTATTATGAATGGTGAATATCATGCATTATAATTATATATTATGTAATGCATCATATCGCAACTGAGAACTTTTTTAAAACTCATTAGAAAAGCCATAGCTTATTTTACTGCTACTGCATGATTGCAAGCATCAAGGAACAGAAAGTGGCGAAATGTATAAACTTGTCATTATTAAAGTTATTATTAGTGGTGTAACATTTATTAGAACTTAAAAGTTGTATTATAAATAAAGATTTAATTTAATCTTTAATTTAGTTTTAGACCTACAGCACTTACAATAATACCTTTTTTTACAACTGTATCAAGCAAATAAACATTCCATTATATTGCAGTTATTAATAGACATATATAATTTATCAGCAATAATAAACTGTTCAAACTGCCTCTAGGTTACAATTAGCATTATAATGGTATAATCATTACTATATTAGGCATTGCTATAAACTGTAATGCATGTTCATAAATAGCAAAGCATATAATGCCTTAGGAATGCATTAGAACATGTTATGAATGTGTTAAACACAATATATGTCCTTCATACATCCCACTCACATAACTTTTATGCTGAAAGCTCCTCTCCGCTTGTTGTTCCTGGTCGGTTACTCTGCTATATTCCCCTTTAATTTATTTCTTGCCTTAGTGCTCAGCAGTGTATGTCTGTCATGCTACAGCAGTGAAAGTTGCCCATCACAGCTTATTAGAAAACACTCAGACATCTCACTATAGCTTTCTGCTTTCTGTCTGTTTCACAGTCAATCACCAGTTCACTGTGTGCGTGCATGTCAGGAGAGAGAAGACAGACATGGGGAATGAGCAGCAGCTGTTTGTTACATTTTCATTTTGTCCGTCTGTCCGTCTGTCTTCTAATAGGCTGTCCGTGAAAGCAGTGTAGCGTACACCGAAACCCGACGGTGAAGTAGAGTTGATTGTGTTTCATCAGCTCATCAGCAATGGGTCGATGTGAAAAAGCTAGCCTTACTGTGTTTCTAAACTCAGTCCTCAGTCAGACAGTCCGAAGTTCAGTTTTTGTTCTGTCTCAGCTTCCAGCACACTGAAACCAAGCGATCAGGAATACTGAAGACCTGGCTCAGGTGTGTGAGGAGACAGAACATGTGCACCCAGGCTCCCTGAGGAGTGAATTGGGAAAAACTGAGCTAAGGAGGACTTACAAAATGAGGCCAAGTCTGGAAAGTGAAGACACACAAGTGTGCATATTTGAGCATGTTGTTTTGTTCAAGCAGAGCTGTTTCTTTCAGCTCTTTCATCCACAGCAGGAAGGCATTCATCATTCATTCATTCATTTAATTACCTTCAGAAACAACTTCACCCTAGTCAGGGTCATGGTGGATCCAAAGCCTCATCCTTGGCATGAGGTAAGAAATCGCGTGGGCACCATGCACACACACACATATCACCTATTCACCAGACCACCTGTTGACATGTTTTAAGGAAACAGGAGAAAACCAGAGATCCTAGATGAAACCCACATACACTACAAGAACAAGCAAAACTCCACACAGATAGTATCCCACACTTCCAGGACTGAACTGGGAATGCTGTGTGGTTGCTCAAAATCCATCCATGAACAAGAAGACACAAGCATGTGCTCAAAGCAATGCATGCTTCCCCTCTTGCTTTAATCCCATCATGTTCTAGACGGATTATCCCTCATGCTGCCGGACTACTTTGTCTTATGTGTGCATGTGTATTTGCTATATTTCTTGAAATAAATAAGTAATGCAGACAAGCAGAAACACACAGGCTCATGTACAGGTGTGTATTTGCTGCATGACCTCATTGCCCAGCCTGAGGCTTGTGCTTGCACTATGATATGCTTCTTCACTGACAGGACCTCCAACCAGCTCTTCCCCTTCTTGCATCTGCTTTAAATAAGAGCATTTTTGCTCCTGCATCCAAGTCCTATTTCTTTCATCTCATTGGTTACGATATTATCCTTGGGCTTGTGGCACTACACATAGTATAATTTATTGTCTGTTCAGCAGCCCAAATGTGCAAACCGTATTTCATTTGTTCCATAAATATCTGTATTAAAATATGATTTTTTTTGCTCTATTTTGCCTATTGTGTGTGGCACAGATAGCTTTCGTTTATATTTCAGGTGTGTGTGTGTGTGTAAGAGAGAGAAAGAGAGAGAGAGGATAGGAATATCTGAGAGGTTACAAATAGTTTTGACATTGTTGAGACATTTGGACACATGGTACCCAAATTATTTTTTTTATATTTAAAATGGAGATTTTATTTATTTATTTAACACTAAAAATGTTGTTATAAAACTAAAAGAATCAAAGATTCCTTATGGTTACTAATGTTAAGGTTATCCTCAGGTGACATTAATTAGCCGCATTAATAAACGCCAGTGCAAGGTCCTCACAAGGATAGTAAGACAACCGTGTGTGTGTGTGTGTGTGTATATGTGTGTCTTTACATAGAAAGGCAAAATTCCCTACATAATTAATGAAGCATATATTATGATGACATATTTAATGTTAATGACATTGTAAAATACCCCTCACATGACCTAATGTATCCTGAATGAAAATAAATGTGTTAATCAGGATTCATACACACTGTAACCTTACTATAACCTTCCTGCAATCAAAATATGCATTGCGGCTGCAGCTCATGTTCTGCACGTTTGTGGAAACGGAGTGGAAGTTTAGTGCTCGCCTCTGTGGTACTTCAAAGTACTCCATATCCAAAAAAAAAAATCCCTCTGCTGTCATCTATATTGCCACAGTGTGTGATATGGAGCAGAGAGCCATTACTACGAGGACATAATTAGAACTAAACAGAGATCATGTGGAAAAATCCATTGCAAAATAGACCACGGGTGGCAAGTGGTGCAGGGGGGTAGTGTAGCTGCTTCACAGACACTCCAGGTTCCAGGATATTTGTAGTGTGATTTGGAATTGGTTTCTTCCAGGACCTCAAGTTTTATGTTGCCTCCCAAAAAAACATCTCAGCAGGTAGGTTGGCTACTATAAATTGCTCCTGGGTGTGACAGTGTGTGTGTGTGTGTGTGTAGCACTGTCACAGACTGGCAACCCAACCTGGATGTATTCCGACCTCATGTCCAGCATTCATGGAATAGGATCCAGAATAAAGAACTAACTGAACATGAATAAATGAATGAATGAATGAATGAATGAATGAATGAATGAATGAATGAATGAATGAATGAATGAATGAAAGAAAATAATCCATTTTCAACAAAAGATTATTGTACACCATTGTATCACAAATCAGCAACACATTCTGTTTTAAAAGTCAAAATGTTCTCAGCTCCGTCCCTTTCCAGCCTGGAAGAATAAACCTGAGCGTTTCACTTTCACTCCATCATTGACATGGTCATAAACACAAACATAAAAGGGCATGTAACTGTGATTGTAAAGGCTGCAGTAAAGTGTCAATCTCCAAACGAGACTGGCAGTGAAGAGGGATTAATTGGGCTTGATGCCAGACAAGTGGTGTGAAGTTGAACCACCATTTCCAAGATAAAAGGAGACAACATCACACCATCAAATTAATGCATGCTAGTGGCCTTGGGCTTTTATGCTTGATTTGATTAGTACAGCTTTTAGGAAATGGGACAGTTTAACGTTTCGTATCAACAAAGTACTCTAGTTAAAGTTTCAAATATTTTTAGAGCCTATTACCTTCAACAAGTAAGAAATGTGAGATTCCCTACATGTACTCAACTACTGTGTATCTATTTACCTTACATCAGCTCCCAAATCTGCTAATGTTTAGGCTCCAAAGTAAATGGCAAGGATTTTAGTTAAGTTAGTTAATATAATTTGCCTTTATTTGTCACATTTACATTACTGCATAGTGAAATTCTATCTTCGCATATCCCATCCTTGGAGGGTTGTGGTCAGAACGCAGGGTCAGCCATGATGTAGTGCTCCTGCAGCAGTGGGGATGGGGGCCTTGCTCAAGGGCTCGGCTTGGTGGTGCTAGGGCTTGAACCCCAATCTTCCAACTCAGAGCCGACCAACTAAATTTTTAAGAGATCTCTGCATACATTTTAAAGGAATTTAAAACATTCGGTCACTTGTAACATGTCTCATGTATTCAAGTAAGAATAAAAGAAACCAGGTTGTGCTGTGTAGGAAAAGAATCAACAGATGGGTACCATGACGTGTACAGCACCTTAAGTGTTATATTCTTCCTACACCATAGTCATTTGCATTGCATTTCTTTATTAAATAAAGTATCATCCATTTCATTTATTTACAGTTCTGTGGAACATCCAAGAAACAAGTTATTGCTTCTATTACAGCAGCTGTAAAGAGACCAACTTCAATTTTCCTCTCTCTTAAAGTTAATAAGTTAATAAAACCAGCAAAGCCTATAGTATTTCCTTCCCATAGGACTGCCTTACTTCCTCTGTTACGAAGCACAAACACGTAAAAAAAAGGTCTCCTCACAGCAAATGTCACCATATCGATGATTATGCACCTTGTTCAAAAAAATGTGGAGTATCTGCCATATCATTCTTCCTTTATGTGGCTACTATAACAATAGTAATGTATTAGAATAAGTGCATTAATATAAACCCTGCAGCTGGAACTACTCTCTGAATCATGATGTTACAGAAACTCAATCAACATCTACTGGCCAATCAGATTCCAGAATTTCTGTGGTATAGTAAGAATCCAATCCAAGCATGTACACATGTGCAATCTTGGGATGGAAACTCAGCAACGTTTTAATCAACAGCTCAAAAGATTTACACACTGCTTATTCCAATATGATCTTATACGCTGGGGGTGAATCTGTCTAAACTAATACACACCATGTCTTGTTGTTACAAGCTGATACATTTCCCAATTGGTAATTGCTTTTGTAATGATTATTCTAAAAGTAACAGATTTTGTTGTACCCCTATTGTGTCTCTCCCTTAATGCTAGACATGGATATACAAATTTTCTATCAGAGATGCGCTGAATGCTTGTTTGGTTATTTTAGCACCAGCTCGGCTTTCAAATGAGCAAATGACACAAGACCTTATTATCTAATGCATCAGCGAAACGGTGCTGGAATCTCATTTCATTTTACTCTTATTTGTGGGAAAGGGGCTGATTAGAGTTTGTATGAGTCTTAGATCAAGGTTCTCTGCTCCCATTCATGGCTAACATCTGTGGCATGATGTTTTCTCTGACCATCATTATGTGCAATGAAATTAGAAAGCGAATGAATATGTACTTCAGACAAAGTCTTATTGCTTTTCTCTATTCTGTTTTTGTTGTGTGTGTGTGTGTGTGTTTTTTTTCCAGTTCTGCACAGAAAACCTATTTTGCCACCGCATTGCTTCAGGATGAAATTGTTGCGTGCATGCAATTTATTCAAGGGTGTGAGACTAAGGGAATGTGACATTCACTGTTATAAGACATTCATTAAATGCCATTTCCTTTAATTCCCTTTCAATTGAATATAAGAATAACAATCACTTCAAGAAAGCACACCATGGTTGGATTTTGTTTAGCTCTGTGTCAGCCACAGGAAGCAATGATCCAGCTGAAATTACTTTAGACACAATTTGGTGACCATGACAAAGGCTAAGCCAATCCTAGTTATGATCAATAATGCCTCTATCACTCAGAAGGTTAAATGATCCAGTGGTGGAGTGGCCAGTGTGGTGAAAGAGTGTGGTTTTGCTAATAGTGGCACTGAATTTCAGACAAGGAAGTATCAGGAATCTGTGGTAAGTCAGGTGCATTTATATTATATTTTATATTAATGATCATTCTGTTTCATAGATGTAATTATATCTATCTTTGTATTAACTTATAAGTTAGTAGTCTATTAACTATTAACCTAAAGCAGGGATCATCATCTAGTGGACCGTAGTCTTTCTGCAAACCAAAATGATTACTCTCAAACATATTATAGCTAAGCTGTTCAGTATTTTGGGAAAAACAGGCTGTAGTTCAGCAGCCATGAACCAGCACGGCTTCAGCAGCAGGTTTTCTGTGGCAGTTTATTCAATCATATGCATTTATGTAAATCAGTTAGCTGAAGTTTGCTCATTCAACCAGAGTCTAGCTACAGGGAGAGATACATTAGCTCATAAGGGGGACAGTTTTTTCACAGATTTTATTTACCCTCTCTGGTGTGATTAGTAAACTGACAGCACGGCTTATTTATAGAAAAGTCAACAACAAAAACAGATTGTGTACAGACAAATAGATTAGACGAGACACATAGATGCATCCATTTATTCTCGTGAAAAATTCAAAATAGGTGTCTAATCTGTTCAAAAAAGTGGCAACATGAAGCACTGCAATGAACGATAAAAGAACTCTAAATAATTTTCAGTATATCCCTCTGGGTGAACTCTTAAAGGTGTAACCCTACAACAGATTGTTTACTTATCACACAAGGAAGCTAAGGCAGAGGAAGCAAACTCTTTTTCTAACAATTGTGAGGATTTTTTTTTAGGATCAAGCATCTTCACACCAACCCATTAGTGTAGAACAAACAATAATGTTGAACTTCAAGTAGCAGTTTGTGTACTTTATTATTATTCATTCATCTTAAGTAACTGCTTTTGGTCAGTGACACATTTGGCCCTTGGGGCTCAGCAGCAGCAGCAGCTTGACAGACCTAGGATTTGAACTCACAACCTTCCAATCAGTAGTCCAACAGCTTAACCACTGAGCTAACACAGAATAAACAAAAATCTTTTTGGTAACGCTTATTACATAATGCTGTTCACTAACTTGGAAGTATGAACATGAATTTATGGAAAGTTTGAACATGCAGCAATAAACTGTCCTGACTGTGCTATATTTTTGTTTAAATACTGTAATGATGTCACAATGTGATAAAAATTTTAATCTAATACCATGAGACACAGAAAGCACTATGACCCAGAGGTTTTCCAGACAAATGTGCTAATCCTCTAAAATCCTCTGAACACAGACCTCTGTATTAGCTCTGTTTCCCAAGGCACATATTGCAGCATCTGCGTAAACATCACCACAGCTCCCTGGCCGAATAAAAAAATAAAAAAAAAAAACAATATTTTTTGCATCAACATCTTGCACTTACACCTTCCTGTCATGTAATCGCACTCAAAAACAACCCCCCAGGTGCCGATGCCAAAATCACCCAGGTTGCTGAGCTAATTCGCTGAAACTCATCACTTTGTCTTACCTCTATGGTGCATTGCTACAATGTCAGGACACAAAGCTCCAGCGGTCCTTAGAAAGAAGACTACTGCCTCAGCTTGTTTGTAGTTTGTCAAAAAAAGTGGATCTTCTAGAATGCTGGATCAAGGCAAGCCGATTTTCATGCACTTTCTTAATGGTAATAGCAGCGTACCAAACGGCAAGTGTTATCTTTATGTCACTTCAGACCAGGAAAGCACTCAAGGGGAAAAAGAACTGGCACATAGCTCAATTCTGCCCGATTTAAGCAGGTCCCAAGGAGTTGGGCTGATGAATAAGCCTACCGTGCGCAAAAGGATACAGACGTTGCTTAGTAATTATGCCACAGTTCACCAGCATTTTAACCAGCACAATTATGCAATCAGTGCCTCCCCGATGTTAATGCCAGCCTCGAAAAAAAATTAAAAAAGAGCTCTTAAAAAGGACTTCAAAATTAGAATTTACTGCAGGCTGTGTGAGATGGATTTGTTTTGTGAAAACAGCTTGACAATAAACTGAATTTTTTGATATTTTTATTCCCTGAATGAAGACATGAAGGAAATTAATTTGTCTGTGCAATGAAGATTTTAAGCAACGGCTCAGCTAAGTGAACTCTGAGATCCTTCTCATCATTTCCTATACCTATAAATATCAATACACCTCCCCAGGAAAGAAATAAACAGACTATGACTAATATAAAAAAATTTGATCTCTTTCTGTCTCGCTTAGTTATTAAGGAAAATGTTACATGTGCTTCTGTACGACTGCGGAGTTATTGCTGGAAGAAAAGAAAAGTGATTTTCTTCCTCAGATGCCTTCCTCATGCATGCCAATGAAACCTTGGAGTCTTCAATTCCTCCAGCAAAAATAAAAATCATTGTATTGCAAAACTATTGATTTCCATGCAACAATATTCAAAAGTCATTTAAAATGCCACTCTCAAAGTAATGAACTGAATTCCTGTGCGCTCTAATAGAATAGTGGCGCAGGTACAAAATAGCTGAAAGTATTGGAGTCAAGCACATTGTCTTCCTAAAGCCATATTTCATTTAGCTTTTTGAGCGTGTGCAATGTATCTCAGCACACTCCATATCATGGGCAATGACCTTGGCCAGCCAGACAAAGCGAGTGTGCTCTCACCTTCTTGCCTCATTTGCCTCAGTATAGATTTCCATGAACACATTACTTTTAAACTAGAAAAAAATCCTCCCACAGCCAGCAGCCAATAGAAGCATTAGAAGAAAGGGACATTCAAATACTTACAGACTGTGAGACATGGTAATAAATCTGAAATCAAGCCTAAAGCAGCCAGATTTTGCTTGCTTGCACAAGAATTGAGAAGTAGAACTGAAATTCGGAAAGCTGAACACTCCTTTAAAAATTCAATGCTCTATAATCCAAATAAGCACTGATAGTGTGAGGCCTAAATAGACAACTATATTTCAGTGACTGATTATGTTTAGTTCAGACCCATAAAAGAGATCTTAGAAGAAAAATATCATATATTATAATGTTTATATGGAGAGACATTCTACTACTGTTTATCTAAGCATTATACCCATCTAAAAACCTGAAATAGATTAGTCAAAAAGTTTTCTAAAAAAATCAATGATGTCCTTTTTTTTAAGCGACACAATATTCTCAGCCAGTGAGAATACCTTACTGGTGCCAGAGTGTACTCGCTCCAGATCAGCGATGCATGCAGCCATGGTTTTCCAGGATATCTGCACTGGGCCTACCTTCCCCTGTCTGCTAAAATGGTAAAACAATATGATATATTATGGCCTATCCTTCACCACTCTTTAACCTGAAAATTCATATCAGGAATGAAATGAAAACTAGAAGACAAGGCTTGATGACCAGCACAGAGCAAAATTAACAGTCGACATTATGGCTCATCCATAATCAAGTCTCTATGGTTTTGTCTGAGTCATACACACAAAATCCAACAGAAATGATTAAAGGACATTGCACATGTATTATGCTGCTGGGAAAAGCTGAGGCATTCAGATAGCTTACTGGCTAGTGTGGATAAGCCTTGCTTCCAATTATTATCTACCCCCCTGCATATCCTGGGATGTCTAAAATGAATGAAATGCATCGGAAAATGTAGAGGCTTGCTTCAACTATATGTGTAGGGAACACATAGGATTTTTACTGTTAACTATATTCAACTAAATTACTTTAATTTATTTTCTGAATGTACTGTATATACATACTGCATCGTAATTGTATATTATCAACTAAATACAATCACAATAAAAATGTTAAAGGTACATTGAGTTAAACCTAAAGAGAAAACAAAATCATTTTAAAAAAGGAGAATAGTTCTATTAATATTCGGTCTCTCCTCTTGCTCAAACAGTTCAGTTTAAGCCTCAGGTCGTGATTATGAAAAGTTCAGTGTTATGTATCAAGGGCAAATGAAACGGCCCATGAACTACTGTGGATTTTTCTGTGATAAATTTGAGTTGCACGTCAAACGAAAACGAATTAAGACCTAATGAGAAGAAATAATGGCAGTTTGACCTCGGCGTTACCCTTAAACTAGACTCTAGTGCCATCTATTGAAGAAAGCAACCTATAAATCACTTTATCTGCAAGCGTGAACTCTTCATCTCCTCCCAAACTGACGCAGGCAATTCTTGGAAATTATTTACCAATTCGCCGCGGTGCGTAAAAGTCCGTCATGCATATCTATCAAATACAGTGCGTTTGCAATTGCTTTTATCATGACATCATATATGTGAGTAGCAATAAAACATCACTGTTAGCGCCAGGAATATCTGAAAACATGACATGTTCCCACAGATAATGACGCGAATACACATTTCCTCCGAAATGGAGATCTGTACATAATGATCGCATAACACAGCCCGAGGACAGAGGAGAAACTGACATGGCAGTTGACAGGGTAAGAAAAGGAAAAGGGGGGGGCATTACTGCATGCATATGAAGGAAAAATAAAGTACTAGCAGGTTTACCTTCTTTGAGGAAGCGCGAGTGGAGAAAGAGCACGAGGGAACAGCAGAGCGCCGCTCCCGCCAAAGCCCACGCGACCCGCACGAGCTGCATGGCGGCGGCGCAATTCTCACACACCCGGAGAGGCTTCACACAGCCAACCGCGCTCCCATCCTTCTCCCATAGAAGCGAAAAAAACAATATTAACAGTAGTAACAGTAATGGAAACCAACGTGAGATCCCTTCCGCGCGCTTCGGATAGAATGAAGGAAGAGAATCCCGTTGCTCCTCAGTTGCTGAAAAGCGGTGATGTGTTATTCAAACCCGGAGGGCGTAAAATTTCCCACGGTGGGCTATTTCCCCTCCAGCTGCAGTCTGAGCTCTCTCTCTCTCTTTCTCTCTCTCTCTCTCTCTCTCTCTCTCTCTATCGTGCCTTAAGCACTGTGATGCACCATCATGTCGCTTTGCTGCATCCTCTCTCTCTCTCTCTCTCTCTCTCTCTCTCTCTCTCTCGCTCTCTCTCTCTCTCTCCCCAAACTCTCCACGCACTGTTTTACGCACGACGCTGCTCTTTCCCCAACAGCGCTATTTTTTCTGTCATTAATCACGAGTTTGTCAAATGACTTCGGCAACAAAGAACAGACGTCGTTCCTGAGTTCTTTCTCATATTTGCGCCGAATTCGGTGCCGCTCGAGCTGAATCAAAGTGAAGTGAACAGCGCGTGCCTCCGCGCCTGTTCGCGTCCGTGTCCGGGTTTGCTCCTCGCTTCTCAACAAGCGCGCGCACAGACGCGACTTTTTCTCTTCTCGCCCCTGCTGACGTCATCACGCCCCCCCATCACCGTGAGTGTGGAGGCGGCGGATGCGAGAAGGAGGAACACAGCGCAGAGACATCTCCCAGCTAAACACGCCGGCGTTGGATTAACTCTCAGTGTTAACATGCACACTGGCTAAATTCACATCTACAGTGTGGAACAGAGCGCATTAACACATACAGTGCCGAATTAACACCTTCAACTCTTCCAGGGTTGAGTGAACTCTAATAGTGCTGAATTAACACACAGCTAATTACATCTGATCGTTTGAAATTTACAGCAACGGCTTTAAATGGACTCACATTTGGAGACTGAGTAACTGTTGAATTAATTCCAAGAGTGAAGCTTAGAAGAGGTTATTTTTATTCTCCTACAAATGCCATCTTACATCTTCTTAAGTACTGGAAAACATTTGGTGATCTTTTTGGTTGTTTGTGAACAACGAATAAAATGTCATGTTTATATTTATATTTTTAGAAATGTAATTTAAATATTCTATTTTCATGATTTCTAATCATCAACAAAGTTTATCACCAGTTGCTCTATCAGTTATAAGAGCCTGTACCACAAAACATCCACAATAACATATTAGCTAGATGAAAACTTATGCAACAAGTCATTTTAACTTATTATAAAATAATTATTTTAGTGTAAAAATATATATTTTATTTACTTTCATTGGTCATTTATATCAAAGGATATATTCATTCATTCATTCATTCATCGTTAGTAACTGCTGTATCCTGGTCACGTTTGTGATCATTCCAAAGCTTATCACAAGAACAACTGCAGTATGTCCAGTGCATCACAAAGCACCACAAACACACACACACACACACACACACATTCACATCTATAGTCAATTTAGTGTAGCCGGTCAACCTGCTGGAAAATGGGAAAACACTAAAAAACCCAGAAGAAATCCACGTTGGATCAGTGCAATGCTACCTGCTAAACCTTCATACCACCCTCTTTGTACATATAAAGAAATGTCCTCAACAGTTTGTATTTGCTATGTTCCATATTGCTGTGATTGATTGTTCCTGATATGAATGTGCTTAACTATAGCCATTGCCAAAGTTCCTTTGTCACTGTTCTTACATAGTTCTGCCTTCTATTGCATAATTCAAATCAGTTTGTTCAAGGAGTTTACCCTTATGCCTAGTGTACAATACCCCCTCTAAGAAACACTCTTATAATCAATGATAGTTTCTTATTTCCTAAATAGTATTGGCCATTTTAACGTACAAAATATAACTTCAGTCAGTGTATAGCATAACCAACCACAATGAAAGTTATCCACAACTTTAATTCAGGAGAAAATAAAATAACTCCTCGACGTGACTTTTGAGAGGTCACCTTATATCAAGGGTAATTTGTATCAATCACAGTCCCAGCGGTACACTAAGTCCCACCGGCATACTGAACAGAATGGCATACTGAGCCAATCAGCAGCAAAAAAAAATGCTTAACTAGGGGGCAATAATATGCAAGCCTAGTGCAATAGACACAGTATTGTCAGTATAGTGGTTTAGGCATCTCATTTGGTAGCAATTACCATTGTTTACAATGAGGCAATCCATGCTTAATTCCTCTACAATGGCTGGAAACACCATACTCAATCCACCTCTCGAGCGCTGTGATCCATCACTGTGCCAGACAGCAATTAACGGAGACCTGTCCAGGAAGTGATGACATGGGTTGGCGAAAGCATGTTCGTTACATTAAATGTGGTGAATATATTCAGGATGCCAGTGAGCACCCTTCCTTCTTCCTTAATATGACTCATAGTGACACCTACACAAGCCTGCAGCTTCAGCAGTGAGGAACCTTTACAGTGTCCTAAGCTGAAGGAGCTACATCTACTCATTTATTCATCTGGATTATAATTATATATCCATATAATTTTTCAGTTGGAGGTAATCGTTTCACTTGGTTTGGTTTTTGTTTGATGAAAAAGACAGAAAGAAGAAGCAAACTAGACATGGGCTGTCAGTGTTACCTTGCGTACAAGTTCAATTTGATTTTAGATCTCTTGCCCAGCGACATCATATGTCTTGGTTCTTCCTTGCCAAGTGTATTAGATGGCAAACATGCAATGGACAGTACCCCCAATTTTTCACTTTACGTTTCTTTTTCCACAGACCACTGTTCATGTTAAATAGCAAGCTTGGCAGCTGTTCTAGATTCCTCCAATGAAAGTCTCTGGGAAGGTGAATGCCATGCATGGAAGCACTGTACCACAGTTACACAATAGTGTCTCAACTCTACAGTTCCCAAGCACAATACCTTTATCATTGAAATAATGAAAGAAACAACACTGCCTGAAATGAAAAGAGCATGTTGCCTTCTACGTTGTTGTGTACTGCAATACCGCTTTACTAATTCCTATTCACAGATACTGTATGCTTAAGATTTTTTTTGTGTTTCAGAAAAACCTTTATGTCTTTGTTTAGCTATTGTGAAGATAATGTTAGGTATACAGAAATAAAAATAAAAATGTAATGATAGCAACTCTAATAATCACAATTGTAGAAGAAGTTGGAATTGTGTAGAAGCTAAATGGGTGACTGCATTATTTAGGAAGCTTACAAACAGTTGATATTAATCTTAGAGCCAAAGTTGGTGGCTGCCCCAATTCAGTCAGAGAAACACACTCTTAGACTCTCAGTGCATACAAAAGACATTTACAGAGAGAGGAAATGCCTCCGAGTGTTAAAATTAAACTTTTCAAATAGTTAAAAAATGTTTCAATCATTCAGTTACTTTTAGTATGTAGTTTATAAGCAGGTCATAGTGATAAAAATAGAGATTATTGCCTTTTTAAATTTGTACTGTAAATCCTGCATGCCACTTTAAACAGCCAAAGCTCTATTTCGTTACAAGTAGGCAAGACTCACTGTTTAATTCCGGTAAACTGTAAAAGTAATATATATAGTAATAGCGTATATATCTGAAGACAAAAAACAAAAACGATAACGCTTGACAGTGTATGAATAACCGTGCAAAAATACCTGAATTCATATGTATTTAAATATGGCCTAATGATGAGGTTAAGGCATGTACTAACCACAAACTATGGTCTTATGAATTCATCTGTGAATAACATCTTAAGGACATATTTTGAATTTCCCTTTGGGATGAATAAAGTATCTATCTATCTATCTATCTATCTATCTATCTATCTATCTATCTATCTATCTATCTATCTATCTATCTATCTATCAATCAAACTAATTCATAAGACTGGATAAGTCTTATCTCATTTATCTATAAGATAAGTCTTAGCTCAAGTAGCTTAAGTATTCTTAGCATATTTAGTTCATATTTAAGCACGTTTTAATTCAGGTACCAGTGCATGATTATTCATATACTGTTATTGTCAAAGTGCTACTGTTTTTGTTTCTTTGTCTTCAGATACACGGTATATGTTTCATATATAGGTATTGTAATGTGTTACCAAAAACATTCTTTCACTTTTATTTTTCAAACCTTGTGATAAAAGTAAGGCTGAAGCACAAAGTGTGCCTGAAAGTATTTAATTCAATTCAATTGAGTTTGTCACAAAGCAGCTTTAGAGGAATCCAGACGCTAATTTGATCCCTACTGAGCAAGCCAAAAGCAACAGAAGTACAGAAAACCTTCCTGAGATGACATGAAGAAGAAAGCTTAAAAGGAACCAGATGCAAAGGTCTTCTTCTGGGTAATAGTGAATGGGGGATTATATTCATCGCAGTTGTAAAGCATAAACGCAAACAATACTAGCTATGTCAATAAAATCCTCATTATGAGCATATATTAAATAAAAGTTCTAGATTCTGAGAAAAGCAGCGGTTCAGAGGTACAATATCCATGTGAGTTTATTCACTGTAGCAATGGGGAAACTTGAGCATTATCTGCTTTTGGAAGTATAGTCTTTAGGGTATGCATGTGAGACTATTCACACCATGATTGCATAAATCTGATACAACTAGCAGGGAGACTACTATATGTAGTGCCTTTTGAAGCTTTTCAGCCCTTAGCTTTCCACAGAGCACTCTCCGTTTAACATAGCTCGTTCCTTTTTACAGAGCCTGAGCATAATAGATAGATGTGGTCAAGGAGAAATCTTACCATCTCCTAAATTGGGCCCAAAATCTTTAATGCGGAAGAGTGATGGAGTTTTATGCCTACCAGTAGTCCTGAGCAGACCAGGGATAGTAATGAGGAATGAGGAGTGGCATGAACAGGGTCCAAGAAATGAAATAGCTGAAGGAGATACTATTATACATTTTTTAATTGAGATTAGCAGATATTAGTTATGCGAAAATATACTGTGTAAGAGTGATTTACAACCCATAACAAAAAGTCTGTTATTTTGTCAAGGCAAAATATTAAAAAGCACAGTAATGTTCGAAGCAGATAATAGAATGTAGGAAGATTTTTACAGAATGAACATATTTGTATACCACTGAGCTACAAGGTTCTTTCCCATTGAGGTGGCATATTATGTGCAATATAAATGTCCAAATAATTAAAGCCTCTAAGGAATAGATGAAAGAAAACTGAACAGATTGCGCAAAATAATAAGCTAACTGTGGAATATTACTGTTTTGTTAGTTATAGCCAGAAAAAAAGAAATATTTAAAAAAGCATATGAGGGGTATATTATAAGCAACGAAATGTAAAACATCTGAAGCTCAGAACAACAAGACATCTTTGAATTTCAATGGGAAAAGGCTAAGCTGTTTTAAGCACTGTAGCATGAAGAGAAAATCATTTTTGAGTTAGTTAGTATACATCCCATGTAGTTCATACACAGATACATGCATATATTCAACAATCCAGATATTTCTAAATAGGATACAAGGGTATACAAATTTAAGAGGGTACCAGGGTCATAATATCTGAGGAATATCTCATGGATAAAAATATCTGTCTATCAATAGCTGAAAAATTACTGTTGAGCATTTTTATTATTTTAATGGCATAAAGAATGATGTGGGGCAAACTGTTACATATACAAAATGAAAAGGCAAAGAGGCAGCTGCATTTGTTTTCCAAATTTGTGTAAGTGTTTGAAATCTGTAATATCTTACTAGTTTCATGCCATGTTTACTCTGAATAAGAAACAATTTAAGCAAAAAAACTGTCTTTTGTTCAAACCCCAAACAATGAACTTACAGTTGTTGTATATCCTTTTGTACAATGAAACTTGTGAAACAAAGTTGTTTAGTATACCCAATTTTAGTTATCCTTTAAAAAGAACTTTGGAAAAATGATAGAGTAAATCAAAAATGCTAACATAATTAACACACCTTGTTTACTTTAATTATACCAACAACTCTTTCAAAGATTTCTTGCATGCCTTCTCAGTCACTGCTGATGGTAGTGTGAATACATCAGCAAGGTAATATTACTCACGTTGTATGTATAATCAAAACAGGCAGCTGGAATCTATAATCTGGGCTAGAAAGAAATCAGCCTCAGCACCTCACTTTTTCATACCATTCTGTGCATTTTTTGCACAATCACTGTGTACTTCAAATAATCTGTAAATAAAAGCTTATGCTGATGTTTCTTTGTCTTTAAAAGACAGTTGGGCTTAGCCCTGTCTGTGCATTTATACCAGTCGACTTAAGAGCATTCAGATAGAATAGCATGGAGCAGTAGTTTTCAAGGGGAATGCACCGACCATTCAAACCTTCCACATCTGTATTAAAGCATGAAATAGGGCACGAAGATCTAAATTTAGGTTTATACTTCTCTGGCTTTTAAATCAGGCAGGTAGCGAATTGAATCAAAGTAGAACTCCCGACTGTATTGAGTTCTCAAACACATCAAAAAGTCGAGTTGCAAGTCGGTTAGAGAAACTTCTTAAAGAACTCAGCTGGGAGGCTACTCGGCCCTGGAGCCTTCCCGGTTAGCATTGATTTAATTACTTCTAAGATTTCATCAAGTCAGAAGCTTCCAGATCCGTCACTCAATAGCTGATATTTTAGGTTTAAGAAGGCTCTTTCATATTTTTGTCGTCTTTGCTCCTCTAGCAGTTTCCTCTAAGTGCCATCTTTGCTATCCGCTTGCTCCTCTAAGTTGAAAAGTGTTGCTTATTTCTAAAGTGCAGCAGTGTTCATAATAAACTGGCCAGCGTGAGAACGCATGAGAGGGCGTGACGGAGAGAGACTCTGTGTGTGTGTTTGTGTGTGTTTGCATGCTCTATGTATAGCATTATGTCTGTGTCACTCATTATGTTTTTCCATTTCACCTGGCAGTATCATGCTCTGACTGTGACTTTTTTTTCCCCCTCTCTCCTCTGGTCCGTCTGGCAATGTGGTACATATCATGTATGAGTTTTACAGCCTCTGAGCCCCTGATCATCTTAATCCGTTCTGTAATAAATCTGTAATTTTATCTGACTTTAGGCAAAGGCACACAGGAATAATGTTTGTCTATTTTATGTCATTTATAATATACGTATATTTTTGCAACTGACTGCCAATTTGCATTTAAAACACAGTAGATGATTCAGCCTCTGATTACACATATCAGAGTGTCTCATAAATGTATGAGAATCTATTGCCTCTGATACATCGGCACAGGATCTCAGAGGCACAGAGAGTTTCGCTTTTGCAAAGAATGAAAAGTGAGCCTGGAAATCTGACAGAAAACTAGTTTTAAACCTACAACAGACGTGGCTAGAAATCACAACAGGAGACAGTTGCTTTCAGAGTGGGGTGAAATAATTTCACTACAAAAAAAAGAACAAATCTGTGGAGCATGAAAAGAGAAGATTTCCATTTGTCAGGATATTCACATTTAGTGATGAGAGACAAAGTGTGAAAGATTTTGTTAGGAGCTCAACAAGCCTTGCTGTAATTACACCTTTAATCAACTTAATATAGAAAAAAAAAATTATACACTGCTTTAAATCTGAGACATAAACATGACGCAGACCAGTATTAGTGACTCTACTCCTTTTTATTAGTGACAATTTATCAGAAAATGGTTATAAAATACAATGCCTATCTTTGTAATAAAACAGCTGCTCTTTCATTGATTTTTTTTTTTTTAATAAAAAAAAGAAAAAAATCTAAATGGAAATCTTGGTTGTTCTATACATTTTGCAAGTTACACTGATCACATACAGATGGATGAGAAATTAAAAGAAAAACGTGAATAAATGAGCAGAAAAACATCGAGTGCAGATGCTTCACGACAGGTGTGCAGCATGACAGAATTAAGCAATTAGCATCCTACCCGGCTCTGTGGTATGTTTAAAATCTTGAACAGAGTTAGTTGACCTCTATTTTAGTTCAAGAGAAAAACGATCTTTGAATAAGGGTTCATTATTGGGGTGTGGATAGCAGAAGCTCGGGTGTGTAAAAATAGGCACAGTGACTAACGTTTGCAATTAGATCTATCGGAAAAGGCTTAGGAAATAAAGTTGTGAATGGTGGTCGAAAGCATAGATCTTAGAAGCAGATATTCAATAATTGCGATGCTCGTATTTTGTATAATTAGTATGATAAGTAAGAAAAAAACAAAAAAACACAGAACGTTGATGCACAATGTTTCGGTGAGATTAGCCAATCCACTATATTGGGAGAGATATTATAACAGGATTGCAGGGTTGATCGCTGATCAGCTTCATCTTACATTTATATTTCTAGTATTTGGCAGACACCCTTATCCAGAGTGGCTTACATTTTATGTCATTTCTACAGCTGAGCAATTGAGGGTTAAGGGCTTTACTCAAGGGCCCAGCAGTGGCAGTTTGGTGGACCTGGGGTTTGAACTCACAACCTTACATTCAGTAATCCAACACCTTAACCACTAAGATACAACATCCATCATTACCATTGCCATCATGATGGTCTCTTCTAGCATGACTCCGCCCCCATTCACAGGATACCAGAGCTCACTGAATGCTTTCATGAGTTGGAAAATGATCATAAAAATCATCATCTGTGTACGAGAAGCTTTGTGCATACGTTTCTACGCAGTGAATTTGATTTATCAAGATATTGTTGCGTGTGATGATGTGTGCTGTGCTCTAATTTACTCAGAAGTGGGAAGGTGAACCTTTTGGAATTGTTTCATTTTTGACAGGAATGCACTTGAGCCGCAAAGATAGCAAAACTCTCAGTAGCTACTGCTATAGATTTAACAATAACAATAAATGAAGACTGGTGTTAACGGCATAACTGATTTGAACGTAAATAACTGCTAGTTTGTTGACTGGTGATGCTAGGAGCAGTCATGATGTGGATGTCACATGCATAACCTGAGTGAGAATTCCTAGAATGTTTCCTGGAATAGACTCACTGACCATGCATATACAGAAACGCCTAATCATAGATAAGTTTAATGATGTCTAAACTCATTATGAGGAACTCCCATCCTACTTACTGTCAATCATGTCAGCATAATAGACAGTTATTGCTGACTGCTCTGTTCATGACAGGTGACACAGATGAATTGTACAGTAAAATCTATGAAAGGCTCATCTAAAGAATGACTGGGATGGTGTAGACGATGGCTTATCTTACGCAGCTTTGCTAAAAAAGAAACATGTTTTTAAGGACTTCTTTACTGAAAAGCATCAGTCGATTTCATTTGCCCAGTGCGATTTTAGCTGGTCTCTGGCAGCAACTCGACCCACTTTTGGAGAGGCAACAAAAGGTATGCATTCATTACAAATCCAAATATGGCAGCAGAAACCACAACAATAATGAGGGATTTTCACACCATCACAGTTTTTTCTAGAATGTAACTAGGGCAGCTATACACACGTAACCATAAAGTCTCAAGAAATTCATAAAAGTGAAATGAAAAGGCTAGTCCGTTACTGTACTCATAACTTGAGATACAGCTGAGCTTCACCAAGTGGCCCAGAGGAACAGACTTGTTTTTGCAGATCAGACTTTAATTCAGCACAGTGATATTAAATATGACTAGTTTATTTTATTTCTTAATTATAACAAACTATTTGTAAAAATCTGGCAAAAGAAAACATTTAAATTTTGCTCTACATTATTATATTTAACAATTGGGAAGCATGGTGGCTTAATGGTTGGCATGTTTACCTCACACATCCAGGGTTGGGGGTTCGATTAAACCACAGTGTGTGTAGTCTGAATGTTCTCCTTTGCTTTGGGGGTTTCCTCTGAGTGTCCCAGTCCAAAGACATGCACTGTAAGCTGACTGGCATCTCTAAATTGTCTAGAGTGTGTGAATGGGTGTGTGTGTGTGATTGTGCCCTGTGATTGGTTGGCACCCTGTCCAGGGTGCCCCACCCCCACCTCATACCCTGGGATAGACTCCAGACTCGCTGCAACCCTGTGTAAAATAAGCAGTACAGAAAATATAGATGTTAAAGCTATAAAAGTATCTTTACGTCTTTTGTTGGTGAAGTTTGTTTTTTTCTCTACAACAAGCAATACTACAAGGACCTTTTAAAGTGAAGCTGTTTACCATGTATAGAGATTTGGGGTGTTTATGTAAATAAGTGTGACTGTGCACGACCAGAACAATTTAGGATGTGTCCAGTGCATACAGCTGTAAATAATAAATCTCCATTTTTTAGTCCATGCTGCTGATTCGAATTCAAAGAATAAGAAATTGTTCTTCAGAAGAAAGAATAAGAAATTGTTCTTGCTTTTTTTAATCAAAGGGAACCCATCCACGTATTCAATCCACATATTCACCTATAGGAGACTGTAGAGTGAGTTCTTAGACAGTATCTCCACCACCACAGACAAATGTTTGATAGATTTGTGCTCATGACTTCAGTACAGTTCCAAAGACATCTAGAGTCTATAACAAGGCACACTGAAGCTGACTCATGTTAGCCAAGCACCTTAGAAAGACATTTCTTTTTTCCTATAATTTGTCTTCCATCTTGTAAGTATAGATGGTTCCTATAGGAGAGATTGTTTTCCTTCATTTTCTTTAGCTGCCTGATCTTTAATGAGAAAAGATTCTAGCTCATTTGATCAATACGTTCATGCCAACAGCATTCTACGTTATCATCGGAAATCTCTGTCTAATCTAATGGGTAATCTAGTCAGTGCTGTTTTGCTCGAAGTAAAAGTATTGAAAGAAAACTTAACTCACCATTTAAACAGGGGCAGAAACAAACCCTAATAAAAAAGCACATAAACATAAGTATTCTAGCATAAGTATTTTCTACCAGTCAAGAGAGCTGCACAATATATAATCACAAAGACCATTCTGACGTGTCTCAAGTCAGACGATATTTCAGCTAAGCTATAACAGCATGTGAAACAACGACACTCATTTTTCATTCAGCATATTACAAATACTTATATTTTTGCTTTACATTAGCCACTATTCAACTGTCCCTGAATTCTGAAAGCCATTTTGTCAAACCCTGTGTGCATGACAAACCTCTTCATGTTGTTAGGCTTAACAAGTAGATGGCAGGTCTGGAAAAGAGGTTTGATAAAGTAAACTGTACAGTGAAATACGCACAGAGGCTGTTTCACATCCATCATTTCTGTTTCAATGGCAAGACAAAGATCTGGCCTGTTCCGATCCCATTTGTCAGAAATTTTCAAGTGTCATGCTAGACTGAATTACTGCCTATGTAGCTACGGCTCCTGCACCACTGCACAAATAAGTTTTTAAACAATGGTCAACTTGTCTGGGTTAGAAAACAAAGGATTAGCAGATGTATGTATGTATTCTGTAGATTCTGTTGAAAGACAGGGCTATTTATGGCCTGCTTTGCATGGGGTTACTCCACATCACCCTGTTGTTTGCTATTTTCCAATAAAATCATGCTGGGAAGTGTTTTATTATTTTAATGTAACACCAACAATTACAATAGTTTATTAACGAACTCTTGTTTTTCCAGAGGCCAAAAAAGTAAAATTTCCGCCTGTTTTGATGGTGCCCATGGTTAATGGCTCATATGAAATTAGGGCTTTAAGAATTTGCAGTTGTTCATAAGTATTTCTATTTTTACAGAGCCTACTAGGGGAAAAATTTTAAGAGAAAAATTCCAAAATAAATAAATAAATAAATAAATTCACACAAATGTTAATAATTTCAAACTAATTTCTGCTCTCTCAGATGCCCGACATGATTGCTCATAAGGATCTAAAAAAATTGAAGGTGTTACACTATATGCCAAAAGTTTTGGGACACCCCTCTAAATCATTGAATTCAGGTGTTGTTTTTCAGGGGTTAGGTTCGGCCCCTTAGTTCCAGTGAAAGGAACTCTTAATGCTTCAGCATACCAAGACATTTTGGACAATTTCATGCATTCAACTTTGTGGGAACAGTCTGAGGATGACCCCTTCCTGTTCCAACATGACTGCACACCAGTGTACAAAGCAAGGTCCATAAAGACATGGATGAATGAGTTTGGTGTGAAGGGACTTGACTGGCCTGCACAGAGTCCTGACCTCAACCTGATAGAACACCTTTGGGATGAATTAGAGCGGAGACTGTGAGCCAGACCTTCTCATGCAACATCAGTGTCTGACCTCACAAATGCACTTCTAGAGGAATGGTCAAAAATTCCCATAAACACACTCATAAACCTTGTGGAAAGCCTTCCCAGAAGAGTTGAAGCTGTTATAGTTACAAAGGGCGGGCCGACTCCATATTACATTCATGTGCATGTGAAGGCAGACGTCCCAAAACGTTTGGCAATATAGTATAATATAATAATCTTTAACCACTAAAATTCTGTGTCAGGTTATCCCAACAGAGGTAGAAACTGACTCAAACTGGAAGCCCAAAGTGTCCTAACATATTTTCTGTTAAAATAAAATAATTCATTTGTTTATACTGACTGAAAATGCCCAATAAGTTGATTTCCATTTTGCCAGCAGATAGCAAGAGGGTTAACAAACAACACTGAATAAATTATTAGTTATGCACAATCCATAAAACATTTTATTTAGCCCTGTCATTTCCATTATCCTCTAACACAAGGTTCCCTCATCAAGTAATGTTTTAAGTTAATAAGACATCTTGCCATGTTACTGAAATAACGCATTAGCCCTTCATTTTGAAAATTATAAACTTAAAGTTACCTTGTACCTTTGACTGTTACAAGACAGAAATTATAGATTAAATAAATTATATACTTTCTGTATAGATTAAATAAATTATATACTTTCTGTTATAGACAGAAAGCACAAAAATGCAAAATAATCATCTCCTCATAAAAAACCCTCTACAATATGAATGATTAGACACATTTTAAACCAAACCATTAGATACAGCATATCAATATAAACATGTAATCTGACACTATTGCCAGAGCTGCTGTTAGAGAAAATGATTCAACCTGAGAAATCTGACCAATCAGAATCGAGCATTTCCAAGTACTGTGGTATATGAATATTGTATTTTGCTACTCAAACAGACCAGACCAACAGTTTTCAGGAATCTGATGGGTAAATATGGATGATATGAGATTAAGCGTACTCATTCAAGCTCCTAGCCCCACATGGCACTTAACTAGAAAATAGTACTTCTGTGTTTCATCTTTTCTAAGAGTGGTTTGAATAAAATCAAAATAGCTTACAATACAAAAATTTATACTACATTAAGTAGCTCCAAATTGCGCTGAGGCTTGAGCAGTAAACAGTGGAACTATTTGTGATTTTCTTTAAATTAGCTTAAAAAACCCAGACAGAAATTAGGGACAACAGAAGGCTGCTGTATTAAGCCAGCAAAAGCTAAATGTGCTAAATGTCTGTGGAGGAATTTCTTAAGCATGTTTATTAACTGTTGCTGCCATCATTAGTGAAAGGAATAATAGCACCTCCATGGTGTTTTAATGATAGTCTAAAATTCTAACAATACGATTACGCTAACCATTCACACATGGTCTAAAAGGTTAAACACAGACAAGATGAGAGAAATCATAGCTTTCTAATAGATACCAAGATGGGAAATCAGCCCCAAAGAGGGTGTCAGTGTCTGATCCTCCTCCAGACCTTTACAAATGTAACTCATTTGCATTTCATTCATCTGCACATATATATCAGGACAAAAAAAGGGGTCTTAAAAAGCTTTAATGCATAGTCTCATTAATCAACCTCAACTCTACACAATATGCTGGCGTGTATCCCATAGGAAATTAATTCTACTCCTCTCAAATACGCCTATGTATAAGCATAAGCTTTAAACTTTTGTGCTCCTTTCATCTCACTGTTTATTCAGCTCTTTAACTGTGGTGTTTAATCATCCTCAGAGTTGTAGGCCATGATTTATTATTCAATGTGCATCCTAATATTCAGCCTCACAGCTTATTAGGGCAAAGCTTCTTGGACTAATATCTTTGCAGATTTTGTAAATATGTGCATGGTGTTATGATGTCTTGACATATATTAGAGCAGCGGTGCACATGCTAAGCTCATCAGCTGTAATCAACAGTGCAATCTGTGATTATGATCCCATGCTTATTTAAAAAAAATAATAAAACAAAACAAAAAAATATTACGGGTGGTTGAGGGTTTGGTTACAGCGGGCCAAGCTAAGAGCTGATTTAAGCATTCACAGTAAGGATTTAATACAGAAATTAAGTATTGTCCTGAGGAATGCGCGCACACACACACACACACACAGAGTGGATTTTCCTAAAACAGAGGCATGTCTCAGATAAGGAGGACTCTGGGCCATTTTTCATGTTGCTATATTGGCTAGAGAAAGGAGCAGTGTTCCAAGGGCCACAGTTTAAAGTTTGCGCTCAAAACCAATGGAATGCAACTAGAAGCCAGTATTAAACACATTAATTATATCATCCACAAAAAATCCATGATTTTTGTTTACTGTCAAGGACATATTATTGTGGATACAGTTATGAAATAAAGCGATCAGCTTACCCTTCAGATTGTCAGCATGCTTTATTTACAATAGAGTGCTTCAAATGAACGAAACCCATGACATTTTATTAATTTAACAAACCAAAAAAAAAATGAATTCAAAACATAATATAATAAAATAGCTCATACCACTTTTACACATTATTGAGGATTTCACAATGGTTACACACAGTAAAGTTAAGTGAGTACAATTAACTGTCGGAGCACATAAATAAATAAAATGCAAAATGATTAGCTGTGCAGGATCAAGTGCTTTTTAATTATAAGCTTCATAATAATGAGGGTGTAAGCCATTTATATCATCGTATTAGTCTTTTTTCATTTGTAAAATGGTCTCTTGCTTTTATGCTAATTTGGGTTACATTTGACACCAAAGGAAAGGGGAAAAAAATAAAACGAAACACTATTTACTTCTTCGGTCCAAAAACACCTCTCAGATCTCCTCAGGAAATATCTGGCAACCTCGGAGTCGTGAATCGCATGCTGGCAATTTGCATAATATGAATAGCACACTCAGAAAAATGACTTAATCAGCTTTATAACCCATGTCTAAATAAGAGTAACTTTCAGACATATATTACATTAAAAATAAAAAATAAAATAAGAATAAAATATCATCTCTTTGTAAAAATTGTATGGAATAAGTCAACATACACAATATGAAAAATGCATGACTATGTTCATAGATACTTAGAAAGTTTTCTACTTTTGTTAAGAATTTATTCTTATAAATATTTCAATGAATATTTTAAAAAATATGAAAGGTAACATCCAAAAAGGAAAATCAAGCTATATCTGAATGGAGTAAATGCCCTCTCTGTATTTTAATAAATGTGTTCCTATGTATATGTGTAATACTTAATACTTAAACATGCCAATAATAAGACCTTGTGCTATTCAACTCCAATGTTTTCATAATAATGACAGAGTTACTGAAAGGTAATCATATTTTTTAGCTGTCCTATTTAAAACTGTGACTAGTCACTGCATGTAACCTAATCAATAAACACAGTCATTATTGTCATAACGCATAACCTTCAAATTAATGACAAGTCATTATATACTATAACTATCTACTAATCCCACAGATATAACTAATTCATAAAACTGTCAGGTCACTTTGTACACTTTCTATAAATGTTAGTAGTTAAGCCTGATGTTATTTGCATGTCTAATGATGTCTGCATATAGTCATTGTCCACAAGTCAGGCCAATATATAGACCTTCCATAGAAAAGCACTGAGGCAAGGGATTAAAAAGGCAAAAATCCATATTCTCTCCCTCCTGATAACCTTGCTTCTCCTGCTTGCATGCAAAGCAGTTCATCGAGAGGAACACAAAGAGAGGGAGAGAAGTTTAACAGGGGGAAAAAAATAGACAAAAAGGGGAAACATTGGGGATTCAACTGATACTTATGATAAGATGGCTCTCTGCTTCCTGCATGCTGAGGACACGGTCTGCATAAATGTAAACCTTTAAATAGCTTACCTTGGGAGTGGTGGGCATACAGCACCATGTGGCATTACAATCTGAGGAAAGATAAGGTTTGGGCCCAAAAACCTAATCTCTATCCACCGTATACTATGCACAGCGCTGCAGGCTAAGTCATTGGCCAAAAAAAATCCCACGTCCCCTTGTCTATCAACAAAGTGTATGGCGATAGAGGGGAAAATAAGATCATGCAAATGTAGCAGTGGCAGGCTAACAAGGGATAGGAAATGTGAAGCACCCGTGTCTCTTCCATTAGCATACCCTGCAGTCACATCATGTCTCTGGGTACAATAAAAAAAATGTTGGTATTGAAACAGTCTGGTTATTAGATTCTGCGGCCTTATATTCTCATGCGTAGCTGAGCAAATGCCAACTGTTTGTGAGGAGACAGTTGTGGCCCAGGCTGGTTATACACTTTGGATAACATGCTGTTGATTTGTAATTTCACAGTGACATTGGACAGGCCACGGCGCTGTCACTGACTCCATCACCGGCCCGGCTGATTGACAGCCACGTTGAATTCATACCCGCACTGCTCAGTTTCAATTATTCAATAAACACATTGCTTTCGGTTTAAGTTGTCAGGCTTTTGCTGGAATGCCACTGATAAGCCATCTTCTCCCTGATGCTAAACTCTGATGGGACTCACTGAATAGACCTGTGAAAAAAAAACCACATTCAAAATGGTTCTGGTGCCCTGAAAGCGTAACGGAATGGAAAACAGTCCAGGTGTTAGGCTGTATAATGTGAATCGGTGACTGAAAATAATGATAATAATAATAGTAAGAGAACCAAACTGCTGTAAGTCAAGGTAAAAGTCATCCAATATATGCAAGTAGAGTCCTGAGAGGTCCTGACTGCAAGCAGGCACTCTTTTTTGTTTATTCAACTGTTATATATCCCTGGATTGACAATCCATTATTGTTTCTGGATCATCTCATGACAGCCATGTGTATGTGTTGCCATGGACATCAAATCTTTTATGGTGAGAGAAGATGAACATATGAGAAATCTGTATGCAAGTTTTAATATTTGTCTATTGTTTGTAAGAAGAGAACTTTATTGATCCCGAAGGATTTATTTTTGCCAGCTTGGGCAACACGATTCGGTTTGATTCAGTTATGGTTGCACTGTATAGCCATTTTAAGAGTGGAAATAGTCACAAAACAGCTTACAAAAATCCAGATATACAATTTTAATTAAAAATGTATCCCTAATCAGCAAGCCGGAAGCATACTGGCAATACATATGACAATGAGTACATGTGGTTAAATAAATAAATAGATAAATGGACACTAAGTGGACTTCTGACCGATCACACACATATGTGACTGTTAAACATCCCATTCTAAAACTATAGGCATTAATATGGAGTCAGCTTCCATTGCTCTGGTAAGACTTTCCACTAAATTTTGGAGCATGCATGAGGGAATTTGAGTCCATTTAGCCACAAGTGCATTAGTGAGATCAGGCACTAATGTGCAGTCTAGTTCATCCCAAAGGTGTTCAGTAGGGTTGAGGTCAGGGCTCTGTGCAGGACATTCGAGTTCTTCTACACCACTCTTGGTAAACCACGTCTGCATGGAGCACAGAGGCATTGTGGAGAGGGAACAGGTTTGGACCTCAGTTTCAGTGAAGGGAAATCATAAGCCTACAGCATGCAAAGACATCCTATACAATTTGTGTGCTTCCAACTTTGTGGCCAAATTTTTGTGGCCAAAAATAAATTAATATATGAAAAGAAACACTGATCAGCCATAACATTATGAGCAGTGCGAGGTGAAGTGAATAAGACTGATGATCTCCTCATCATGGCACCTGTTAGTGGGTGGCATATATTAGGCAGCAAGTGAACATTTTGTCCTCAAAGTTGATGTGTTAGAAGCAGGAAAAATGAACAAGCGTAAGGATTTGAGCGAGTTTGACAAGGCCCAAATTGTCATGGCTAGGTGACTGGTTCAGAGCATCTCCAAAACTGCAGCTCTTGTGTGGTGTTCCCGGTTTGCAGTGGTCAGTATCTATCAAAAGTGGTCCAAGGAAGGAACAGTGGTGGGGCCACAGGGTCATGGGGTCTGAGGTCCGATCCAACAGACGAGCTACTGTTGCTCAAATTGCTGAAGAAGTTAATGCTGGTTCTGATAGAAAGGTGTCAGAATACACAGTGCATGACGGGTCAGGGCTGTTTTGGCAACAAAAGACGGACTAAAACAATATTAGACAGGTGGACATAATATTATGCCTGGTCAGTGTATTTGGCTAACACTGAATGGTAGCTACCTGAAAAAATCAAGTTTGGTATTTTTGAGTAGAGGAGGTATTATTTTTTGGAGGTAATTATAGCTTTGCATATAGAAATTGGTAGCATGTAATTATAGGAAAATAACCAACATTAGGTTATTAACTGGTTCATTACAGACCCAAAGGGTTTTATTCCTCCTATACTACAGCGATTTGCTAATGAGTACAAATTTTTAATTATTAATAAACATATTGTTCTTTGTTTAGCTTCACATCTGACAACACAAGTTAGTTCCTGCTATCACTTTTATTATAGCAGCAATAAACAGCTGTTCTGTCAGCAACCCTTTTTGTGTCTTTCTCTGTTGCTCACTCTTTCTCATCTTTTGCTAATTAGACAAAAAAAAAAAAAAAGCAAGAGAATCACAAAAGAACAAACACCCTTTATCCTAAGATTTTCCCGAAATGTAAATTTTTTGACTGTTGCAAAGCGCGGACACTTAGAGATGTCCATAAATTTTAAATAAATGTCTCCTAGCGGTAAAAAATTAAACATTTTTCTTTGTTAAATAACAAGACAGTTTTGAATCCATTTTTTATTAGCCTTGAATTATGAATATCTGCCATACAAGTCCCTGTGAATAAGCTGTGACTATAGAAAAGACATTAGAACAAGTGCATTACTACTGTATATAAATGAAAAAATTTATATAATAATATAAATGAAAAGGATCTACTGTCAGAGTCACGCTGAAATAATGAAACATTAATCCCCAGCTTTAGATATGAGATTTAAGAAGTGATGTGGTATATATTAATGTTCATTTATACTCATTGATTGATGTTATGTAAACAGATGCTGATTTCCGAGGCAGTGTGATAGAGAGAACATGCCTGCAGTCAGGCTCTAATAAGATACACAGTACAGGGGAACAGGGTCATGTCATAGACATTCAGATGAGTAGGAAGGCAGGTTTTATGCTTTGTATCTGTTCGTCACTCAAGACTTGTAAGAGTCTCTAGAAAGCTGTCTGAATCCACACAGAGACACTTTATTACTTAACTCATAGCTCTTTTTTCTTCCCATGTGTTTATACTGCTTCCTCTGATATCCATGCACTGTAAATCATGATAGCCTGGGCTAAGTTATGTGAACTTATTTCTTCTCTCCTACTTATTTCAGCTCCAATAGTAATGACAAGTTTTGCATATCGAACTCAAGTTTTAAAAAATTAAACTCGAAGGAAATCTATTGTCTTGACTCTTTGTGAGTTGAAACAAAAGTTAAGTTTATGAAGTCTTTAAGGCTGCATATTTGCACCTTAAATTTGTTTTAAGGTTTAACCATAAAAGTGTAGGTTAAAGAGAAATGGACTGATCAGGAATGGCTTGTGAAATTATAAGGTTTGTGAAATTATAAGATACAATCATGTTTAACAGATATCATCTAAGTTAGTGCTGTTTTTATTGTCCACAGTGCAATCTGATCCAACCCAAGCTATGCTTGCATGCAAGGATAGTCACCAGACTGTACGAATTCATTTCAATTGCAGACTCTAAATAAATTGTTTATCCTAAAATGGACAGTCTGTAGACAATCCTCCATTTAATTCAATTCAAATATTATGTGCACCCAGAGAATGAGGTTTAGAGTCAATATCATCATACCAATGAGAGTCCAGTCAGCATGTTCAGCTTTTTAATAACACTGCTAGTGTTTTTAATGAGTCTTAAATAATTTCCATCTCAGCATAACATCATCAAAGTGTGATTATTGAATGGACAGCGAGAAGTGGAGTTTATGACTGCAATAAAGTTACTCAGCATTTCATATTTGCCCGAGATTCAGCAGTAAGGATTCTCTGCTTGTTGAAAATAATATAAAACGTAACACATTATCCATCAGAAGAAGACCTTTATTCATCTTTTAGTGTTTTCAGTATAAAGAGCCTTTGTCTGGGAAGAACTGCACAAGAAATAATGGTTTTAAAGGTTTTTTTTTTTCTTATTGAGCAAATTCTGCATCCTCGCTGAATGTCAATATCAAAAAACTGAGCCAACTTCACTGAGGTCAAAATGTTAGCTTGATACCAATCCAACATTTTACCAATCATATTAAACAGAATCGAATCTGTAACATGAACTCTGTTATCTTAAAGGGCTGCTTTAAATGACTGCCCCAAAACACACACATGCACAGAATACAAGCCCAGAGTTCTTATGAGGAAAATAATAAGACACAAAAGGTTTACATGGCTATTATTCTTCTATTTAACAGATTATTGAAAAGATTTCTCATTTGTGGGGATATAAATTTCATTCATACTGACCTCAGTCAATATAATGTAACTCTATAATGAATGAGGTGTGGATATGAATGCTGTCTATTCTGATTACGTTATCAGTTGTATTATTGATGGATTATTAGGCTGCTGGTAAATGTGAGAGGTGGGATTGTGAATATTCAAAATCACACGAATGACCATGACCATCTAACCATCTTGTTATAGCATATAAGCTAGCTAAGTGAACACATTGATATCCACCAACCAAATAGCACCAGTACTCTACTGAGATGTTTAATGTGCATACCATGTGATCCCAATCGATATGTCCCAGCTGATTTGTTGCAGCCTGCTCCCTCACTCTATTCCCCTGAGGCTGGAGTGACATTTTTCTTTTCATAACAATTCTATAATGTTTTTTTTTAGAAACATGGCATGAGATCTTATAAATAAATCACAACCTCCTCCCCAATCACTGTCAGAGTTCCATCACGTTCCTATTTCCGCTTTAATCCCTCCTTATGTCCGTTGCTTCAGTGGCCCAAGAACACAAATAAGAGCTCCTATATTCTGAGAAGTGCAGAGGAGTTAACATGTGCATCATGTTCACATCATGTGCACTCCACACCTACTCCCTTTATTGCTGGCAGTGGGTATTCAATGGGATGTTGGCTTTGGCATGTAATAATATTGCTTTCTAGCTACATCATCATCAAAAGCCCAGATATGTTATGTTTTCATCTAAAGTTGACAGAAGGCCATTCCAGTGCATAAATACTTCTGTTTTTATAAAGTTATGCATCAATTTACATATTCATCACAATTTTTTTCATATATCAGGGATAAATATAAATTTAAACTTTATCATTTTATTCTAAATTTTTATATAGTTTTGCGACAATGTCTAAAGCATTATACAACCACAATTGAATGAAACTGAATATATACACATAGTCCCTCATGTACTTGTGTCTGTTTATTGATTAATTTATTTCTTTATGAGCAGGAACTCATAAACCCCTCTATTTATGATCTGTTCCTTTTTCAAAGACATTTCCATGCAGATTTGTCCTGGGTGCTCTTGTGAAGGCCGTCAGGGACACAGCGGTGGTGAAAAGAATCATCTCCATCTGTGCTGGGGATGCAGAATGCCTGGTGGGCGTCACACCAGCATCACCTCTGTCTTCGAGAGCGTAGAGGAAGAAAGAGCAATGATCCACTTCTGATCAATGATTCATGCACAAAGCTGTTCTAAAAAAAATGGGTGACAAATAACAGTAGTAACAGATATGGGGTAACAGATGTGGGGTGACTGTAGCATGTCAGGCTATACAGATCTCTGAAAGATAATAATATAATTGACTTGAATTCTGCTTTGACATCCATTGTCTCAGGAATTCGTAAACAAGCGATCTGTTGACTGAAGTGTGTGCTGATGCTACAGCCAACAGTGTTGCTGGAGGAACCAAGCTTGGGCTGTTTGTTTATAAATACTATTAAATGTACTGCAGGAACACAAACACATGTTACCTTCCCTCCAGCTCCTTTTCTTGCCTGATCCACAGTTTATTTTTCCCGTAGTCATAGGTGATGCAGTGCTGTGAATGCATAAACCCATCAGCATCTGTCAGCAGGTTTAAAGAGGGTGGTAATCTTTTTACATTTCTGGGTAATCTTCAGGTACAGCCAGCACCTGGGCATAATTATGCTTGTAAACTAGTCTGCAAACACATTTGAGATAAATTGGAAATCATGAAGGCAGTTGTAAAAGAGCCTTGAACGATGTCTCATCAGCAAGCAGCCACTCCCTCCCTGCACTCAGCCCTCCTCTGTCATCTTCATCCTCATCGGTCTGCATGAGGGCACCTCAGCTGTGTGCGGGGGATGAAAGCCGGTTCTGACAGGTGAGTTAATTGATGAGAGGTAACTCCTGCAATATCCCTCCTGCAAGAGAAAGTCAAGATCATGAAGCAGTTTGCATTCGAGTGGGCCCGGCGAATAACTTTGATGAAGCTCCCCCGACATGTCAGGATGGACTTGAAGGATTCGATAAAAGTCCAGCCCGTTCTCAGCTCTCAGCAGGACTCAAACAGGCGTGTAATCAATCCTCCTGGTCTAATTTTGGAGGAGCTAGGAGGGGGTCAGCTCAAGCCCATCCTTTGAGGATTGACGGGACACATCAAGGATGCGTCCTGGTATGCCAGACTGCTTGCATTCACTCACTGTCATCCACCTCTTCGCTAGTGCTTCTTCTGCAGCATGCTGGGACTTCCCAACTGCTCCTTTATCAACACAAGGCCAGGTGCATCCTGGGAGATTCACACTGAGTGTTTATCAAAGGCCATGGCAGTGGCATAGAGGGCTGAAGGATCAGAGGCACCCCAGAGAAGGGAATCAGTTTGACCATCTGTGGGGCCACTCCACCCTGCCACATCAAAGACCAAGGTACCAGGCAGCAAGCATGAAATCTTGTCAAGAGGAAAACTCTAATAGCCTAGCACAGCATGGCTTTGGGTGGCTGTTGGGTCCTTTTAGTAAATTCCGTGCTGTTATAATGACACTGTGGATATCAGCAAGGGAGGACATTCATTAGTGCGCAACAGGGAAATAACTTGAAATGTGATGTTGGTGAGCAAAGAGATTTTTGCTACAGGGGAAGACAATGATTAACTAAGAGCTAGTACATCTTATCTTGTGCTGTCTGACCTAATCTGAGAGAGCTACACGGCTGCATTAGGATTCAACAAGACGAACTGTGTCATAGCAGTAAATGTATTAAAACAAAACATACCGTTTCTTGATGGTCTCTTAGAATCACAATTCTAGTGCACAAGGTTTGAAAGAAGATTATTATCCTGCAATAAATCAGGCTGAACTTTTCCACTTGACTATCGGGCATCAATATTCAAACCACATCTGGCTATTCTCGAGTCAAGTCATAAGCTCTGGACGTCATTGAGCAGTATCAGTGCAGGATTGAGACAGACATGCAGAAAAAAAAATCACAAATGAAGCTATATTTGCTGTTTTGCCAATTAAATTTCTCCAGGATGTCTTCTAACAATGTCTGTGATAACAATTACCACTGGTGTTAAAGCTGCACTAATGGGTACTTCCTGGACCGTTTTTTGACACAGCTTTTCGGAATGTGGTGCTTTTAAGTATCGTGTCTTTTATCGATGTCTATGAAAACAAAAGGAAACTCAAAAGGCAAAAAGGATTAGTGTGTGGCTTTGCATTTCACCGAAGGGAACTTGCTGCCTGAGGGGAATTATTCTCCTCATAGAATCCCAGAGTTAATACTTCTGACTACAACGAACTGTGCTAAAATTAGACAGTGCTGACCGATGCACTTTTTAGGGAAGCTCACATAATTCCAGTTAAGGCTTTACCTGTAAACAGCACCACAGCAGAGTCTAGCGGTTTAGCACTGCCATTTTGTTATGGCTAGAAAACAGCATTGTGCTCAACAGACCACAGATGTTTTTATTATCACTATTGTAGCCATGAAGTAATTTTAAGGGGGATAAGGAAGAATGCTATATAAAAAATCGCTGTCAGTTTTCTGACATACTCAGGTATACTGGGTGGATGTCTGAAAGTATCAGAAATGGATATGACATTACAAAAACATTACAAACAAATCCTCCCGCTGTTGTTGATCTCCTGTACTTCATCTGCCGGCATCTTTCACCTCAGTCTCTGTGCTCAGAGTGTCATTAGCTGACTATTACTTTTTATACAGAGACAAGAAAGTTCCTTAGTCATGATTGGTTACATGAAATAGCAGCCAGTAACCAATAAAATGTGATTAACAAAACATTGTTTTACTGTTTCCATACATGTTAAAATAGGCTTTTAGTATGCTGTGGTATTTTGCTAGATTTCATGTAACATATTTGCACATATTAAACCCCAGTGATGACATCCATCACAATAGCTAGGTTTTTTCTAAACGTAAATAAATGATCAAAAGATTGGTAAAACTTGAATTGCTTTATTCTCTTACGTTTAAGGGATAGTAAACTGACTAACCCTGTTTTTTTTTAAATATTATTTTATTGTTGTTTACTGCCATTTTATTATTAATTGCTTGTTTGAACTTGTATGGGAACCTTGAGTACCTAGAAAGGCACCTATAAATAAAATATATTATTATTATTTTTTTATTTTGTCATGAGTATTACATCACACTAAACATTTGACAGCTTTGACGGGAAGGAATCGATGTCAAAACTATAATGAATTCAGAAATTATGCTGATGCTTACAGTTATAAGTTGCTAAAAAGCACCTCGTTACACAATTGCACTTTTTTTCCCAATTATTTATAATAATGCTCTCTGGTGTCACCAAGATGAGGATGGGTTCCCTTTTGAATCTGGTTCCTCTCAAGGTTTCTTCCTCGTACCGCCTCAGGGAGTGTGTCCTTGCCACTGTTGCCTCTGGCTTGCTCATTAGAGATAAATAGAACTGATTTGAAATATAATATAAACATTTTAATGTAGTGGGAATATAAATTTGAAACTTTTAACTTATTTAGAATGTGTATATTTCTGTAAAGCTGCTTTGTGACAATGTTCATTATTAAAAGGACCATGTAAATAAAATTGAATTGATTTAAATAAGATTAATATCACAGAACCACAAACTTATCTAGGGCTACATTGAGACTGGTGCTACTGGTATCGGCTATCAATCTTAAACCATGTTCATTTACTTCATGTGCTTGTGCTCCCAAATAATATAATGTGATACTATGAGATGTAAACATTATGTAGGTTGCTGCACTAAAGACTGACAGTGTTAATTGACCTTAATCTGGATGCATTTCATTATTATTGATGACAATCTAAACATCCATTTTCTGTCATGCTGATTCTACACAGGGTGAAGGGGGAACCTGGAGCATGTCCCAAAGCGAGTGGAATGCCCTGGATGGGGTGCCAACCCAATGAAGTGCATGTTATTGTGCAGGCACTACAGACAATTCAGAGATGCCAATCAGCCTACAATGCATGTCTTTGGATGGGGGGAGGAAGTCAGAGTACCTGGAGAAGACCCCGAAGCACAGAGAGAACATACAACTAAAAGGCAGGAATTGAACCACAAAATGCCAGAGATGCAAGGCAAAGACTGCCCCAAGACTGCAAACTGTGCTCTGTGAAAATATCAAAAGAAGATACTACAGCATCTAAAATACAAATAACCTGATAAAACATCTTACAATGTTTAACAAACAGTATCTTTAAAAGCAAGAATGCAAGGTCAGCCAAGCCAAGAACGCAGGACATTATCATTAAAAAAAGAATGCAGGTCCCGTGTGAATTGCACACAAAGGTATTCGCAAGTGTGGAGCAGTGAAGCAAGAGTGCAAGAGAAACTGTCACACATGAGAGCACTTCAGATCAGCGAGAACTGAGCACTGAAAAGGGTCTGCACAGTGAAATGATACTGATCTGTGTGCTCCAGTTGAGCTCTCTATTAAAGATTAGGAATGATACTGTTTAAATGCTTCACATGAGGAGTTCACTTCAAGCAGCACACAGCAGCAGCCAGCATTAAGAGAGTTTAGGAAAATGCGCCAACTAAGTAGGTTACTCATATTGGTGCGCCAGTATTGGTATTGAGTACCAAAAAAAATACTCGTAGTGTAAAAAAAAAGGTATCGATGCATTCCTAATCTTAACCTTTATGATTATGTAATGGGGGATTTTGGAGAGCAATTCAGCCTCTAGCAGTTACACAATATATATCAATACACCAAAAGAGCAACTGCAAGAAAGATCCGCTTTCGACCGGCTGAAAATGTACACTCTAACTTGATTATGGCAGGCAAAGTGAGTGGGATAGAACAGGATGACAACGCAATGGGCTTGCTGCTTCACAAGGATCCCATGGCTCCAGGAAGAAATAAAATCAGTGGCAGAAACGTCTCCTGCTACAAATCCCCAGCAAATTGAAACCACAGGGCTCGTTCTTCAGCTGAAGGGTTTACAGGTTTCTAGTCGTGTTTACTTTAAAAGGTATAAAGCACACACTATTGCACCGGCATAAGCAAACATGCATGGCACAGGACACTCGTTTTAAAGGTATATTTTTTTTTGGTGAGCTGCTTTGGCCTTGAGCTGATGTAAGGTATTTTCAGTAATATCCTCTGCACTTCTCCCCAGTTTCCACTTTACAAGAACCAATGCCATTAAATAAAAAGCTATGGTGGCCCACAGGACTAGAATGTTAAAAGAGTGTGAGGATTTGATTCAGCTGGAATTATCCCACTGAGGGTGGTTACACCGAAAAATGGACGAGGAGCAATTCAAGTCCGAGTGGCTCGCTCTTTTCAACAAGGAGCGACTGGCGAGAAGAAGAGTGACCAGGGAAAGAGGTAGCGATTTCAACTTCAGGAAAAGTCTTGTCACATGTCACTATCTAATCTCATTTAATTGGACCAGAGAGTTTGCTCTGTCTCAGAATGTCCTTAAAATGCAGTACACTCCAGTCAGCCCCAGAGGTGACCTGCCTCCCAGTCAGTCAATTAACAGCCCTACAGTCTAAGCCTTCCTTCACACTAGCCAGTGCATGGAAAAAAAATAATCCAGGTCTGAAGCAATCGTTTCAGGGCAGGAACACGCAGAGCCCATTTTTCCAAGGTGATGCACATTGAGTTCATATCCTGTGTAGGATGCACGAGGCAGAAAAATTGCAGCATAAATCTGGCCCAGCATTCCCCATCTCCAAAAATGTGTTATGGAGTTGTGATGAATTAAGAGGGAAAAAGAGGGGTGGCACTCTTGCTCAGCTCTTTGCATGCAGTTTGGTTAAGTGGACTGTGCAAGAGAACCAGTGATGTATAACCAGGACCTTGCATTTAATTAAGCAGGCCTCCTCCACTTTTTTTCCCCCTGCAAGCGTGCATAATCATTTCATACACTGCGATATCATCTGCTTAATGCGCTATTTTACCATACTGTTAAACATGGGTAATAAATCTCATCTAGCTTTCTTTTAATAGATGCATACTGAATAATGTATGCATTAGATCAGTGGCTGAACCCAGAATTTTTTTTTGTACCACATAGAGAGAAAAAGCTTTAGTGTGAGCAGGTCATTGGCTCCCACAGGATAACATCTTTATGTCCCCCAGTGCTCCTGAGTGAATTTTTGTTTCAGTTCATTTTGCATCAGATGATGCATGTGATTCAATTCATACATCTCTGCATGTGCAGCATTAACTCACCCCAGCATATAAATATGAATAAATGAAAACTAGGGGATCTTGCTATCTGTTAGCTTAAAGAATTTGTTCATTATCAAACCTTTGTTCAAGTTCGACTTCTGATGAGGGCCAGCAGCCCAATGAGTCTTGTGCTCTGGATGGAAGGGGTGGCGTTACTCTGTCCCCTGTCAATCACAGTGACACTAGCCAATTGTGGGAATCTGTGAGCCTATATATGCGGAACGGGACTGATAGCACTATTACACTTCCCTGTATTATAGCATGAGCAGTAATTTGGAAAGAAGCAGAGATTGGCTTCAGGCGTTTGGCAGAGAGGAACTTATTTGAATTCACTCATATGATGAGGAGAGCTGTCAGGTGAAAGCAGACATTGTCAGGGAGGTATGCTGCTTTACAAGCTCAAAGTTGCTTCTTTATATTAAAGCGTTTTATTCCTGTTATACCACAGCAATTCGCCAATGATTACAATGTTGGAGAACTTAAGCGAACTAAATTAATTATCACTTAGCAGCTATAAAATGGAGTAACTTTACCAGCCTTTATTTTTCCACTTTAGGTTGGAAGTTAATGAGACCAATAAGAAGCCCAAAAACATTTTTCTTACAGAAAACACTACATCAATGATTTGAGTATTTTCTATGCTAAATAATAATAGGCTTTTTAAATCCATTAAATATTTGGCTACAGTTATAAGGAGCATCTGCTATAAGTCCCTGTGTATAAGTTGTTACTATAAAAACACTAATGTATCTGAATGGGTGCACTAATATAATTACATGGCTTACCTTGCAGCTGGAGTTACAGTACCATCACAGCTGTATGAAGGCCTACCTTCTGAGACAGATCAAAAGCGTTGGCAAAAGTCACTAAATACTCAAATTTCAATTCTACTTTATTACTTTTAAACACATATGTCTTAATGCTGCCATTGAATACACACTATTCTTCTCAGTTTCGCTTTACAAATATGCAGGGAAACACCCTTCACCTTGTTATGGAAATCACAGGTTAGATACAAAAGCCTGTCAGTGGCAGCAATCAGGCCCAGAAATTCTATTTTCGTTCTCTCTCCCAAGGTCTCTGTTCATTATTTGGCTGTTCTGCTTCTTCTCTTTTTTTTCCCATTGCCTGGCATGACTTTACATATTAAGCAGGGCCATGGATGCAATGGCCCCAATCCTTCAACGAGAATCTTTAAAATATTCCGCAAAAGTGCCGAAGGATTTGTTAATTACCGCTCTGACATCTGTCCTCAGCGTAGGAAGGATTTATCAGAGAACAACAGCCATATTCTCCTCTCCACCTGACTAGTACTGATGACAGCAGATGTCAAAACAGCCTCCATTAATATTAATGATCTTGAGGTTAAAACGGAAGCATCGCATGTTCTTTTGCGCCGCAATCTCAGATCCAGATTTACTTAAAAATGTATTTGGCCGCTTGCCATTTGAAATATGCTGATTATGTTGAATCGTCTGCAAAATGTTCTGCAAAATCGCTAATGAAATGTTTTGGATTAATTGAGTGAATTATTAGATGAGACATGCATAGATAGTAAGGCTAGTAATTAATGTAAAAAAATAAATAAATAAATAAACGAGGGGACTACTTTACATTGCATATAAACAAGCAGCTTTATGAGAAACATGGTGCATGATTCCTGCCTAAAAGACTATCCTGGCATTGACAAATGAAGTCATTATATTTCTACTTTTCTGTAGGTTTTACGCTACACAATGCTAGCTGCAGGAATAGCTAACGGCTCTCAAGCTTGCCTTTATAATATCAATAACAGGTGAAATACTAAACGACAAACATAATGGACTGATTATTGGAATTCTACCCAAACATTATATATGTTTCCTCCAGGAACATGGTATAATAATAAACCTTTAGTCACATGGTATGCTTGAAAGACATATGAAAACTTTCTGAAAGGTTTCTTTCACTGCTTTACATGTGGAAGAATTAACCTGCAGGACAAAGACACTCCAGCCAATGCAGGGCGATTCTATTAAGCCGTGCTTGGTGTATTAATTTTCCAGGCGGCGTCATAAAACACGCTTTAACAAGATCCCTGTTGTTGTAGTTTAATGAATATTTCAACCCCAATGTGCTCCTCTTATAATTCACATGTTACTGTCATTGGAGGGCTTTATCACTTAAAGAGAAAGAAGGGAAGATAGACAGAGAAGTGAGGAAAAAGGAAGTGATAAAAGAAAGGATAGAAATATTTAAGGAGGGAGAGAGAGAGAGAGAGAGAGAGAGAGAGAGGGAGGAAAAAAGAAGGAAGGAAGGAAGGAAGGAAGGAAGGAAGGAAGGAAGGAAGGAAGGAAGGAGAAATAGAGTCAAAAGTAGAAAGAGAAGGAAGGAGGAATAGATGGAGGAAAAGCTAGAAAGAGAAGGAAAGAGGAATAGTGGGTAGGGGGTAAAAGGAAGAAAAAACAGGGAAAATAATGTTACATAGAAGAGGCTTTATCACATATAGAAAGAAGGGAAAAAAGGCAATGGAGAGAAAGGAAATAGGTGGGAGAAGATGTGGCAGCAAGAAGGAAAGAGAAATAAAGAAATGAGAAACAGGCTAAAAGAGAAAGGGAAAGAGACATGGATGAGGAAGAAAGTAAAGACATTTTAAGGATGAAAAGAAAGAGTATGAGAGAAGAGAGGGAGTGAGAAAGAAAACTGTGAGTGGGATGAGAGAGAAAGAAATAGTGGAAATAGTGGAAATAGTGCTGAAATATGCGTCCCTAGAGGGAGGAGTGGAAAAGATAGACACAGAAGGCAAAGAAAGCAGGGAAGAAACGTGAGGAATTGAGAAGTGAAGAAAGGAGAGAAAGAGGAAAGGTGAGAGAAGGAGGAGGCAAAGAGATGGGAGAAAAGGAGAAAGAGAGAAGATAGGAAGGAAGTGAAATCAAACTGGAGAATAATCAAGGGAGAGATGCAAATGGAGAGAAAGGAAATAAGATGAGGGCATGAGGGAAAAGAGAAGGAAGAGGAAAGTCAAATTAAAGCCAAAGGAATGAAAAACACAGGAAAAGAATGAATGAAGTGAGGTGCGAGGGAAGAGTGGGAGGAGAGGAGGGGGTAGAGTGAAGAAAGAAGGGAGAGCCAGAGACATGTTGGAGAAAAAAAAGATGGAAATGCAGGAATGTGGAAACAAACAGGTAAAAAGGGGATAAATTTAAAATAAGTAAAAAAGAAAAAAAAAAACAGGAGAGAGGGGGGAAAGAAAAGAGAAGAAAGGATAAATAGATGGAGAAAAAAAAAGAAAAGAAAGGTTAAATAGAGAGAGGAAAATATGAAGGAAGGAGGAATAAAGGGAGGAAAAGAAGCAAGAGAAGGAAGAAGGAATAGTAACAGGAAAAAGAAGAAAGAGAAGGAAGCAGGAATAGACAGAAAACGATACAGAAAAGAGTAGAAAGGTTCAGTTGTACACACAGCTGCCAGTCAGTCTTAACAAAGCCATGTTTCATGTGTAGAAATGTATCAGGTGGAATTACACTGCAGCTGAATAAATACCTACAGGATTCATTTCGAGCAGCTTCTCTTCTCTCACAACCCAACTCCTATGATTTATGCTTTACATCTCTCATCCGCTCTTCTCTTGCTCTCCTCACACTGACGCTCTCTCCTCTGTCCACTCTTCTCCGATCCATTCAGCTGTGTGTGTGTGCGCATGTGTGTGTTTGTGTGTGTCTAAGACAGAGAGAGTCGCCGATGAACTGGAATGCTCTGTGTTACACATCCATCACATCATGTGTCCAAAGCTGAGCTCAGCTTCCATGCATCACTGTGACACACACTTCAATCACTCACACACTGACGCAGAGTGGACAAAGCCACCCAATCTACCGTCTGTTTGTGTGTGTGTCTGTGAATGTGTGTGTGTGTGTGTGTACATGAATGTACAGTAGCCCACAAAGCTAGTTACTAGAAGATTCCACCATTTTTCACTAACTAAAGCAGCAGGTGCAGTAACACACAGGTCCATATTAAAAGATTAAGATTAATAGATCACATCAGGTGTACTTGCAGTCTTTTCTTTTATGCTTCGTGTCATTTGGTGACTTATTGCTAGAGAATTGTCTGACAGCAATACAACAAAGATTTCCTCCTTCTCATCCAAGCCTGAAGAGTCTTTTATTGTCTATCGCTTAATTTGGTTTTTGCAGTAAGTAGTAAGTATTAGGTAAATGGAGAAGACCCTGGACCACCCTGTGATGTGTCTGCTCAGAATGGGACTCCGACAACATTAAGAAGCAACAATTAACTTAACCACAGAAGTGTGCAGATACTATGGGTATAAAAAGTCTACACATCTCTGTTTCAATGCTAGGTGTTTGTCATGTTAAAAAGAATCATGTCAGGTTTTCTGTACCTTTAATGTGATATATCAACCGACACAATTCAAAGAAAATAAATAGAAACATGTAGGTGCGAAAAATAAATAAAAATAGTCTTCAGATTTATCCACTATTGAAGACATGGTCCACAAAGAGCTTACAAAGAAGGTATGGGATCTCATTATGAAAAGGTATCAGTCAGAGTAGTGAAACAAAAGAATTTACCACGGAACACTGTGAAGGTCATCATCAACAAGTGGAGAAAAAGCTGTACCACAGGGATATTAACAAGAACAGGGCGTCCCTCTAAAATTGATGAAAGGACAAAACAAATCTTTATCAAGGAGGTTGCCAAGAGACCAACAGCTACATTAAAGGAGCTGTTAGAATATCAGTAGAGTACTGGTAATGCTCGGCATGTGATCTTCACATGTCTGGGCTACGGGGTAGTGTGACTGGACATAGTCATAGTTACAAAAAAATAAAAATATAATATCAAAGTCCACCAAATGCATATGTCAAAATGATTATGAAGGTAGAACTATAATTCTAAAAGATATGTTTGGCACAAAAAAAATCAGCTTATTACCCAAAGAACACCATGAACATGATGAAGCATGGTGGTGGCAGCATAATGCTATGGGGCTGTTTCTCTTGAGCTGCACTATAAATAGATAAAGGGAATCATGGATCGCTCCAAATACCAATTTATTATAGCACAAAATCTGCAGGTCTCTATTAGACAGCTGAAAATGAAGAAAAAATTCACCTTTCAGCACCTTTCAGCATGACAGTCAGCAAAGAAATGGCTTTAAGAAGAGGAAGATCAATGTTTAGGATTGGACCGGTCAGAACCCAGAGCTAAATCCTATTGAAAACCTGTGGAAAGCCTCAGAAAGGACTGCGCACAGGAGATTCCTTCACAATTCAATAGATCTGGAGCATTTTTGCAAGGAAGAGCGGAATAAATCAGCCAAAAAGAATGTGCTAATCTGGTAGACTCTTACCCAATAGTGTTGTATTACAAGCAAATGGTGCTTAAACAAAGTAGTTAGTTTAGGGATGTGCACACATCACCAGGTTATTATCATTTTTTTTCTATTTTCCCCAAAAGAATTTCAGTTTTTTTTAACTGTGCAATTATATTGAAGTGTAGACTATTTACACTGATCAGGCATAACATTATGAGCACTGACAAGTGAAGTGAATAACACAGACTGTCTCTTTATCATGGCACCTGTTAGTGGGTGGGATATATTAAAATAGTTGATGTGTTAGAAGCAGGAAAAATGGGCAAGCATTTGAGCAAAAAAAAACTGCAGGGGTGTTCCCTGTCTGCAGTGGTCAGAATCTATCCAAAGTGGTCCAAGGAAGGAACAGTGGTGACAGGGTCATGGGCGGCCAAGGATCATTGATGCACATGGGGAGTGAAGGCTGGCCCGTGTGATCCGATCCAACAGAAGAGCTACTGTTGCTCAAATTGCTGAAAAAGTTAATGCTGGTTCTGATAGAAAGGTGTCAATACACAGAGCATGACGGGTCAGGGCTGTTTGGGCAGCAAAAGGGGGACCAACACAACATTAACCAGGTGGTCATAATGTTATGCCTGGTTGATGTACACCCAATGTATATTTAATTTTTTATTTAAAAAGTTAGTGTCTGTTTTACTGACATACTCCCACATTTATACTGCTGACATAACATTATAAATAAATTCAGTTTCCTTTACCACCTGAGCAGACCAAACCTGACATTCTTTCACACTAGAACCTGTTGCTATTCTAGATTTGTCTCTTTGCAGCCCTGATACGCTGTATCTGTGAATGAAAAAAATGACCACACTACAATAACACAATATTGCATATACAGTAATATTACAGATTAGTTATTATTATTATTATTATTATTATTATTATTATTATTATTATTATTTTCAGGTTTTAGTGATTTGTTTTCTTTTGAATTGTGTCTCATCTCTTCACCAGACTTATAATTGTGTCGTATTGTGTCATGATCATTCTCACCTGTTTTCAGTTCATTCCTTATTAGCGTATGTATTTATGCCCTGGTGTTTTATTGTTTTGATGCAAAGTCTTCTTATGTTTCTGTGTCCTTATGTCCAAGCTTTGCTTCCAGCATAGTTCCTTATTTGATAGATCTTTGTTTCTAATCAGATTTCTCAATTCTTTAATCTCTTTTTGATTATGTGATTTATTATTATGGATTTGCCCTTTTGGATGCTGCCTGCCTGTGTTTTGACCCCTGATACAGACTCTAATGATGATTTGTGGATCACACCGGGTTTACACACTTGTATCCTGCCTCGAATTAATGTTATATACAGCACAACAATCCTTTTCTTTTTAATTAAAGAATGACAAATGACAGCTTTTATCAGTTTATAGTTACAGTTAGTATTGTAATGCTCCGATCTCTTTTCAAAAAATTTGCAAAAATTCATTTTATCATGTTACCAAGAAACCAGAAAGAAACCAGAAAGTGCTTTTTCCCTGTCCTGAAGATTCACCCAAGTCGTGAAAATCTATTGAATGTTACAAAGCACTGATGTATGAGCCTCTATTCATAAATGTTATATAAAAGTCTACTTACAGAAATATTATCTTTCTTTGTTTAATAACAGCATAGGGTTTTTTTTTCCATATAGTATTATGTTTAGATTATGCACAAAATCTGCCACACAGGCCCTTCTAAATGAGCTGTTCCTATAAAACCTATAACATATTAGAATAAAGGTGTTAATATAAACTAATGAATTAATAAACTTAGTCTCAGAACCTTCATCAATACCTTCTCGGCAAACACATTACAGAAATCAACAGTGCTGGGGTATAAAACAATTACATTTAAATGTTAAAAATATTTTTAAAAATGGACTATATTAAAAAATATATACGATCGTATAGAACTAGAACTAATGAAAAGCTACAAACCCGCGTTTTGTGCTTAATCAGAATTGAGGGTGTGTCAAAACACTAACACTACCGCTATAAGGGTGAGCAGGAATGACAGAGAGATTGGATTTCACACAAATCACAGTAAAAAAAATATTTGGTGTTTTGTTGACAGAGATGAAGATATGGCAAGACGTTTGCAGTTTGTTTGACCTTGAATGCTACTTCCTCTCTTCCAGCTTATTTTATCATGTCTGGTTTAAAATATGTCAAAATTAATTTTACTGTCCTCAGTTGACTATCACACACTGCTAACCAGCTTATTAACCCTTCATGGTCATGTGCTTTGCTGAACTTTTCAGATTAAGAACATTAAAACAGCTTTTTATATTTACAGTATGATGTTGTATGATGAGTTGTGTATTTTATACTATCAGACTCCAAAGGTGAGATCCTGAACCTGTGTATTAACTGAGTGTTCTATAGTGGAAATGACAAGCTCAGATCTCAGCTCTGGAGTGTGATTACAATGAAACTAAGTGCACTTCTGTGTTAGTCTTGACCACCCTAATGCACAGTCTAATGCACACCCTAATGTAAAGATCTGAACACAAGGCTAACCCCCTACCATTTTGTGGGTTAAAAATGCGACATTTTCAGATCTTCATCAAATTTGAAAAATGTCTTAGGACGGTCAAGACTAACACAGGAAGGCACTTACTGTATTTTCATCCTGAAGTCATTCAGGCTAGAAACTGTCTTGGTTTTTCACTGAGCCCGTTATGAATATTAAACATTACTAAAGTCATAAAGTCAATATTAAAGTCAGGTTATTTAAATAAGAATATAGCTTGCCTATCATTGAATATGCCATTATTATCTGAATTGAATTCCATTCATTCAACTATCCTTATACATTTTATGCTGAAAATCCTTAAGGGAAAAGTTCCCATTACTACCCATATACGATGGCACTACAACAGTCTATATACAGTCCACATGATAAATACAGAAACCTAGATGCAGTTTTGTTCAGGAGTGGAAACGACGTTACTATAATGTGGTTGGTGTGAAGGACAGGGTGATAGAAGCAATGGCTAATTTTGGTTACTACTTTGGTAAGTCAAGTTAAATAATGTATATTTAATGTATATATGTATATTTACATTACGTTGACGAAAGTTAGATGTATAGGTATAGGTAGCTACTTCCAGTTTCAGTATTAGCTTTTAAGAGAAAACAAAATAAAATAAAATAAAATTAAATTAAATTAAATTAAATTAAATTAAATTAAATTAAATTAAATTAAATTAAATTAAATTAAATTAAATTAAATTAAATTAAATTAAATAAAATTAAATTAAATTAAATTACCTGACAACTCTTTTACTAAACAAAATCCTAACTCATGCTGGCCAGAATAAAACGCCAAAAAACAAGACATTCTTTACTGAAACTCTCTTTAAAAAATCTCTTAAGAATCTTTAAAATAAATAAATAAATAGAAACTTAATATACTAACAAAACTACACAATTTTAAAATGAATATTAAATTCATGTTTTAAAAGCTGCTATATACTAACATGTCTAGGATCTAGAATTTAAACTCTAGGCTGCGCTCTATAAAATCTCTATAAGCCACAACCTCATCCAGTTTGATGTCCAGACTGACTGGGCCAGGCCAAATCAAAAGAAGCTCCACATTTACATTTCATATGTTGATATTATTCACCTCATGCATTTTTCCATCTCTAAACTCCGATCTGCTCATTAAAACTTTGTCCAGATTTGCACAATATCGTGTCTGGCATCTCAATTCGCGTTTGCTTTGTTGCCCAATTGAGTCCAATTAAAATAACAAACAGTTTTACTTTTAAAACAACAAAATACGAGTGAGGGATATGCAACTGCACAGGAGCAGCCCACAAAATGCATGCAGGAGAGAGATATGAATAAAATACACATGGTAATTACTACAAATTTTGGAATCCTACAAACTCGGAGCTGTGAGTTCAAAGAGCAATTCATTCTCAGAGAAAAAGTGGGCCAGCTTATTACCATACTAAAATTACCCAGCATGCAAAAGTAGACCTGACATTCTGTTTAGCCAAAACTCTTCTTAAATTATTTATTTAAAATCATTTCTATTTGTTCATCCTGAAATTATTCTTCTTTTTATCCTTGTTTAACTCCTTATTCTTCTTCCAGGCTTATTATTAATGTATTTCCCAAACTTCAAATGAACAAGAGCAACAAATATGAAAACTCAGTAGCAGCTCCAACATAAAAACAACCTTTAGCTAACTTCAAAATCTAAGCTCTATGCCAGAAAGGAAGGTTCGAGAACAGAGACCATTAGCAATAACAATTCCTTTTCAATGTTTCTTCTAGCACTGCCATTTTTCACCCAGTGTTAAATCGTTGGCCTCTCACCTCGGCATTGCAGGGTGTGTAAAGCTGACAGCGTGCTTCATCTGTTATTGTCAACCTTCTATGCTCATGCTGGATGGCACTCTGATATAAAAAAAATGGACACATTTGTATTTTAATATTTAAAGGTCCATCACATTTGTATTCTATAATATAAATTTTGAGAATCTGACTCTAGAGAAAAACAAATAAATAGACACCCTGAACACTTAATAATGTTTTTAAAATGGGTGTTTATACGGTAGTATTTTCTGTATATTGAAAAGGTGAGTGAGAAAGAGAGAGAGAGAGAGAGAGAGAGACCCCACTTACCACCATAAACACTGACCCACTTTAACTCCACCTACCACCATAAACTCTCGCCTACTCTAACCCCACCTACCACCACAAACACCCACCCACTCTAACCCCACTTACCACCATAAACACTCGCCCACTCTAACCCCGCCTACCACCATAAACACTTACCACCATACACTTTAAACCCCACTTACCACCACAAACACCCACCCACTGTAACCCCATTTACCACCTTAAACACTGACCCACTCTAATCCCTGCCAAACCACCACAAACACCCACCCACTCTAATCCCACCTACCACCATAAACACCGACCAATTCTAACCCCTGCCTACCAACACAAATACCCACCCACTCTAAACCACACCTTCCACCACAAACACCAACCCACTCTAACCCCACCTACCACCATAAATACCGACCCACTCTAACCCCTACCCACCACCATAAACACCGACCCACTCTAACCCCTACCCACCACCATAAACACCGACCCACTCTAACCCCTACCCACCACCATAAACACCGACCCACTCTAACCCCTACCCACCACCATAAACACCGACCCACTCTAACCCCTACCCACCACCATAAACACCGACCCATTCTAACCCCTACCCACCACCATAAACACCGACCCACTCTAACCCCTACCCACCACCATAAACACCGACCCACTCTAACCCCTACCCACCACCATAAACACCGACCCATTCTAACCCCTACCCACCACCATAAACACCGACCCACTCTAACCCCTACCCACCACCATAAACACCGACCCATTCTAACCCCTACCCACCACCATAAACACCGACCCATTCTAACCCCTACCCACCACCATAAACACCGACCCACTCTAACCCCTACCCACCACCATAAACACCGACCCACTCTAACCCCTACCCACCACCATAAACACCGACCCATTCTAACCCCTACCCACCACCATAAACACCGACCCACTCTAACCCCTACCCACCACCATAAACACCGACCCATTCTAACCCCTACCCACCACCATAAACACCGACCCACTCTAACCCCACCTCAAAACCATATTCCTGTGTTACCATTAATGTATTTAATGTTGCATCTAGTTACTATTAGTTAGTGTTGTAGCTAAATATGTATTCAGCAGTTGTGTTGTTTGTTTTACTCCTTTTCACTTTATGTTTTGTTTAATTCCTACTTCTCTTGTTCTGTTGTTGTATGTTGATTTGGTAATATTAAATTGCTTTGTCATGCCAATTAGACACAGACTGAATTGAAACACACACACACAGAGAGAGAGAGAGAGAGAGAGCGAGAGAGAGAAAGAGAGAGAGAGAGAGAGCGAGAGAGAGAGAAAGAGAGAGACTGAGACAGAGACAGAGTAAGAGTACACTAATTCAAGAGGTGTTAGTCATTAAAAGGACATTAAGTACTTTAATGGTTCCTAAGGATCTCTACAATTATACGCTAACAACAATTTTATAAAGTACATGGTAAACAAATGAAAAACGAACTCTTAAATGCAAACCTTGATTTTCCACTGAGCTATAAACGACTTCCACTTCTAATATATTCATTGTTTCCAGCTCCATTTGTGGTTCCATATCATTACACATGAGTATATTTTATTCTGCATGTTATGCAACACAGCATATTTGATTTGAAAGCAAAACCAGGAAAAAATATAGCTGCTTTTAATTAAATCCTATTTGTAAAGCCTGCAAGTTATAACAATATCAGTATCATATTATTATTCTGACCTGTTCTGTATATCAAGCACAAGAAACAAACAAATAAATAATCTGGCTTGGCTAAGAGATTGAAAGCACAATATTAAATAATTAATTATGCATAATGTTCTGTAATGTGCGGCTCCATGTGTTTCCATGTGCTTCTTGGAAAGAAAGAAAGAAAGAAAGAAAGAAAGAAAGAAAACAACAGGAAGGAAGGGTAGAAGGAAGGAAGGAAGGAAGGAAGGAAGGGACAGAAACAGGAAGGAAGGAAGGAAGGAAGGGACAGAAACAGTAAGGAAGGAAGGAAGGGAGGCAGGGAGGGAGGAAGGAAGGAAAGAAGGAAGGAAGGAAGGCTGCATGCATTTAACAGTTATGAAATAAATTCCTAAATAATAAAATAATAATTAATAAAATAATAATGATAGTATAAATAATTATAGGATAGGTTTTAAAGTACCGAGACCACCACACTTACAGTAAACCATTATTCTGTCCATATAATACCCTAATCTTTGTCTGTTATGTTACTTAGCAACCAGAGATTACCTGCTAACAGAATCACAGACATGCTGGTGGTCAGTAAAACTGCTCTCTTGCTCCTGTGATATTGCTTAACTATTGCATGGCGGAAGAACTGCTTTTGAAATATATTGCAAAAGCTAATAATGTCCCCTGGTGGTCCAGTGTCAGGATCCTGTGCTCTCGCCACCATAAACAGGATTCGATTCCTGAGCAGGGAACCGACCCAGCATCTGAGGGGTTAACTCTCAGTGCCGGTCCTGAGCCTGGATAAAATGGGAGGGATGTGTCAGGAAGGGCATCTGGTGTACAACCTGTGCTGAACTCAAATATATGCAGATAGGATGATCTGCTGTGGCGACCTCGAACAAGGAGCAGCCGAAGGACAGCAACAATAACAACAACAACTGTGTTTCTTGAGCATTAGATTTGATCATATTGTTTGTGTGTTACAGTGATTTCATTATTTGTAATTTGTTGCTGTATTTTCCACATCATGTTAAAACTCACTGTTGGCAGATTCCATTCCAATCATGGACCAAAACTAACAGCATGCACTTTCCAGGTAACTCCATCCTTGTTCTGGTCGATTTTACCCACTGACTCGAAGATGAATGTTTCTGTCTCTTTTAATGCAATATTTATTTCTTCCTCTGAAGCTCTACTCTGAAGGTTTCTCTTCCCCTGTTTCACTGTGATTTGGCTCCTACATCGCATTAGCTCACTTTATTCTCCTGACAGCCAATCAATGGACTGCACAATTCTGTCCATCTGCTTTTCTCTTTGTCTTTTTTTTTTTTTTTTTTTGCATATTTTCATTTCATTTACGCTCCAGACGGTTTCTGTTCAGCCCTGTGAGCAGGTTTGCGTTTAAGTGCCTGCAGAAGTTTTCAATGCAAATGTCTGGGTTTTTTTTAACCACATTTTTTTTCATTAATAATCTTTCAAATTGCTCTTTGTCAAAGTGATCAAAGACTGCCTATCAATCAGGCTTGACCAACCACACACACACACACACAATGAGAGAGAGAGAGAGAGAGAGAGAATAGTAGCTATGTATACCACTTGCACATGACCTTAAATTAACTGCATTGTGTCCAGAATTTAACGAGCAATTACAGACCACATTAATGAAGCTTCTGATAATAGTATAAACCCCAGCCCTAAAGTTTAGTTGACTCTTTATAAGCCATCAGTAAAAGCCTATTTCTTCTGCAATGGCCCAAGCTCACCATCAATATAAAAAATCACAGTAATTCACCGTTCCAAATTACCTGAGCCTCCGCAATTTAGTGAAAGACGAGTAAGCCGTTGCCGTCTCCTCCTAATCCAGTGAAACCGCACTTAATCGACCCCAATGAAGCTTTAAAAACTTTAACAGAGTGCAAATGAGCAGCACCCACGGGAACTCTGGCAGCGGCGGCTTAGAATGCCCAAGTAGCACTCTCACTAAATGAACAAGAGCCTCGGGAGCTGCTTTTGCCTACTGTTGCATTTCCTAAAAGATGCGAGTTTCCCTATATTTCTGCGCTATTTACAGTCAATTTAAGCCTAATATAACATGAAATACAACTATAATTAGCAGAGCTTTGATAGCTTTCTTATTCTTCAGGCTAGTGTGCTGATTAGATATTCAGCATGGCCTCTTAAGCCTTAAATATGTGACACTAAGTACAGCTTCACTGAAGACTAGAGACCATATTTCTCCCTATGCTAAATAATCGTCTGCTCTTCTTAATAGCTGTTTATGACCGAGCCATGATGAGGCGATTTCTGCTTTTCGGAGCATGTTAAACTGGAGTGTGGCAGGTGACATATCGGATCAAATTTCAGGTAATTTATAGACATCGGACATCTTTCGTGTTTCTTCCATCAGGCTGGAGACGCACCGTTGGTTGCTTGCTTTTACTAGATGTCTCCTATGTGTGAATGATTCCAGCTGACACACAGAGAAACAAGCATGAGACAGCAAAAAGGAAGAGGCTTTGTCCATGACAATCGAATTCTACTTGTGCTTATTGAATTGTACCTCAGGAAAGACTTGTGGCTGTTTGGATGTTTGCTGCTCTCAAAGGCAGTGGATTTTATGACATATAATCCAGAGTTTCGCAGTCATTTCGTCTCTGGCTGCGTCAGCCCTATTCACATTCATCATCTCCGCAAGATCAGCAGTAATTGATTGTGTGTTTTGGTGTTGCTGTGAATTCGGATAACCTCAAAGAGACTAAGCTTCACTCCTATTCCACATTATGCTGACGCACATACCCATGCATGCTAAAAAGTATCTCTCTATTATTTAATAATTTATTAGTTTCAACATCCATAATCATGCACCGATAGTCTTTGGCCCATCTGCGAGATGCGCAGAACCAGGCTTGGCAGGGAACATTTCCGACGCTTATATAAAGTGTTGTGTGGCGTACGTTCCTCGGAAGCCGTTAAAATATTCATTCGCAGAACTACTTCTGTCGAAAGTAAACACCTCATCACATGCTCGCTGACCAAATTCATGTTCCAGACCCCTCTGATGAAGACAATCATGCTGTGGCCTCTCCTGAGTTGAGCACCCTCGAGCCAGTCTGAACATGCTACAGATATTTTAATACGTGTCTGCTCACCTACTGGTGTGCTCATGTTCCCAAGGTTTAGGTCAGAACTCCAAAAAAAAACGAGAAGCAGAGAAGCAGGAAAGTGTGTATCAGGCTTTGAATACCAAATAACTCTGGCCCGGACGCTCCTCCATGCTGCCCCTGAGCTAGACTTTCTTCTCTGTTTCAAGCCTTTGTTGATTCTGGGAGTGCACCGACCTGTGCGAGGAGAGCTGTTTTTGGGTGTGTATGTTTGTAGAGCACAGCACATCAGGAATGGTGTTCTTTTAGCAGGGAGAAGGCTATGGATTCTGTTTGTGCAGAAATAAAATGACACATAGCATTGTGATTTAATCAAAAGAGCACAGAGAGTCGTATAGGTGTGTGTTTGTAGTCAGGTGATGTATGCATGGCTTTGAGTGACTGTTACATCTGATTCATCTGGACCTCTTATCGACCCTGTGTGTGTGTGTGTGTGTGAAAGAGAGAGAGTTCACATTAGGAGGTGTCCTCCTTCAATATCCATCTCATGTCTTGTTTTTTCCTCATTTCATCCCTCTGTTTTGCTTCACAACCTGCTCTAAAGAAAGCAATTGCTGATCTAAGGTTGTTGGATCATTTTTCTGGCTTATTGCATATTATGTTAACCCAACTTTTTTGTTAGCGCAACATAATGGCTGGGTTACCATTAGGCCAGCAGCACTTGATTTAGTTTGTCTGCTGGTGGAACATGATAAAAACAACCACACATTTGGATCAGTTTTACTGCCACAGGATACAACAACTGAGCATTCTCAACTGATAACAAGAAGAAGCAACACAAACAGAGAGAATATCTGTAAGTACCCTAAATTAAAAAAATACCTTGTTGATGAGAGGAAGTCTAGAGTAACCACTCTTTACAACCATGGTGAGCAGAAAAGCATCTCACAGCACACAACATGTCGAACCTTGAGGCAGATGGGCTTTAAGACAAAATCAGGTTAACTTGTATCAGCCCCAGTGGGCAGAGATAAAACTGGACAGTCGAAGATTTTTATATGGGTAGCATGTGAAATTGCCTGAAATTATCAGCTAAAAACCTTAACCTGTTTGTTTCTAATAAGATTAGGTTTTCTATTCACTAATAGCAATGAGTATTGAGAGTATTTACGGCTACGAACTTTACTTACATATGCCTGAGTTCGATAGCTAGCACTGTACTTTAACCTCTAACACCACTACCACAGTCTGCTATCATCAACTAAATACAACAGCAGAACTAGCTTAAGCAGTTAAAAGAGCATAATTAAAAATGTATGCTCATTAAACAGACAAGCTTACTGATTAGTCTACCGAGGGGTTTCAGAAGACAAATGAAGCTACAAAAGTTAGCTATCACATGCCTCCTCAGGTTCAGATTCAGCTGTGTAACTAGAGCTAAAGGACAAGGGACACTGGTTTGAGAGCAATGTACACAAGGGGTCAAACTGTAAAAATCTCTAAACAGTGCAGAGGATCTACAGCAGCACCTGGTTTCAGTTCAGTTCACGCTAACTCTGGACCTTAGTCTCATGTCATGATAGTTTAGGTGTGTGTTCTTTGCTCAGTAATTTATGTTAATGTGACGGAAATCCATTTTTAATGGACTAGAAGAGTCATTATAAACTAAGTGTATTGTTATATATCAAATATATTTTTATTTTAAATACTGTATATTTTAGAAGAGATAACAAAATAAACCTTTTTAACAGTTCACTGGCACTCTATTTCACGCTTAGAATACAAATCGACTTATCGGACATTTTCGTTCAGTATAAACAAATGAGTTATTTTATCATCGCAAGTCTGATATGAAATGAGTCAGGACAGTGTTGGCTTTCATTGCAAGATATTTTCACCTCAACTGGGATAAACTTACACAGAAGTCTAAGTGGTTGAAGATAACGGCTTCAATTTTTAGATACTTATGGATTATGGACAAGCTCTGGGGGCAGCTCAGCAGCCTCCTGGTGGTCCAGCGGCGGATCTTGTGCTCTCATTGCTGCTGCCTGGGTGTGATTGAAGTTAACTCTCAGTGCCGTTCTCAAACCCAGATTAAATGGGAGGGTTGTGTCAGGAAGGGCATCCGGTGTAAAACCTGTGCCAAATCGAAACAGGTGGACCAAATGATCCACTGTAGCAACCCTGAACAGGGAGCAGCTGAAAGAACAACAACAACTTGGGGCATCTCAGGGAGCTGAAATAGGTTTGATATCACTGTTTACCTTGAAGATAGAAACATATGTGTGGAAAAAATAACCTTTTTTTTTACTTTTCTGTGAAATATTACACCTAGTTGGCTAGCTAAAAACAGAAATACTTAAGTCATATGAGCCATTAACCACCACAAAGAAATTCAATGCTGAACATAGACACAATAAAACAGGCACAAATTCAATTTTTAGCCTCGAGTAAAAATGACCATTTTAAATAACCCAGTATTGTCCTGATGGAAATGAATGAGCATTATTGTTACATGTATCTCATGCCAGTTCTCCAAATCACACGGATTGGACTTAATGACTGTAGATTAATCTGTTGTCTTGAGTTAATGTGAACATTCACGCCAATTTATCTCACGATGTAATCTGTAATCCATTCTCCAGCTGGAATTCAGTTCAAAGCATTGGCAGCAAATGTTGATTCCCAATGGGTAGAATTTGCGAACTGACTTGTTTTGCGATCCAATCCCAGCCCTACCCAACTTCTGAGACAAATTTATCTTTCCGATACATAAACCGATTCGTCTCTTGCCTGTTTTTAAATGACATTTTTCTGTAGTCAGCATAAACTGTCAAACACTCACTTATACGATTGTGTTAAAAAGTTAAAAAGTTGTTTGCTGAGTGACTCTGATTTCCTCAGCTAAGGCATTTAAGCAGATATATTTCCATTGTACGCATTTATACATACAGGTGTTGATACCTTAAGTTCATTATCTGTCCTTGTGAGACTTCACGTTAAAACTGAAGACAATATTTCAACATAATATGCATCTAAATTAAGAATGGATGATGTGGTTGCTCCTCTGCCAAACTACTTTTGGTGTACTTTGCTGCCTACTTGCAACTTGTCATACTGAAATGTAATCACTAAAGGTTTTTGTTCTTCGTTCCTCGAGAAGGTCACAGGGTTCAGTATTTGGATTCAGAACAACTGCACATCGGTTAGGATCCAGAGGAGGGAGCCAGTGCACACAATACACCTTTCCTTATTAACACCTCCCATCCAAATATCCAAATAATGCTGAAATTCATCACTGAGCCGGTACCTGAGATAAACAAGATGCGTGATGTAACTTTGGCTACATTCCTCTAGCACACAATTGAGCTCGAGTCTGAGTCATCAATCATCTCACTCTCTCTTCCTTTCTCCCTGTCTCCTGCATAGAATGTTTGCTGATGCTAGGCTGATGGCATATTTATGCAGCAAAATGTTAAAGTCAAGCAGCAGCTACCATACTAGTCACAGCTGGAAATGCTGACCTCATTTATATATTTGTTCTTCTGTAGGCTGCTAATGTATGCATGCGAGCATATGTGTGCTTTAGACTCGCATCATGAGTGATACGGATGTAACGAAAGCTTCTTCTGTTTTTGCTGAATGTGAACATATCCATGGCTGACACACAGCTCTGGAGGTGAGAACTCTCCTCCCGGTGACTCGGTGACAACTGATGGTGATGGCCAGAGTGCCCAGATCACAAATATTACTATCATTGAAGCAGAGGGGCTCACAGCGGCGATCTGAAAGCTGTTTTTCCCAATGCAACACACAGCAGGCTCCAAATATAAAACTGAGAGGAAAGAAAGAGAATGCCAAACCAGCACAGAGCGGGTGTGTATTCTTCAGACTGCTGACCAGAGCAAACAGCCAGGCCATTGATTGGACACAAGTGGAGGATCAATCACCCACTGAGAGGCAAAAAGTGCAGAAATACAAAGCGCTAAACAATCAGAGAGAGAGATAGAGAGAGAGCATAGATTATACACAATCTGAGACACAATGCCACACAATCAGGACGGAATTAGTAAAAATTAGCCAGCACTCTCCTTTTTATTCTTTGTCGTAGCTGCACAAGGTGTGTGTGTGTGTGTGTTAATAAGAATTGGCTTAATTAATGCAAAACAAATTACTTTCATCACTTCTTTCATTGCTGGACCTGTCAATAAACATAATTGTGGAAAAATTGCTTTCAACCATTTGTTATCATGTACATGGAGACCTTCTGTGTCGAAAATTTTTCACAAAAACTCCCTGTGTGCTGCATTTATTACTCTGTCTACTAACTGACTGAGTAGATGTTTACTGATAGTAACAAGCAGCTGGTGTTAAATTTAATGTTAAATTAAATGTTTGGCACAAACTATACTTTTTGACAAATGTTTTTAATATTGGCAATATTTTAATAATTTTGCTCTTAAAATGACCTTAAATCTCTTAAGCTCAACATGAATGACTATCAATTTGTCATTTATAAAATTATGTATATATGTGTTAAACTGTACATAAGACTTGTGAAGATATAATTCAGTTCTGAACTGATCCTATAAGGTTCAGTTCAGTTAAATTGAGCATGCATTGATCAACAATATCAAATATTTCATTAGTCTTTATGTTTTTAATTCTCTGTACTGTACTAATTCTGTGTACTATCCTCTTTCCAAATCTATTTTTCCTGTGGTGCTGTGACTTTTCACTAAAATCTTGTGTTACTGGAAGCCACAGTAGCCAACACGTGTCAAAATACAACATTTTCTACAATGCCACAGATGTGTAAAGCGCTCTGCTATAACTGCTAAAGCTAGCATTACTTGTTGCCTCTTTAGCTGCAGGTAAACTTTACCCAATGTCACCTTCATAGGTGTGTAGCAAAGTTTTGTGGTGCTGTTGTACTTATAGGTAGTGCTGCATATACATTTTGCATATATAGAAGTATCTAAGTGCTTTTGTTGGGATTTCCCACTGAGCTTTTTTTTGAATCGAAAGTATTTTCATCCTTCCGATATAAGCACTCCAGGGAATGTCCATCAGTTGTCATGTGCATCAGTATTCAACAGCAATATCGGTTTTATCCGTTCACATTTAGCCTTGTATACCGATTCAGCCATATCAGAGACTCCTGGACTATTTTCCAATTCAAATCATTTTGTCTTTACACTTCTACCGTACATGCATGTCTGTGTGGGTGTGAGAAAGACAGAATTAGCAGGGTTCACACTCAATTTCTACAGTACATGCCAGGACATTTTCCCTGGCTTTACATTAAGGCTGTTGTTTATGGATGTGTGTCTGACTGAGGATGCCGTTTACCATTGTCTTTATCATGCAAGTCATTAAAATAATCCCTAATGGCCTAACAACAGCCTTACTTTTTGAATGACACACACTCACTTCAAGCTATTCCTCCTCAAGGTTTTACTGGACTATTATAAATAAAGGTAACATATTAGCTGCTGATTAAAGCTAAATTAAGTTTAATTCCCCAATCAAAGACCAGGAATGTGATTATCCCAATAACATAAATGTATATCTAATACATTTAAGCATGTTCTTCTGGGTAACAGGAATTATAGAGTATAATATGTATATGTGATGTCCATTTATAAGAAAATCTGATCGTAAATATCTCTAGCTTAGCAGCACAACATTACTCTATCTGTGACCTCACTAGCAGTCCCAAGACCTTTTATCCTGTTTCTAGATGTTTCCAGAACTACAAATTTTCAAGGGTTTTCTAGGACAAGTGGAAGCCTTGATTAGTATCAATAGTATTAACAGAATCTCAGAGAAAGGGTACTGTCCTTGTGACTGGAGTGGTACTCTCAGGGGTGCTCTGCTTGTACACTTTATTGCAGTGTAACTTTTAATGAAGCTCCATTCATTTATTTTAAATGGTTATGAAAGGTATATCATATTCATATTTCCAGGTGAAATTAAAAGCACAAAGGCGACTAGGAAAGGCAATAAAACAGAGTGAGAGAGAGAGAGAGAGAGAGAGAGAGAGAGAGAGAGAGAGAGAGAGAGAGGACGGTAAACAGAAAGTCCAGCATCGATCACCACCCGCGCGCGCGCACCCGTGACCTTACCGCAGTAGGCGATCAGAAGGCTCGCGAGCAGCAGCGCAGCCCAGAAGCTCGCGCTCATTCTCGGCCACGCGACCGCGTCCTCGCGCTCAGTCCGTCTGCGCGCCGCAGCCATCCGCCAGAAGCTGACTTTCTTCACTAAAACACGAGAAGGTAGAATGAATGTTTCAGCAGCCTTTCCCCCTCTCTGCGGGGACACGTCTCTGTCCGCAGGTAATTCCTAAGAAACACATGGCGGAAATGGACTTGTCACCTCAGTTCACGAGGCAAATCAAGAGACCTCTGTTCGGTTTCCTCAGGTGAAGGGGGACAAAAAGTCTCTGAAGTGTGTCAGTGTTCAAATGTAAGAGTGTAATCCAAAAACAGGTCAGTTTAAAGCATTTTTAAAGAACAGTTTAGACCCAAAAACCTGCATGCGAAGATGAAACCAGATGCCGCAACGTCGTTACCTAAAGCCGGCGGAAATACACCTGAGGGCTGGAAGGGCGGTCTCGGATTTTTCACTCCGTTTCTTCCTTAAAGATGTTGAATTTCTTTTTAAAAAATCCCGAAATCAAATCATTAACCGAGTCCAAACTGAGAATAAAACACGCCGGGATGCGTCAAGGCGATGCTCAAGCTCCTGAAGGAGAGTGAAAGTACGCGTGTGTGTGTGCGTGTGCGTGCGTGTGTGTGTGCGTGCGTGTGTGTGTGCGTGCGTGCGTGTGTGTGTGTGTGTTTGCCCAAAACGCAGGAATGTAGCGCGCGCAGCAGTGGTTCATGCGCACACTGACAGAAAAGCGCGCGAACCGAGGGAGAGTTTATTAAAACTTCACTTCCGCCGCTACGTTTCCGGCTCCCACTGGTGTAAAGAAAATGATACAGGAGTTTGACGCAGTTTCCTCCTACGTTGTTCCAACGAATTATTTCGTCGACGTGCGCTGTGTGTTTGTGTGCGTGCGTGCGTGTGTGTGTGTTTGTGTGTGTGTGTGTGTGTGAGTGAGTGTGTTCAGCAAAAAAAAAGGCGCCTGGACCCCACCCATTCCTAAAATCAAGTCATATAAGAGAGACATATGAGTGTGCATTTTGTGCATCTTTCGAAAAAGTATTTTAGGATTTTATGACAAATGGGCATGGCCAAAGTCACAAGGCTATAGTCAATAGCAGTGGCCATCAACTGGTGGACCGTGGTCCTGATGTGGACCCAGCAAAATATTCACTGGTCCTAACAGGAACTTGAAAATATTCTGTAGAAGAGCTAATCAATATATGACAAAAGCACAGAACAAACAAACAAAAACAGAAAAAAATAACATAACCACAGATCAGTTGGATTAGGTTTATAACAATCACATATTGTTTCCGCTAAGGGTCACTACAGTGGATCATCTGATTGATTTGGTACATTGTTTATGCCAGATGCTCTTCCTGACATGGGTGGGTTGGTTCCCAGGCCCTAGCAGTGAGAGAGTGGGATCCTGGCCACTAGACCACCAGGAAATGTTCATGCAATTAAGTGTATTTATGTATAATCATTGGACCCGTCCAATGCAGTCCATGAAGTCAAGTTAAGCACCATGACAAAACTGTTGTTGCCATTCACTCATGTCATCTGCTTACACAGATACCTTTTGTTAGCAAGGAATATTATTTTTTCTGTATTTTAGTTAAGGAAACATAGTACGCCCACAGTTAGAGTAACCTTAGTGTTATAACATATAACTGCGTACAATAAAATGAAAACCCAAAGTCAATATTATTACAGATGACATTAAATGTTTTCTGCTACATATTCAGTAAAAATCCATATCCTGCCCATTATATTGGTGTTTTCACTATGTAATATATAATCATTTCCCTAACTGCATAAAGAAAAACAGTATCTTGAATGCTGCAAGACTTCAAGGCTTCTAGAAAGTGGCTGAACGTGATGCTGCATTTCAGCACCACAGCAGCTGGACAGCGCCAAAGACCATTCCCACTGTAAAGTTTGTGCATTTTTACTCAACTACTGTTGAAAACATTTTCAGTTTTTGCTGACTTTTCAAATATACGTTATTGCACACACAATATAATCACCCTTATGTTCTTAGTCATTTTGTTACATAATAGTCGAAACGATGGCAGAAAGTTTTTTTTTAAAGATTAACGATACAAGCCTGTTTTAAAATAGAAAATATTACACTGTGAGTTAGAGAGCTCGGCTGTGTGCCAGGCACATTACTGGCACCTTGCACTAACACCACACACTCACTGCATTAATCCTGTCCAGGAGCCCTTCATATGTTTGCATTGCATCAATATCAAATCCCCAACACTGGGCATGAGAGTCTCATATCCAATATTGTGTGTGTGTGTGTGTGTGTGTGTTTGCGGTTATGGAAATTTGCCATTGACAAACCTCTGACTTGGCAGACCTGGCAACCATTACTGTGTTGCTGTAGAATTGACTTAAATATAATTTCTTCCACAACAAGTGCCTGATCATTTTATGTGAAATAATATAATGTGCCTCCCCAAACATAACTAGACTTTTATTCATGATGATGGATTGTTGCTGGAATTCTTTTTTGCATGCAAGTTTTATTGAGGCATTGGTATTAATAGATTTTGGTATTTTCATATGACAACTATTTTTTTCTTTTTCTTTTTTTCTTTTTTTTTTTGCTGAGTACAGTGACAGCACAAATGTTTTGGTCCTGCTGTATAATAGAGTCCCGAGGGAGATGTGACTCTTATAATGCTCAGCATAGCATGCCAGTGAAGTGGGTCTTCTTTTGTATACATAAGAGAGAATATGAATATCAGTTACACATCAGGATTCCAGGCTGTGATTTAAGGTTCTCAACTTGGGATAGTTCTTAGTTTAAATCCAAGCAATGATGAATCCTTGAACAAGGTGGTTAATGCTGGTAGACCTTAGGATAAAAGCATTGTCTAAAGAATAAATGTAAATATCTAGAGACTCCACACCAATGAGCTCTGTCCAATTTGCTGGAATTCATAACTGGCTAGCGTTCAGGCATTATAAATAATGTCCCAAATATTAGACAGTTTACTGTTACTTTGAAACTTTTATTTATTGCAAATGGATGGCTCAGAAACTATGTCTCTTCCCATAATGCACTACAACCCTACATCGCATTTAACACAGAGATTGAGCTCTGAGCGGCTAGATTGTAACAAATGTACCAAGCTGATGTATGTGTAATGCAATAAAGACTAAAGTTAATTTCAGTGGCTGGAGGTTATGTTTGTTTATCACCCATGTGCTCTCTGTGAGGTTTAGATAAATGTTTTGATTTATATAGACTGCTAATTATCTCAGTACACTGTAATTCCTGGTATTATGTCATCCAGTTACTAAATGTGTAATTGGCAGTAAAATATTCTAACTTTAGCATACAGTATCATATACATTATCCATTAGGGATATTTTATTCAAAATATCACAGTAAAATACAGAATGTTTTTAATACAGTTAATGACTGAATTTTTGAATGAAGAATTTTTGACTAATGCTAACAAACCTGTTCAAAAAACCTAGGACCGGGAACCTACAGAACCAAATGCACACAGAATTCATGCTCAAATAATCTTTTGTATACCGTCTGTAAACTGTATAACACTGTAGCTAGCTAGTTGTTAAAAGTTAGAATTGCTTGTTAACTATCGATCCTTGCCACAGTCACGCTGCACTTTTTATAATAAACGTTCTTTTAAAAAAACAGGCAAAAAATAAAAAAATAAACCCTGAACCCGGTTTAAATACTGCCAGCGCCTTAGCCATTATTAAGTTGCATTCTGATTGTTGTGAGCTAAAAACATTCTAAAGGCACTGCTGCTTAAGTTGTGAGAACTTATGGCTGTGTTTTTGATGATAATATGAACATACACGGGTCAGGCATAGCATTATGAGCACTGACAGGTGAAGTGAATAATACTGATTATCTCCTCATCATGGCACCTGTTAGTGGGTGGAATATACTGTATTAGGCAGCAAGTGAACATTTTGTCCTCAAAGTTGATGTTAGAAGCAGGAAAAATAAGGATAAGGATTTGAGCGAGTTTGACAAGGGCCAAATTGTGCTGGCTAGATGACTGGATCAGAGCATCTCCAAAACTGCAGATCTTGTGGGGTGTTCCCGGTCTGCAGTGGTCAGTTTCTATCAAACGTGGTCCAAGGAAGGAACAGTGGTGAACCGGCGACAGGGTCATGGGCGGTCAAGGCTCATTGATGCACGTGGGGAGTGAAGGCTGACCCGTGTGATCCGATCCAACAGACGAGCTACTGTTGCTCAAATTGCTGAAGAAGTTAATGCTGGTTCTGATAGAGAGGTCAGAATACACAGAGCATGACGGGTCAGGGCTGTTTTGGCAGCAAAAGGGGGACCAAGACAATATTAGACAGGTGGTCATAATGTTATGGCTGATCGGTGTATATGAGTAGCAATAAACCAACAAACAATCTTCTTTATTTATTTATTTATTTATTTATTTATTTATTTATTTATTTATTTATTTATTTATTTATTTATTTGTGACAATATATGACAAATGACAATATTGTTGGATATTGTTACCTTTTCATATGAAACTGATCTGAATCTTTATGCAGCTTTTATACATTATTATTATTATTATTATTATTATTATTATTATTATTATTATTATTATTATTATGACCACTGATCATTTGTACAACTGGACCTCTACATGATAAGCAAAGTCTACCACTAAATGCATTAGTATAGAATAGCAGTATACCATATAGTACATTACATAATAACAGCTCAAATACAGTCTACATCTCTAGTGACAGACCACAAGGATTAATGAAAGTGTACAATGTACACATATACTGTAGTAACATACCAGAAGGGTTAATTACAGTAATTAATAAATGGTTAGTGCCAGATTGCTGGAGTAGTTAGAGTAACTTACTGTATTTTACTTTAAAAAAAAAAAAAACTGTACAGTAAATTATTGCAGTATCTGTGCATGTTGTTTCAATATTACTTGCTAGAATGGATCCTACTCAGTCACCAGGATTTAGGATAACCCCCTGCATAGATTGGATCACTTCATTCTCTCTTTGGCACTTTCTGCTCATTTATTACACACACCTGTGTTTTGTTAATGCTCTAAGCAGTCCCTGTATAAACCTTGTTTCACTTCTGTTAGAACTGTTAGGATTGTTAATACATTCACCACAGACTTGTCTATGCATTACAAGCTCTCTAGTAATGTATCACAGTGGAGTCAAATATAGATGTCCTTTTAATCAGGCTTATTCATTTATCATTGTAGCAATGTGTCTGAAATTACACACTTACTCAATTGTTCATTATTTACTATAAGGTTTGTTGTACTGTACATAGAGCATTAAAGGAGGTGCACTAGATGAGACCTGAATACAGAAAAAACACTGAGCAGTGAGAGCTCTGGGTATAAATCATCATGACCTGCCATTATAATTTGAATGTTGCAAGTTACCAAGTATCATTAACTGCAACAAGCAGGAGTATTAAGCATAATTTTCAGTATGAAATATAGAAGAGAACTAATTTCTATTACTGGCATTACTATTAGTAATAATACAGAATTGTTGAATTCTCAATTCTGATTGGTCAGAAGGTTTAAATTAATTTCTCAAATTCTAATGAATGATTGTTTCCAGTAACAATTTACACAGTGACATACACCGACCAGGCATAACATTATGACCACCTGCTTAATATTGTGTCTGCCATAACAGCCCTGACCCGTCATGCACTGTGTATTCTGACACCTTTCTATCAGAACCAGCATTAACTTCTTCAGCAGTTTAAGCAACAGTAGCTTTTCCGTTGGATCGGATCACACGGGCCAGCCTTCACTCCCTATGTGCATCAATGAGCCTTGACCGTCCATGACCCTGTCATCAGTTCACCACTGTTCATTCCTTGGATCACTTTTGATAGATACTGACCACTGCAGACCAGGAACATCCCACAAGAGCTGCAGTTTTGGAGATGCTCTGATCCAGTCGTCTAGCCATCACAGTTTGTCCCTTGTCAAACTCGCTCAAATCCTTATCCTTATTTTTCCTGCTTCTAACACATCAACTTTGAGGACAAAATGTTCACTTGCTGCCTAATATATCCCACCCACTAACAGGTGCCATGATGAGGAGATCATCAGTGTTACTCACTTCACCTGTCAGTGATCATAATGTTATCGGCCCGATCGGTGTATATTGCATATATTATATATAGTATATATTGTTTTATGTAGATTAATTCTAATAATGAACAGATTTTTAATGTTTTTAATTTAAAAAATTACTATTGTTGATATGGTGAAGCTTTGCATAAGTGTTTTTTTTATATATATTATTACTCATTGTTCCTCTTAAACCAATAGCTGTTGTATAAGAAGAATAAAATATATCCAGACATCTGCTATTAAAAATAAGCAACATTGATATAGTAGCAATAACTCTGCTTTCCTATAACATCACACACATTGTGTTTTATCCCTTGCAACATCTTTTATTAATATTTAAATATGAATATGGCCTCTATCCATCCTGCCAAGTAAATTTCAAGCTGAAAGGAATTGCTATCCATTACAATACAGTACTTAAGTGTTAAGGAGAGTGCATCAATTGTACAATGGATTAACAGAATATTATGGGTAATAATAGAGTCCACTGTCCATGGAGTTAAAAGTGTCCAGTGAGATTTTAGACAACACAACAAAATGTTTCACAAGAAATGGAAAAGGCGTATAATTAAGGTTAAACGCACTGACATTAATGAGAATGAGATTCATAAAAAGGGAGAATGTGAAAATAACCATTAGAGGGTGTGGTCAAGGCAGAAGTAGCTGAGACATGAGGAGGAGTATTTATAATTGTCATACAGGATGTCTCCCAAACCTCTGATGAGGATTCATTCTATTTAATCAGCAAGAAAAAAATATAAGAAGTTATGCTTAGAGAAAAATAAATATCAGTGAACATACTGCCAAAGCTTGACAGAGATATAAAATATTGTATATATATATGACATCTACATTTACAAGTATAGCAATGTATACAGTAAGAATCATACGCTTTATTTCATTACACAATAATTATACCTTATTGTATAAGCCAGTTGTAGGAAGTAGGCTCTCAGCAGCTCAAATAGTTTCTAACAATTTTACCTTTTTTTTAAACCAGACTTGTACAGTTGTAAGCATGTGTGTGTAATGGTGATGGTAATGAATCTCTCCCTTTGCAATGACAGTGATGGTGCATAACTGGTGCATAGACCCAGTATAAGCACATTAGCAATTCTTAACTGTTCCTACTAACCTTTCTATCAAATGTAGACTGATATAAATCGAAGTGAAATCGAAAGTCCTTGTTGCTCAATCCAGCTTATCTGTTATTTCCATAGCCACTGTATTTTATTTATTAATGTGAACTTGTGGTGTAGAATTTAGTTGCTGCTCTGTGTGTGTGTGTGTGCATATGTGTTTGTGTGTGTGTATGAAGAGGTGTGTATGTAGCACTCTGATGCTCAGTGGTAGTGCTAGGTAATGCTATACTTAGTGGGGAGCCTCTCTTGATGTGGCGCTTTGTGATCATCTCAGCATTGACCTTTCTCTTCACTCTGCCTTTAATCTTTTCTGTGCCGACTCCCTCCACTTGATTGGTGTTGGGGTTTGACTTTGAACTTCTCCAGTGCCACTTTTTTTTTTGTCTCTGCTCACCATGTCTTTCCTTCTCTTTGTGTTTCTGCTGCATCATTTTTTTTTTTTTTTTGTTCGTGCACAAATTGAGGCTACTCAGATCATGTGGAGCAGAGGCTGGCTGCATGTTGTGCTTTCATACAGCTTTTCACAACAGTGTAATCATCAGCAATATACAGAATTTTTCAATTACGCTGAAGAGATACAAGTAAAAGTGTTGAGAGATGTGGGTATTATGCAGTGCTTCAACAAGAAAATGATTTCAAACAATAACAAAGCAATTGTAGGTACTGGTGTATATAACTCCAGAGATATAACTAAGGTAGGGCTTTAGCTGAGTGGGAAGACACTTGGTGAATGCTTAAATCTATTTCTAAGTAAAGCAGAATCCAATTCAAAGGTCAAAAGATGAGGGTCAAGTCTTTTTTTGGGTCCCAAATTGTCTGGAATTTAAAGCCTTTACCATAGAAGAACGTAAGATATTACAGTGGAATTCCTCAACATGTTGACATTTGCTGAATTTATGTTACCTTTTCTTAAATAATTTTATATATATATATATATATATATATATATATATATATATATATATATATTGATATTAATGCATGAAATTTAATGCATATTTAATTCAAATAAACAAGTTTAAAAACTTCAAACTTCAAATTCATACAATCTACAAAAAAATACCCTATTTAACTATATTACATATAACTTCACCATTCTACTGCTGCTGTAATAAAAGGATAAGAAATGAACTCTATATGATCCTTACAGCCATACGCATATGTTATGCATATGTTCTTCCCTAGACTTTTACCATAAAGTTGGAAGCACACAATTGTATAAGATGTATGCTTTGTATGCTTTAGCTTTAAGATTTCCCTTCCCTGGAACTAAGTGGTGTAGCCCTGACACATTTTCAGGAGCAACTTGAACAGGTCGTATGCTGTTGCCTTCATTTTGTGTGTACCATTTTGCTGATCATGTCTAGATTGAATGTCAAATGTTGCCTCAAGGAGCCTCAATCTTATGGCCTTGGATCTTTTCCTTTAACAATGCAAGAAGAGGACATCTCTGTCCATCAAACTAACAAATAAGCCCACATTTAGGTTCTCCTTGGGCAAAAAATATATAAAAAAAAATAAAATCTTTGCAAAGCCAGACACTGTTAGATAGAGTTTGGGAGCGTGGGCCAAAAAAAACAAATGCAAGTAAATAACATGATGGTGTCTTTTCTTGTACAAGCTGATATGGATTTACTTCAATAGCCAGAGAGCTGTTCCTGCAGGTCTGATAGATATGCTGTGATATAATATAATAGTGTTATTTCCAGGTCTAATGGAGAAACATTATTGACATGAAAGCATGGTCCCTGATATGGGCTGAAATGTTCTCTTATTATCAAAAAAAAAAAAAAAAAAACAGAGAGAGAGAGAGAGAGAGAGAGAGAGAGAACTCTGGTCTGTTATACATATTAGCATTGCTCTTCTGCTCATGTTGCTGGGTGATGTAAAAAAAACAACAACAACAAAACAACACAACCAAAATATTTAAATATCACTGTATATCATCTAGAACATGAAATCGATCCATTTCACTTCATTTTAATTTCCATTGACTCAAGCTTACATCAAGAAAATGGCCATCAAGACAATTCGGAAGATAAGTAACATACTGTAGCATTCACTAAAAGCACTGCTGTTTGGAATGAGTATATATTATTGTTTGGTTTTAATAAGAAAAATTATTAAAAGCTAGCTACTTCACTTTGCTTTTACTGAAGCTTAGAATTCAGTAAATATCACCCTTTTCTTGTTACAATTAAAGTAGTACTTGTAAAGAGCTCAGGAGGAGTTGCAAGTGAAGAAGACATTTTAAGTATTGCATACATGAGGATCTATATTAAATGTTCGCTTTGTTTGTAATTTGGACTTATCAGTGTCTAAAGTAATTATCATTCTAAAATGTGTAACCATGGGTAAACTTGCCATTGGGAATTTTAGGAAATTTTCTAGTGAGCAATGGGTCCTGAGTCTCTGATTCTGTCTGTGGAAGATGGTTCTTTTATACTACAGATAACATTAAGCATAGGCTATGTTTGTAATACCTCACCTTCATTGGTTTCAGTTTACAGATGCTACACAGACAAACACTATATATTGTTCCTTCAAACACTATTTGTTCATGATTTGGAATGTTTGCATGTTTAGGAGTATTCTGAATTGGGAGCACTAAGGCTAAGTGCTGAAATAGAATTTTGAGCCCTTGACTGATTGCGTACCCATCAATCAAGTCAATGCTTTCTCAGAAAGAAATGATCAGAGTACACAAAAATGTTTGTTTCATCTTTAGTATATTGTAGCATATTTGTTGTTTTTGTGAAAGCAGGTGAAATAAAAATGGTGAAGAATAGTGGAAGGTTTTGAAAAGTCCTGCTGAGAAAAGAAACTGTGCAGTAATGAGTCATAATAATAGTTCATGCATTTTCCAGTTTGAATAAATGTCTTGGGGCCACTTGAAAGCAAATTTGCTGGCCGATTTTGCTTCCGAGTTTGTCCCTGAAAAAAATGCTACCTTTGAATTCAAGGGTTCTTTGTGGGTCCACTGGAAAATTAAAGGATTATAGCCTCCACAAAAGCTACGGTTTGGACCCCCTTGATATGAAAACACTCTATAGTTGGGTTGTACATAGAACCTTAAAGAGTGGAACAACCAAAGCTTTTAAAGATGGTGGATTTAGCAAACTCAGTTATGTTAAATGAGGTGAGTTTAACCCGACTAGACTAATTGTTAGCCGAGACAGCAGTTCACTAAGGCTAAGCTTAGCAAATATGGCAAGGCATTCACCAGACTTGAAGAATGATTACTGCATTTCAAATGATTACTGTTTGAATCTGGCCATAGACCTGATTTAGTTTAGACTGGCTATGACACAGATTTTTTTACTTTGCACATTGAGCATTCTCCTTGATTACTTCTGGGTAGTGCTGACAGTAATTGTGAAAACAGCTTTGCTCTGAAAGCAAATAACAATGTACATCCTGCCAAAAAACAAGGTAGGATTTAACTAAGAAGGAATAGGGAGCATGCCAGTGTAATCAAACATGCAACCCAAAATGGTTTTTTAACATTATTCAATGAATATTATATATCTTTTCCATAACACCTTTAATTTTAGGTGTCTGTGTTCACTTTCAGCCAGTGTTCATGTGTTTTATGAAGTTTGCTCCGGGGATGATACATGATCAAGCCTAACAGAAATCCTAGTGAAAATCATTACCTTGCTTTGTGTTTTGAATATCACTCTATTCACACCGGGTGGAAGGTGGTTTATTATCCCACAGTATGATGGAAAGGCTTTGCTCCTAAGCCTGTTTTTTTTTATTACAAAAACTTTTAATGGGATCCAGACAATGCCAATTATCTGCAGGCAATTCACTTTTTTTGAATGAGGTCCCATTAATTGCATTTACACACATTCAAATGAAGTATGTCAAATGCTTTTAGTCACCGATTCCCAAACTAATTTGCATGGTAATGAATAAATTTCTTTGGGATCTGAAAAGGTCCCCAAATGCACTTGGGCTCTGGATGGAATATTATGATCATGGCATTCTTAGACATTCAATAAAGTTTCATTCTTTCCATATTAATGTGTTACACCATGTTGTAAAGTTGTGCTTTAAACAGACTATACAATGACCTGTGTCATGGGAACTCAATGAAATCATAACTGAAAGCACGACAGTAAAAGAAAAGTATCCGGAAATGTGCTAGAGAGAGCATCTGTAGCTCAGTTCATAATTTTTCTCTAATGCAAACATAAAGAAGCAAACAAACAGACAATTAATTACATGCTACATTCAACACTAAAAGAATCTCAATGAGCGCTCAGTTTGCATTTACAAAATAGTCTGTCTGTAAGCTTTGTTACTTGGCTTTGGGCTAAAATGCATTATTTTGTAGATATCATGCCACCTTCTTAAGTCAAAAAGAAGCTTAAAGATACAGGCCCACTCCTCAGGGTAGCTTTAAAAATTTCATACCAGTCATGTCATGTGTGATGAACCATAAGAGGAAACTAAATAGAAATCGCTTTAAGGGATTCAAGAATGCATTTGTAGTGTGAGCTAAATAAAGCAGGGAGTGATGGGAGAAAAAAAAACAAACATTTCCAAGCTTCAGGCACAAACAGTCTAGGCTTAGCTGGGACAACTGGGAAATAAATACCTCAGGACTTCCCAAAGAAATGGCAAGTCATAGTAGCATGTGGGTTATCTGTGATGGACCAGAGAGAGAGAGAGAGAGAGAGAGAGAGAGAGAGAACGAGAGACAGAGCGAGAGAGAGAGGCATATGGAGGGAGGCATCAGTTCCTAATCTCTTCTCATCACTGTTACTGTGTCAGCAGCAGAAAAAAGCATCCTTTTCTCATTTTTCTCTTCGCTCCTCCATACTGGTCATGATTTTTGCCTAAGCAGAAGTTCCACTGGGAATAAAAGATATAACCCCTCCCTGCTGTGGAGCTCCTCTCTGAGGTACTAAATGCATAACCACGGATAAACATCCTGCATCAAGAAGCTCTAATTACAGCATGCTGGCATTCCTCTCACCTCTAAACGGATATATCAGAATGCGATGCTTTACCTTATGACCTGCTGTCACTTTGTCTTCATAAATTAGCCTGTCAGGAGTTTCTTTCAGCCACGCTGCCACCCGGGGGAGGCCTCAAAGAGCAAATTGAGCAGTCGACCTTCAAATCTAGAAGCCGATCTTAATTTTCCCCTCTGATCAATGGTTGCGATGAAGTGGGAGGATGGGAGTGAAAGTCTAAGGAGAAGAAATCTTTATAGGTTTACCTCTGATTAAAAGATCCATGGGCAGTGAAGACAGATTGGGAAAAAAAATATCTGGGTGATCGCAATATTTTGTGTTATGTTAAACAACCAATAAGATTTAAATAAAAAAAATTAACCAGTGAATCACTAGATTGATGTTCCTTTGACTGAACCTGCCTGTCTACCTTGCCAGTCAAAAGAACTAAACATAATGGTGCCAGTGATGAATTATCAATCAATCAATCAATCAATCAACCTCTTCCTTTGTTCCATGGATAATCTCACCAGGCTACTAGGACATAAAGACTGCTGCTGTAATCATAAAAACTGTGATGTTCATACTGAACACATTTAGTACTTTCACTTTATTAGAGAATGTAGAGAATGCTTTTCCTTTCTTCCTTATGTCAACTCAAGGAGTTTTTCCCTTAACTCTGTTGCTCTGGCTTGATCATTAGACATCTAAATCCGAATCTACATCTGGATTGCTGTTTAATTGTTAAAGCCTTATAAATATTAAATTGAATGGAATTAAATTCAGATTCAGGATAGTTTTCAGAAGGTTCCAGTAGGTTAAGTGTTAGACTAGTGTCATGTAGCCAGACTTTCAGACTGACAGCAGAAGGTTTGAACTCCATAGCAGCTTTTATTGGCCAAGAAGCACCCAAGAGGGCATCTAACTGACATGTAAAGCATACAATCACAGTTGATTAGGTGCGTAAAAATTTGTAGTCGATATCCCTAAAAAACATGTTAGATCGTTTAGGAACATCACGCAAATTAATGAGCCTATACTGTGAACTTTACATCATTTGGAAAATCCAGCATTTAGCTGATCCTCATAAGCGCTCATCGTGACAGTAAACACAACAGCTTCCTTCTTCCAAGAGAAGCATCACGACGGTTTTGCTTCCAGTGTTAGCAGACCAACTCCAGTAAGAATGTAAACTTTTGATGAAAGCTATGCTGTCAAGACAAGCACTATCAGCCTTGGATTAAGTTTGATTACTCAGGCTTTACCCATGATTAGAACTGTTCCATTTACATCTCAATGGAAGAAAGTCCATGTATACAATCCTATGTAAGTCATCGTTTATTCATACTTTGTACTGCATATTATGTGCCCAGGAGACCAACATTAATCTAATTAGAAAGCAATCAAGGGTTTAGGTTCCATGGGATTATTCAAGTGCTCAGATATGGGAATGAAGGCAGTTTCCACCATGTGTGAAATTGCTTGCCTTTACTTGACAAAAAAAAAGAAACGTTACAAGTTCAAATCCTACCACTGCCAAGGTACCAGTATGAGACCAGTGAGAGGCTTTAATTATGTCGTTACTAAAATAATTTTTCAAATGAATGAATAAAAATGGCTTTTTCTGGTGTACTGTCATATTGCTAAGTAAAGCTTGCTGTATGTTGTAAACTAAACTCTAAGCTTTATATGTAACCAAAATCTTTTTTTTCCCACGTCTTTCCCACGTTCTACAGATAAGCAGTGTACGTCATCTGTAATACTCTTTGCCAGATCTCGGGAGAGGTTGTGTTCAGCACAGCCATTGCACCATAGACAACACAAAGCCCTAAAGTTATTTTATTCCCCTTAACAGTGTCTTTACAGCCTGCATGGGCTGAAGTCTGCTTTTAAACATTTTTAGTGCTTTGCATGCCTTGCTGGAAGCTATTCAGGCGTTGGACTGTGCACAGGATCACTTGCACTACCAAGTAAAGCCTATTATTTCTGTGCAGTTCCAGAAGAGTCTTCTCATTCTCTCTCTCTCTCTCTCTCTCTCTCTCACTCTCGCTCTCTCTCGCTCTGTGTGTGTCCCTGTGTTGCCCCTCTATGTGTCAATCAGTCAAGCTAAGGAGTACAATACAACAATAGAGCTTGTCATTAACTCATCAGCATTGTGTGTGTGGGAGAAAGAGAGAGACTGAGAGAGAAGCTTCCATTTCCCAATCACACTGTTTACATCTTCAGGTTAATTGTTGTTCCTGGCCACTGTTTGACAGTAGATGTGTGCGAGAGAACAGGATGATGGTAATGCGTCTCAGCATCCTGTGCTGATTCCTTTGTTCTACGCTGTCAATAAGCAGGAGAAGGATGTGCACACTCTCATCACGAGTGCCAACATTCATTTGCAAACGTAACATTTACCATCGCTCCCCATGACTTGTCTCTTAAGAATAGATTATGCTTAATTAAATAGCTGATTATGAAAAAGAGGAACGTGAGGATACTTCCGCATGTTTTGCTCAGATGAAAATGATTTCTTATTGATCCACATGACATTCGTGTATTTGTTCCTTTTTATTTATCTCTGATCTCTTCCTTTGAGCAGTGATACATGGGATTAGAATTTTAATAAAGTACAAAATCAATGCTTTGGATTAAGAAAGGCTTAGTGAGATTTCTTTATTTTTTTTCTTTTTTAACTTCATTAAGATATTTAAACAGGAACAGAGCAAACCTATTGAGACCAGTTTCAATTTTATTAAACAAAGTTGCCTCTCAAATTCTCTTATAACAGCATGACTCTGTGCTTTTTTGTTCTTTTATACCACAGCACTTTGAGTACTATTGCAATTTTTAACCCATTAATGAACAACACCTCATAATTATCAAGTATTTATAGTTACATACAGTACAATGTTGTGTGAGATCTGTTATCGCTTATTTAAGAGCAGTTATACAGTGTAAAACTCATCCACTCACCAGGCCTTATATTTCTCTCCCTTGAAGCAAACAAGACAAAAACAATGTAGCTCATATGAAAACAGATCCTTCCATGGCAGAAAAGCATTAAGTGCTGACACCCATGACTTGTAAATAAATGCTAAATAGACCTTACCAAAGCTTACACCAGTTTCTGTAAACAGTTGTAGTTTTTAGGAAACTGGGAGGGATAATTGGTCCAAAGAGCTCAGTTTTATCTAGTGACACGTACGTGCTAGGTAATTATCTAACATACTTCATTTATATTGCTTTAACAAATTGAATGCTAGATAGCTAAGTCACATTCTTACTGAGGAGTTGTCTATAAAGGACACCTTTAGCTTAGAAATGGATTGATGCTCAGCTGATTGACTGGGCTTTCAGTGCCACGATGTCCTCAGTATTTTAATGGTAAAGCTTTATGTCTTGAATGTGCTCACATTCAATAAAATTGTAAACACGACCTTCAGTTTCATGCCTTCAGTTTCTGTCTATGGAGTTAGACCATTTGAAATTGCTTAGACAAATCAAACTGTCTGTTCGTTAGTGCTAATCTATAATAATATAATAATAATATAATAATGTGTGAATAACATTTTGTCAGTCTGATTTCTAAATAAAATCAAACATTTCTAATATTTTTCAATAATTCTCTCTCTCTCTCTCTCTCTCTCTCTCTCTCTCTGTCGAGCTATACATGCCACTCCCAAGCTCTCAGTGTTCTGAGTTTGAACTGTGACAGCTTCTTCTTTCTGGACCTGCCTGATTCATCTTGACACCCTATCTCTTGTTGAATGCTGGTGCTCACTGCTGCTGGGGATAGATCTCTGTGGACACCCAGTGACCCAAGGGACTGCTGTGGACATAACCACTTGGAGACTATTGCACCATCTTTGAACTGCTGGTGCAGTGGTCAGCTTTGTGCTCACCAGTAAACATTTAAAGATTTCTGCAAGAAGGAATTAGTGTTAAGTCTATAATGAACTCAGAAACTACACTGACCTATTAGTTGCCCAGGAGCTCTTAGTTGCACAATTCCAGTTGGCTATAAACAGTTGTACATTATTTACATTTACATTATTTACTGTCCAGTGTCATCCAAATGAAGATGGGTTTCCTTCTGAGCCTGGTTCCTATCAAGCTTTCTTCCTCATATCATCTCAGGGAGATTTTCCTTGGCACTGTTGCCACACTGTTGGATCATTTTTAGGGATAAATATTAATTAAATTGTAAACTTAAAATTATTTTTATTCTCTTTTTCCATATTTGTGTAAAGCTGCTTTGAGACATTGCCAATGTTAAAAGTGCTATACATCAAATTCACTTAGTATTTTTACAACCTTTTTTTGTTTACAAACACTAAAGGGGACTATTAATGCGAATAATTATTCCTAAGAGGCAATATTATTATATAAGGATCTGCTGTAAATTGGTAGATAATTGGCACTGATTATTTACACTGACACAAACCTGTTTCTGTGCTACATTCACATACTGTATCTTAGTTAAAGGTTTCCAAGTGACAGACAAGTCCTTGCTCTGACTTCAGTGCTCTCTATCCAGACAGAGTGCAAATGCCTGTCTGTCTGAGTCTGTGTTTATTTGAATGTGAATCTGTGAATGCAAATTCAAAGTGGCTGTCACTCATTCGGTCTGTAGGGAGAGTGCAGTCAGCAGTGCTAAGAAGTAGTTTAGCAGCACTTACAGTCAGGAAAGCGGCCTCTGTCAGCTCATCCTGCCAATAAGGCAATCTCAGTAGATTTCAAAAAGCTTGAAAGAGTGTATGTGTGTGCATGTGTATTTAAAGTTTAAACTCCGAAGGGACCGGGTTGTATGCACTCAGTATCTCATGTGTCTGATAGCACTGTATTTCTCTCCCTGTGGCTTTGCTTCACTCCCTTTGTGGACGGTGACTGTGATAGATTGAGCTATTACTGTGCACTCTAAGTTCTAAGTTGTTTTTCCATGTCTTAAGTGCACAATCAGTCCATTTGGGATGGAAGCTGTCTGATTTCCCTAGTCGCCTGTACATCCCGGTATCTAAGTATCTGTATTTGAATGCATATGCTCAGTAGGCAGCTTCCATTTTACAATAAAGCATTTCGAGAATAAAACAGGACAAATAAAATAGCTGCAAATTCACAAATAAAGACTAGATACTGTATATAAACCTGATACTTAACCAATGTCTTTGTGATCACCAAGCCTAATCTGACACTGATGATATTAGAGAAATATAATCCTTAGTTGAAGTACATTGATTCTAATTATAAAACTATTCAAACTAATTTACAACAAAATTCTCAGACCATCATTTAGTACTTTTGTCCCAACATACAACGTTGAGTCTTCTCCTAAAAAGTAATCGTTTAACAGATGCAGCCAGACTTTGTATTAAGTTCTCTCGGTAAGTCATGGAGAGCGTGATGCTAGAAGGTTCCTTTGAAAGAAAACAGCCCCAAAAAATCTACCTAGAATAATGTGGATTGTTTTTTTTGTGTGTGTGTGTTTTGTTTTTCTTGTACAACTATGCTTCTTGTTAAAACAACCCCACTTTGAATTACTAGAAAGTTCTGTTTTTGCTGCATCTGACCACTGCAGTGTCTAGTCCAACTCCAGGCACTTATGCTTGTGTTTATGAAAATGTTTTCTCGTAGCCAAATTGTTTTGAAAATGAATGTCTAATTGCACATTTGGAGATTTGGTGACCCCAAAATCATCATCTCCACATCTCTAACTGCTATCTTGTAGAGAAATTTTGCTTTTCCAATTCAGCTATATCTGTTCCAGTTAACTGTTTTTCTCTTGATGACAACTAGTAACTTCCAGTATGATCCAGTGTGTCATATTAAATTAGTGTGAGTGACATTCACATATGACATTAGCAAAGATGGCTGAGGAGGAGCAATGAAAAGACCTGCTTGAAGGGAATATGCATTTAAAACAGGCTGAAAAGCTACATGCGGGTATGAAATGCCCCCTGTTCCGGAGTCATGCGGAGCCGAAGAAAGAAAAAGAGTGAGGTAGAGAGCTGAAGGAAGGCTCTGATCAAAGCTTTGCTAATAAATGAAATTAGAGCAGCTCTAATAAACAGGGATGAGGAATCCCACCGAGAAATTAGTCTTGCGCCTGTTGGATGGAATGAAGGCTCTCTGCTGAGCTTAGCCTACAGACATGATTAAAATAGAAGAATGGTTTCCAAATACAGTGCTGCTGCATAGTGTGGCTTCAGTGCCTATAATTGTTTATAATCACTGTAAGTACATCCACACACGTTCACGTTTCACCTTATAAGTATTCATGTTCAAAGCAATCCTATATTATCATAAACAGCTCAGATATTAATGCCATATTAATAAAGCTGTCCTCTTTCTCACAAAATAGAAAGCCTAAGCCCTTAAGGGAAGAGACACTGATATGGCATTACAGTGCAGTAGACTGGGTTTATCCTCTTGGAAAGTGTTCTCTCTGACTGTCTGATTGAATGATTGTCTGATCAAAGTGTGAGGCGCACAACTTGGGTCCAGAGTGGGCTAAGATAATGACGTTGTATTAGGCTTGAGAAATGTCACTGCTGCTGCATGCCCTTTTTCTCTCCCAGCTCTTCTATCCAGCCATCTGTATAGTTAATTTTTTCCAGTGCTAGACAGAGTGCCCCTTTTCACACGAGAAGATCCTACTTTTGACTTAAAGTTTCCTTGGTTTCATTCACAAGCATGCCTTTATTAAGACACACATTCAGGACGACTTTGGATAACATTTTGACTATTGATGTAAAATTGTCTCTGTAATCCAATATGTTATTATTACCACTTCCTCCTTTTGGGAACTCTGTTGTCAGCTTGAGGGCCTTTATATACTTTATCAGCTCATATGAACTCCATTAGATGAGCCTTTGGATGCTTGAGGGATTGAGTCAGCATAACTACAGACTTCAGCCTCAGCACCTACCCTGAAGGCGTTGTGCTTTGTTGTATAATTGGCTTCACAAAACAGTGCGAAAAAAATGTCAAATGAAGCTGTTTATATGTTTAAGCAGGAGCAATAAATAACAAAATATTTCAACATATTTATGATTTGTTTTATGATTTATGTAGCCAGCCACTCTGTCTGAATGTATAACATCTGACGTACATTCATTTACTCTACTAGCTATTTAGTGCTGTGACACTTTACTTAGCTTGAAGAAAACTGACCACACAAATCACCAACGAAATCACTTTAGCTATATTGTTCTTGATGTATCACCCCACGTTATGTCAATATCTTTTCTTTTTTTTTCTTTTTTTTTACAAACAAACCCGTGTAGTGCATATCGGCTTGGCAATAATATAGTCTTGAAAATAAAGCCAGCACTGTCCGTATGTCGACTGCTGCATCTGGTTCAGGTACATTCAATCAGCAAATTTGCTCTGTCATGTCAAAACAGCAGGTGTTTCGTTTTCCCCTCCTCTGAAAGGCAATTGAATGTGCTTTGGATTTCAATTGCACAGAGAGCAGCAGGACTTTGCTTCACTGGCAATAAAGGGAAGCTGGGGGGCAGGGTATTATTATTGTATTAAAGATGGCTGCCCTTCTTTGCCACTTTCCTGTTGTGCTACAAATAACTGTATCATCATGGTGGCTTCTAGTTTCCCCTTTATCTCCCAGGTCCATTGTGCTCAGTGGCAGACCTTGCCTGGTGGCTTCAGTTATCCTAATCTTTAAACCAGAGAGAGAAGACTGGCCACTGGCTGTCACAAGTGATTGGTGCAAGGGAAACGACAGCTAATCTCTGTGCTTTCCTGAACTGCTGTTTTCATTATTTGTTCCCTCTCACAAATAGTGTTGGGTTGTGGTCAAATTGCCTGTGAGAAAGCCTAGTCACTTGGAAAAACGGACCAGAGCCGAATTTCTAGAGCAGGGTACTAATATAACCCACCTTGCTTATTACACATGCAGGTGCATATAAAATATGTGTGTTGATTGAGAAAAGGCATTTTTTGGTTATCCACTTTCATATGAACCACTGGAACCACCAGTTTCACAGAAAAAAGCCTCTATAGCGAGTCCCGGCAATCCACAAAATACATTATATGGCCTCATCACACCCACCTGTGCTTGGTGAACATCCCATTCCCCCATACCCCATCCCATGCACCCTAGGTGCATTATTATGGAACATGGGGGTTCTACCCTTTGTATTTGCAACAGCTTCTGCTCCTCTGGGAAGGCTTTCCACTAGATTTTGGAATGTGGATGTGTCAAAAGCAGGTGCCTTCATGGGAACAAAAATCTGACAGGGATTTTATTAGCAAAATAACAAATCAAACAGATATGGGAAAACACTAGGAAATAAACGAGAAACAGAAAATACAGAAATACAAAACCGGATCCAGGGAAACAGAAAACGGAAAACCCAAAAAAACAGAGAAAAGAAAAGAAAAACAGGGAAGAGAAACCAGGAAACAAGAAGCAAGAACAACAGCAGGTATATGTGAGGAAGGTAATTAGGAACAGGACACATAAGGAACAGTGTGCAGAGGTGGGTATTGGATTATGATCAGGTGGAACAAACACAAGTGAGACCACAGAACATAAACAAAAGCACATGGCACAGGACATAATAACAAACAATCCCGCTGGAACGGCCTCTGGTGTTCCGTCAGGGAACTGTCCAAGTCGTCCATGACAGAATGTGGGGATTTGTACTCATTCATCCAAAAAAACCTTAGCTCTTATCAGCTTATTTTATTGAGGGCCAAAGCTTTATGGCTCAATATCTAAAACTTTCACAATTGTCATACAGAATTCTATAATGTCTTGATGTACAAACTCTAAGCCTGCCACATGATGACAGATCAAGTATAAACTATGAATGTGAGAGACTTTTTTTTGCAATACATTAGTATCCATTGTTTGTGTCATGGATTAGCATCACATTTTGTAATAATAGATTTTACGTATTGCATGTATAGGTGGATTTCACTGACGTATCTTTTTTTTTTTAAATCCTATTACTGTAGGAAATCATATCAAGTAAGGGGATTTGTCTTTATGAATGAATGTTTTAAAACACTTGCTTTATTCATCTTAAGGCATATGAGGGATATAAGAAATGAAGGGTAAGACCTCCTCAGGGACTGAACGGTCATCTAACCTCAAATTTCTATAAGACTACATTTGCACATTCATAAACACTTAATGCCCCGGGACTGCAAGTCTCTCCAAGCTCACTTATGGTTCCCCAAGATGAGGCATCATTTAATCTTTACTGTCATCCTTCTCTTTATTGTTTTTAGTATTTTTCATACAATTTGGGCATTTTTACAATTCCCTGCCACTCGCCAAGTTCCAGTCTCTAACTGGTAATACCTATAACATTCACTTATCAGCTGGGAATAACAAAGGCTAGCAAATTTTCTCTAAGACATGTGAAACCAGCTGTAGCGTCTTTTCAAACTGCTGCTCATGAAAATTCTCTCTTTATCACCCAGAGCCATCACAGAGCATCTAAACGCACTCAGAGGAAATTACTAACTCCAATCTTCTGCATACATGAGCTCACAGTCTCCCCATGAATAATGGCCTTCTGACATCATATCAATGCTATTCTGCTGTGCCACTCAGGAGCTCCTTCATTTAATCCACACAATCATACGTGCTCAGGCATTTGAGCTGCACAACTTAAACAATAATAATCACATTTGGACCTTTCAGTGTAATTAAATTGTACGCTTCCCACAGGTAGTTCTCTGAAAAATGAATCATCATGAGTTTTCCTTCATCTTGCAATTATTTATGTATGAGAGGGAATTAAATAAAGCTTAACATTAAACTATTTATGATTCCACATCCCTTCCCACTGCATAGCATGGAGTAATGACCAAAGGTGGCTCGCTGGCATTAATTGGAATGTGTGTATTTTTAATTATGTATTAGCTCACCTTGTTACAGCTCTATAACATCGGATGGTTTGAAAAGGATGTAAAGATTTTTAAGAGATAAGACGTAGACCAAAAAAGCTTGACTAAATATCTCTCAGAGTTTAGAAGGGCCTTTTAGACTTTTTATATAATATGAGTATGATTTTATTCAACCAAATTGAAAGTTTAAACCCAATACATACACATTTTTGCAAAAGTGATCTAAAGGTAAAATATTTTAAAATGTCAACATCTCTTTAGAATGTTTGTGTGATTAGAAGAGTTTTCAAGTTGACATACAGTGCGAGAGATTTTGTCAAGGTAATCTCTACTTTCATTGTCTGTCCAAAAACTTCATTTTTATTTTTCATGCCTGTAAATGAGGAATAATCATGCATGCTCATGCTCGGACATTAAACACAACAACAGCAACAAGAGCAAAAATAATATCCAAACCACACACTGTGTAACAGACTAGGAAGCATGTGGTTTTATCCCTGAGGATTCTTTTCACAAATGGTTTACAGCATTGGTTCCACCCCACTGCTGCCTGTACACATTAAGATAATAAAATGCCCTGCCGTTTGCACTTAGGGAGGACATGAACTGTCAAGATAGGGCAGGGCACTGCAGTATTTGTGCAGCTGGAGCTGGAAGACAGTGAGCCAGGATAGAAAGGGAAGTCCACTGAACTTCACTCATTTATTCCCCCTCTTTCTCACCCTGCGGCTGCAGATAGCAGAGCTGCTTTTCAACACTGCATCACTGATCTTAAGAGAAATGGTTTTAATGGCACCAAAAAAAAGCCTTTGGGAGAAAATCCAGGTGAAGGCAAAGCAAAGATAAGCATATATCCATTTTCACGGAGAGCCTGGAGCTCATGCCAAGAGATTCAGGGCATAAGGTGGAAGACACCCGGAACAGAGTGCCAACCCATCACACAATCGCACACGCATACAATCGCAAACACACACAGACACACACACACACACACACACTCAGAAACTAAATTGTGCACACACACACATAAATATATATATGAAAAGTGTATGGATATATGTACAAGGAATAATTTGTGGTGCCATATAAAATATTGCTGCAGTAAAGTCACTTCAGCTGTACACAGAAAGAACTCGTTTAAATAAAAACTGTTTTAGAGTAGTGTTTGTGTTTGCATTAGGCCCACACAAATGCTTTTCCACAATCTTATAACAGGCTCAGCTGTGGTGTTTGAAAACCAAGTCATTACTGTGAATAATGAAGTGCAACAGGTGCTCTCCATTCCAGAAAAAGAAGAGGATGTGAACAAGAAAGAGACACGGAGAGTGGGGGGGATAGAGAGAGTGGAGAGGGGACATACTCAACAAAGAAAAGATCCAATTACAACCCATGCCAAAAGGCCTGGCACGTCAGACCTGCGCAAAGACTTTGAAACACCACACTGCCAGGCTTATGAGGTCAAAAGTCATCAGTGGTCAAAGGCACTTCAGAAACACCATCTCTTTAAAAGATGAAAAGTGTCACAGCAACCAGAGATACATTTTTAATCTTGTTAGCAGCTGTGTGAGGTGACCTTTAGTGTGGCTAGACTTTTTGCAGCTTGGGTCTTTTATCCTTTTTTTTCCTATGCGAAGAATGGGGCGGCTTCTGAATGCTTCTGAAACACATAAACCATGAGACAACTATATTAAATCCCTGCAGGCTGGATACTGAGCTTTACAGGGAAAGAGGTTTCAAGGGACACTTTCTCTGCATTCCAATACACTTTCTAATGTGCTCTTATCAAGCTGTCCTTGCCATTTCCCCTTGGGGGGATCCCCACACAGTTTTAAGGGCTGTTCCAATACTTTATTAACTTTAGTGAAGTTCATTAGATGAGCCTTAAGAGGCCTGAGGGATCGAGTCAATATAACTGTAGACCTCAGAAGCAGAACTTGCTTGGAATGCATTGCTCTCAGATCCAATTTCCTTTTCAAGCGCTGCAAAAGTGTCAGATACAGCTGTTTACAAGTGTAAACAAGACCAATAATCTATTTAAAGGTGCAATTTCTACACTCACTTCGAAGGCTTGTTAAACATTTTCATTGCAGTTGGGATTCACCTCACAAGCAGCCAAGGACTATACACATGACAAATTGCTCATTTAAGATCTAGAAAACTTATGTCTGATTTGTTGTATTCAAATCCATAACAAGCTACATACATCATAGATAACATACCAATTTTTATTTTTTAACAGCACAGAGTGGATGTGGAAATCTATCCTCCTTACATATAATACGTATTCCTTGTATATAAGGGAAAAAAAAACATATCATGTGGTATGCTGTTTTATAGAAAATAATCAATGATAGGGTTGTATGATGCCAATTTATTTTTCATGCCATGAAAAGTTTTATTCCTCTTACACCACAGCAATTTCCCAATGCCAACAAGATGTATTATTAAAGAACATGTCATAATTTTCAATCTATGAAACTAGTTTGTTCCTGTTAGTACCCATGTTATAGCATTTATAAACAATCATTCCCTAACCAGCCTTTCTGTTTTTCTTTCTCTTGAAGTTAAGTAGAAAAAAACATCTTCCCATGATATTACAAAGTACAAAAAATTCTCTGTCCTGAAGACTTTGCTGGGTCAGGAAAACTTTAACAGCTTTACCCCTGACTGATACAAATAGCTGACACTGGAGAACAATCTGATTCCACTATGCAAGCCCCTGTGTAACACAATATAAACCAGCACATTAACCGGTGACTTGCCTGCTATCAGTTGGTGCTGTTAGAGAAAATGAATCATCACCTTCTGTTTGAACAGATTTGAGAGGGTAATCCAAGCCCCTATTTTCTCAAAGGCTGTCTAGCACAATGATTATCATAATATGGTATGAGTATTATTCGGAAAATTCTTTGTACCATATAGCGAGACTCAGGATCCTGCGCTCTCATTGCCATGGCCTGCGTTTGAATCCCGGGCAGGGAGCTAACCCAGCCACTAAAGAGTTAACTCTCAGTGCTGATCCCAAGCCTGAAAACCTGTGTCAATTCAAAACATGTGGACCAAATGACCCGCTGTGATGACCACAAACAGGAAACAGCCAAAAGAACAACAACTCTGTGCCATACATTAATAATATTAAACCCTTTTAACCAGTGCACTAGCGATACATTCCAATGGCAGAAAGGAACTTGACTTATTGGACATTTTCAATCATTATCAACAAATAAATTATTTTATTACAGCAAGTCTGATAGAAAATTAGTCAGGACAGTCTTGGCTTTCAGTGTGAGATGTTTTATATCTGTTCTGATAACCTCATAAAGAGTGTTGGTTTTCAATTATCCAAAAAAAATTCAATGCTAAACATGGACAAAACAAAACAGGTAGACGTTTCATTTTTTCATGATAAAAAGAATTAACTTTGGGGGGAAATTAACTGAGTTTTTACTACATAATTGATGTATAAGCCACTTAAAGTACACTTTGCAAAAGTTTACTGAAATGAATAATTTATTTTAAATGAACCTTATAGGAAAACTGATTATAACCAAACGGATAATCAGAAAACCTGTAAATGATATCACCAGTGTTGAAAGTAAGAAGACTATAAATGCAATAAACACCCTAGAAGCCCAGGTGGATAACCAACAAGTTTTATAAAGCTTTTTAAATCTCATCTTCTACTGCCGAGCTTTTATTTGGCCCCTCTGCTCTACTTGATTAGAGGTTGTACAATCAGAAAACCCCATTCCTCTATCACTTGTTCACACATGCATGCACAATTCTCAAGAGTGCTATTTGTGAACTCTCTGGGGTGTAGTTGGCTGTCCTTCTCAGAGCCAAAGCTTTCCCTGGTGTGACGGTGCTCTATATTACACTCAGACTGAGACTCTGCTTCAACCTGTTCTTTCATTCATCTTCACTATCAGTTTTATACTAGTCAGGGTTGTGGTGGTTTTGGTTTTTGGGAACACTGGGTGTTAAGTGAGAGTTCAGCCTTGATGGGATGCCAGTCTATGCTGGGCATGAAGCACATACACATTCATACATGGGTGCAATTTAGCATAGCCAGTTCACCTACCAGCCTGTTTTTGGGAGGTGGGAAGAAACTGGAGAACCTAAAGAAGACTACAAGGACACAGGAACTTGACAGAGGAACTTGTCTGTGAGGTGGCAGAGACATGAGAGACTAGATTTATTCGTAATGATTGGACATCATTTTCTTCAATGTCTTATATTTGTTTTCAAGATGAGAGAGAAACAGCTGTTTTCATATCAGACTTAAATAAAAATAATATAATAATTATCCCAACTATGATATTTTATTCATCCTATCAATTCCCACTTGTTGTTTAGAGAAGTAAAAAAAGAAGAGTGGGAGGCAGATGGCTGGAGAACATCTTAAAATGAGAATTAAACATTTCCAAATACCATTTTTTTCTCTCTGCCTGTCTCCCTGATGATGAATGAGGGAATGGAATGATCTTGACGACCATACAAATATTATGAAAGTCGATGCTTCTTCTTTCTCTACATTGGCTGGGTTAACAGGCTGTGACTGAAATGTTTGATGGGATGAGTGCACAGTAAACAGAGAGAAACGTCTGTGCCAGAGTGGAGAAGGACTGAGGGAACGATTGCTGATGTTATGATTGTTTTAAAATTTCTTTTCCTTATAGTCTTTGCTTAAGCAGTTGAATGCGTAACATAAATGCATAGTTTCCTATAGTTTCCACTGTCTTACACTACCTCCAATATTGTTTGCCTTTGTATGTATATGTGTGTGTTTTTGTTTGTGTACTTGTTTGTGTCAGCTTGATATTCTCAATTAGAGATTCTCATCCTCCCATTACTCTTGCTCTAGAAAATTAAAAGCCAGAAGCTTGTTCATTTCCTGTGCTCTCGAAACAACCAGGCAGCTTAAAAGCCGTGCTGCGGACTCATTGCGGATGGATGAAAATTGAGCTCGGAATGCTCGCAGTTCTGGTGTATTTAAGGTTTCTGACACCAAACAAGATTTGTGCCCATTACCGCTGCTGCTGGAAATTGCTTCCCTGGTGGCACAGAGCCGCACTCCAAATAAATGATGGTCAGGCTTGGCTGAACTTGAAATAAAGGCTTGTTGGGTTCTGCTGGGTCTGTGTAGCTTTTGCTATGTCCATTCATATGGGTCCTCAATCATCACTCGACTTCCCATCCATTCTCTTTTTTGTCCCCTTGGTGAGGTACTTATTCTCACAGCAGATTACATGATTGCTTTTCTCTATGCACAGAGTGGATACACTGTATTAGCCACATTTTTTTTGTTGCCATAGATAATGAGTGCCCAACTCTGGGGTTGCCAACTGAGATAGTGTTGGTTATTTGTTGAATAGTAGACATGTAACTGAATATGAATGCATATTTGGTAAGAATAGAAAGTTTACAAAATACAGATATGAATACCCGATACTGGGCATTCTTCCTAGGAAGTTTAGCAGAAAGGATCACTGTGCATCTGTTTAAGACTAGATGTGCTGCATTGGGAGTCGGATCCCGCCAGAGGCAACAAGAAATCGTGTGACTGGGAGTTAATTACTTTCATGCAGACCTCAAGCTACTGATTGGTTTGTATGTTGGTAAATAAAACTGAATGTGTTAGATGAAAATATATGAACAATAATAATAACTGAGCAAAGGAGGCAATATTCACAGACCATGCTGACAATGCTGGCATATTCTAGCATACTCTGGTGTTTATGTAGATACAGCGGTAGTGTTTGTATTTAATTCAGTCATTTAATCAGTGAGTAAATGAGTAAGAAAGGAAGGCAGAAGGAATGCAGGCTTTTGGTTTAGGTCACTCCCACTTCTGATTTAAATCTGAATACAAATACAGATAATTACAGCCCGACACCGATAGAGATCAAGCTCTATTTCACTCTCTAAAACTCACAGAAGACTACAAATCAGAGAAGTGAAAAAGGCAATACTCCATGTATTTACTCAGCATAACAAGACAATGAAAGACAATAAGGAATTTGGTTTGTTTCTGATGACGAGGCCATTAAGACAGCACTTTTCCTTCTGGCTTCATCAGATTGATGATCGTTGCTTACATGGGATGTGTTTGATTAATAGGCTGATTAGAGCGACGAGATGCCAAACGCCTCCGCTCTGGCAGTAATAAATCTGCTGCAAGGCTTCCGCATCTCTGCAGAAGACAAAATGAGCTTGCTAAAACTCCTCTAATACACTCATCTGCTTCCACACCCCGGCAGTGCTGCTTGTTACTGAATTGTCTTTCAGAGACAATGAGGAATTACTGATGGTCATTATTGTAAAGTTCGTGGACCATGGAGGGGGAGGTCACGGGCATAAAGCGTGATTTGAGGCAGCTGATTATGTTTCTGGTCAAATGACTAGGTGCAAGAGAAATATCTTAGCCATTTCGTAAGTTGGACCTGTGGGAGTTGTGAAGCGATAGGAATCAGAGCTGCTGCAGTCTGAGTAATACACAGAGTGTCTAGACATGAAGGTGTGGTGTCTTAGCACTGCTACACACACACACACACACACACTACAGGCAATCTCCGTTTATTAGATGCTGCTGCTGGTTAATGCATTGTTAATGTTGCCTCAGGGTACTCCATATAAGAGTGCACTTTGAGAACAGTGTACAATAACATTCAACAAAGACTCTTATATATCAGATAAAGTGTTTTAAGTCAAGATCAGACCAGAAATCAGAGCACTTCTTCTCCACATGTATTCCCTTTAAGAGTCATAATTGATAAAACAAGTTCTTGAATTCAAAGCAGTAATCTCACCATCTAACCATGTTCTTGGTATGCTTCTAACATACTTTTCATCAGCAGCATTTTGTATCAAAAGGATATCTTTGTAGACCATGCATTTGGGACATCTATCAGTGTCAGCGTAACTTTAAACGTGTTGAGTATGTGACATTTGTTTGTTGTTCACTACCACACTCTATTCTTTTGGCCTACCTTTAATGAACATCAGACAAGCAGCAATTATTTTCCTACTGATGAACGCTACAGATTACTGAATAGCTGTCAATCTATCTCAATAACATAAACTATTCACACATGTAACTAATTAACTTAATCTACTAACATGCATAGCTAGGTAACAAAATATTAAATATATCTCCAGCTTCCGTAACTAACACAAGCTCCTACCCATTTAGGTACAGTACTAATATAAACCATTTATACTTATAGCTAGGTAATTAACAGCAGCTATTTACGTACAATCCAAGCTAACTACGCTATTTACATGCATGGCTAGCTAACTAACATAATACATCTATACTTATAACTAGTTAATTAACAGCAGTTATTTACATAAAAATAACCTATCCAATTTTAATGAAACTAATTAGATTTAAACACAATGTTGGTAACCACAGACTATTTTTTTTGTAAACAAGCCCCCAAAAAAACATTGTGAATTCAGAATCCTGTCTTAGTGAACAGATTTAAGGGATTTCTTACTATAGAGTGCATCTGCCTTTCAAATTAAACAGTCTTTATTTTTTAATCACATAAATTCAGCCTAAAATACTGTCTCCTTCTGTACAGTTCAAAATCCAGTACAGTCTATATGACTGTATCAAGTGCAGTACGGACAAAGCAGTGAGCAGTACAGTTTAAAGAATTTCCCTGAACATATTCATAATAAGAGATAAAATATAACATAATTAACCATAAAAAACAAATAATAAAATTTTTTGTAAGAAAATAGCTAATTACTCTAGTTTTATTGGCCATTTTCAGTGATGTTTACGTACTTAGGTGATAAGTGACAAGCGCGATAATGTGAACCATTCCCAATCAACAAAGTGCAAGTGCACTATAAACCTCCATTTTCCTCATCTTCTTGTCAGCAAACAAATAAGCAGATCTGGAGTATTTTGCACTCTTGAATGTTTGTGTGTGCTTGCTATTAATTTGGCAGGATTAACTGATGTCAGCTTGCATCTGTACAATGCTGGAAAATCCATAAGCGTTTTGGATTTGTTCTAATAAATCACAGTAATGTGAATTGACAGATAAATAATTGCTCACAAAATTGAATCTTCTTGAATCTTATTTAACAAAATATATACTGGGTACTTTTTTAATTGTTTGGTGTATTTTTTTTTAAACATCTTATTTTTAACCATGCTGAAAATATCACCAGCTTTGAATATTACATGCATAAAATAATAATTACTACTAGTCTTGATAAATCAGAATAGATGGTTTATTATATCGAGCTCTAGCAAGTGAATTGTTCTGAGAAACCCAAGTTGATGCAATGAGGTGATCAAAAGTGTCACATTTTTATTACTGAAAAATGTTATTAGATAAGCTAGCCCAGAGTCAGTAATAGACTGAATAGGACCAAAACCAATGAAAACAATATTAACAACATAGTAATCATTCCTTCCAATACTGCTCTTTCAGTCAAGTGCTGCTTTGGTGTCCTGTTTAGTTAGCATGCGCTGGCCTGGTGTACGGAATGTTTTCTCCTTTGTATTTGAAATTGTAATGAATTCCTTGTAATGGAGTGTAATGTGGATCCAAGAGTGATGAGCACAGCATTTATGTTGTATTTTAAATTTATGGCATGTTTTTGGTCCTGTCTTCGTCCCTGTCGTGTCATTGGTCTGTCCTTTAATGTGTGTACCTGTTCTCAATTCAGCCCTTAAGTAGATTGTCTATTTATACCTTCCTTCACTTTGCAGAGAATCACCAATTGTTCATGTACATTTTAAAGCCTCACTTTCCCATATGACCTTTTCATGGTTTCTAGTGCTTGTGTGTTTAGATCCATGGCTGTGTTCTCATGTAAGTTTACAGATCATTCCCACTAGATGCCATCTGTTTGTGTTTTGAACTTGGCCTTGGATTTTCAGATTTAACTAAATAAACCAAGCTCCAGTTTTAGACTTTTGTATCCTGCATTCTCTAAAACTTAGAGTTTTAACTGCATTTCTGTATTTGTTGCTGAACATTTGCACTCATTTCACATGGTACAATTCCTCCCTTTAAGTGTTGGGACATTTTCTTTTTTCATGTGCAATTTCACCTAATTACAATCCTTGTGTGCAATATTACAGCTCTACACTAGTATTTGTACAGTATTTGTGTAGTATTTGTACAGAATTTGTATTTATTTATTCATTTTTACAGTTTATAAAATAGTGTATATATTTCTTTCTTTTTCTCTTATATTTTTTCATATTGTTATATTTCTTTCTTTTTCTCTTATATTTTTATTTTCATTAGAGCAACTGTAACATGGCAAAGGAATTTCCCCCTGGGATTAATAAAGTTCTTTGAATCTTGAATCTTGAATATTGTGTGTTGCACCATGGTCCATTGGAGATTTTGTTCCAGTATGTAGTGGGGACCAAAAAGTTTGAGAAAGTTTGGAAATAAACAGGTTTTAGAATTTTTATGGATTAAAAAGTAATCATACATAAATAATAATACATAAACATAGGTAATTATACATAAAAAATAATACATAAACTTAAATAATAAAAAAAAATAATATCTTGAATATATATATAATGTTGTAGACTCTGCAGTATTTCCAGATCCTTATTTAAATGTAAGCAAATTTGTACAAATTCCTCATACATAAGCTCATCTATTGAAGTACGTGTTGGATCCTAAAGTTTTGCACAAACTTGTGGAGTCCATGCCAGCTCGAGTTCACACTGTCATTAAAGCTAAAAAGGCGACATATCAAATACTGAGAAACTCTGAAATTCATGTTAAGGCATTGCTTCTCTTTAGACAAGGAGACCTTTAATTATCACTTTGTTATTAAAAAAAATAACAGTGTTCTCTGCATGTTTTTCATATTATATTCCCTCCCTTATAGAGTTTTTAGACTGATAGTACTCTAAGCTCTGTGGCCTAGTGAACGAGCATCGGGATGTGTTTATAAAGACGCCATAGCGATTCTCTAAGTCACTTTGGATAAGGGCATCTGCCTAATGACATAAATGTAAACAAGCAGAAATTTCTCTGTGTACTTGGTCAGTATCGGTCTTTGCTTAATCTCTGACAACCAGGCTCTGCTCTTCCAATTAATATTCTCTTTTAAGGGCTTGATAGCTCTATAATGCACTGCTGGCATTAAACCCTGATATGTGTCTAGTTACTTTATGTAATAACAATGTACATTGTCTCTTCTAGTCTCTCAATTCAATTATAGAATATAGTAGATAGTAATATATTGTATAATATAGCAATGAAATACTATAATAAGTAATAGTAGTATAGTAATATACAAATATAGAATAGAATATAAAAATGTGATTACCAAAATGTAATAACAATGAATACTTTATTAAAAAGCTAACAACAAACACTGAATATAGTTGGTAATTGGGCAGAGTCATTTCAAAAGCCTCTCTCAATCTGTTTCTCTCAAACAGGAGAGGAAGTGAAGTGTGCTTTATTCAGTTTACGAAAAGGTGTACAGTGGTTTCATCTCTTATTAGGGCAAAGCAGTAAGGAGCATTTTGGTGATTGTATTGATCCCATAAGAGTGTGAAATGAGCTGCTAACAGGGCAATTAAAGTTGAATATGCGTGCTGTTAAACCACATGTTGTGATTTTATGAGTTTCTAAAGAGTAAATGAAGTGTTAAGAAATTAGCACATACTTTTATTAGCTCCATGTTGGACTATTGCAAATTCATTGGTGTCTGGAAGCTCTAATGGCATTTAAGTAAGTTCTACAAAACACCAGCAGGAGCTCTTTTCCAGAGCTAAGGAGACTAGCCCCATATGACCTGTGTTCTTACTGGCTCTTGATTGCATTTTATAATGACAACTAAGTCATACTGATAACATATAAAGTATGTTTAATGTACTATTGTATAAGGGGCCGAAAAGAAATTATCCTAAATCCTGCTCATTTCTCAGTGTTTCAGGATGCAGGTCTGCTGGTGAGGAAATGAGACAGAAATCTATACAGCAGGGGGAAATCTTTTATATTCTGATTCCTAAAGCTGGGAAATGATCCTCCAATGGATGAAATTCAGATATTGTAACAATCTTAAAATGCAGTCTAGCTTTTAAATAGCATTTAAATAATACAACTTTAGAAATTTACTAGTTTTTTTTATTTGTTTCCTTATCATCATTAGGTTTTTATTCATTTTATTCAGTCTATTTTTCTAAGATGTATCATTTGATTTTAGCTATCACATATTTTGTAATTCTTTTATGGTTTACTGTCTTATATTGTCAAAGATGTTTTGTGATACTTTAAAATACAGGAAGTGCCACAGTATAATAAGTGAGAGCTTTTCTCTCTCTCTCTCTCTCTCTCTCTCTCTCCAATATCCACAAACACACCCATGCATCATTCCTTATAGTGTTTTGCTGTTCATTTTCCTCTCGATGAAGGCAATAATTTTCTTTTCAGAGAGTCATACTCATTCTGAGTAATTGCTCCAGTGTAAAATGGTGTTTGGCGAATAAGTGTAAAAATCATGCTGCTTTGATATCAGCCTCCATTTTTCAGACGAGAGACATTTACCCAGCGCATCGCAAACCCTTTTGAAATCTACAGCGCTTCAGCTAATTTGAAGTGCGCCCTGCATTTATTAGTTTCCCGCTGTCAATAGAACAGCACTCCACCTTCTATTACTGCGTAATTAACCACAATTCAACAAACATGCAAAGTATGCAGAAGTAGCCGATCCCTACTGGTTTTGCACACAACATTCTCCTGACACTTAAGCCAATTAGTCTGAAGGGTTTGTAAAGACAAGTTCGAAGAAACATGAATTATACATTTTTTTTTTTATAATTCTGAACTCTAAAGCTTGTTATCCAGTAAATATGTGATGAGCAAAGCAAAAAAAAAAAAGTAATTAACTATAAGTTTTAACTAATAATTCATTATGGTAAAGATTAGGAGACAAAGTAGAACAGTAGACATTGCTACTACTCTAGCTCCAGGATTCCCATTTTCATCCACAGCAAGAGGAATTTCTTTGCTATTTCTGCTTTTCCCTGAAGTCCATGTGGGTTTGTTTCCTCCAGGCTTCTTCCTATTGTCCAAAAGCATGTCAGTAGGTAGATTAAATTGGCCCCTGGTTTTAAAATGTGTGTGCATGCTGTCCTTTGATATACTGTGCCCATTTAGTGTGTATTCCTGCCTTATGCCCAGTGTTACTGTAATAAGCTCCAGAGCCACTGCAATCCTGACAGGGAGGGAGGAAAGGAAGGAAGAACATAATGCTTACATATAATACAAATTTAATAAAAATTACACATTTTTTTCTTTGTAATTTATTAAAAATTACAAATTTAATAAATTACATAAGAAATTCCTCTTGCATTTTATCATTCCTTCCTTTTAAATTAAACAAATAGAAATCCTTTCCTCTCAAAGCCCTACTACTATACACAGTAAATGCATCACACAGCACCATACAAAAGTTGCACTAATATTGCAGGTATGCCACATGCATCACAGGCATGGATTGTGGCTAGAAGCACTACAAAATAAAATATTTATGATACCTTCTGCAGTGTATACTTATAATGTAAAGCACATGAACTGGATTTCAGCCTTGTAAACTTACCATCACAGCGCATGCTCTGGCTTCTGGTAAACTGTGGGAAAGATGTAACCTGTACAGTAGTGATGTGTTTTATATTTATTAACCCTGAGCAAAGATGCACACCAAAAAATGCTCTAAAGTTGTGTAACATCTTTAGCTTGCCAAACATTTGTGAGTGAGTGAGTGAGTGAATATGGGACTGAGTGAGTGAGTGAATATGGGAGTGAGTGAGTGAGTGAGTGAGTGAGTGAGTGAGTGAGTGAGTGAGTGAGTGAGTGAATATGGGAGTGAGTGAGTGAGTGAGTGAATATGGGAGTGAGTGAGTGAATATGGGAGTGAGTGAGTGAATATGGGAGTGAGTGAGTGAGTGAGTGAATATGGGAGTGAGTGAGTGAGTGAGTGAGTGAGTGAGTGAATATGGGAGTGAGTGAGTGAGTGAATATGGGAGTGAGTGAGTGAATATGGGAGTGAGTGAGTGAGTGAATATGGGAGTGAGTGAGTGAATATGGGAGTGAGTGAGTGAGTGAGTGAATATGGGAGTGAGTGAGTGAGTGAGTGAGTGAGTGAATATGGGAGTGAGTGAGTGAGTGAGTGAGTGAGTGAGTGAATATGGGAGTGAGTGAGTGTGTGTGTGAATATGGGAGTGAGTCAGTGAGTGTGTGTGTGAGTGAGTGAGTGAGTGAGTGAATATGGGAGTGAGTGAGTGAGTGAATATGGGAGTGAGTGAGTGAGTGAGTGAGTGAGTGAATATGGGAGTGAGTGAGTGAGTGAGTGAATATGGGAGTGAGTGAGTGAATATGGGAGTGAGTCAGTGAGTGTGTGTGTGAGTGAGTGAGTGAATATGGGAGTGAGTGAGTGAGTGAATATGGGAGTGAGTGAGTGAGTGAGTGAGTGAGTGAGTGAATATGGGAGTGAGTGAGTGAGTGAGTGAGTGAATATGGGAGTGAGTGAATATGGGAGTGAGTGAGTGAATATGGGAGTGAGTGAGTGAGTGAGTGAGTGAGTGAATATGGGAGTGAGTGAGTGAGTGAATATGGGAGTGAGTGAGTGAGTGAGTGAGTGAGTGAGTGAGTGAGTGAATATGGGAGTGAGTGAGTGAGTGAATATGGGAGTGAGTGAGTGAGTGAATATGGGAGTGAGTGAGTGAGTGAGTGAGTGAGTGAATATGGGAGTGAGTGAGTGAGTGAGTGAATATGGGAGTGAGTGAGTGAGTGAGTGAATATGGGAGTGAGTCAGTGAGTGAGTGAGTGAGTGAATATGGGAGTGAGTGAGTGAGTGAGTGAGTGAGTGAGTGAATATGGGAGTGAGTGAGTGTGTGTGTGAATATGGGAGTGAGTCAGTGAGTGTGTGTGTGAGTGAGTGAGTGAGTGAATATGGGAGTGAGTGAGTGAGTGAATATGGGAGTGAGTGAGTGAGTGAGTGAATATGGGAGTGAGTGAGTGAATATGGGAGTGAGTCAGTGAGTGTGTGTGTGAGTGAGTGAGTGAATATGGGAGTGAGTGAGTGAGTGAATATGGGAGTGAGTGAGTGAGTGAGTGAGTGAATATGGGAGTGAGTGAGTGAATATGGGAGTGAGTGAATATGGGAGTGAGTGAGTGAATATGGGAGTGAGTGAGTGAGTGAGTGAGTGAATATGGGAGTGAGTGAGTGAGTGAATATGGGAGTGAGTGAGTGAGTGAGTGAGTGAATATGGGAGTGAGTGAGTGAGTGAATATGGGAGTGAGTGAGTGAGTGAATATGGGAGTGAGTGAGTGAGTGAGTGAGTGAGTGAGTGAGTGAGTGAGTGAATATGGGAGTGAGTGAGTGAATATGGGAGTGAGTGAGTGAATATGGGAGTGAGTGAGTGAGTGAGTGAGTGAATATGGGAGTGAGTGAGTGAGTGAGTGAGTGAGTGAGTGAGTGAATATGGGAGTGAGTGAGTGAGTGAATATGGGAGTGAGTGAGTGAATATGGGAGTGAGTGAGTGAGTGAATATGGGAGTGAGTGAGTGAGTGAATATGGGAGTGAGTGAGTGAGTGAGTGAATATGGGAGTGAGTGAGTGAGTGAGTGAGTGAGTGAATATGGGAGTGAGTGAGTGAGTGAGTGAGTGAGTGAATATGGGAGTGAGTGAGTGAGTGAGTGTGTGTGTGAATATGGGAGTGAGTCAGTGAGTGTGTGTGTGAGTGAGTGAGTGAGTGAATATGGGAGTGAGTGAGTGAGTGAATATGGGAGTGAGTGAGTGAGTGAGTGAATATGGGAGTGAGTGAGTGAGTGAGTGAATATGGGAGTGAGTCAGTGAGTTTGTGTGTGAGTGAGTGAGTGAGTGAATATGGGAGTGAGTGAGTGAGTGAATATGGGAGTGAGTGAGTGAGTGAATATGGGAGTGAGTGAGTGAGTGAGTGTGTGTGTGAATATGGGAGTGAGTCAGTGAGTTTGTGTGTGAGTGAGTGAGTGAGTGAATATGGGAGTGAGTGAGTGAGTGAGTGAGTGAATATGGGAGTGAGTGAGTGAATATGGGAGTGAGTGAGTGAGTGAGTGAATATGGGAGTGAGTGAGTGAGTGAATATGGGAGTGAGTGAGTGAGTGAGTGAGTGAGTGTGTGTGTGAATATGGGAGTGAGTCAGTGAGTGTGTGTGTGAGTGAGTGAGTGAGTGAATATGGGAGTGAGTGAGTGAGTGAATATGGGAGTGAGTGAGTGAGTGAATATGGGAGTGAGTGAGTGAGTGAGTGAATATGGGAGTGAGTCAGTGAGTGAGTGAGTGAGTGAATATGGGAGTGAGTGAGTGAGTGAGTGAGTGAATATGGGAGTGAGTGAGTGTGTGTGTGAATATGGGAGTGAGTCAGTGAGTGTGTGTGTGAGTGAGTGAGTGAGTGAATATGGGAGTGAGTGAGTGAGTGAATATGGGAGTGAGTGAGTGAGTGAGTGAATATGGGAGTGAGTGAGTGAATATGGGAGTGAGTCAGTGAGTGTGTGTGTGAGTGAGTGAGTGAATATGGGAGTGAGTGAGTGAGTGAATATGGGAGTGAGTGAGTGAGTGAGTGAGTGAGTGAGTGAGTGAATATGGGAGTGAGTGAGTGAGTGAGTGAGTGAATATGGGAGTGAGTGAATATGGGAGTGAGTGAGTGAATATGGGAGTGAGTGAGTGAGTGAGTGAGTGAGTGAATATGGGAGTGAGTGAGTGAGTGAATATGGGAGTGAGTGAGTGAGTGAGTGAGTGAGTGAATATGGGAGTGAGTGAGTGAGTGAATATGGGAGTGAGTGAGTGAGTGAATATGGGAGTGAGTGAGTGAGTGAGTGAGTGAATATGGGAGTGAGTGAGTGAATATGGGAGTGAGTGAATATGGGAGTGAGTGAGTGAATATGGGAGTGAGTGAGTGATTGAGTGAATATGGGAGTGAGTGAGTGAGTGAGTGAGTGAATATGGGAGTGAGTGAGTGAGTGAGTGAATATGGGAGTGAGTGAGTGAGTGAGTGAGTGAGTGAGTGAATATGGGAGTGAGTGAGTGAGTGAATATGGGAGTGAGTGAGTGATTGAGTGAATATGGGAGTGAGTGAGTGAGTGAGTGAGTGAATATGGGAGTGAGTGAGTGAGTGAGTGAGTGAATATGGGAGTGAGTGAGTGAGTGAGTGAATATGGGAGTGATTGAGTGAATATGGGAGTGAGTGAGTGATTGAGTGAATATGGGAGTGAGTGAGTGAGTGAGTGAGTGAATATGGGAGTGAGTGAGTGAGTGAGTGAGTGAATATGGGAGTGAGTGAGTGAGTGAGTGAGTGAGTGAATATGGGAGTGAGTGAGTGAGTGAGTGAGTGAGTGAATATGGGAGTGAGTGAGTGAGTGAGTGAATATGGGAGTGAGTGAGTGAGTGAATATGGGAGTGAGTGAGTGAGTGAGTGAATATGGGAGTGAGTGAGTGAGTGAGTGAATATGGGAGTGAGTGAGTGAGTGAGTGAATATGGGAGTGAGTGAGTGAGTGAATATGGGAATGAGTGAGTGAGTGAGTGAATATGGGAGTGAGTGAGTGAGTGAGTGAGTGAATATGGGAGTGAGTGAGTGAGTGAGTGAATATGGGAGTGAGTGAGTGAGTGAGTGAGTGAGTGAGTGAGTGAGTGAATATGGGAGTGAGTGAGTGAGTGAGTGAGTGAATATGGGAGTGAGTGAGTGAGTGAGTGAATATGGGAGTGAGTGAGTGAGTGAGTGAATATGGGAGTGAGTGAGTGAGTGAGTGAGTGAGTGAGTGAGTGAATATGGGAGTGAGTGAGTGAGTGAGTGAGTGAGTGAATATGGGAGTGAGTGAATATGGGAGTGAGTGAGTGAGTGAGTGAGTGAGTGAGTGAGTGAGTGAATATGGGAGTGAGTGAATATGGGAGTGAGTGAGTGAGTGAGTGAATATGGGAGTGAGTGAGTGAGTGAGTGAATATGGGAGTGAGTGAGTGAGTGAGTGAATATGGGAGTGAGTGAGTGAGTGAATATGGGAGTGAGTGAGTGAGTGAGTGAGTGAATATGGGAGTGAGTGAGTGAGTGAGTGAGTGAATATGGGAGTGAGTGAATATGGGAGTGAGTGAGTGAGTGAGTGAATATGGGAGTGAGTGAGTGAGTGAGTGAGTGAATATGGGAGTGAGTGAATATGGGAGTGAGTGAGTGAGTGAGTGAATATGGGAGTGAGTGAATATGGGAGTGAGTGAGTGAGTGAGTGAATATGGGAGTGAGTGAGTGAGTGACTGTCAACAAACTATTAAGAACTCCAACCTTAGTGTGTAGTCTTAAACATTAATAATGATTCATTTGAAGAAGAAAGTAAAAGGCTTAACTTTGAGATAATTTTTTTGGTAAAAATAGAGAGGTACATGTGCCTTTTTTATATCTCACATGCATAATTATTACTTTTGTTTTACATGCCCGAAACATTTTCTAACAAATGTAGTTGGTTTTGTTTTCAAAATAGAAAGAATCTAGTAATCTAATTTAAACCAGGCAGTAATTAAAGATAAATGAATGTTGTAAATGCTTATATTAATAAATGTGCTCTTTCTTTGGCTTACAAACATTGTATTTGTCTGTTCACCAACAAGCTTCATATCTGAGTGTTCACCAACAGCCTTCATATCTAACTCTTTACCAACAACCATCATATATAATTCTTCATCATCAAGCTTCATATATGACTGTTGGCTTACAAGCTTCATATATGACTCTTCATAAACAACTTTCATATCAGACTGTTTACCAACATGCTTCTTCATCAGCAACCTTCATATCTGAGAGTCAGCTTACGAGCTTCATATCTGACCACCCAAATTAATGTAGAAACCTCCTACTCATATAACCCCCTGCACATCTCTAGTCTCAACCAGTTGTTATGTGAACCTTTTCAGGCAAGTGTTCCACGAATAAAAAATAAATAAATAAGTTCTCCACATCTTTTGATCTTTATTTGCATCTTTATTTCTCTTGTACAACTTTATACAATATTATACTCAATACTTACCAATTACAATATGACTAGATTTAAGTTTGAGCATCACACCAAAGATGTCTTATGAGGTAGTGCAGTTACTACGCTATGCGCTATGTACTCTACCATCTGGTGTAAGAATTTTAGAAGGGTAGTATCATCTCAGATTGAACACTAAAGTTGTTTTTTTTTTTTTGTTTTTTTTAACTAACCAGAAGTGTAAGCTGTTTTGCAGTTAATGACAAATGATATCAAACACGCATAATATGACACAGGTAGCTTTAGCAGAATTAGTGTTAAAAAAAATAAATAAATCAGACAATCTGAGCTAAGTAAAAAGACTTTTGTAGGATGTCTTGTCCACAGGAGTGTCTTTGGCTAAAAAGGGTCTCATCTAGCATCAGTGCCTGGTAGCCCCACCCCTCCCACTTCCACTATGTTAGCAAAGCTGCAAGCATCAAGTACATGAAGTGTCCAACATTCCACGCTTTATTTTATTGGTAGATTAAGTGCATTAAGTGGGTAATTGAAGTGCACTTCTAAAAATTCGTGTTGTAATTTTTTAGAGTGATTACACTACTCACACTACTCATACTACACAATGGTACACATAATACATAATACACATAATACACATAATACACATACTATATATATATATAGATATAGATATAGATATATATATATAGATATATAGGACGTTCGCCTCATACCTCCAGCGCCCTGGGTTAGATTCTCGCTCCCGCTCACTGTGTGTGTGGAGTTTGCATGTTCTCCCTCTGCTTGGGTTTCCTCCGGGTGCTCCGGTTTCCTCCCACAGTACAAAGACATGTTACTAGGCTGATTGGAGTCTCTAAATTGCCCGTAGTGTGTGAAAGAGTGTGTTTGTGCCCTGCAATGGGTTGGCACTCTGTCCAGGGTGTATCCTGCCTTGATGTCCAATGACACCTGTGATAGGCACAGGCTCCCCGTGACCCGAGTATAGATCAGATAAGCGGTATAGACAATAAAATGAAAAATATATTTTTTATAATTGATATTTTTGGCTACTTTATTCCTCTAGACTCTGTTGAGACTCTGTCAGTCATCAGACAGAGGGAGTTTCTCATGAATGGCAGTCTAGACCTGACTTTCAACAGCATGTGTGGTAATTTTTATCAAAAACGAAAACACATAGCCGGTGCAGTCATGCTTTGAAATAAGTAAAAAAATATCCAGTATTTTTTTATCTTCCCTTTTGTCTCAATTAGACAAACAGGGCCTGCTTGGGAAAGAGACAGAGTGGGTGAAGAGTGGATAGAGAGATGACCCAATGGAGAGAGGTTTAGTGTTTTCTGGGATGATTTTAAAAGACTGAGTGAGAGACGAAAGAATCTGACACATTTACAGCCAGATTCCCAGTGGTCTTGTCAACATCAGGATTAGACCCTCACTCCAGCTCCAGCTGCCAAATGTTTCATAAAACTTTGTGGAGAGGGGGGGGGGGTGAGCCAATGAGAAGGGGGGGGGGGGGTAGAGAGAGAAGGTGAGAGAGAGAGACAGAGAGAGAGAGACAGAGAGAGAGAGATGGGGGGGTGATGGGTCAGACAAGGATATGTGGACAAATAGAGGTGAAGAGAGTGACAAAGGGGCATGGATGTGGAGACAGACAGAGACAATGATGGGGAAGAGGGAATAAATGGTGAGAAGCAGACAGATACAGGAAGAGGGAGAAGGTGGATAGAGAGCAGAGAGAATAGATAGACAGAAAGACAGATAGAGGGTATTGAATGAAGGAAGACACAGAGACAAAGAAGGGGATAGAGAAAGGAAGAATGAGGGAACGAAATTGAGAGGGAAATAGAGATAACATTAAGGGGACTGTATAGATAGGCAGGGACAGAATAAGAGAAGTAGATGGAGAGACAGACTGACAGAATGAATTACGTGGTTGGAGAGAGAAAGAGAATAAGGGAATGGATGGAGAGAGAGAGAAGTAATGAAGGGAGTGGATGGAGAGAGAGGAAAAGAATAAACTGAGTGGACGGAGAGAGAAAGAAAATGAATGAAGTGGATGGAGAGAGAACTAAAGGAATGAACGGAATGGATGGAGAGAGAAAAAAGGGAAATGAAGGGAGTAAATGGACAAACAAAAACAATGAAAGGAGTGGATGGAGTGACAGAAATACAGAATGAGGGGAGTGAAGACAGAGAGAGAGAGAGAGAGAGAGAGAGAGAGAGAAAGTGAGAGAGAGAGAAAGAGATAAGATTGTGGATGGAGAGACAGAAAGACAGAATGAATGAAGTGGACGGTGATACAGGAAGAGAATAAAGGGGTGAGACAGAGAGACAGAGGAAAGGAGGAGGATGGAAAGACAGGAGAGAATAAAGAGAGTGGATTGGGAGACAGAGCAAATGGAGAGAGAGATGGCTTACTGTCATAAGGGTTTGCCCTTTTGACCCATGACTCTCTGTGGCTGGCTGTGTGTGTGTGTGTGTGTGTGTGTGTGTGTGTGTGTGTGTGTGTAAGCAGCAGTGCTGCACAGAGGCCGCACTCCCAATCTGACCCTGTCGTCTGTAATTGGCTGTCATCCACTCCTTCCCCAATGGCCCATTTACTCTCTGTTTTTCTTTCTATCTCTTTCTTCTTCATTCTTTTCTTTCTTTGTCTCAATGTTTGGTCTTCCTTCACCTCTCCTGCGGCTGGGGCAGAGTGCACACCATTTTCTACCCAATTTGAGTGGGATCCATCAGGCTGAAGAAGTCAATGTCATTGCTTTTTGCTAAAGCAAGAAGAAAAAATGGCTTGGCACTTGAAAGTGAAGGTCAGGGCACTGCTCGAGTTGGGCCCTTTCAGTATGTGCAGCTATGCGGACAATGGGGGGGTGAGTAGTGGAGCAGCTACGTTTTCTACCACGTATAAGGTTGCTTGTCTGTGATGGATGACAAAGCAACGAAGCGTCCTACACAACCCTTGGGAGACAGTGCTTCAGAGATTGCTATACCATAAATGCTTATTTGTGTATCACTGCCTGTAACCTGGAAAACACAGAGGAATGAGAAATATTGTGCATGTCATGAGATGTGAGGGGGGAAAAAAGGACTTGTTATTTTAATATTGATTGAATTAATTGTGAAAAAATACTATTATCAATCATATAATTGTTTCATTTGTAATTTGTGCTTAATGGATGCTTACGTTATTGACTTGCTTCTCCAAAAGCATTTTTAAAAGTGAATTATGGCCAGTGTAATTGTTATATAGCATGTTCATGCTGATTATCCCCGCTATCATATTTCACATTTTAATGACATGTTATGAATGAATGTGCAATTGAAGCAGGCTTAAATAATTTGGCTCCAGTGGACACCGATTCATATTTCACTTTGTGTAATCACATTTATTAACAGGAAACATGACATTGTGGGTGGCAAATGTTGAACCCTTTGTTTTGTTTTATTTTTTATTTTTCATTTCTTTTGTCTTTTGTTTTATTTTAATAATTATTGTTCCCTGGTCTAATTATACCAGATGGTCCTAAAAATGTACCACGTAAGAACCGTGAACCAAAGAGAAAAAAAAAAAAAAACTACACTGGGACTGTGGTAGGTAGGTACGTTGTTGAAAACTTTTGACTATGTCAGATTCATGTGTTCAAGTCCCAGGACTGAAAGCTTTCACAAAAGTGAGCCTGTCTTGCCATAACTGAGCCTCTAAAGACATACCACTCTCTAAAAATACACCTCTTGAGAATGTACCTATTAGTTTTTCTTATAGTGACTCAGCAATTTCATGGAAAAAGTCTAGAAAGTTTTTCTTTCCAGAAAGAAAGTGAGTGAGCCTCCTGACTAAACTTTTTTTTTGAAGCAGATAGGATCCAATTCGGTTTCAACTCTTCAATGCTAGCTATCTAATGATGAAGAAGGCCAGTTTATGACACTTCTTATTGCAATTCAAATTATTGGAGAGGATAGCTTACTCAGAAACACTGAAACATGACTGACTTTTTCTATACAGAGAACACAGACACACAGCACTAACAAGAGACTGAAAAGAAAGCAAAAATTCAAACCAGCATACACGGTTACAAGGGCAAAAGCTAGCTAAATCGTGGTGTACTTGTATCGTGTTATGCTATGTGTTGAAGGGGTTGCTAGAATCTAAATCTTCAGTCAAATGCACATTTTACAAAGACTTTTTTTTATTTATTTCTTTTGCTTTAAAGAGCAGAGGTGTGCATGAGACTGCACAAGATGCTAAATAAAAATTAAATGCAATCTTTGCTCTGTGGCATGGTGAATTCTATCAGGATTAGCACTGTGTGCATGTCAATACCAGTCCCTCTAAGCTAGTTTAGAGCATGCTAGCTGACAGAGAGCCACCTAGACTGGCTTTTTGAAGCTACTGAGCATGCCGGTTCAATTTCCATGTCATTACAAGCTTAGAAAAACCTCCCAGATGCTGCTGTAGACATAACCTCTTCAATCCAAGGAAGGCTGGTCGCTAAGCTATAAGGAAGGCTCTGCTGATAGGCATTAACTTCTACTCTCAGTTCCACAATATACTTATTCATCTGAGTGGGGTTCTCTCCCATATTGATGTTTTTTTTTATTTATTTATCTGTGTATTCCTCTTCATCAATATAATAACCTACACTGGTAATGTCAGAAATTTTCACTTTATTTATTACTTTTAATTGGGTGCTAATTTTGGAACAGACGTCTAGTTGACTACTTATTTTTTACTCATTATTGTGATGACTAGTAAAAAAAAATAATAATAATAGTCCTGCATTCTGCAGTGCCTAGTGTGTGCCAAAGATGAGTTGACCAGATCACACATTTTTCCACAGAACAACATCCAGAACTTTGAGCTACACTTGGGCAGCAAAAAAAAAAAAAAGGAAACTCATTAAAAAAAAAAAACACCTTGAGTTTTCACCTTCACCATGCAGTGTTGAAAAGAATTACACCTTTAATAAAAATTTAAAAAAAAAGCTACCTTGTTCCACAGCCAATGCAATTAGTGCAACACCACTAAAGCTAGCAAGGCCTGATGCATTTATTAGACAATAAATCAATAGCTAATAGTCAGGGCTGGTGATCGCAGTAAGGATTCCTAATAGTTGTACAAATCATTTGCCTAATGCATGCTGGGTGTTACTGCAAGGATGCTGCTAGGGGAAAACAGTACAAAATATACTACTGCATTCTACTGAAACAGTCATTTAAGCCTCGACTGCTTTAGAAGCTAATCCTGGACTTCTTTTCATGTGTGAGAAATAAGAGGCAATGGAAGATGAAAAGTTCTACATAGCAACGTGGCAATAAAGTTTCTTTTCTATCATATAGAACAGTATACTCATATCCATATCATGTTTAAAGATATTATGTGTATTTATATTATTTACTTTTCTCAGTACTCCTATGTACTTAGCGGTGTGAGTTCATTCAGAATTTCCCCTCAGTGGCAGTGTGCATACGGCTCAGCTGAGACAAGTGAGAGAACATCTGCCCGTCCTCACCCATAAAGCACTAATTGCAATTTTAAGCCGTATGTTGTTTCTCTTAACACCCATAATCAATAGTTGCCTCTCTTTTTCTAGCAGATGGTGATGTTCGTCTTGAAGTCATTCTTCGGTGTTTCAGCTGAAGCAGTCATGCTTTGCTAAGGGGGATGATGGATATCCATCTGAGAGGGAAGTCGACTGAGGATAAAGCACTGTTTGTTTTTTTTTGCTTGAGCATCTATATCTCTGATATACGTACATGATTAATGTAGGGCTTGCCAAAAACAAGTCTGGAGTCTGGAGTATTGCTTGAACACAAGTTCAGATCTCAAGCTACACCCACCTGTGGTTCAACTCCACAGTTCTGGATTTGCAAATGCACTGAAACCATTGAGACCAAATGCATTGGAACCATTATGTGTAGTGCAAGTGTAAGGCAAAGAGATGGAGGAATTATAGGCGAAGAGACAGAGAGACTGAATGTATGGTTCAGTTTGTATGCATATGTCATGTCATTGATTGGGGGTATGTGGATGTGTGTATGTGGGGGAGACAAGAATATGTTAAATAATACCAAATTTGTGTGTGTGTGTGTGTATTATTCACTCTCTTAGCTACTGTTTTCTTGTGTGAATCATTTTAACTGACTCATATCAAAGACTACGGGGTTTTTTATTTTTTCAAAATCCCATGACTAACACAATGTGGTCTACATTTCCATGGCACCCATGCTGATAAAACAGCTAAATCACCTCAAGCAAAGAATCATGAATTCCAAAGGCTGAGGAAAAAGTTTAAACGGTCAAAAGGGCAAAGATACAAAGCTCAAAACATCTTGTGTTAGAATACACCACAGGCCAAAAGCATGGAACATATGGATCTATCATTGAACCAAGCCAAGCACTGTTGCAGAACTAACAAAGACTTGATAAAAATATAACCGATAAACAAATACTTTTTTAAATATAAATCAGTATATTTTTAAACATAACCATTTGAGCTTCTGTAGCAGATCCTCTGTTGCAGTCGATAAAATGCATTTATGTTAATTATGTACCTGAAGGCTCATTAAGAAAGGAAATTTTGCATTAAAATCTCCCACAGATCATAACAAATTGAGATCGATCCATCCCTCCATTCATCTATTCATCGAGACAGACTGAATGTTTAAGGTTGGGATTTCCTCTCCTCCACCTCTTTATATATCAGTCCACAAGTAGAGCACATTTGGAGGTCTTTCACAGTGAAGAGGAGCATACACCACAGGGGCATTAAACCACACAATAACATGATATTAGTTCTAGTTCTTCAACAGCACCTCATATTTTACATGAATACAGAAGTACCTTTTGTACACTACAAAAGCTGGGCATCACAAGGGCTCCCAGGGTTTGGAGGTAAGCATAAGACACTGGTGTCACTATAAAAACATAACAGTGTGAAAAATCTCTATAATATAACAAAGAAGCATGACACAAAAATTTTGGAAAAGTGGGCTTTCGGATGAAACAGTTCACGTGATCATGTGTCCATACATTCATCTATCCATCTAACTATACTGATTGACAGACAAGCAGAATAAGATCCATCCATCCATCCATCCATCCATTTGACAGATAGTTGGCAGTGAATTGTGGAGTGCATTTCACAAAATAAATCAGAAGCAAAACAAGAGCATTAACTAATAATTTTTTAAGTCCTTACATTTTGCTGGAACTCTGACAGACTGATGCCCACAGGTGCTGAGTAACTGCCTCACCATCCTTCATGTGGAGATGATGTTCAGCTGATGAACAATTTGATGTAATTTCAGAGCAAATGGATGTCATGCAGAGGTTTCACTCATCATATTGTGCACCTGGCATCTGGGTGTTCAAACATGCTACATAACCAGGCCTGGGATTGGTCATTACAAACAAGGTATGTCCAAGCTTATTTATTAATATCATGTCATAGGTATCACTAGCATGCTAAACTCACCATTCTCAACCCCTGATTTATTGAACAGTCTCATGTATCATCTTTGTCTTAGCTCATCTTCTTCTGATGTTCTGTTCTAACAAATTCTAACAACTCTGGCACTGACAAAATGTATGCTATCAGTACTTTGTGGCACCTGTAGTCATGAAAATGAATGAAATTTTAGCATTCAGTTCTGGAGCACTATGTGAGCTCTAAAGCAAAGGTGGTTTTGTCTTCACACAACCACCTCAGACGTCATGCTGAGGCCTTAAAGCATCCCAGAGATTGAAGGACTTCTGGAACTTGTGTTCTTAGGTTGAGACTGTTGTTGTCAGACCCAAATGAAAGCTTTTCTCTGGGATTTAACAGATCGCATTCCTTAGAGCAAGCATGTCTTTAAAGTCCAGAAAGCCTAGGCTTAAGGATACGTAACTGTTCTGCTGTTTGAATTCTTTCTCCAGACAATAGCATGTATCACATTGGATATTCTGACTAATGGATAGTTGAAATTCTTCTTCATGAACGTTCAAAACTTTCAAGGAAACAACTAGATTTTGGGATGATTTCCTCCAACCACCTGTAACATGGCATTTTAATCATTAGCCAAAATAAGCAATGAATAATGAGACATGAGGTATAGCATTTTGGAGTTGCTGCCAGGTCAAAAATGCAAGGCTCATCTGTAAATATACACAACGGGGGAGGCATTGGTCGGGCAGGGTGAGAGGGAATCGATGACCACTGGCTAAATCCAAAGCCACTAATGGTCTCGGTTGGATTGTCAGCACAACTGATGAACTCAGATGGCCAGTTTGTGAAGAGTATTGACTGGCAGCAGGATGTTTTAATGGTGTCTATGGCTAATGAAAAGCACAGCTAGTGTGTGGGTTTGTTTTGCAGGTTGCTTGCAGTAACCCAGAAGCTTAGGCCGATTTCTTGGAATGGCTTCTGTTTGTCCTTCAAATCATATGGGTGAGTTTCAGTAAATTAATGGATTAGTGTTATATTTATGTAACACAACACAGAGGAAAATAACACATTTCCTTATGAGTGCTTGAACTTTCCTGCTTTTTCTATCACAATTCCTGTGTAGGTTGTTGTCAGGTATATACTACTGAGGATCACGGTTTGCACATTTGCTCAGATGAGGGATGATGAAGCCTATGCCAGGTGAATAAATCCAGTCTGGCATTTTGAACAGGGCCAGACCATGGGCACATCTGGAACCAGCCAGACACAGAAGCATGTGTGTGTGTGTGTGTGTTTATATGAGACTGTATTTGCATATGCCTTCTGGATATTGGAAACAGACAGGGGGTGTTATTGTAATCTCCATTTTGCACCTTACTGTATTACCATTACCCAATATCTTTTTTTTTTTGTATTTTTTTTTTGCCAGTGATAATTTTAGTGTAGGCAAATTTTAACTGGAGGGTATTTTCTAAAAAAAAAAAAAAAAAAAAACCTCTCTGCCCTTTTTTCTGAATCAGTCCTTGCTGGTGACCAGCTGGTCCTTTGGGCTTAGCTACAGTTGTGCCAACCAGTTGTCATTGCTTTCTCCATGGAAAAATTACTTTGAGGAAGGATCTTTTCAGAGCTAGGCATACAGATAACTATTCTTTCTTACACTACCAGGGATTGTTTACTGTCTAGTCAATTCTGCATTGCTTTTGAACCGGCCTAAAACTGGGAATTCTTATATGATAAATATAGGATATATATACCTAAATTGGGATTTAACATATTTGTATAGTATATATGGTATGTGGTCCAATTCTGGACAAACCTAAAATTATAATTTTTATATTTTAAATAAATGCAAAAATATTCTTTGTCAGACTGTGAGTCTGAGACAGACAAAACTTAAATATCAGGACATTGAACAATCAAAAGGCTTGGTAATAACAGGCTGAACGTATATTGTGTGGTGAACTGTGAATAAAAATCTCTTTTAAAGTGTGTGTGTGCGTGTGTGTGTGTGTGCGTGTGTGTGTGTGTGTGTGTGTGGGAAATGGAGTCCATGGCAGTTATGTATGCCATGGTGCTTGCTGGGAGATAGAGTCTCTAAATTGTCTGACAGTCATGGATAAACAAAATGAAACTATACAGGAAGTCTGGGTCAGGATTTGTCTTTGTGGACTGTCAGTGGATGCTTGAAATAAAAGCACAGAGACTGCATATGTTTAGTCTCAGCATGTTCTTTAGTGCATATGCTTTTTTAACACATATCCATATTCAAATAATTCTGCCATAATAACTGCATCTCTGTGTGGGTTGTATATGCTTTACATATAACTTTGTCTCACCATTCTGTGAGACTGGGCTGTAACTTTACTACTTATTTGCACTACTTCAACCGCCGTTATAATGTTTCAACCGCTGCTATAATGTTTACTTCTTATTTGCACTACTTCAACCGCTGCTACTGCATTTTTGCACAATCCACATTGTCATGCTGCTCTATATATATTACAAACATATATGTTATTAGATACCTGGTTTTTACAGTTTCCCAAGTTTGCACATCATCGTTTGGCGATATGTGTCCTGTCTTGCGTTGTTTTTTGTACTTCCTGTTTTTGCACTGTCTTGTCTTTACACTGTTTGCACCTGGATGCACATGTTGCACTTTATGTAGCTAAGACAAACCTATCTAGCTCTGTGTTGTTGTTCTGTTTGTAATTATATGTCGTATGTTGTTTATGTAGCACCTGGGTCCTGGAGAAACGTTGTTTCATTTCACTATGTACTGCATCAGTTATATGTGGTTAAAATGACAATAAAAGCTTCTTGACTTGACTTAAATTGCTGTTACAAAACAACGTAATTGCTGTTTTGTAACAGCAATTACAAAATCACTTTAATTGAGGGCTACAAGGTTTACCAGTCCAATATAATATATTTATCTATAATGTATATGCTATACATTTTTTTAATATTTCATGATGGAAAATTGTTAATTTAAAATATTGTGCATAGGCCATATAACATGCTTTTAAATTCTTAATTCAGATAAATATATTTCTATACTAACAACTTGTACAGGGACTTGTATGGCAGACGGTGGAATATAAACACATTTTTAAATGTGTGTAATGATTGAAATGGTGATGATCTCTGCTAGAAGATGTTTAACATTTTTGGTTTTCAGTGTCAGCATTTTGTAATAGTCAGAAACAAAGCTGGTAACTTTACCGAAACAGGAAAGCTTTCTGGATAGAGGGCTTTGTGGCTCCTCGGTAATATGACAAGAGAGATTTTGGTCCTATTAACTTTTAAAGAGAGAAAAAAAGATAGAGTGGTGAGAAAACAACTGTTCGGAGCCGTTATCATGCAACTGATAAGAGGAAGTAACCTGTTTTGATGTTCCACAACATTAAACATAATTAAAAACTGATCAAAAGTATGACATTTTGTCAAAACTTTGGGATGTGCAGTCATGTGTTTTATTCCTTGCTTAACCTCTGGTGCGTGAAATGTTGTGTGCTCTAGATTCAGTAAGTAATTGATTCATGCTAGTGGTTGTAAAGGTAGTGTGACAAAAGGCAAAAAATCGAGATGATTATCAGATTGAATTCGCAACAGACCAGCACTGTGACCCCTGTTCTATAACCGTGTCTACTTTGAGCCATCGATAAAATTGTTCCATATAAAAGAAAAGATAAAAGTGTTTGATGCTTGCTGCCAACTTCATTTCAGATTGACTTCAGAGATCATTTAGTTGTTTCAAGAATTATGTGTGAATTGCAAAGCAATTCGTTTTAATTTAACCATTGCAATTCTAGTACTGAATGATGAAACTGGCGAACAACAAAAGCAATTGAGCCTTAGGACATTCCTGATTAAAGCAAAACGATATTGCAGATATTCTTACAAATGAAAGCTTTGTCACAGTTGGTTACTGGGTGTGAGTCTATAATATGGATGAGCAACTTGGCTTGGCTCTGGAGAAACTTTGATTTAAACTTTCGGGGGAAAAAAAAATTGCGCTGGCTGATATTTCACAGAACCACACTGCACATGCCATGTTTATCAATTGTATTGATTTTTGGCTTCTCATGCAGATAATACATCATGTCCGGCCTATACACATGCCTTCACAGATTCCATTCTGTGCGGACTGATTTTGCTGAGGAGAGGCCGTGGTGTTGCTGAGTGTGTGATGAATGTCCAATTGACTTGATAAATGGGTGTGATGCTGGAAATCCATCAAAAAGTCTGCTGATTAAACGCACCGGCTTATTGATTAAACTGCAGGAACACCTCATTAGAATACAAACCAAAATGTGCAGTGTTAATACTTATCAACACATACCAGGAATCACTTCACTTATGCACTTATGAACAATGAACTATAGTCTGCTGTATAATGACTACAAGTCTGACACATCTCTGTACCTTCCCCAAGAAGGATGTGGTGAAAGAAGAGATGGGAGGAAAACAGAGAATGAGAAAGACAGAGAAATCCAGTATGTGGTTAAGGGACTATAGCTGTCATCAATCATGGTTAACCTGAGTGAAATGATTCCTTCACTCACTTTTTCCGGCTATAGATGCCTCATGTCATGCTGTCTGCTTTTAGTGATGGATACAAAACACCACAGCTGTGAAATACTTGAACTACTCTTGCTGCATCGTTATTTGTACTGCTTTGTAATCAGGCCTTAAAGAAAATTTCATATTCGCTATTTTGCTATTTGCTACTTTGCGCACAGTATATCTGTACATGTTTATTAAATATGTCAAGCATGTGGTTTTAGTTTTTGCATTTTTAAAACAAATTATTTATGTGATCATATTGGGACATATGTAATATAACATAAATAATAAACCAATCAGCTGTAAATTGCCAGATGTGTACATGGCAGAAGAAAGCCCAAATTTGACCTTCTCATAGTCTAGGCAATATATGAAATATTGCATCTTAAGACATATTAGATCATTTAGTTAGTGTCGGCGCTCATAAAATGTTGCACAGTGTTAAACAAAGATGCTATGGATTTCTACACCACCTGAGCATGTCCTCCTCTTATACACCAGCATTCACGATTGAATGACTGATCTTATTTGTTTTAATTTATAGATTCATTTTTCATATTGAATATATTTCTTTACTTAATGCCATTCATATGAAATGACCGGGTATTACAAAAGTTTTATTAAATTTGTTTGTGTAACTAAAAATATATACGTGAATTAAATGTAACAGTGTAATCCATGCATCAGTGCATCACTATTTATATGGTTTGAAGCCAAACACTTGAGTAGGATGTGACAGTTTTTCCAGAAGTACAGGATTCCTATCGATACCAAATTCATTTTTAACAATTTATGAATAAATCTGTTCATATCCAGCTTGATAAATGAGATCCCCTGTTCACATGTTGATGTGCTTTCTTAACCCACTGACTTAACTGCTGGATTGTAATTGCATTCTCTAACAAATTGACCAAAAAACCGAAATGCACCGAAATGAATGGCAAATTTTAAAAAGTGTACAGATGCATACAGTGGAATTTCAGTAAGTCTATCCAATGTAGCAATAGATTTTATCGGCTCACTGTGGTACAGCAATAACACTATAATCACAACCCACAATGCTGGTTTTTTTTCTTAATTGTACCATTCGTTCTTTTTCAAGCTGTTCCCACCTCAACAGAAACAAATGCTCCCATGGAAACATCACCATATGTGACTGCTTTGTAATCATGAGTGCACTCATGCTCACTGATTTGCAGCATTGAAACATGTACAAATGTCACGTTAAACCATGTTTTTTTTAACAGCCAGGATAGTACACTTTAGGTTCAGAGTTTTTCTTTGATTGAGTCTGAGTGTTTTCTGTTTGACACTGTACAAATCAAGCCTCACTTTACTGCCCCCTGTGGACCTGCAGGGCTGAGAGGTCTGTCATCAAAAACACGCCCCTCGACCTCCCTGGTGTCTCACACATCAACTTGTTTTGGATCTTGCTTCATTGACAGCCACAAAGTGCAACCTCTTCATTTCCCCTGAGTCTGACCTTTAACCCCAGAAATGTCCTTCTTTGTCATATCACAGGATAAGATCACTGCCTGTGCAGGTTCACCAGAGCCAGCACAGGGTGAGATTATAACAGTAGGTATGATCCTATTCAAATGATTAACAAAAAATATTCTAAAATAAATTTTTACTAAGGAGACAGGAAGTACTTAAAATATCTAGAGTTTGTGAAGGAAAAAAATTCTTTACTCAAGCAAAAGTGCAAAAATTTCCAGAAATAAATATTCAATAATTAATAAAAAAAAAAAATATATATATATATATATAAAATGTATAAAATAAATAAAAACATATATAAAGTGAGAAATTAAACCTTCAAAAAATATATGCAAAAAAAACAAATGTCAATGATTTTAGCGAGTACTGAAAAATTAGCACCTCTTTCACCAAGAATCAAGTAATTAGCTAAGTCTAATCAACAGCATGTTTCAAGTACATGCTAAAATACAATAAAATGTTAATTACTGATGGGGGGACAAGGTGTGTTGAATTACATTTATCACATATAATAACATGAAATAAATGATTGTATATTTAAATATGAATATGCAATTTTTTAAACTTTCTTCCTTTTCTATTCCCAAAAAGTTTAGATTTTAACTTAAACACAGGGTATAAAGATTGCATAAATTAGCCAGTCAAGACAAGTAACAAAAGCAATCTAAACAACAATACAAGAGAGCATTGTGGATTGTAAGAGCTAAAGCATCTGGCCATGTGAAAAGATGTGATTTAATAGACTGCTGCAAGTTTTATGGCTCACAGTATGTGCAGTGCTGATTGAGTGTGTAGTGTCAGCGACAGGTCATGGTCATCATTGCACATCCTCCACAAACCATAATAAGACCAGTGTAGGATTCTAACTCCTCAAATTCCTCAGCTTATTTTCCAGATGCCAGCTTAAACCACATTATACAGTACGTACGAATCAAATATTTGCACCACACTTTATGCACTGTGGCACATAAATATGTATGCTGCTGTTAAATATTCATCAGAGATTCTCTGTGCAGTAGAAAAAAAGCAGACAAAACAAAGCAAATGTACAAAGTTTCAACGTGGAGACGCTACAACTTTAAAAGAGAGAAGCGACTATTTAACTTTATTTAACATAGTTTTTTAAGATGACCACTATCCATAGGCGGTTTGAGAGTGGAGTCACAGATCTTCTGAACAGCAGCTCTTCTCAGTATGCAGTAGCTGTGCTTCTCACAATAAAACCAAGTCCCATTTAGATGCTGCCTGTGTCCTGGAGTGGCACTTAAGTTTAAATGTTTAAATAAAAATCTATTGAGTAGTGCCTCACAACTCCCAGGTTGCCGGTTCGATCCTGAGCTCAGGTTACTGTCTGTGTGGAGTTCTGTACGATCTTCTTATGTCTGTGGTTCACCACACCTCTCAAAAGAGCTATGCTGATTGGCTAGTCCAAACAGCACAGAATCAGTGTGTGTGTCCTGTGATAAATCCCACCTAGAGTATATTCCTGACTCACTCTCAGTGTTCCCAGGGTTATCTCTGGATCCGCACACATTCCTGACAAGAATAAACCAGTCACTGGAGATAAGTGAATACATTTATGGTTTCTCTTTGGGGTTTTTGGCGTCCAAAATGGAAGTGGAAGAACATCTTTCGAAAGCATATTCTGGGGAAATGCTTTTCTTCTAATTGTATTTTGAAAGCTTGCAGTTACTTCACATCCTTCAAAAAGCTCCAGAGCAGATATTACCCACATAATCATTTCCCTAACTTTTTAACTTCTGTCACAAGCTCTGAATGCTGCCCTATGGGCATGGCTCTCAAAATGAGAGGATTTGATTTATCGATTTCGGTGCAGCATTTAACACTGTCATTCCCGCCAAGTTGTTAAACAAGCTCACACATCTTGGCGTCAGTTCCACCCTCTGCATTTGGGTAAAGTCTATTCTTACAGACAGACCACAGTCTGCTGAAGCTTGCCAACCTCCTTCACTCTCACTCTGAGTGTACAACCATGACTTTCAGATGGTTGGCCTGATCAACAATGATGACGAAATGACAATGACCTACAAGCATGTGGTCCAGCACCTGGTAAAGTGGTGTGCCAGTAACACTCTACTCCTCAATACCCACAAAACCAAGGAACTCATTGGTGACTTCCAACATACAAACAGAAATCATGCAAACACATCTATTCACATATATGGAGAAGTGGTGGAATTCTTAACTAGATTCAATTCTTGGGAGTTCACATCACTCATGATCTGACCTTTCCACTGCTGTTAGTCATGGAGGCACAATATGATTTTTTTATTCCTGAGGAAGGCTGACCTATCTATACAGATACTGGTCACGTACCATTGAGAGCATTCTAACTGCTCACATCTGCTCAGTCGCTGACAAGAGGGCACTACAAGAAGTGCTGAACAATTACAGAAATCTACAATAAACACTGACAATGGAGGGTGAGAGGCATCATCAAGGACATCTCTTATCCCAGTCATGGACTGTTTACCTTCCACCATTTGGGGAGGGGATGTGGTAGCTTAGTGGTGAATCCCAGGTCCACCAAGCTGCTGGGCTCAATAGCTCAGTTGTATAAAATGAGGTAAAAACGTAAGTCGCTTTAGATAAGGGCATCTGCCAAATCCCAAAAAGGTAAATGTAAATGAGGTGTGAAAGGAGCCTGTATTGTTGTACTAGCCCACTTAGAAATAGCTTCTTTCCTTCGGTTGACACCCTTCCAACCTAAAACCCCCTCAAAGATTCTTCACACACGCTCTTCCATACTTATAATGCACAATTTAACAATTTGTCACTACTGTAAATACTTTTACACTACTTGTAAAGTAAATTTGTACTTTTGAAAGAGGCTAATACCTGTAATTCTATTGTTTCTGTACAATGACAAAGTTGAATCTGTATCTGAAATATTAGTTTAAATTGGAAACACATTGATTACTGCTGCTTTAGAAATTCCATGCAGGTTGAAGAAATATTTTACTATGTAGATTTATCAGCATCACTAACTTGAAAATATAATGTTTTTGAGCATAATTCCAGGAGCTGATAAGGGTAAAAAAGGATAAATCTGAAGTGTAAATCTAATGAATTCCTTTTTTTGTGTAAATGCATAATTTGCAAGCAGCTTCTTTTGTACAGAAACTTGATAAATGAGGCTCCCGGACTGTACTTGTCGGAAAATACCATCTGAGGGCCTAGGCCTGGCAGAGCATACAGATGACACAACTTCAAAGCAGAGACAGCAACTGCAAATAAGCACCACGATTATCATTGCACCATATTTAGCTTTATGGCAAGGCTTGAGAAAAGCTTGCTCTTGCTACAGTAAGTCAATAAGTCAACGCATGTCATGGAACGCTTAGCTGTGGAATAATCTGCACCCTCGAATGTTGAATTATGCATTTGTACTGAGAGCTCAATACACAAGATCAGCATGGAGACACTGATATTTGCATCACAGACTGTAGATCCAAGAGATGGATCTGTCTCTCTGGGCTCAGTGCCAGTTCCCCCCAGACAGTCTACAGTGACAATCGCATCTTTCTGTTATGTGAAACAGTATGCTTTTACTCTTTACTACGGCTAGCTTTCCATGGAAACACTTAGGCAATAATGAACAACACAGTTTACAAACAGATTGGGAGAAATGGCATGGCAGTGAACCAGGGAAGAAAAGTGAAAAGCTTTTAACAGCCTGAGCTATTTAACAACAATAACATATGATGATGATGATGATGATGATTATTATTATTATTATTATTATTATTATTATTATTATTATTATTATTATTATTATTATATAATTCTCATAACGTATTAAAATTGTTATTACTAATGATGTTTTTGTTGATGTTTCTGTTGTTACTATTAATGGGGTTATTGTTATTGTTCTTGGTGAGGCTATTGTTGTTGGTGGTTGTGTTGTACTTATTATTGTTGCTAATGGTGTGGGTTTTCTTGGTTGTATTATTTCTGTTGTTGTTTTATGTCCTATAACCAGTCCAATGAATAAAACCAATAAGTGATGGTCCAGTTATCATTCATCCAGCAAATATTTTCCTGTGGAAGGATGCTGACAAGCTCATACGAATCCTGCTGCTAGAAAGCACTCAAAACCCCACCATGATTACTTTATATCTCAGCTACAATATAGAGTAAAAACCCATTTTAGGGCCACTTATGGTTATAAATGAAAAGTGAAAATGCTTCACGAGCTTGAGATACGGTTGATTGCAATTGGGCCATGAATTTCCAAGTGCCATTAAAACAGCAATGCAGGCACTTATATTTGAGCTACTTTTGACCCACAATACAATTTTACAGCAATAACCGACCCTTGTGCGCTTCAGATAAAGACAATACATTTCAAATAAATTTAAAGTTTAAAATATGTACATGCTTTATGTACGATATATTAAAGCACAAAGTGGCTTTTATGATAAAGCCGAACATCAATAAACTAACCATAAATCACTATGGATGATGATAAAAGTTATGGTTAAAGCTATAAAAGAGTTCCAAAGATGTTTAATCTGGAGTTTAAATCACCCATTGAGCTGGTGTTCATAATGTTCTCTGAAATACTATTCTAGAGTTTACAGCAATAATAAGAAAAAGATCTTCCACCAGCTGAGCTGTGAGTGATCATATTTAGAGAATATGCAGTTCATTAGCAGCTCTGTCTCCTCTCCAGCCAACATGCAGCTGTTATGCAAATCATCAGCACAGGGATGAATTACAAAAAGCCTTCAAATTCACCTGTTGGTTCCAGTCTATTACTTCTAGCGCTTATGCTTCCAGGAAATATTTTTCATTTCTTGCCATTCCCATTTGTCCCTCAAGGGAAAAATATTTCAGCACAAGAAATGTTCCTCAATGTTTTCTTCAGTCCATCTGTGGATTTTTCCTGTGGTGTGGCTACATTACTGGATCTGTCCGCAGGTTGTTTGCTAGTTGAAGAAATGACGTATGATTTCAAATGGCAGCAGATGATTGCAGGCAAGTGCTGAAGTCATTAACAATCTAGAAAGTCAATACCTAATGCCATTTAAAGCAGTCTGTGGTATCGGTTGTCCTCAGCTCTCCCATCTCTCATCTCTCATCTATTTTTCTCTTTTTTACCCGCCCTCTTTTCCTCTTTTCTTTCGGTCTCGGATTCTTTTCTGACTTTCTCCCCTGTGCTCTTGCGGTGTGGCTCTCCCAAAGTCATCCTAATTAGTGTTTAATGCAGGACTCCCATCAGCAAGGTCACCGGTGCCTCTGTGACTCTGTGTTGTCAGGATGATGCCAAAAATAATGAAAGAACCGATCTGCTCCCATCAGCAGCAGGAGAAGCAGAGCGGAGGAACACACACCCCCACACTCCAACATTATTAACAGCACTCGCTCAATTACAGCCTGTGACAATGCAGCACAAGTGCTGGAACTTTTAGCAACAACCGCTGTTTTAGACGATGGTGGTAAACAAACAAACCCAAAAAAGTGAAAAAAAAACGTAAATAGTAAAAGAAAAAAAAAAATCCTTTTTCATATGCTTAGCTTTTTCTCGCATCCTCTATTACTCTTGCAGTTATTTGTTTATCTGTGTTTTCCATTTGTGTAACCATAGAAGACACATAAAATAGTAAAATAATAATAATCTTCTTCTTCTTTCAGCTTTTCCCTTCAGGGGTCGCCACAGCGAATCATCTCTCTCCACCTATCCCTATCTTCTGCATCCTCAACACTTACACCCACTAGCTTCATATCCTCATTTATTACATCCATATACCTCCTCTTCAGCCTTCCTCTTTGCCTCCTGCCTGGCAGCTCCATGTCCAACATTCTCCTACCAATATACTCACTCTCCCTCCTCTGAACATGTCCAAACCATCTCCCTAACTTTGTCCCCCAAACATCCAACATGAGCTGTCCCTCTGAAGTACTCGTTCCTAATTCTGTCCAATCATGTCACTCCCAAAGAGAACCTCAACATCTTCAGCTCTGCTACTTCCAGCTCTGACTCCTGTCTCTTCCTCAGTGACACTGCCTCTAAACCATACACCATGGCCGGTCTATCCACTGTCTTGTACTGTACACCTTCCCCTTGATTCTCACTGATACCTGACACCTTTCTCCATGCATTCCAACCTGCCTGCACTCGCTTCTTTACCTATTTCCCACACTCTCCATTACTCTGGACAGTTGACCCCAAGTACTCCTGTACCTTCTTCACCTCTTCACCCTGTAATCTTAAGTAAAATAATAATAATAATAATAATAATAATAATAATAATAATAATAATAATAATAATAATAATAATAAACTAAAAACCTTAAATCGTTCTGCTTGGAGGCAGTAAGGTAAGGCAGACATCAGAGATTCAGCATGCCACATGCACAGCAGAGGTGGGTAAAAAATATAGTCCTGCCCTATGGTGCACATGGAAGCACCATGTGCTATACCTTATACCAACAGAAGCTCAACCAAAGCTTCTTGAAGAAATTAGCAAAGAGAGAGGAATAAATGAGTTAACCTGGCTAAGTTCTATCTCTTTTTAAAGAAAAACACATAAGATAAGGCTATTTTTTTCCACCCATATTGTTTTATTTGCTGTTTTTACTTTCATGAAAGTCAGAACATCTCAGCACCACTAATGCCTTTAAGATAAAGTACACAAAATGCTATAAAGTAGGAGCTGATTTCTGGCCCTGCAGATCCCTATAGAATGTAGTGTCATGCAGCTTATCATTGACAGCCATACTATTCCCCTTAGAACAGCCCAGATAACGAGCAGATTCAAAGCATACATAAAAATGCACTAGATAAAGACAGTTAGGTGTTGGCCTGTGACACCTACAGTTCTCTATTTACTTCAATGTAAATATCACTTCAGTATTGTTGCAATTTTATGCTGTATGTCTGCAAAAATTGCGTAAGCTTAATATTACAACCAGCAAGAGACAAGTCATAATAATTTTTCCCACTTTTCTGAGCAAATTAAAAAAGAAGGATCTATATTCCTCACCTCATGTGCCCTGTTACCCTTTAACAGTTTCATTTTTACTTGAAAGGATCGATCAGCAATTTCAAAATAAGTCAGTAGCAGCCACCGAAGCATATTTTCTAAAAAAAAAAATAAATAAAGAAGATATAGGGGGTATGTCCTACTGCTCCAAACTGAATAAAACAAAACTGAATTTTTTAAAAAAGCCTTTCTGTAATAAAATGATCTCAGTTGTCTTTATTTCTTAACATTTTAAGCTTCCTTTCATTCTTACATTTTTGTTTTTGTTTTGCATTTACCACATCTATCATCTACTTACCATCTACCAGATATCTCCACTGGGTCACTATTTATATATTTCATAAAGTATAATGTTATAACTATAAAGCCTGGCTGTATAAACATAAACCTGGGCACACTTGAAAAGGTTTAGCCAGACTGGCATCACAAATTCAAGCAGAAATCATACCTGTGGAATGCAAGTCTTTAAGGTGATCAAGAGTCATGTCAAGTGTCAAGAGTCAAGAAGCTTTTATTGTCATTTCAACTACATATCGCTGACGCAGTACACAGTGAAATAAAACAAGGTTTCCTCAGGACCCTAATGCTACATAAAACAACATAGTGCTTCATAAAAAACAAGTCAGAGCTAAGGACTAAAAGTAAGTTGTCCTAGCCACGTAAAGTGCAACCTAGTGCAAAAGACAAAAGGCAGTGTGTGTGTGTGTGTGTGTGTGTGAGAGAGAGAGAGAGAGAGAGAGAGAGAGAGAGAGAGAGAGAATTCAGTTTGTGGTGTTGAGGAGACTGCAATCATCAGCAATCATGAGACTGATATAGACATGTCATAATACTTTCATGGTAGGTGTCATAAGCAATCATGAGCTGTCATAACACTTATGCACCATTTCATATGTCATGTTGCAATAATTGTTGTCATTGTAATGGCTGCCATAATGTTTGATATTTACATCAACATGTTGTATGATAAATGTTATGACACATACTACAGTCATAGCACTTCAAGAAATATGTATTACATCATAAGTATTATAAGTATTACACTGAGCTCTGAACTCTGACTGATATCCTTTAGCAAATTTACTAACGGTGCATTAATTTGTTATACATGATAGCAGGATTTCCATAAAATAACCTTTGTTTAACACCAACTTGTTTGTGTGCAGCTTATTTTTACTCAGCAAATGTCACTTCCACAATGCATAACCACACTGTCTAATAATGGCATTTTCAAGGAATTGTGTTAAAGCCTCTTCTAGCTTGTATAAATCAACTCAATACATCAAATACGTGAAATACTGGATTTGAATTGGACTAGACCTCCCAGCACTTGTGCCGTTTGTCCTTGGCTTGCATGCATTTGATTCTAGTCCCTGCTTATTTCTGAAGTAATTGCTCTGTGCCACCTCACAGCCATAGTGCAGGTGCAGGGGCATGATAATGAAGTACTGCGCAGTGTGGGTGGTAGTTGAGGACTGGTCCAGAGAGAGCCACTGTAGCCTCAAATACCACACACACAATCATGATTGACTCAGCACTTTAGAGCAGGTTGTCTTTCACCCGAGGGGTGGGAGTCACTCGTTCAGCACCCTTATAAGTGGCCCCCACACACCCATTACAGGTGTGAGCTATACTCAATTAGAGAGTCTCCCCTCATTAATAAAAGTGAATGACTCTTCAGGGCTTTGAGCAGAACAGCCCAGGTGTTAATTTAGCCATGCAGAGTAAACAGCCCTTTGTAGCTCGGTGGCTCCTATGAATATGGATATATTTGCTAAAAAATCTAATGCTTTATATAATACACAGTGCATGAGGCTTACATACAGTATATTTACAAACCTGTGCATAATGGCCATGCAGTGTGATGAATAATAAACATTCAACCAGGGGTCTAACACCATTACCTGTATCTGTGTAGAGCTCTAAATATCCAGATTTCAGATTTAAACCTGAAGTGGCAATGCCATTAACTCTCTCTGCTCCAGGTTGCTAAATCATGGGTGACCCTGTGCTCTGACACCAACATCCTAACAAGCTGAGATTTGTGAAGAAAAGAATTTCACTGTGCTGTAATGCATGTATTTGTAGTGTGACAAATAAAAGCTTCTACTTCTTCTTAAGAAGCTTACCACCGGTTAGAAAAGTCAGCACTTGAGCTTGGTCTGTGAATTCTGGATCTGACAGTTCTTCAACTTCAGCTACATCACTTCACTTTATAATCAGCTTCAACTAGAGGACTATATAAATCCCGCTCTCACAGACATATTTAGTTTGGACCTGGTCTAACAATGTGGACCTTTTTTCCAAAATGTAAACAAACTAGTAGCCTAATTAATCCAGAAAGACTGACCCAGGCAATAACTAAGAATAAGTGAATACTATAAGATTTCTAGCAGACGCCCTTATCCAGAGCGACTTACATTTTATACAATTGAGGGTTAAGGGCCTTGCTCATGGGCCCAGCAGTGGCAGCCTGGTGGACCTGGGATTCAAACTCACAAGCTTCTGATCAGTTGTCCCAACCATTAACCACTAAGCTACCACATCCCCCTAGAAATATATAAATGTGGTGTTTTTTGTGCTGCTACAATATATGACAGGTTGCTTGTAGCCAAGTAAAAAACACAAAATCAACAATAGTATGTCTCACATTTGTATCTCTATTTGTCTCAATTTAGAACATATTATGAGTTAATTCTAAAAACATACACTATATTTCCAAAAGTATTCACTCACCTGCCTTGACTCGCATATGAACTTAAGTGACATCCCATTCCTAATCCATAGGGTTCAATATGACGTCGGTCCACCCTTTGCAGCTATAACAGCTTCAACTCTTCTGGGAAGGCTGTCCACAAGGTTTAGGAGTGTGTTTATGGGAATTTTTGACCATTCTTCCAGAAGCGCATTTGTGAGGTCACACACTGATGTTGGACGAGAAGGCCTGGCTCTCAGTCTCCGCTCTAATTCATCCCAAAGGTGTTCTATCGGGTTGAGGTCAGGACTCTGTGCAGGCCAGTCAAGTTCATCCACACCAGACTCTGTCATCCATGTCTTTATGGACCTTGCTTTGTGCACTGGTGCACAGTCATGTTGGAAGAGGAAGGGGTCAGCTCCAAACTGTTCCCACAAAGTTGGGAGCATGGAATTGTCCAAAATGTCTTGGTATGCTGAAGCATTCAGAGTTCCTTTCACTGGAACTAAGGGGCCAAGCCCAGCTCCTGAAAAACAACCCCACACCATAATCCCCCCTCCACCAAACTTTACACTTGGCACAATGCAGTCAGACAAGTACCGTTCTCCTGGCAACCACCAAACCCAGACTCGTCCATCAGATTGCCAGATGGAGAAGCGCGATTCGTCACTCCAGAGAACACGTCTCCACTGCTCTAGAGTCCAGTGGCGGCGTGCTTTACACCACTGCATCCGACGCTTTGCATTGCACTTGGTGATGTATGGCTTGGATGCAGCTGCTCGGCCATGGAAACCCATTCCATGAAGCTCTCTGCGCACTGTTCTTGAGCTAATCTGAAGGCCACATGAAGTTTGGAGGTCTGTAGCGATTGACTCTGCAGAAAGTTGGCGACCTCTTCGCACTATGCGCCTCAGCATCCGCTGACCCCGCTCCGTCAGTTTACGTGGCCTACCACTTCGTGGCTGAGTTGCTGTCGTTCCCAAACACTTCCACGTTCTTATAATACAGCTGACAGTTGACTGTGGAATATTTAGGAGCGAGGAAATTTCACGACTGGATTTGTTGCACAGGTGGCATCCTATCACAGTTCCACGCTGGAATTCACTGAGCTCCTGAGAGCGACCCATTCTTTCACAAATGTTTGTAAAAACAGTCTGCATGCCTAGGTGCTTGATTTTATACACCTGTGGCCATGGAAGTGATTGGAACACTTGATTCTGATTATTTGGATGGGTGAGCAAATACTTTTGGCAATATAGTGTATGTATAGTTAGAGACACCTAACAAAATAGATGCACTTTGCAGGTTTGACTGTATGACATTCTGTTGCTATCCACAATTTATCAGCCCCCCTATCCCACCTATCCTTGAAAAGGGACCACCACTGGTCAGATATTACACCATTATTTGGATTATGGATCACTCTCACAGCACAACAGATATAATGAAATGGTACAGATGTGGTTGTGTTTATGGTGGTGTTCATAACAATTTCGAAGAACCTCTGCCAAAGAATGATGTCATGTGTATTTAATCCATTCTGCAGCACTTGTCATTTCACTAATACACTCTTAGATAAAAGGATTTATTAGATATTTAGCTTCTTTAACAGATTCTCATCAGAAACCTTTCCATAACACATCTTTAAGGAGTTCAAGCAGAACTGCTGTATAAAGCTGAGAACCTTCAGCTATCTAACTATCCAAAGAACCCTTGAGGAACCAGCTTCCTAAAAAGAGAGACCTATTTAAGGGTTTTTCGAGATAGACAAATGAGCAACCCTTGAAAGTTTGCTCAAAGACTGTACATTTATATTTATTTTGGCTTACATTGTTGTAAAAATAAATCTGAGTAATGATTCCTCATGGGTTTTTTTCTCTTGTAACCTTGTTTGAAAGGGAACAACCCATTTTGAGCAAGACAAATGGAAGAAACCTTTAGATTGCTAGATAGAGCTGACTGACTGTTTTACTGTATACTGCAGTACTTCCGGAGCTGAAAAGTGTTTTACCGAAGCTGTAGCACTAAATATAGTTTACTCTCCTATCACTATTTAGAGTAATGACATCTGTCAGCAATGTAAATTCCTGCCAAAGTGAACACTCAGTATGGAGCCATCTTGCTAACTTCTTAGCCATCGGGGATTTGTCAGCAGGTGTATTAAGATCTAACAAGACACCAAAGACAGATTAGTGCTGTAAAAAGCAATCTATCTTCACACAGCCAATTTAAAAGTTTCAAATCTGACAAACCTGAAATCATACTGCTGAGCTGATCAGACTTGTTTTCATTTTTAACTAATAAACAACACGTGCCCGGCTCTTTAGCTCTTCTCCTGTTCCTCTCGGGCTCAAGCTGTCATGTGCATCAAAGCTCTGTCATTAGTCTTCTGTGTTTTCTGGGTGTGTTCTGTAGCATGTGCTGCCTAATCAAGCACTGTGTCAGTGATGTCTATGTGTCCTAAAACCACTTTCTGCTGATCTCTGCTCCCACTCTCTGAAAAGTGGGCTGGTGTAATTGCCTTTCAAGGGCTGGAAATAGTCTGTATGTGTTCTGACAATCACCAACTCGAGCAAGCCCCAATGACTGAGAAAAAGGTTGCTGGAAATTACACACTGCTAATGTCCCCAGAGTTAATGTTAGTTCTTCTTTGATAGCTTTGGTAACCAAGATGCCTGGTGCTGAAGGTGATGAACTTTGTACTAGGCTTTGGTATTGTAGAGGCCATCAAAGTTGTAAAAAAATCTCCTGACTGTGATCAAACCAGCCTTGGCAAAAAAAAAAAAAAAAAAAAAAAAAATATATATATATATATATATATATATATATATATATATATTTATGAATATTTAATGAGCTCCCTGGCTTGGGGTTGTGCATTGTAAGTGAAGGACTGCTCAAGCCATCTGCTACACTCTGGATAGTTTTGCTATTTGCAGGGTATTTCCATGTGCTCCTTGTTTTTGGGTGATTATAGTGGTGCTTTATAAAAGGTCAGGGTTAAACAATAAGAAGTAATTGGAGGGAAATTGTGAAGCATTCTCAATTGGACTCTAACCTCTACTGATGACATTGCATTAGTTTAACTGCATTGAGATGAGTGAGTAGAGCCACTTCTGGGCACTTTTGCTGGCAGAAATGCTGAGACAATGGCTTACTAGAACCACTGGGTTGCTCTTTCTCCTGTCTCTGGACCTTTAGTAAATCACACAGTTCAGCAGACAGCACACTGGCTTTCACATTGTTGGAACTTTTTGACTTAATATTTAAGTGAAATGTTCAAGCTGGAGGAAAAACTAATGTAGGTTATATAGCAGGGAAGTTCATATATTCAGTTTTGTGTTCACACACATACACACCAGGGGTCTAGACAGCCAACTAGAACCTTTCCCCCTAAAATAAAATAATAATCACAGACATTCTTATGAAATTCAGGCTTTGATTTTATCCTACTAGTACATTATTAACAGCAGCAATGAGGTGGGCCTGCTTTATGCCCTAACCTTGAATATCTTTTTAAAGAATATCTCAAATTAAACCTGAATAAGACTATATAGTAGATGTATTGCTACTTTACATAGTGACACTTCAATGATATGTCAGAGAATATTATTCCCCCTTTTTTATTCATTAAATAACAATATATAATACATTTTATCAATATACGGTGAGGTTTAATGATCTAACTGTATCCTGCTATCACTTGTTATTAACAGCTATAAACAATCACAGCCTCAACAACCTAATTCTTTCTGTCTTTATGGTAATAAAGCAAAAAAGAAATGATGGTTTGTCAGGGCCACGTTGTTATAGTAAACCAATCATAATCGGGACTTCATGCATTTAACAGTTTTAAAGAATAACATGCTTCTATTATATTACTACATGGCAGAAAAACAAATTAAAAATAAATAAGTTCCCATGACTGCCACCAAGGGAAAACTCAGGTATGCCTCATATTACCTCTCATAACGTCTGTTTCTATCACCTTATCCGGTTTGTCATCAGACTGTTTAGCATGTACGACCATAATCCACCCTTTATCAGAACAAGTGGTTTTAGTGAAAGCAGCATGTATTTGTGTTCTAGACACAGCAGGTGGGCATGGGAGTCTGTGCCAGCTCCACTCTGTAAGGCATGTGACCCGTGAATCAACTGCCCACATGGCAATAAGCTGGAAGCCGAAACACTGTCAATCAAAGGACTCTTCTGGGACTCTTCAGCCTCTACCCCCCTTCCATGATTTTCCTCCATGAATGGCTAACTGCTTTGACCCATATCTGTCGCTTCTGGATGCATCCCAACTCCCCTTCTATCAGCCTTATTATGCCTGTGAATTACAGTTGTTTGTAGTGGTGGGAAAGGAGCTGGTGTCTCTGAGTAATGAGCACTGATTGCTAGGTAGAGAAAATCAGAGAGAGAGAGAGAGAGAGAGAGAGAGAGAGAGTTTAAATATGTTGAATATATAGTAACTGAGTAAGTGCAGTGCACGTCACTGATAATAATAGATACAGTAACTATATTTGTCTTGTTCCCAGAGAAACAGGACATTTTGAACAAAAGTCCTTCATCAGCTGTACAAGGAAGAAGCAGAAAGCTTAGAAGCCTTTTCCAGCCAACACGCAAGTGAACAATTATCGCCAAAGAACTGAATTAATTAATTACTGAATTAATGATAAATTTAGCACACACAGTCTCATGTTAGTTCAGTAATTTGCAAATAATACTTGTATATTATACATAGAATATATTATACACAATGTATATAATAAATCATGGCCTGTATGTTCTATAAACAACTGAATCAATTTTAAATAGAGGCCGTCATTTAAGATTATTTTACATCATCATGCTAAATAACATAAGCTTCTCAGGATTATGTTTCACTTCATTCATTTATTTTAATAACCTGTATATAGCAACACTTATTACATTAGCTATTATAGATTGTTTGAATTATGTAGCACATGTAGCACATAGGTGAATCTCTAGATGTAAAATATGACATATGGTTAGATATTATTATTATTATTATTATTATTATTATTATTATTATTATTATTATTATTTAGTAGTAGTACTAGTACTAGTAGCAACCTTTTTTCTTGATCCTCTTAAATTCTAGATCAACCGCCTATGAATATATCTGAATTAATCAAGAATGGATGAATTCAGCATAAATCATTTCAACCCCAAGCCAATGCCATTCCCATGCATGCAGTAATGAGATAATAATCTCTTAAACAATTAATAACCTTGCTATCGGCTGACGTGTCCCATCTCCCTCTGCTCTCTTCCACAGAATGTTATTTTAAGCTGTGAATGCGGGATGAGTGAAGGGTCACAATGAGGGTGTAAATGGGATTTATTAGCCAGGAGAGGGTTGAGGAGGAGAATCAGACAGGAGTGCAGGGATAGAATGGAGTTTTGGGCACGTGGCACTATTCATGCATTCGCCTCACTTTCGAGGCATCAATCCTTTTTATCTTCTCTGGATTTGTTATCTCCCTGTTTTGGCTTCTGTAATAACCCACTGTCATTGCTACTACAATGATGGATTTGAAAAAAGTCTGCTTCTTTACAGCAACCTTCAAGGGCCTGTGTCATTGCTTCAGTGCCGGTTACATTGGATAACAGTAAAGAAAGGAATTATGACATCTGTGTACACCTTGTTTCCTGGAATGTGTTTGCTTTCAGGTCTCTGAACATCTGCATGAAGAGGAAAAAATAAGGTGCCAAAATTTGATGCCAGAATTGATCCAGAAACCTTCAAATTTAGGAATAATTATTCACACAACAGATTTTCAGAGAAACCTGCCTCCTGCAGTGAAGCCTGTGTCCTCTTGTCTTAGAATAGAGGTTATACCACATGTGCTAGTGTTTCCTGAGACTTTTTTCTTCAACACACACCTGCAAGCTTTGAGAAGTAACCTGAGCAACCCCAGGTTCAGACAATAACTATACTATGTTCTACTCTCTAAACATTTCCTCACAAGGTGCCCTATCACAGCATGGCCTGCACCTCAAAAAATCCTCATACAGGCTCCTTTTAAATGATTAATCCAAAGTGTTTTATTTTTTTCTAAAGCCAGATTATTTGGAAGAGTCATACAATGGCAGTAGATCAAAGAAAGAGTGAGGCTGTTTGAAGGCCTGTGTAAATATTCACAAAGCTCTTCTGGAAATCCAGCGAGGGCAGATGATGAGAAAGCCGGGTGGTTCTGCAAACTCTAGTAGAATGGTAAAGCTCGTAGGTCTGTTCAAACTGCAAAGACAGTTGAGGGTTTTATATATTAGGCTAGGCATAAGTATTAGTCATCCTTTTAAAAACTACTAGGTGTGTGAAAGGTACAATTAGTGATAGTAGGAGGAGGAGGAGGAGGAGGAGGTGTAGTAGCAGAATTAGTGGTAATAGAAGTAATATTATTATGAGTATTAGTGGGGTGGTGGTGGTAGTATGTTATGTAGTTGTAAAAGTAATAGTTGTGATAGTAATAGTGGATTAATTGTAGTAGTAGAAGTGGTGGTGGTATTATTGCTGGTGGTGAGGGGTTAATAATAATAATAATTGTGGTAGTAATTGTTGTAGTAGTAGTAGAAGTGATGGTATTGGTGGTGGTGGTGGTGGTGGTGGTGGTGGTTTTGTTGGTGATAGTAGTAGTAAGAGGAGGAGGAGGATAGTGCTAATATTTAAAATTGTATCAATTGTAGTAGTTGTAGCACTAGTACTGGTATAATGATTGCATAACTAGCTTTGCTATGTTAATTGTCAATTATAAATTATATTGTCAATTTTATATACAATTTTCAATTTTCATATGTACATTTTCAGATAAAATATTTTATTATGGCTTTTTTTAATTTATTTGTAATAACCATCTAGTAACATGGAATTACAAACAAACACAACAAAAAACAATGCTACAGTAATCCCCCTCTATATCACGGTTCACATATCGCGGTCCCGGTATATCAGATTTTTATTTGGAACAAAATCCCATTTTTTTTGTGGATTTTCCGGGTATATCGCAGTATCCGCAAACCTTATATTGAATTGTTTTTATGTTGAAATAAGGTAATTTATTAATAAAAAATATAATTATTAATTACAAAATATAAACATTAATTAAAATAAAGTAAAATGTTAATAATATATCAAATATTGTATAGCGTATTTACTCAAGAGACAAAGAATACGTAGCGTTGTTTAGGAAAGTGCGGTGTGGAGAAGCTGAAAATCAAAATACAGTACGGCTGGAGGAACGAGTCTGGCCAATCAGAATGCACCATTCATTTAATCACGGTTGTGATTGGCTGCTGGCTATGCGTGCAGTTGATGAAAGCGAAGCAGAATTCTCCAGCATCCCAGTTTTTCGCGTATCACTGTCCCAAGTGTTTGGTGTTGTTCTGTGTACGCTGTATTTTTACGGTTTTTCTCCAAGCCCTATCATGTCACCCAAACGCTCTGCACCTTCTAAGGCTTCTGGCAAGGAACATACATACATACAGTACTCACTATAAATGTGATATTTCTATGAATTTACCTATAATTCATCTTATATGCTTGCAAATGTTTTCTGTGTGTGTTTAAAGAGTGTGGGAGGGTCATTTACGGCTTAAACAATAAAAAAAAAGCCTTTGGGGGTGGTGTCCGTGTATCGCGGATTTTCATTTATCGTGGGTGGCTTTGGAACGTAACCCCCACGATAAATGGGGGATTACTGTAGTAGTTTGCAGAGGTCAAGGCAGTATTTGTGTAATATTGGTGATTCCTAGCATGTTATCGATATAAAATATCAGACAGTAAATTCAGTAACTCCAGTAAACTGTTAACTTTACACAATCAATTGTATAGATCTCTAACATTATTTCTTCCACACTCACTTCCTACCTACCACTTATTTTTCTCATTTTCCTATTATACCAGACAGCGAACATGTTGTCAGTGGCTTGTCCTCCTTAAGGCGCAAGACAGCTGCCAATGTTTTGACACAGGTGGCTGTCTTCTGCTGAGACACGGCTGTGTATAGAAGTGGCTTCAAAGGCTTGTCATGATGTTTGACTTGAGACTTTGAGTGAAGCTACAGTCACAACAGCAGGATATGTTGCTATTAACCTCTAAAAAGACACAGTGTGCCAGCTGGCAAGGTTTCACACCACAGATGCATGTTGATCATAATATTATTTGATACTTTTGATGAGCTATGTTGCCAGGATGGGTCAGTCTGCATGCTAATGGCACAATAATTTCAGAGCAGCTGATAGAAAACGTAAAAAGACATCAGCAGTAAGTTTTGTATTTGGTTGAGGGTACGATTCCCTCATCTGTTATGTGTGTTTATTTTGCATGTTCTCCCAGTGTGTCAGGGGTTTTCTTCAGGTAATCCAGTTTCCTCCCCCAATCAAAAGACGTGCGTTGCAGGCTGATTGGCATCTCTAAATTCTCTGTACTGTGGGAACAGTGTGTGTAATTTTTGCCCGGAGGTTGGTTGTGCACCTGGTCCAGGTGCCCCAACTATCCTAGGATAGCCTCCAGGTTCCCCAGAAACTTGTGTAGGATAAGCGACACAGTCAATGGAAGGGTTGATGGATGGATGGATGGATGGATGGATGGATGGGTTGGTGGGTGGGTTGGTGGATGGATGCACGGATGGACAGATGGTATGAAGAAGCAAGGCATTCTAGCCCAGATTGTAAATTCCTGCATCCATCAGTGATAGTCATGCTGGATAAATACACTAATATATGACAAATATTTTTCAACATTTTTCAGTATTGACTCCACCTATTTTCTCAATACAATAATAGTTACACAATTTGTCCAATCAAAAGGACAGTTAACAGAAATGTAGGTTTAAAATTTTCTTGTTTGTTCTAAATAAAAGGTTACAGCTTTATGTTTACTATTTTTCTTGTTTGGTGGAAACCCATTAGAAATAATGGATGTGTAACACTGAGCAAATTGCCTATCTGGTATATTATACCATTGATGAGACCTTGTGATATAGTTCATTGTTCAACTTGTCTAATTGTCTTGCTATATATAAGATAAGATTTTCCTATTACATATCCTGACCAGCCAGCAGTAAATAAAGTGTCTCAGATGTTGTGCTATAAAATGCTCTGTGGATGAGGCAACATTTAGGGCAACATTTTTCATTCTTGCAATGAATCCTTGCATATAAAAGTTTAGTGTGTTACCACATGGCACACTTTTCAGAGGCAGAGCCTGCTATTTATTGCTGCTTCCTTCAATCGAGTCACACAATCTGACTCAGTGCTTTCAAGGGCCCCTCACATGTCCATACCGTCTGCTGAAAGGCGTTATGAAGTATGGCTAGTTTCAGATTTCCTCTTTTAATTACTGTTGACATGCTGTCATAAAGATCCCCTGCGCGCCATTATTAACCTCTGTGTAGTCACACTGCACCAGCCAGAAAACTAAAGACTCCGGCATATGGGTCTACAGGCTTCAATAGCCAAGATATCCCTCCAAAGAGATACACTAATCATCCTTACAATTTCTAGCCGACATTATTTTGCAGCTGAGTGCTCAAAACGCTGACTGGCCAATCAGTCCATCCTGCCAGTAAATTTTGTTTAGAGCTCCTTGGATCTGATCCGGCAGCCGAAGACGTATAGTGTGTTAGAAGCAGTTTTGAGAGCTCTAGTGCACAAACAGATCATATACAACAGCTCTTTTCATCTCACAGTTTGAGATTTTGCTCCTGAGACACTGTAGATTGTTGTACTTTTCCCAGCCTAGCATCTTTGTGTGTCACAGCAAATAAAGCATCCATGCAGCTCAGCTGTAAATTCCAGACAAAATATTATTCCCTGGTGTTAGGCATAGCCAAACATTCTTTTTTTTGTTGTTGTTTTTATTGATTTGGTAAATACAGAGTTGTGTGTATTTCACTGCCGTGAGAAGCTTTTTTCCTTTTTTTTTTTCCTTTTTCTGGCTAGGTGAGAGACATTGACTTGCATGAAACACGCAGATCATTTCCCTTTTGTTCTTTTAAAGAATGAGGTATTCTGTGAATAAAATATGTGAAGAAATTTTTCTTAGTGTTTACAGAAACCTATTATACACAAAAGATTTGGGGCTATATTTTCTTATTATATTTAATTCAATTTATTTGAATAGTGCTTTCAACAATGGACACTGTCTCAAAGCAGCTGCAGAGAAGTATAGAAACACAGAAAAAATAAATATTATAAAGTTTAAAGTTACTATTTATCCCTAACATTTATCTCTGATGAGCAAGCCTGAGGCAGTATTATTTATTAATATATTAAAAATACATAACCATATGCAGATAATCAAAATATATTGGTATGTAAATAAATGCAAACTTTTTTTTTAAATAACACACCAAATGTCCAGTTATTTATCACAACATTTACATTTAACATAACTATTAAAGCAAACTATATCTTTGGAAAGCACATATTTTGTAGTTTTATGGATAATATGTCAAAAAAAATCCCCTGTTTATGAAACCAAAGCTCATTTTAATCTCAGCACAATGCAGTGCGATTCTGACGCTCCAAAAGGCTCACTTATAGCATGTTACACCTTACTCATTGTTAAATGTAAATAGAATACATCTACATTATTTTACATTTACTCTTTGGCAGAAGCTTTTATGCAAAGTGATGGAGTGTCTAGAGGCTTGAGAAGAGCAGAACTGACCAGATGTAAGTGCAACATAGTTCTGTAAAGTGTAAAGGAAGTGGCAGCTAAGCACAAATAGATAGCTAGCATGTAGGAGTGCTAGAATTTAGCTACAAAGTCATGCTAGAAACGATATTGATTATAATGACACAGAGAAGCATTATTGAGTAATATGCATTGTCACAGAGTATACTGCAAACAAGATAAAAGAGGATTATACTGCAGATATACTGCTCAGATAAATCCGTCCACACACCAGAACCACAGCTATGTGAGATGAATTCATGGAGTATTTTGTGACAAATGCATATTTTTCACTGAATCCCTAAACATACACCACAGCTGATTATATATGCATCAAATAACATGTTTTGCCTAGTAATCATGTAATACTAATATTCATAAAAGGTCAAGATTATGAGTCTGTATTCCTACTCCAAATGTCACATGAACTCCTAAATACAGTTTATTTAATCACATGATATTGGTAACCAGCTGGAAAAAAAAATAATAATAATTTTCTTTGAAAGCCTCTAGCTAGCAAGTGCTCTAAACATATAGATATGGAGGTAAGAACCTGTGAAGTACTGTGGGCTTACTGCAGGAAGAGAAAAAGTAGAGTAGACTTTTTAAATCACTTTGATTTTCCATTATTGGAGTCATATTTTAATCATTTTTAGTTGAAATGTCATAAATGCATGGCTTTATGGCATTGTCATTGATTGGGCAAGCCAGATACTTGGAATCAGTGCTTCTAATACTGTATGACATGAACTCAGATTGCATAAGTTCTTTAGTCCATTTGAATTGAAATGACACTGACACACACACACAGAAATTGTCGTCAGGTGACTTTCAGACATTTCTTGTAAGTGAATTTCAGGAGTCAAGAGTCATTTCAACAATTTCCGGCTGGTGCAGTACTCAGTAAAATTAAAACAATGTTCCTTCAGGACCATGGTGCTACATAAAACACAGAACTACAAGAGACAGCACAGAACTAAGTATAATGCATAAAGTGCATGGGGGCACGTGTGTAAACGGCGCAACAGACAGTACAGTATAATAACAAGGACAGTACAGTACCAACTAATACACAGTTTTGTAATGAACAAAGTAGTAGTAGTAAAATTCTGTGGTTGTAAACATATAAGACAGCAGCAAAGAAGGTGTAGGTGGTCCATCAATATTTTCCTTTTGTGCTGTAGCAACAATCTCTAAAAAAATATCCAAAAAAAAATAAATCAAAGGAGTGCAATGATGTGCAGAACATTGTCAAGATGAACAAATGCTCCACCATTACAGCACCACAAATAGAACCCGCCTGGAATAGAATTAATGCTACATCATGATATATATGTATGACTAGCATACCTATTCACAAACCTAGGCAAGTGCAGGGAGGAGTTTAACTTTCTTCTACTATGTGGACATCCATCTGAGACCTAAAGTGTCTAGCTGGAGCTAGTGGAGTGAGAGTAAGAGCATAATGTCTGCTTGTTTAGCTTGATTTGATTGACAATTTGCATCGTCTGCAGTAGATCAATGATGAAAGCGGGAAAAGCCCATCTGCAGAGAGTTGCAATAACCGAGCCATGAGATGATGTGCTGTCTGATCTTCCTGATATTATACTGTGCAAACCTGTGAGATTGAGAAATCACTCACTGTCACATTGTATAAACAGGCAGGATGGTCACAGATTTTAATGGCAGTAGTGACAATGAACCGAACTCAACAGTTATGATGTGCTGGATGGAGGGATTACATGAGATGACAAGAAGGTAAGGAAACATTTTTAAATCAACATGAGATTTCAAAAGAGTCAGAACACTGGCTTTACTTCCATGAATTCTCTTGATCTATCTTCTTAAACACACACACACACCCAAACGGACAATATCTAAAAGCCCATATGGGCTGGCCCTCCAGGGTCATGCATCTGTGCAGCTGCCTCTGTTACTGCTACAGTACATCCACCATGGCGTGAATAATGGACGCACTCAGCAATTAAATACTGAAATGAAGACACAGCAGTGAGAGGAATTTTAAAAAGCTGGGACACGTCCAACTACTGCTCATAATTTGCTTTGCTGGCTGAACCCTTTGCTCTGGATCATTTAGTGCTTTCATTTAAGTTAGCCATGCGTTATGAACCGGGAGGAAAACAACACAAGTAACATTCCAGTACTTTCGGACAAGCTAAGGACAGTGTGCCCTTGAGTTAATCATGTAGTCAGCATTTCAGCATGTAGACTCCCTCTGAGTAAGAGTAGGGGTGGTAAGAACCGTGAAAAATTAAGGTTTGGCGTTATTTATTTATTTATTTATTTGTGTGTTTTTGTAGGAAGAAACTGTGAACATGCTAGAAATTCATGCCATTCTTAAGGTCAAACCTAAATCCAGGTTAATGTTGGTCTTACGTCCCACTAGATGCAGAAAAATTATGAATAATTAATGACTTTCAGATGTTAAAGTGTATAGTTCATGCATGTAAAATGAGTCTTCCTAATCTTGACTAAAGCTCGTGTGGGCTTTTACTTCATCAGGCATGAGGTTAATATTGATTATCACTCCTACATAGTTTTTTAATAACACACACGATAATTCTGGATTGCACATATAAGGTTGAACGGTTTTGGGTTTCTCCTCTTGTCTGTTAGGTTTTGTTCTGCTAGAACGGTTTAACCGGCTGAGTATCAGAAGGAGAGACATCAATCAAGCGTGCTAATAACATTAAAGTGCACCTCAACACTCCCAGATCAAATTTAAAAAATAGCTTTAGCAAAAAAAAGTGTTTCATTGTGTTTCAGTTTTTGCTGGGGGTTTAACTGTAATACTGGTTAGGGTGTACTCCTTACTTCATGAGCTTTATCTCTCCATATTCATTGTATTGATAGATAGATTGTTCATGCCATAAGCACACCTGACATGTTCTTGCTCTTCCTCCAAGGACCCATGGGAAATAAGCACACACCATTTGCCTCAGGCAGGCTTATGTTCATATATGCTTATGTCACCCAGAGGATCTATAGACAGGTATAGAAGTTCATATACAATCACCAGTTTTACAAAAGTTATTCATCATCATAGTGCAGCCATGATCATAAAACTGCAGAGCTTCACTGCCATTATGGTGAGCACTTTACATTAGGGACGACCTATTAGGAGTTTAGTGCCAGTAGCTAAATGCCGTATGCTTCTCATATATCAGTTCACTTCTTGTATTAAAATATGACACTTTCTTTTACTTTTTTAAAAAATGCTTTGGTTTTGAATTAGTTAAAAGTTCTGGGAATTAAAATCTGAGTGACAACTGAAGAAAACCTTCAAGATGAAACCAAAAATTATGCTTAGTACAAAACTTAGGACTGTATACTGTGATGATAATATTCAACTGTGAATGTACACATACTCACTCACAGAGGGGGGGAGTGAGAGTGAGAGTTTACTTGCTTCCATCTAATGAGGCACATAGCTGCAAGGATGCTCCTATTGTTTGAATAACTTTATTACATCTCTCTCTCTCTCTCTCTCTCTCTCAAACTTTCTCTAAGGGTATTAGACATATGGGCTTAACCTTAGCGTTGTGTGTATGTGTGGGTGTGTACGTATTTGCGTGACAAAGATGTTAAACAGCAAAAGCATATGCTATACAGATTGTTGTATTTTAAGATGCACGTTGTGATCTCGAGGGAAAAAAGATCTCAAATGCGGTGCCATATTTTAATGTTTCATGAGCGAGCGTCTCATTATTTGAAAAAATAAATGCTTTAAAAATGCAAAGCTGGCTGCTGGCTGCATTTGCAGACCAATGCATTTTCATCTAACACGCTGGTACACTGTCATATTCCCACTGACATTTTCTCTGAAATATCAGATCTTTCAGGGTAAACAATTTCTCTGCCAATTAAATGCTGTGAACTCTGTAAAAGGACTGCGCACAGCTATTTGTACAGCTATTTTCAGCAGTCCTCTCTTTAAAATGAATAAGACATATGTGAAGATATGTGAAGTGGGTCCTCTGAGAAATAACTTTGAGCATGATGGCACTGACGGCCCCTGGCTCCAGACACAATGACAAAGCCCTGTATATAAAAATGAAAGCCACGCTGTTTATGACAAGTCAGCGAAGGAGCACTAGCAAAAGTATCAGCTTTATGACAGCTCTAAATGGAGCTGTTATGGCAAAATTTATCGTTCAATCCTTGGCCGCTTTGAGGAGTTACCGAGGTTAGACAATGGGGCGATAAAAGCGTGGCAAAATAATCATCTCAATAAGCCACAGAACATGACCTGTAAAATGATTAGGCAAGAGAATGACAGAAATATTCTGCACGCTCCCAGAGCATCTCAAAATTTACAGCTTTATTAGATTGTCCGCATGGCCATCTCAGCGCGTGGGTGAAGATGATTCAGGGTGAGCGGAGGGTAATGGGAAAACTTGAAATCCATTGGTCATATTTATCCAGGCTTCAAAGGAGCGAAACAGTGTTACAAGTGCTGGGTCTTTCAAATAGATCAGGATTAATCTTGGCAGTTTGATGGGATCATTGAAAACATAATTTCAGGAAGGAGATAGTGGGTGGACCAAAGCAGTACAGCGAAAAATAATAATCAGCAGGGTGATTATTTGGGGGAAAATATTATTTTGGACAATAGGAGTGTGTGTGCATGTATCTATAAACGTCAAGGTAAACTGTATGCATCGCTGTGCTTTAAAATATATTTGAATGGAATTGAGCTGAAAGTTCAAATAAACCACTCACTTTAGTGTTTTCATTTTAAATTAACCTCAAAAACATGCACATATATTTATGACATTGGCTGACACCCTTATCCAGAGCAACTATCATCTATACATCTAAGGATTAAAGGCCTTACTCAAGGGGCCAGCAGCAGCAGTAGTTTGGTGACCCCTGGGATTCAAACCCACAGCCTTCAGAGAAACAGGCCAAGACCGTGACCACTGAGCTACCACATGCACCACTAATACTTGTCTAAGTGCTTTTTAAATGGACACATAACATGGCAAGCAATTATGCCTTTCTACAGAGGTTTGCCTCTTGGCAGATCTTTCATTGCCGGACTGTTAGAAGAACAAATGTTTTTCAGTGTATTTCACAGCTCTCAGATCCGCTGTGTATCAAGCTTTGTTTACTGTAAGTCTGAAGTTTCACGTGTTCTATTCATGTCCGTGTGGTTTTCCTCCAGGTTCTCCAGGTTCTTATCACCTTTAAAAACATGCCTGTAGGTGGATTGCCCCCAGGTGTTGAGTGCAATGAGTAATGAGTGTGTGAATGTGTGTGTGTGCATGGTGGGCTGAAATGGACTGATTTCCCATGCAGAGTTTAAACACAAGGAGGTAAGAGAGCTGAATGCACTGAAAGGGACTAAATCGCTACTGCTCTGCATTCGGAGCAAATACTGAGCGATAAATCCCACTAACACGACTATAACAGGTAGTCGAACAGCATTGTGTGAAATGTAGGAATTGGTTAAAGTAAATATAGTCCAAGATGCTGATGTAAGTTCCATCAAAAAACTACTCCTGTGTGTGAATGTGTATGTGTAATCTAAAATAAATTTTAAAAGTCATTACATATCGTGTGACAAAATTATTAATAATAATAATAATAATTATTATTAAATATTGTTCAAGGTGGATTTTCTTTTAACCTGACTGTCAAGTGTTCTAACTCTGACATTTAATTGCTTTGTGTCTATAGAAAATGTCATTTTTGATGCTAAAACAAAGCACTTTCTACAATAGCCATTATTTTCTTAATGACTGAGTCATTTGAGAATTTTTTTTTCAATCTCTGGCTCTAAAACCAGAGCTAAATGCGTGTTTTAAACTATAAAGTGGTCCGTAATAACATTGTCCAGCTGTGGTCCATTCTTATATAATACATGGCTCACTTATAAACACACATACCTTTACATTGTTCACTGTAGTCTGATCTCTCTCTCTCTGTCTCTCTCTCTGTCTCTCTCTCTCTCTCTCTCTCTCTCTCTCTCTCTGGTATTCCAGCTCACACTGAAAAAGAAAAAGAAAAGCATATAAACAGGCATTCATTAAGCATACACAGGTTACATGCTTATTCTCCATAACTCCTCCTCCTATTCCTACTCCGCCCTCACTTCCCCAAACACCTTAGAACAGATCTGAATAAATTCACAGATTTTAAGGCGATGTTTCTGCAGTTACATTTGGGAGTAAAATATGCATGCTTAGACCCTCACTATTAATTTACACCCTTTTTTCCTAATTACCTCATTATGATGAATTAACACCATGTGTGCTGTGAAACGAGAGCTTCCCTCCAGTCATATTTTGCCTGATGCTGCTAGCCAGGTTTTGATCCTGTTGAGTTCTGGTGTACTGAGGTTGCTGTCCTGGTGGTCCAGGGGTGAATAACACTTTTATGGTAAAAGCCATCTAGGACTAGGCATGAAATATTGTCCTTGTCCACCATTTGATGAGCATGACTCTACGGCCTATTGTCCAGCAGTGACGTCTCTGCGTGTCCTCCTGAGTTTTGCCTTTGAACTACATTCAGCTCTGCATTATATTGCACTGGGACAGCAAGAAATGTCTCGGGCTGGAGCACTGTCATCGCTGTGGTATTCAGCTGCTGTGGACAGAGAAATGTAAATATCAGATTTTTTGTCTCTCAAAGGCATTCAGGCTTGTAATTCACAAGAGGAACCTCAGTAAGTAAATATCAAGATGTTATTCTGCAGAAGCAGGAGTAAGAATGAGTCCAACGACAGCGTGAGAAAGAAAAACAATCATCATGAGTAGGGATGTCGGGAGAGTCTTCTTCTGGCTATTCACACACTTACACTAACACACACACACACAAACACACACACACACAAATTTCCTTGTGGGGACCAACCAAATGTACCCACAAGGTCAAAACTGTCAGGATTGTTGTCCTTAATTATAAAAAATAACATTTATATTGTTATAATATTAATATTGTTAATTAATGAAATAGTGCAAATATTACATGTGATCTTTTTAATCTGTAATTATTCAATATCATTGCTAGATTTACTGTATAATGCCACATAAAGTACCATATGGAAGCTCATTGTATTTGGGCTGATGCCGACAAGTGCCTCATCACAGCAGTGTTGGACTTACTGAGTTTAAAGGCTGAGAGTTTGTGCTAAGGATAACCTGAGGGAGTTGGATTAGAGTGATGTACTGTTATGAATGGACTGTTATAAGTCTAGTGACCCTGTGTGCAAGCATATAATGATGGCCATTATTCAGTTTGGTGATTCAATTCTCCAATACTACCTACATTTAGTTGGGGGTTTCCTTTCAGTTTGATTAACCATACTGTGAGGGCAGAAGGATACTAAATACTAATACTAAATACTAATACTAAATACTAAATGCTAATAATAAAGGATACTAAATACTAAACGTTTGACCGTGCGTCCAGTTACAGCCACCAAAGTGGAGAAATCTAATAAAAAAGCAGAGCAATTTTACCATTACCATATCATTTGTTAAATGCCTCCCCAACATTCATAAGCTCATATTCTTACTTACTGTCTATCTATAGGACAGTATCATTTAATGTCTATGAAAGCGTACCTTTAAACATATCATATTTCTAATTCACAAGTCAGGCTACTGCAATCTGCTATGATTTTTTTTGACCGTGCGTCCAGTTACAGCCACCAAAGTGGAGAAATCGAATAAAAAAGCAGAGCAATTTTACCATTACCGTATCATTTGATTTAATGTTGTGTTATTTTCTTAACAATAATTTATCTACAAATTAGCATTAGTAGCAGCAATTTTAGAAACTTTCAAGCACATACCAGCTGGGAAAGACGGTCTAGCACTTTGCCCAACTTGGCCTGTGTTTTGGCAGCTAGTCAGACTAAGATGCTTTTTATTTCAGCAAGGCTGCTAATGGTCTCTCTCTTATTCCAAATTATCAAATAATTCTAAAATCATTACAAGAATAGAAATTTTCTTAGTACTTTTGACATGAATCTGGCTCTTGCAGAATAATTTGCATATACAGTATTACCATTAGCAAATCTTTAAACATTCACCTTAGACATCTGTCTCCATTAATAAACACTTGCACTATTAATTTCTTAAGTTATATATATGTACATATATATTTAAAAAAACTGCAGTAAAACTAAAGCCCAGAGTCAATTGGGCACACAGCGACCAACTGTTTACTGATCAATTCCTGACTCTTTCTGTCCAAAGGGATTCACTTCAGGGTGTTAGCAGCTGGTGTTTTTGTTTGTTGTATTAGTTCGCATGAGACTGCTGTATTTTTATTTTTTTCATTGTGCATTCACTCTGTGTTATTGTTTGTGTTTATTCCGGCACACAGATTCATTAATTTATTGGGCCTTTAATGAGGACGTGGCTGAGCTCATGCATGCACTTGATGGCTACCATTGTCCTGCTCCAAATACAATAACATCCATATTAAAAGACGCCACTGGCTCAGGGGTATCAATCTGGCATGAATGTTTTAGAGCTTTCTGATGAATAATTAAGAAGCAATAAATCATAACTGGATCATTGTAATGAGTGCAAAAATATGACATGACATATCTGCTGCATTAGAAGAGCCAAATGATGGCTATCTGACTATTTTTTAGAAGAAACAACTATTAGGAAATATTACATGATTCAATCTTGGTTGCATTGAACAATATTGTTGCAGCAGCCTTAATAGCGATGATAGAAAAGGATTTATCTGGCTCATACCAGCTCAAATAAGCATGCTTGTTGAAACGCTACTTTTGCTTTTGGCCTGTTTGCCTTCTTTGCCCCAAAACCACAAGTGTCAGTTTGAGCCAGTTCATTGACTTTAAAATGCTGCTCATGCGTTACCATCCAAAGCCTAGGGCTCTCAAGGTTACTGTGCACAAGTCAAGTTTATAAATGTATTCATGAGTGGCAAGGTGCAACTCAAGTGGAAGGAAAGTTTGAGAGTGAAGCATTATTCAGAAAGGCATTCTATTTGTGTTCTTTATTGATTTGTAAAACCTGGACATGTCTATATTATTTTATTAGCAATGGCATCAGGTCTAAGGTTTTGAATCTAATTATTGCACTCGGCTATTAGGAAATAATATTATTGCTGGGAAAAGTAAACCTGAAACAATTTAATCTTTAATAAAACAAATCCACTTCCAAAACTGAAAATCTGACACCGTATTAAACAAACAAATCATGACTAGCTTTGGCTGTCCTAACAGCTGAGTCACTGGCTGTCTTGAAATGAAGACTAAAGACCTCACGTCTTACCAAACACTCGAATTAGCACTTAGTTGAGAAAGAAGCTTAGCTTGTGTGTTTTCTTTTCATGTGTACTAACCTTACCAACAGGGTTTTGGTGCTGACCTAGTGTTCTAGGATGATATGTTTTTGTCTTGACTACACAGCACTTCTTTAAGTGCACTTTGGATCACTGGATTCACTTTGTGGTGAATGTTAATGTTATAGTTCTGTGCAGATGTCTTAGGCACATCCAAGGAAATGTTGTAAAGCTAAGATGCCTTCAAAAATAATGGAAATGTAAATATTTCTACCTAAAAATATACTATATATTACTATATGCTAGCAGCAGACAGTAGTACTATACCCAAAGTCAATATCTGGTGTAAAAATGTATCAGTAGTCTCAGGTACAGTTTGTGTAGTTTTAAAAGGAAGTTAGGTGCTGTCTTTCTGAGCATTCTGAACTTTAACTGTTGCACTTGTTTCTGCTTTTCAAGTAATACCTGGGGGACTTCATTCTTTTTTTTTTCTTTGTGTCTGAAAAGTAGTCTGTTGTGTAATATGTTGCTTTCTTTACTGACACACAAACATTTCTGTAATACTTTCTTTGCTGGAAAAGATTGTTCATGCTAGGAAATCTAAGATGTTTTGTATTTACTCAATATGCAAAAGTAATTAAATAAACAGCTATAAAAAAAATCATATTTATATGTTGTATTCTTTACAAAGTGAACAGTATAGGCAGAATAAAAACATCTAGCGTTCTGAAACATGAAGGTATTAAATTGATCTCACACTGGGATCCAAAACTCTGACACGACAGTGAAAATCTGGTTCCAGAAACATATTTTCACTCAGGTGATTGCTGATATTATCATTTGTAATGAAAAGCTTTGGGTTAAATTGAAAAAGAAAGCCAAACAGAAGCATTTTCACTAGTGCTCTCGGACCCCGCTGTATCTATTCCTCAGGGATTTGTTATAGATCCTGAAGCTGGTTAGTTTTAGATCAACAGCTGTAACAAAACTACATAGGAATAATGGTGTGAAGTAGAGGCTGGGCCTGATTTCTTTCTGTCCTAAACTATAGATGTGCAGCATCAGAGATAGTTGTTCTTTTAAGATGTCACATCCATAACATCGGCAGTGATGCAGTAAGTTTAGCTGAAATACAATCACGTGTAATAAATCAAATTTTCATTGCAGAAATTACACAAAATGACAAATTATACATTTTGTGTCTTGGTTTGAATGAAGAGGCTAAGCTAGAACAACAAGAATTAAATTTCTACTACACTTGCTATCCAGAGGAGACATGGCATGAGCCCGACAGGGCATTTTGCCCTTTAAACACTTCAAATTGTGGAAGGATAAATGCAACTGTTTTTCAGCAAGTGTGTGTTGTCCAAGTTTGCCCCATATCAATATACTTACTATAAGACGATATGCTCTAAGGCTGAACCTTAATATTTTCAATGCTATTTTAAGCTGTTAAGTCGTACATTCTAGTCGTACTTCTAATCTATCTCTCATATTCAGTATCATAACCAGCCATCTCTTGTTATGCGTAGTATTCTTATTGATATAGAATGCTATGTGAATAATGTGGCATGGCTAAGTGGTTAGAGTGTGTTATCATCCTGCTTGTGCTAATCCTCTAATTAATCAATCTGCCTCAGTCACTGTCAAGCTTAATATGATTCAAAACATTTGATTGGTAAAAAACAAAGGAGCTATGTAAAGAGTTATCTCAAGATTTCAGTAAGATATTGAGTTGAGTTGTGGGGCAGACAACTTTAAATGTTTTTATTAATGTTTTAATGTACAATTATTGGCATTTTCATAAAAAAGAAAAAAAAAATCAGTGTAGTAAACCCATAGGGAATTTTTGCGGTCACACTGAGGATGCTCAATAGCACTTCCTCATATGTGCTATGAAAAGCTGCCACGTGATCAGAAATCTTCATTGCTTATGGATTTGATTAACCTTTTCATGCATGTCGCAGTAATGTGGGTGGTGAGGAACACACGGTGGCATTTGTATGGGCCATAGAGAGACTCTCCTTTAAATGCCACAGCTAATGAAGCCACCAACTAACAGCAGACAGGGCCGCAGATAACCTGCAACTCCGCTGAGAGCAGAGTACTATGTCTGCTGTGTGTTTCTGCTCTCATGTTCTCTAAAGTAACTAGACTGTGACATGGTTTGCACAGAGAATGTATCATTTGTAGCATCTATACATGTTGTTGGCCTCAATACCTTCGAAGGTGATCTTTTCCCACGCTGCTAAAAAAAACTTTAGAAGTTCTACAGACGTGATTAGATGCCATGTGTAATTAAGTTACTATTGAGTTCAGCACCATGTGGCTGAATTTAAATACACAGTGCATGTATGTAGACGTGAGAGGCAATGGCATGAGAAGATGATGAACATAGGCAGTGTTTGGGGGGGAGTGGAAATAAAATCGATTCTTACTGCTGCCCCTGTGCATCTGGGCCAGCCATCGGAATGTCATTTCATATCTGTATGAAATATTGATTTGTGGCAGGCCGCGAGCTCTGCTTCATGGAGTTGTGTGTGGGCGCTCGTCATCAGCCAACTCCGTTACTCCAGCACTCAAAAAGAACTCTCTTGTCTTGGCTCTTGTCGAAAGCATTCAGTTAAATCAAACCAATTTGGACAGGATGCTCCATCACATATTTGAGCATGTAACGATCTGAACACTAGACGCTTCTTAGTTCTAAGAATTGAAGCTGCTTTTGTATGCATGATGAGTTTTGTATGTTTTTTTTTCGCAACGCTAAGGGCTAGCTGTGAAATAACGAGCTTCCATTATGCTGTATCAACACATGGTGTTGTTTTAATTCTGTCCGGAGGGAAAGGACTGCATCAAATATTTTGATTTCTACTGTTCTACGCTGCAGGCCCAAGTTGTCCCTCTTTTCGGCTGACTTCTTTAAAAAATAAATAAAACAAAATCAGACCCAGAAAGCTAAAATACAAAAGCACTAGAGCGTCACTCAGCAGTCTCTCACACACACACTACCTGTCCACACCTGTCAGAATCATTGATCCGAGGTCCTGCTCTGGAGGCTGAATTGTTTAGCTTGCTGGGGCGCTAACTATTAACCTCAGAGCCTGCTGAGAGATATCTGCACTGACTTCTCACACACATCGTACACACTGATCTGAGAACAGATCCTACTCACCTATAGGAGCATGTCTACCACACAACCAGCACTGACAGGCTTTTACGCCGCCTGTTCTTTCACCTGTGAACACACCATACTGGAATCTCATGACACATTCAGTTAAGATGAGTACTGATAAAGACAGGAGCAGGTAGATGGTCTTGCAGAAACAGCACTGGACACACCACTGGACAGGAAGAGAATCGGTGTAGGGGTCGTGCTTAGGAAAAGTGTGTACGTGTTAATTAAACACCCATATTCATCGTTCATAATATGAATGACACAATAGCAAGCATTCAAGTAAACATCTATTAGGAGTGTTGTATATTTCTAATATATTGCTGCATGATTAGACCTAGCTAGAATTAAAACATTAATTGCAGCAATTTAAAAAAATTTTACTAATACGATTCCATGCTCATTATTTGGCAGCTTATAAAAAAACACTTGGTCCAACACTATTTATTTATTTGCATTTCTTGCATCCAGATCCTGATCAACGTACAATTTATCTCATTTTATACAACTGAGCAGATGAGGGTTAAGGGCCTTGCTCAGGGGCCCATGCAGTGGCAATTTAGCGGACCTTGGATTCAAACTCACAAGCTTTGTATCAGTAGCCCATCACCTTAACCACTAAGCTACTACATCCCACACTACCACATATTTGCATGATGAACTAAAAGTATATCTCAGTTCTCAATGTCAGACGTGGCTTTGAGTTGCTCTCTTGATCTTCTCTGTAAATAAAACAATTCTAGTCATATTTATGTATTTAATATTTAATATTGTTCTCAAATGGTATTCCATTGTGTGCTTACATGCCCAATGAATTTCAGGGAGAATTTTATCCAGGTGAAATACAGCTCATTATTTGACTAATTAAGTTTCTTTTTCAAAATGAATGCATTTGTTATTTAATTAATAGATATTAGCATTTATTCAGCATGTATTCATGCTACTTGGTTTGTTCATGGTGATTAATTTGCTAAATAATTCCAGTTAAGGCCTTTTACATAAAGTGTCATTTGTTTTTTGTTACATTTCTCTTGAATAATATTTCTTGATATAATAACTGGGTTTTTCAGAACATTTTACCATTTAAAGTCACATCACACACTCTACAGAGAAAACATATTACATTTTCTTTTAGAAAATTACATGTTATTTTATAATTATAAATTATTTTAAAGTTATTTCAGCAGGTTTGTAGATGCTTATGTGTTTTTTTCTTTGTATTGATTTATATTTTTTTATTTAATAATTTCATTTATTTATTACATTACATGTATTTTTTTCTTATGAAAGGTTGTTCTGATTGAGATTTTAGTTTAATGTCTGTTCAGTGCTATAACTCAGCTCTCTCCAGATCCATTAGGTTTCCTCCTGGTACTCAGGTTTCCTTCCCCCTACAAAAAAAACAGCCAGTATGCGAAATGCCAAATCTAAATTGCCCCAGCTGTAAGCATGTGTCTCATTTCCTCCCACACAGGATGTATCCCTGCTTTGTGTCCAGGACAGGCTCTACATCTAACACAACCCCGACCAGAATAATGCATCTCTGAATGTGAATGTCACAGGATCCTGAATCCAAATCATCAGCATTTCGAAGCTGGATCCAAATTTGATTCCACCTATTTTTACATTTTACAACCTTAGCACCTTGTTAGAGAAAGAGAGCTATTACATGTGTGCATGCATGTACTAATGACATAAGCTGAAACAGAGAGTGTAAAATAACACTCAAATATTGCCTCACATACGGGAGCAAAAACACCAATCCTGACTTTCACACTTGCTTCTCACATTTTTCATCCAGCTGCAGACAGGAGCAGAGGTGAAGAAAATGGATTTCTATAATGAATTGTGTTCTTGTGTCTTTTGTAGATACTGCAAAACAAACAGCAAAAACAGAAAGAAAAGAAGGAAGCAAGACAGAACGAAGGGACGAGTAAAGACACTACGGCATGTCACATAATTTTTCACTGCTGTGGTTATTGTCTATTAATTAACTTTGTCCCGAGTGTCTCATTATTTGTGAAAGGTTTGCTTGAATTTTACCTTCTTTAGCTCGATGCCCAAAAACCAGTATTCCTTCATCCATCACCTTCTGGGCTCATGCCCATATTTGATTGACCAGGGTTAGTCAAGCGCAGGATTGGGATTAATTTAATTGTCAGTATTTATTGTGTGTGTCTATCGCAAACTTAGACTTCAGGCAGAAATATGGATTAAAGCACACTTTAAATCAGTCAGAAGGATATGATCTGTAATTGAAATTCCAATAGCATGCTCATTTCTCTTCAGCACACTTGGTTAGTTCTACATTTTTTTCATTTGAGTGGAAGGTGTTTACCTGCATGCTGCCAATTAGAAAGAGTAAAATTAGCCTGCGTACTGTTGTTTTCACACAGGATCACACTCTGTCTGTGTGTGTGTGTGTGTGTGTGTGCTGTGTCAAAGATTACTCCAACTGTCTATCAAAGTCAGCAGTCCGCTTTCTAAGAAATACTCATGAATTGCCATAGTGATGTTGTTGGTGTGTGTGTGTGTGTGTGTGTGTAAAAGACAGATTGAAAAACAGCCAGTTCCCAGGTTGAGATCACCCTAATAGCCTTAATCAGTGCACAGGTAGGCACTGATTACCTACCTGTGCAGCACAGCTTCAATTCATTTCATAGCTGTGAGTTCAGAGCTTTCCTGTGCGCACACAACCATAACACACACACTCACACACATTTACACTTACACTCACAAATCCATGCTTCTCCAAGGCAAGCAGAGGCCTGACCCTGTTGGTTTCATTATATGAACTTGTCAAAGGCTTCGCTTGTCTTTTTTGTTTGTTCAGTACATATTACTACATGAATTATGTTTATTACATTGGACAGAAAAATATTTTGTAATCAGACGCTTGCAAATGATTGACTGGACAACACCACACTGAGGTCCTAACCCTGTGTATTCGCAACAATCAATGAAGCGGCAGGGGTGAATTCTCACAAAAGAAAATGAGATCATGGATAGCTCTGTCTGACCATGTTCAAGCACAAATACACACACAAACACACACACACACACATACACTCAAGCACCTGTGATCCAGGCGTATGTGAGCTTTTTGCCCCATTAGCTCTGTTGGTAATGAGCCGAAGCGAATCCTGCGGGTGGTTTGTTTCTGCTTGTGTGTGTGTGTGTGTGTGTGTGTGTGCGCGTGTGTGTATGAGTGTGTGTGTGTGCGCGCGCAAAGCCAGTGGCGATCACAACCTCCTCCTTCTTCTCTACGGCCACCTGCTTGGAGTTGCTTAGAAAACCTTGCACACTTCTTCGAATCTAAAGCTGCAGGTATCTGAGCGGTGGCCATTTACTGGAACAACTATTAGTTTTTAAACACTCTAAGCTATTCTAACACACACACTACATAGAAAACTTTGTTTGACCTGCCTTTAATTTGTACCTATGTACCTCATCCTCTCTCTTGAGTACTGAATGAACTTTATGATATTACTAATCTACTAAGGTTCAGATTCTCTACACTGCCTGACTAAAATCCCTAGCAGTCATGTTAGTCAATATGTAGAAGAATAAAGTGAATAAGCTACCCAGAAGAACCAATTCTACACAACAACAACAGTAATAATAATAATAATAATAATAAGAAGAAGAAGAAGAAGAAGAAGAAGAAGAAGAAGAAGTATTGCAGAGTTCTGAATTGTTCACTGTGTGACATTGAACCTCCTCCACAGCATTTCAGCTGATTAGGCTATAAAATGTTTTGTTTTTAGTTTTTTAACATTTTTAAAATACAGTAATTACAGATTTCAATTTTTTTTATATAAAAACTATTCTGGACATATTCATGTTTCATATTCAGGCACATATGCACTTATATTGTATATGCTATGCTAAAAGTGCAAATAAATGATATACACACACACACACACACATATATTTATATCCACTTATCCATCTCAACATGTGACATGCGGTCTAAGAGCTTTTCTGTTTCTAAGGTCTTTTCTGTTTAGCGTTATTATAAAGAGTCAGATTTGATGCTCACTGGCTGTTTATTTTTTCCACCATTCTGTGTAAAATCTAAAGACTGTTGTGTGTAAAAATACCAGATGATCAGCAGTTTCACAAATACTTCAACCAACCCATATGGCACCAACAACCACTCAAGTTATTTTTCATTAACTGAAGCTCTTTCACTCTTTCACTGTATCTGCAAGATTTTATGCACTGCACTGCAGCCACATGATTGGATGACTGATTAGATATTTGCATGAGTGTGACAGTGTACAGGTCTCCTAGTGGTCAATGTGTGTGTGTGTGTGTGTGTGTGTTATAGAGTGTACTTTTGTTTTCATAGAGCTTATAATTAAAATAGTGGATGGGAAGCGTATGTTCAAATTACTTTTCTGTTCTCTCTCTCTCTCTCTCTCTCTCTCTCTGTCTCTCTCTCAGTCTCGCTTTCTATCTCTCTCTCTCTCTCTCTCTCTCTCTCTCTCTCTCTAATTACTAAACACATTCAGAAATGTCAATGAACATCCATACTGAGGAATGGAGATGTACATCATGTGTGCTCCTTACTGCCCTTCATGCCTTGCCAGGCATTTATACTGTTCTGCTAATACAGTATACTGATACACGCTCTCTCTTTCTCTGTCTCTCTCTCCCTCTCTTCCTCTCTCTCATCCAAACATCCTCTTCCTCTAGAACAGGTGTGTTGCTTATTATTTACTCTCCTGGCTTTTCACCTGTAAAACAGCTTCACTGATGGACATTTACACACTCACTAACTCTTCATGCACAACTGGCTTTGGAATGTGTGTGTACGTGTTCTGTCATCTGCAAGTCAGTGACCTTTAGAAAGAGAGAGAGAGAGAGAGAGAGAGAATCAATAGCATACCGGTAAAGGCTAGAAGTAAACAAGACGATGTCTAACATGAACTGCTGCTGATGTGTCTGTCCTCTTTATTCAGTTCCACCGAGGCTTTGTCTGTCAAAGGACAAAAGATTTCTTCTGTAACTAATTCCAAAGGAAGAGACACACTTTTAAAAACCTCAATCCAAAACAGATGTTTATTATATATGAGTAAGGATAGAGGGTAGAAATGAACATTCATGCTTTTTTAATTGATTTTATAGTCAGTAATGAACTCAAGCATTGTGCAGAGACAGAGAGTTGACATTAGACTGATTTGCGTTCTCAAGTTTGTTGAGTTTGTTTCAGCAGAATTCGGTGGTTTCCTTGGTGAGCACTCAGACATTGCAAGTCTCTTAATTTGCTTTGGCCAGACCCTGGCAGCTAAAGGTGTCTGCTAAAGCTTTTAGCAAAAAAATTAAATCTCCAACATACACATACAGACATTGTCTCACAGACATAAGAGACATGCACACTTACACTTTCATAAGCCTTCTTTAAAAACTGCAAATAAGTAATCCCACTCAACTCGACCAAAACGCCTTCTCTACATTTAATGAAATGCCGACTACAGCAGGGGGTGTAGCATGAATAATGCTTAAAAGCCAAGTTATATCAAAGAAAGATTGGTAGCTTTCATCAAAACAGTGTGGTATTTTTAAGATGACCTTCACTAAAAGCTGGCTCTAACACCTGCTAGCACCTGCCAATATTTTTATGTCTACACTGAAGAGCAAGATCAGGTGATAGGGGTTGCAGCTGGTTTTAGTGGACGTAAGATGCTAGCTCGAGTCAGGGTTTGAGGCAAAAGCCCCCAAACCCACTGTAAAATATGGTGGTGGATCAGTGATGTAGCTGTTCTGTGCTTTGTGGATTGGGGGCTCTTGTGGTGATAGATGGCATCATGAATTCTGTTAAAGTACCAGAACATTTTAAGACAAAACCTGCCTCTGCCAGGAGAATAAAGCAATGGCTTTAGATGGAGCTTTAAATAAGATAATGATCCCAAATAAGCATCTAAATCAGAAAAGGACCAAAAATCTCCTGTTGAAATCCTGTGGCAGTTCACAAGAATATAAAGGAGTTTGAAATGTTCTGGATGAAGGAGTTAAAAAATCACACATTGTTCCCCTTTTGTTCACGTCCAAATTATATAATTTTATATATTAATTAAGTGCTGAATTCTAGACATGACCTAAAAGACTTTTAGAAGAAGAAAAAACCTTGTAGGTTTTCATCTAAACTACATTGCATCAAAATGAAAACTCTATAATATTACTTTACATGAACTGTTCTGAATACTGTAAGGCTATCTGTCTAGAAGGACCCCAAGCCATACCTCAAACAATTTATATGCCAACTTACAAAGCTTAGACTTTATTATGATCTCCTAATCACATCTAACATCTCATTACTACTAGCTCAGTTCAGCAGTTCAGCCTACTCCTTTGCCCACAGCCATAATTTAAGATTTGTGATGCTGTATCTCCGCCATGAAAAGGATCAGAACATATAGTTTGAAAAGTATTAGATATGGTTGCTGGTAGTGTTGCTGCCTCATTGCTCTGGGCTCCCTGGTTTGATTCTGAGATTGGGTTTCTGCCTGAGTGGAGCCTAGCATCTTCTCATATGAGTTTCCTTCAGGTTTTTTTTTTATTTATTCATTATATATTTCGATTTTTCTTATGATTAAATGATGCTTAGATATGACTTCACAATTTAAGATCAAGTTAAGATGATTTTTTCCTACTCATAATGTATACATGTCTGTTCTTTGTTCCCTCGTGATGTTTTTGCCATTGTTTTTCTCTCGTGATGTTTTCACCGGTGTTTTTCTGTTTTTCAGCCTTGAGCATTATCTAACTGGTCTTGAGCATGTCCTTTGCACACACACCTGAAAATGCTAAATTGCCCCTAAGTGTGAAGTTTAGTTAGTGTGCTTCACCATGACCCTCGATAAAGTTATGTACCTTGACCAGAATAAAGTAGTTACAGAAAAAGTTTGACTCAAAAGATGTTGGTTATTACAGGGCAACTCTGGATGGCCTTTCATATATATATATATATATATATATATATATGAAAAAAGTTTGTGTGTGCGCTTCTACCTATATTATCTCCCAACTGAGTTTTTAGACTGATGATATTCTTAGTCTGCGACCTACTGAACCAGTATCGATGTTTTCAGTGATAGAGACTTCAAAGAACTTTTGTATGTCGCTCTGGATAAAGGCATCTACCAAATGCTGTAAATGTAAACGTGCATGTTGCTGGTTGCATTTTGCCTAATCACAAATGGGATGAACATAAATATGACTTCTTCCACATTTGCTCCACATTGCTATCCCATAAAGTCTAGAATTTTCTGCTAAGTGAGAATCTTGTTCTGTGAAAGATGGCTGTTCTTATTGGTTCAGAAATAAGAACACAATGTGAACACAATGGACAGCTGTGAGAAATTAGTGGATTAATTCATTTCAGTTTTCTTTGTATAGCATTTTGATCACCCAACTTGCCAAAAAAATGCAAAAAAAAAAGTCCACTGTTATTCCATTACAGTCCACTACACAACAAATTAGCTAAAGATTGCTGGTGATGTTATCACTCGTGATAAAGGCAATATAAATAGCTTTTACTCATCCCCTTTTTGTCAGGGTAATAAAACCAGCCTGTTTTTGATCTCAAAGTCCTTCACAAAGCAGAATGAAAAATAAATGTTGACAGTGTTGCAGGCTGTATGTGTGTACTGTACCAGTGACAGTTTGTCATTGTGAGGGTGAGCAGACAGTTGGCAGTGTGTGTGATATGTGTATGTGCTGATCACCCAGACAGTAGTCATAGGTGCCCCTTGCCAACAGGGCCAAATGCTTGTTTTCATAGATCTGTCTCAGAACATCAGCTGCCCGAGGCTCCTCGTCCACACAACTGAAGAGAAAGCAGCCATCTGCTGAATTCAGAGAGGCTCGGTGCGCTGCTGTGCTTGCTGCTGTGGCTCTTTTTCTTCTGCTCTGTGAGAGTATCATCCTTCTGTTGACATTGGGGCTGCCAACGAGATGGACATGTGTTCAAAGTGAAACCATCTGAGACACCTACAACAACACAAACTTTTAAACTAACTCAGTGTGGGTCGTGGCGCTGTGGGTCAGAAGGTAGATGAAGATGGACATTTAGGTTTTTGCATTTCAGCTTGTCCTCAGACAACAGTGTCTCATCTCACTGCACTTAGTACAGTGATCCCATGTCCTGGAAAATCATCACACCCTGGGTTCTAATTCCCTTTTGCAAATAATCTTAAAAGGTTTCACTTTTATTCCAATAAGCAACCACAAATGTGCAAGAATACAGTATTTTTTTCCCACTTCTAATTAGTGTTAATCTGCCGTATCTATGGACGTCATCGCTCAGTCAGAGGTATCTTCGTCCTTATGTTGCCAAAATGTAAATCTGCTGAATTGCGTAATTACCATGACAACAAAGCTTTCTGTGCATGTACTTCCCTGCACTTACTCTGATTGCTGGAGAAATGGGTTTTCAAGAAGTCTAGTCTAAGAACAAACCTTCCATGTCACAAATATCCATTTGACACATTAAAAGCTTTGCAAAGGGGAAAAAAGAAAAATAGAGAAAATGTGTGTGGGTCAGAGTATTGCTCTCTTGCTCTCTGTGTGAACATGGTTTAAAGCCTCATTTTCCTCTCAGAGGCGAGTGAATGTAGTGAGCAGCAGGGCAGTGCACCACAGAGGCCATGTGTCACCTCAAGCTCTTTAACTTCACTTGAGCTACAAAAAAAAAAAAGCATAAATTGATTTTCAGCAATGAAATGGGCCAAATGAGCCATGCACCAAAAAAAAGAAAAAGAAAAAAGCTATAATAATAATATATAATAATATATAATAATAATAATATAATGATAATAATAATAATATTAATAATATTAATAATAATAATAATAATAATAATAATAATAATAATAATAATAATGTTTATGTCCACATTGTGTCCGGACACAGAGAAATGCTCTTTTGTGTTAGTGAGAGCATAGTGGAATAAAATATTACAGAATAGTTGCTTTGCTTCATTTAGCTAAATGAAGAGCTCTTTACATACCTATTACTTCATGTTCAGTTAAGCTCTTTCCAGAGGTACCCACAATGCAAGGCTGTCTCTCGTGGATACAGCAGCATCAACAAATCGACAGGTTACAACTGGAAAGTCAAAAAGTGACAGACTTTTCCCTGAGGACTGAGAAAAAAACATGAAGCCTAAGGTGGAAAACCTTTGGGAAAAACAATTCTCAATCAATCAACCCAACGATCAGCAATTCGATTCAATTCATTTTAATTCCATTTTATTTGTATACACTTTTAACAACATTGTTATAATGCAAACTCAAAAGAGAACTCGTCTGGCTCACTTCAAATAATGCAAAATAGTACTTTAGTGTTTCAGAAAATGTTCATTGTCTAGGATTTTCATGTGGTTGTACAGTATGGTGCAAAAAAACAAACAACATCCAGACAGCAGCACTTTTGTAAGAGAAAATGCTTTGTTGGTGGGTTAGAATAGAGATTGGAGATGGCCAGATGTAGCTGAGCTGACAGGAAGTCTCGGTAACTCAACCTGCAACTCTATGATTTAATTCATTGTGTTGCAGCCTCGTGATTAACTGATTAGATAATTGCATGAATTAGGTGTATAAGCATTCTAAATAAAGCGAGGATAGATAGATAGATAGATAGATAGATAGATAGATAGATAGATAGATAGATAGATAGATAGATAGATAGATAGATAGATAGATAGATAGATAGATAGCAAACATCTAGAAATATAATTTATCACAGGATTTTTTTCAATTTAGGGTTTTTTCCTTTCCTGCAGACCGATGAAACAAATGTTTGAAATATGCAGATATGCCCACAACATTTATTATAAAAGCAAATGCCCTTTACAGAAAATCTATTAAGTTACAGTCGGAGTTGTACAAATTGGTTTTAGAATTTGAGGCTGAATTATTGTAAAGGAATTAGCATTAGAATGAGTAAGGAACTGTTATAAATAATCCTAAGTGGGTCCTACATTATCCATTAGACTCATTAACTCTTGCTCAGTTCATTTTTGTCATTAACATCAGCGGGTCACACGGATGACATTCATTCTTCACTTTTTTCAAACTGCCAGGATAAATAAACATACCATCCAGCCCGCTCTGTTAGAATTCTCTACTTGTCAAGGTGTTTAGATATCTTGATAGGTTCTTAATACTCATGAATATCTTTTAGAAGCCAGCTCTATCTCAAGCCCTTAACATTCAACAAAGGCCCTAGGGGTCACATTAAATAAATTAGATTTCAGAATTCAGGCCACTGATACTCAGAAACTCTGGTGTCACTGTGTTCTCATTTGTCAAAAGGATTATTGCTTTGAATTAAGACAGAAATTTAAAAATTAAACAGAACCAATTTAAATCAAATGAGAAAAATAAGCCAGAAAAATGAAGCCCTCATTATTAATAACTTTCAGGGATATTAAACAATCATTTTATGTCTCTGAGCTATATATATGTATGAGCTATATATTAATTTTCTGTACTGCTTATCCTACACAGGGTCACATGGAGCCTGGAGTCTATTCCAAGGAATACAAGGCAAGGGGGACACCCTGTACAGGATACTATAACACACACACAATCATTCATACACTATAGACAATTGAAAGATTCCAATCAGCCTACATCATGCCTTTTGGACTAAGGGAGGAAACTCCTGAAACATATGCGAACTCCATACACACAAAGCTAAGGCAGAAATCAAACCCCCAACCTCAGAGATGCAAGGCAAGCATGCAAACCACTCTGCTATTGTGTCCCCTACCATAAGCTCCAACATGTCTCTTGATGAAACTACAAATGATGGCTGTCTGCATCTCACTGTCCATGCAGTGTAATTAGTGATTCTGTAAATTACAACTAAACCATTCATTGAGAAATCCTCTTCCCCTTGTTATAACTTTCACCACTAAAGCACTTCTCTCATCTATCATAATTAGCTCATCCATTCAAGTCATCATTTAATCAAACCACAAGCACACAAGCCTTTATTTTCTTTTCTGATGCTTTTTTATTATATTGTATTGAGGATGTCACAGCAGAATTGGTTTAGGATCGCTTCTCCCATGATGCATTCATCAAGCTCTTATTCTCACATGCAAAAGCTCTGTTTACAAAATCTATATCATCTTTTTAATATTATGTCATTATTTTGCCCGTTGTTTTATTGTGTGATTATAACAATAAGACAGTTGGTCACTATTTATATTTCTGGCATTTGGCAGACGCCCTTATTCAGAGCAACGTACAATTTATTTCATGTTTTATACAACTGAGCAATTGAGGGTTAAGAGCCTTGCTCAGGGGCCCAGCAGAGGCAGCTGGGTGGCCCTGGGATTCAGACTCACAACCTTCTGATCACTAGGCCAACACCTTAACCACTAAGCTACTACATCCCCCTATTTATTACACCTTCCTGTCACTCAGGCATCAGAGATTACTCGGATTGACCTAATGGTGGCGCAATACTGCAGCATGTTGTTTTTTATTTCAGGAACTGTGAGATAATTTTTTTTCTTGTTTCTTGGCTCAAATTAAGCAAAGAAAAATTCTCCAAATCTTACAGAGACCTGTCCACTTAGATTGTGGGCTAAAACCAGCATTGGCAGAGATGATTGTCAAACAAAGACTGACCCAACAGATTTTTGATATCCTGAAATGTTTGACCACAGTTACATCTCCACAATGCTTCTGTTGATGGACACCAAATTTGAAAGACGTGCATGGTAGAAGACTTAGCCTGCCGGCTTCAATAAATGTAGCTCAATGTGGCTAGGTTTAATATTAAAATATTTAAAATAACTGGTTCTCTGGAACTTATGGTCTAACTGTGTTAAGAAATTTGTGCACTATACCAATCCACTAGTCTGTAATTAAATTGCCGTGGCTGCCATCAGCCAATGAAGCTTTCAGCAGGTAGTTGACAGGGTTAGCATTTTGCTATCATCATGAAACTTGAAATGCATGTTCCCTTTATCGTTCTGTGTAACTTGTCAAGAACTGGCCACTGGACAGGCACTAATTACCAAGTGTGTTCGACTGTATTTCAATTGCTTGTTTGAATTCCACTGTTTCTTTCTTTTGTTCTATTGCTTGTTATAGGCATTAGTAAGATAATTATTGGATAATCAGCAGTAATCGCTGGCACATTTGCCTTTGGTCAGTGCGAGGGATGTAGAGATCTTTCAGTATGCAAGAAGAATCATTTTCAAATACAGCAGTACAACTGTTAATAAACTGATTTGTATTTTTCTTTTTGTATTTGTGCACTTAAGGCATGTGTTGTTACATCTGAGCCTAAACCCTCTGCAATGTGAAAGATTTAATCCTTGAACAGTCTGTTTAAAGAGTGTGAAATTGGATGATCAAAATTTAGCATTAGCCGACAATTTTAAACACAATTGTTTAACACATTAAATCCCTACGATCTATGCTTATGCCCTTATTTATGGGCTACAATCAAGCATCTGTAAAGCCCTAAAGAGTACAAATGAAAGGAAAATTATAATTGTAAATCAGATAAAGATGCATGTGTAAGATATTAAATCTGAACACAATATAAAGTAACCAATACAACTACTGTTAAAGGCTTATTACTCAATAAATAAGTCTTCAGTAACGGTTACGTGAACGCTCAGATGAAACCCACATTAAAATGGAATATATTGCAATATATTGTCTATATGCTTCAAAATAAAGAGAACACGCTGTGATCTATTTTTTTTTATTACATTTCTATATTCTATATAATACAGACACTGTATTAAACTTTCATGTATATACAGAGTCATGCGCACAGTCAACATCACGTTATTAAAAACAATCATAAAACAGTGTGAAACAACTGCAGCTGGAGCGGGGACAGATGTGGAGTGTGTGAGGGAGCGAGGGAGGCTGTGCAGCTCCTGAAGGGTAGCTAATCAAAGACCAGAGTGGGTGGTAAATTAATAATACCTGCTGGACACTTGGACTTGCCATTAAGAATACAAAACTACAGACATAGGTGTTCTGTGAAAGCCTGGATTTTATGGAGATTGTTTTTTGTTCCAGCTGGCCCTTTTTCTTAAAATATTCATGTATATTAGTGTATGTTGTATGTACTTATGTTATAAGTATATGCATTAGGACTTGTCAAGCACTATATTAGGAATACTACACTAATGAAGGGTAGAGCCTCACTTTGCTCTCAAAACACCCTCAATTCTTCATGGCACGGATTCCACAAGGTGTTGGAAACATTCCTTTGAGATTCTGCTCCATGTCGACATGATTGCATCACACTGTTCATGCAGAAGGTGCACTTTCATTTATCTGTCATTCTGCCACATCAAAAACCTGTTCTATTGGATTCAGATGTGGTGACTGGGAAAGGGATGAAGAACACTGAACTCAATGTCATGTTCATGGAACCAGTTTGCTTTGTGATATGGTGCTTCGTCATGCTGGAAGTAGCCATTAGAAGATGCTTTGTGACACTGGGCATCATTATGCTGGAAATAGCCATTAGAAGATGGTAAATTGTGGCTATAAAGGGATGCACATTCTCAGCAACAATACTCAAATAATTGTTGGTGTTCAAGAAACAACTGATTTGTATAAACAGGCCCAAAGTATCCAGAGAACACATTCCCCACACCATTACACCACCTCATCCAGCCTGACTGTTGAAAGTTCATTGATTCATGCTGCTGGCACCAAATTGTGACCCTACCATCTGTATGCATGAGCAGAAATCAAGATTCATTAGACCAGGCTATGTTTTTCCAGTGATCTAGTTTTGATGATTTTTTTTTTGTGCCCACTGCAGCCTCAGCTTTCTGTTCTTGACTGACAGATTTGGAACTCGACATGATCCTCTGCTGTCTGCTGGTCTGTATCTGCCTGATTTTATGCACTGCACTGCTGCAACACAACTGGCTGATTAGATAATAGCATGAATGAGGAGGTGTACAGGTTTTCCTAATAAAATACTCAGAGAGTGTATAATACAATTGTATAGAATTTAGTTTTTCTATTGGAAACAAGTCACACATTGTTTATTCAAGATTTAGGCGAGAGTGCAGTTATACTGAGTATCAGCACAGCTGTGATTCAAGCGTAGGTGCGAGTGGCGTAAATAATTACAAGCATGCTGATATTCAGTAGAACTGCACAACAGTGAAAACAATATTACTACCAAATTAACATCTAGTAACTGGCATGTTGGACACAATATGGTCAACTTTTCTGTATATTTTTGCTTTGCAAGTGGAAATAGCTATCAGAAACTCACACCTGCAAGCAATTTAGCAAAGGTACTAGCATGTTTGTTTTTAAGAGGTGGGAGGAAACCCATACAGACACTGGGAAAACATTAAAAAACTACACACAGACAATACCCCAAGCTCAGGATTGAACTCAGTTTGGCACTCATACTTGAGTTGAATCCTATTCAATAACTTCATTTTCCTTTACATTAATAATTCCAAAAGAAGAATACTTCTACAATTTAACATTTCATTACCTGCACATCCTGAACATTATTCAACAGACATTCAAGATCCCAAATTGAGAGAAAACCAGTCCTTAAGTTGAGCTGTCAGAGTCAGACATGCTTCAGCAGCAGAGCTCTGACCTATTCCTCACCCTCACACCACTGTAGGCCTGTGAGGCGCACGGTCTTCACTGTTAGCATAGCGAAACTGTGACAGCGTGCTGATCCTGAAGGTTACTCCCAAAGGAAAGCCTCTGAGAACACAGATGAATGGACACTTTCTCAAGGCTGCTAAACGAATGTAAAAATCCATACTTACTGAACCACATTCTTGTCAATAGCATTTGACATTTATTACTGGCTCTGACAACACAGCGCTCTTTCAGAGGACAGCATTGTGTTCATCCAAGAGGTTGTATTAATAGAGGCAGGAGGCTTTCTCTGCTTGTGATGACAGTAGATCTTTAATGGCAACAGGTGAGACTATGCTAAAAACAAACAGTCTGTCGGCTGGCCCTCACTTCCACAATCTGAGATCAATAAGATTCTAGCAAATACGTAACCACACACATTGGGACCTTGTCTGACCCAGCCTTAACAGATTATTCAGTTCATTACTGGGTGGTCGTGTGTGTTTCCTCAGACTAAAGATCTCTCCATTGTAGCATTACTTGCTGATATCCACTCTATCAACAACCAAATACACAATGCCTACGTATTAATATAACTAACCATGTTCAAAATAAACTTTTCTATTCCGTTAAGGATTATTGCAAAACAAATGTATAAACAGAAATGCAAGTGTGCTCAAAAATTGCTTGTAGAAATACACTGATCAGGCATAACATTATGAGCAGTATGAGGTGAAGTGAATAACACTGATGATCTCCTCATCATGGCACCTGTTAGTGGGTGGGATATATTAGGCAAGTGAACATTTTGTCCTCAAAGTTGATGTGTTAGAAGCAGGAAAAATGGACAAGAGTAAGGATTTGAGTGAGTTTGACAAGGACCAAATTGTGATGTCTAGACGACTGGATCAGAGCATCTCCAAAACTGCAGCTCTTGTGGGGTGTTCCTGGTCTGCAGTGGTCAGTATCTATCAAAAGTGGTCCAAGTAAGGAACAGTGGTGAACCGGCGACATGATGCATGTGGGGAGTGAAGGCGGGCCCGTGTGATCCGATCCAACAGACGAGCTACTGTTGCTCAAATTGCTGAAGAAGTTAATGCTGGTTCTGATAGAAAGGTGTCAGAATACACAGTGCATGATGGGTCAGGGCTGTTTTGGCAGCAAAACGGGGACTAACACAATATTAGGTAGGTGGTTATAATGTTATGCCTGATCAGTGTACATACAGTTAGCATGCAAATGCAATCATTGATAAAGGGTCGTGGTAGAACCAGAGCTTGTCCTAGGAACACTGGACATGAGGTAGGAATACAAACCAGTCTATTACAAGACGCACATTAAGACACACATCTATCTACTGTCATGTTTTCAGTAGTTAGGAGGAAACCCAAATAGACATGGAGAGAACACCACACACAGTAACCCAGTATTTTGAGTGCAATATGATAGAAGTATGGAGTATTACTAAAATACCAATGATATACTATCTGAAAATTTTACAAAAAATATTTGTGTACTGTATATATATTGTTTTTGTAACGTATTTTACTTATTTCTATTTCATAGAGCTCTGATGCAGATGGACCATGCCTTTTCAGGAGCATGCATGGAGTAAATGCTTCTGGTCATGTGACCAATTACACCTCCAACATAAAAGGTCAGATGAAATCAAGATGACCCACAAATTGATTTATAGCCTATCTTACAGTGAACAAAATAGCCTTTGTTTTAATTTGGGTCATCTAATTAAGTGGGTTCACCTCCTAACATGCATGTCCGTGTACATACAGACGGGTGACAAATTAAAGTAAGAGGGAAAAAAAGTGTATTTATAAGATACTTGACAACCACATGGCACCAGAACAAGCACAAGCCACCAGAATGTGCCTGTTTATTGTAAAAGTCTCTGGAAAGGCGATCATCACCAATCTTACAAAATATATTCCCTCAGTGAGTGATTTGATGTAAAGCTCTGACTAACCTCAGTTCAAAATCTTCTGTAGGCATAGAGTCAGGATGAGATCTGGCAACTTTCAATGGCACCACATGTGATCCACATCACTTTCACACTCACTACAGTCAAAAGAACTTTGGCTTTTCTTTTAATTGGTCACCAGTGATTTCTTTTCTCTATATTACATAAAAGGATAAAATAATAATGGTGACTGAAGAACAACTGTAGCCAATAAAAAGAATAAGAATCACATATACTAGGTGAAAGTTTCTACTTTGTGTTGATTTACAGCACTTGGCAGATCCAGAGTAACATTCATCACACTATAAATTGAGCAGTCGAGGGTTAAGGGCCTTGCTCATGGGCCCAGCAGTGGCTGCTGGATGGTCCTGGAATTAGAACTCACAACCTTCCAATCAGTAGTCCAACACCTTAACCGCTGAGCTACCACTTCCTGTAAGTGCTAATAACTAAGATTGATTCTCTCAACAAATCTGTCTCACTACTTCAACCAAAAACGAACCTGCTGAGTTTCTTGGCTATCATTCTATCATATATACACTTTAACACATCCTGAGTTCTGAATTAAACAGATTTCATATGCCACAGGTTGCCATTTCTTATTCCACCTCTTTTGCCAGTATGTCACAACATCTTCCTCTGTTTGGTGTCTCCATTGCATAGCATTTGTGGATGATTTATTGCACATAAACTATACCCTGTATAATTAGGTACATGTATCAAAGACCTAATAAACTGATGTAACTCAGAAACAAAACAGAACAAACACCACACACACACATCACTAGATACCAGAGTACATAATAAGCCAGCAAGTCAAACAACACACTCACTGCATTCCAATAATAAACAACATTGTCCACGACACTGTCAATGCAAATTCAACAATGTCCCCAAGTGCCATGTCCTCCACCATACAAGCAGCCTCTTATTCTGATCACTGCCTCTGATTACTTGTGTTGGTGTGCTTATTAAGAAGTAGCCTCTATTCTCTAAAACAAACAAATTTAATTATCACTGGCCCTTAAGTCATGAGCTGTGGCATTAGCTTTAGTTTCCTTTTGATTATTCACTAATATTACATCATTTATTCTAATCAAGGATTTTAAATTGCTGCCTTCAATTTCCATTTATAATTTACTATAATGCAATTTTAGAAACCCTCAGCGTCTCTGGTCGTGCATCTCAATGACTTTCCCCAACTTGGCTGGCTGTGTCTCTGTAATCTTCAGCCCATAGGAGAATTATGATGAGATTATGAGATGTATTTCTGCTCCCTGTCACTGCACACTTAACAAGCATGAAGCTGTGATCCCACAGCACCTGTCACAATCTGTCATTGCCGTTAACAGTTTGTCCCCGTGTACTGAGTCGTGCATGCATTCCTATTAGCAACCTTTTGTTAGGTTATCACAGGCTTTGTTTATTTCAAACACTCCATTACTTATTCATCAGCTTACTAATTGTTTGGCGAGTTGCAATGCTGAAAACAGCTCACAGGAAGGGCTTTTTCTGAGCACAAGTGATGCGTCCACTCTCTCCTCATTCAAAGGAATGAATAAAGTGGAAGGTGTTTCTGTTCTGTTTTGGCTGGATACTCTTTAATCCTCGGCTTTCCTGTGAAACATATATACTCATAGCATATAGTCATGGAAGAGTGTAGTTTTATTTTGTGCTGACACGGGTCACTGAATTTGTGATCAGACTTCATAGAAGGTAGCACAGTGTCGAGTATGATATATTCCATATTTTCCGAATCACTGGAGCTGTGCACCGTATCATCTCTGATGTGTATATCTGCTTCCTCCTGAAGATGGGGGCATTTTTTCCAGTCGCAGCCTCACGCAGGCTATCGCTAAAAACCATCTGAGCTGAACGCAGATGCAACCATTAATGCAATCTTCATCTCTAAATGTCATGTCAGATATTTCTGAACTACACATAGATTTATGAATTATAATTCATCAGACAGATGTATGCAAACTGCACTAAGGTGACGTAGACATCCCAAAGGGACATACAGGAAGAACGGAATGTCATTTTCTTACAGCATAGCCATCAGACCTTTAGCAGCTTTACATAGCATTCCAGATACACCAATACACCAGTGACTGTTCCCCTTAATCTCACACAAACACACTGCCTCTCTCCAAAACAGAATGAATATTAATCATTTGTGGTAACGAGGCGGGCTGCATAATAAGGGCTGAGGGAGCTCTGCTTCACTTTGAGCCTTAATGCAAGCTACAGTCAGCTTGCCCCGATAAGCAGCAGCACGTGAGCTGCTGTCATAATGCTGATGCCACAGTGGGTAGACCGGGGCACAGGGGGCAGGTACAGAGTTCAGAGGGAGCAGGAAGTCAGCAGCTTGGCCCGAGAGTTTGGCTTCACGCTCCATGCTGGCTTTGCTGAGGGATTCTGCGTCCAACAGACCTGCCAGTACGAGTACAGCACTCCGAAGATCTGCTGATATGAGAGGCTGATGGCTCCTGAGTGGTCTAACTGGCGAAGTGGGTTGTGTCCTAGAATGACTTAGTTCTGCTCTCCTAACAATCTCTAGTAGTGCTGATGAAGTACTTCTGCCAGCTCACAAAGACAGACTCTAGCAGACATCGATGTTCCCTCCAAGTGTGTTCAGCTCTTTGAAGTTCTGTGAGTAGCAGTTCAAACAGATGTAGTGACAAGCTTCATGTGTTCTGGAGGACATAAGAGGCTAGGCATCAGTCTTCCACCTGAAAAGGAAAAAAAAAAAAGCCTCTCTGTGAATGGTAAGATGTTCTGTTCCACTAGTATTGGTGCACAGGAAGATTAAAAATAGGAAAAGCAGAATAGCATGAAGTGTTTAGCCATTATCCTGAATACAGATATATTTTTAATAACCTGTATGATTTATTCCTGGTTTAAGAATGCTTACCAGATCAGAAACTGTGGAGAGTACATACTAGACCATTCTTAGGAGCCTAAAAACCATGTGCACTATTATAAAATATGAAGCATGAAGAAAAAAAACAACAACCCTAATGTAGTTATGTAAAGCATAAAATGTGTAAGAGGCATAACGACAACATCTGAAACACAGACCTGCTATAATTTATTTCATTACCTGTCTATTTATTGAACAACCGGAAAAAACAGGCCATTAGAAGAAGTCTTGGAGAACACTGACACAGAATATAAGGAATATAACACAACAGGGTGTTATTGCTGATATAGGGAAATAATCAACTATGGGGGTGATATGATGGCATTACTACCTAAAGTTGATTCTATTTTGCCAAACTAATATATTTATAAATATTAAATAATCTTTAGTACTTGGACCCAAATGGTTGAAAAATAGTCTGGAAACCATGGACATCACCAAATGTAGTGTTTCCTCCCTTGAATGGTGTGCCAGATCTTCTTTAATTCTTTACTGCTTATTTGTGGGTCTTTCTGCCTTTAGTTATGTCTTCAGTAAGTGAAAAGCATGCTCAGTTGGGTGGAGGTCAGGCCAATTAAGAACATTTTATTTCATTGATTTAAGAAGCTATTGTGTTGCTTTTGCTGTACACTACCAGTCAAAAGTTTGGACACACCTTTTAATTCAATGTTTTTTGTTTAGGGATTCATTTTCTACATTCTAGAACTGGAGATTTCAAAACTATGAAATAACACACATGGACTTAAGTGATCCATATGTAACGACAACAAAAAACAGTCAGTTGTTATTTTAAGACACGAAGGTCAGGTGTTCTGGAATAGTTCTTGCAAGAACAGTATTGTCAAGTGCATTTGCAAAACCCATCAAGCACCATGATGAAACTGGCTCACATGAAGACCATCCCAGTAAAGCAAGACCAAAACTTACCTCTGCTGCAGAGGAGAAGTTCATTTAGAGTTACCAGCCTCAGAAATCACCAATTAACAGCACCTCAGATTAGAGCCGTTATGAAGGCTTTACAGAGCATCAGTAGCAGACATATCTCAATATCAACTGTTCAAACGAGATTATTGTGTATTTCGGCCGCCTTCAGCATTGTTTTACAATGTAGAAAGAAATAAACATCAGGAAAGACCATGGAATTAGAAGATGTGTCCAAACTTTTGACTGGTAGTGTATGTTTTGGCTCAGTATCTATCTGTACTATGATGCACCGTTCTACCAGTTATGCAGCATTTGGCTGAATCTGAGCAGAAGGTACAGCTCTATACACTTCAGAATTGATCCTCCTTTCTCTATCAGCAATTTAAACATCAAGAAACACCAGTGAGCCAGGTCTACCAGCAGCCATACATGCCCATGCCATAACTCTCCCTCCACCATGTTTAACAGATGATTTGGTATGATCCTGATCCCTTCCTTTCCTTCTCCATACTCATCTTCATACCCAGCATTCATTTCAAGTTGATCTTTTGGTCTCATCTGCCAAAAGACTCTTGTTTCCAAATTGGCTAGGCTTTTTAGAATTTTTCTAGCAAAGTCAAATCAGGTCTTTCTGTCCTTGAGTGTTACCGGTGGTTTGTATCTTGAGGTAAATCCTCTGTATTTACATTCATGAAGGAGTCTCTTGATTGTAGACTTTGACACTGATACTCTACACCTCTCTCCTCGAGAGTGTTCTTGATTTAACAAGATGTTGTGAATGGGTTTTTTTTTCCACCAAGGAAAGAATTCTACAATCATCCACTTTAGTTGTCTTTCATGGCTTTTGGTGTTGCTGAGCTCACCAGTGAATTTCTTCTTTTAAAGAATGTACCAGATTGTTGATGTGGCCACTCCTAAAAATGTCTGCTCTCTGATATGTCTGTTTTTATGATAGGTCTAACATTTCTTTAGACCACATATAGATTCCCACATGTCCCCAGGAACAGCTACCATACACAGATTCGAAACTGTGAATCGACTGCAGAGCTTTTATCTCTTTAATTTTCATGAAATAGCAGGCCACACTCGGCCATGAAACTGCTTATAAGTTGACTGTCCAATTTCTTTTGAGTCTGTGAAAATCGAGGGACTGTAAAAAAAAAAATGCTGTAATATCTAAACAGTTAATGCAATATTTCAGTAATACCCTTGACTGAAAGCTGACAGTCTAATGAACACCTGAATAATAAGCCCAAGTGCTTAAGAAATCTAAAAAATCTAATATATATATATTTATGGCTTTGTTCAGACCATTAAAAGAAACCGCCGGTGTTTTAAATGCCATTAGATTCTTCCCTCATTGCAACTTGTCTTATTAAAGGAGCAGGTGAACAGCCATCCCCATCAGTGCATCAGCTGCAACATAACTAACGCATCATCTGTGACTGTAGCAGCAGGGCCTGATGTGTTTATTCCAGCTACAGTGCTTTACAGATACAAAAGGCAATTTTGCGTGCTTCACACGGCTTGTGGTGTCTCAATCACGGTGCGCTGAGGAAACGAGACGCTGCCTCAGACGCAGTCTGCTGAGCCGCTGACATATGGCCTGGTGTTGATGGAGGACATTGAGCCCAAGGACAGAAAAAGGTGGGGAAAGAAGTGATAGGGGGAAAAGGAGTCTGGTGAAATTGATTTGGAGCTGCAATGTTAGTATTTGTCATTCTTGAGGGAACAACCTTCAGTGGCACATGAGGGAATGGGTTTGAGCTCTCTGTCTGCCTTCATGGCCTCCAACGCCAAAGTCATCAGAGGCTGCCTCACTCCGACAAGAAAGGGGAATAAATGCAAAGACACTTCATGTTGCTATGAGAATAGGTGCTGTCATGCAGGACAGTGGAGGTTGCATCCTGACCTCCATGAACATGCACTAGAATACAGAGAAAAGCTTAAATTGACTATTTGTGAAATTAAAAAAAAAAGAAAAAAGAAAGAAAGAAAGAAACAAACAAACAAACAAATTAATAAATTATATTATTGTATATAAGCTTAACACACAGATCAGCCATAATATTAAAACCACCTCCATAACTTTGTGTTGACAAATCAGCTCTGGCCCATCAAGGCTCAAACTCTTCAAGAGCTCTGAAGGTGTACTGTGTTATCTAGCACCAAGACGTTAGCAGCAGATCCTTTAAGTCCTGTAAGTTGTGAGGTGGGGCCTTCATGCTATCTACTTGTTCGTACAAGAGATCTGGGGAATTTGGAGGCCAAAATCAAAATGTTGAACTCAAAGTCATCTTCCTCAAATCATTCCTGAACATTTTTGCAGTGTGGCAGGGAGCATTATCCAGCTTTGCAGCCCTATAAACAGCACGCTGAGGTGCACTGTGTGTTCTTATACCTTTCTTTCATAGCCAGGATTAACTTATTCAACAAGTTGTGCTACGGTATCTCTTCTGTGGGACTGGACGAGACGAACTAGCCTTCACTACCCACATGCATCACTGATCCTTGGGTCTTGATCCAACAGATGTCCTTTTATTGGACCATTTTTGGAAGGTACTGACTACTGCATATTAAGAACACCACACCACAAGACCTGCTGCTTTGGAGAAGTTCTGACCCAGCCATCTATCCATCACAATTTGGCTCTTGTCAAAGTTTCTCAGATGCCTATTTTTTCAGCTTACATCAACTCTGAGAACTGACTGTTCACTTGCTGCTTAATATATCCCACTGCTTGACAAATGCCATTTCACCCGTCAGAGGTTTTAATGTTAGCACTGATTTGTGTACATTTTTTTCCACTTATATATTCTGTCTCACTAATATTTAAAGGCATTTTCCAGGTTATTAATCAGTCACGTACATGATTCATTCAATGATACATTTTTGAGATAAAACAACAAACAAAAACTAAAAAGCTTCATTGAATGTGTGAATATAAATGAGATTAGTGCACATGTATGTTATAAGAATATATCATCATATGTGTCACATCTGTACCCAGGTGTCATGGTAAACAAAATGCAAATGTCTTGCTAAAGCTTAATAATAATTTAGTTTTAAATAAATAAGAAATAGTTCAATTAATTAACACAAACTAGATTTGTATCAGTCGTGTCGGTATTAGAAGTGCTTCTGGCTCTCTGGGTATTTGGAGCTATTTGCTGCTAGCTATTTGACTCTGTGTAAAACCCTAAGTGTGAAATTCTAGGTGTAGAACTCTATTATTTCTCCATGTCTGCAGCTCAGGAGCAGCATCACATGTAACGAGTATTTACTTATTGTTTGTTCCTTTCATTGTTAATTAGCACCTAGTCTGCCCCAGATTGTAATCGAATCTGTCATTGACAGCCTGTCTGTCTGCTTCCATCAGCGTCTGGCTTAAACACACGACAGATGATGGATTCTCTTAACACAACCAATTTGTCAGGTTGCCAGATTTTTATTTTTAGATTTAGAAAACAGGACGGCTGGAAGAAAAAGGTCATCGGGGTTAGAATATCTAAAGCCACCACCTGCAAAAACAGGTGGATATTGGCTTTAAAGAGAAAGTTAATTTTAGCAATTTCAAAGCACAAGAGCCATTGTTCTGTGTTTACGCCAGGCACAAAAAGCTCAACTTCCTCACTTCTGACTCGACACGGTTTGCATGTACAGTATTAACGTCCTGACTGAAGTAGCTCTCCGTCGCTGTTACCACGTTCGTGTACTTGAGAGATTGTGTATTGGAGTTAACAGCCCTGTGATGAGCCCACAGAATGTGAGTGACAATAACAACACGCCTACACTCTCAGTGTTGTAGAGAGGAACTCGCTCTTTATAGATATATATAAAAAAAAAAAAAAAAACACTTTGTGAAACACAGAATTGTCTTCATGATGAACAAAAAAAAAAAATCACACTAGGCTGAGTGATGAAACACAGGCCCTGTCATCTTGACTTATTACTAATACATTAAATAGAGAAATGCAAAGTTCTCAGCCATAATATCGCTGTGTACAAGGCAGAGAAGTATGAATTTCTGTATTTAATGTTTTATAGCATGAAAAAAAAAAACATTCAAAGATGTTAAATGCTTGTCATCTGAAAATCTTCTCTTGTACTTGAGCATAGCATCCAGAACTGAAAGCTTTTTGCACATTTGCTGGATTCATGCTGACAAGCCATTGCAGTTGATGGGAAATTACATCATAAAAATAACATTACAATCTGCTACAGTGTGGATTGAAAAGACAACTTTTTTTTTTTCAGTATGACTTTTAATAGTGTTTATATTCTTCCATCTATATCAGAGAACAATGTTTTGCTTCTGTGACTTATTTATTGACTCTCATAAGATTCATTTCTGATGCACACGTTTGGTGCATCCTGTATCTAATGTGCATTTTCATAAGATTTGAACCACACAGAGTTACATTTGTGGTCAAACTGTGACTTTAGTATTGTATATACACCGATCAGGCATAACATTATGAGCATTGCCAGGTGAATAACACTGATGATCTCCTCATCATGGCACCTGTTAGTGGGTGGGATATATTAGGCAGCAAGTGAACATTTTGTCCTCAAAGTTGATGTGTTAGAAGCAGGAAAAATGGGCAAGTGTAAGGATCTGAGTGAGTTTGACAAAGGGCCAAATTGTGATGGCTAGACGACTGGATCAGAGCATCTCCAAAACTGCAGCTCTTGTGGGGTGTTCCCGGTCTGCAGTGGTCAGTATCTATCAAGAGTGGTCCAAGGAAGGAACAGTGGTGAACCGGTGACAGGGTCATGGGCGGCCAAGGCTCACTGATGCACTTTCGGGGATCTAGTGGAGTCTATGCCTCGATGAGTCAGGGCTGTTTTGGCAGCAAAAGGGGGACCAACACAATATTAAGCAGGTGGTCATAATGTTATGCCTGATAGGTGTATATGACCATGTTCCTGTATTGCATGTAACTCATGACACTTAACAACCAAATTCTGGTGTTTCTAGTGTCAGAACTCAGGAAGTGTGCTATGATGAGTATTAGGAAGAGTTTGGGTTGTTATCTGATTTGGCAAAACAGTGCCAAAGATCTGACTAAAATGAATTTCACACCAGAAATGGTTTAGACGAGTGGAATTCAGTGTCTGAAATTTGTCTTCGGTGTATTCAAAACTGATTTTTACGTCCCTGTCCAGATATAATCCTGATTCTCAAGGAAAATAAAATGAAACTACAAACAGAATAGATGATTGATAGCTATGACAGGTACATTATATTAAATCTAACTAGTTTTTCAGTGGATTGTGTGCCTATTTCTGTTGTACACACATCATCTGTATAATGACAATAAATAAAATAACCCAGGATAGCATTTTGTTCGGAAATAGACACACAATTCATTCTGTTGCCATGTATCAGGCCTCCTGTTGCTCCTTTCCTGAAGCATGATGAGCTGCACTTTTTATCATCTTCTGCATATTAACGTGCCTAATCCTTTGATTATGTGCTGCCTTGAATATCAGTCAGCCTAATGACGCGGACCACCAACAATGTGTGCACATTAAATCTCTAATCACTGAACCAGCAGCCTGCTGCAACAGAGAGCACACAAACATTTACCTTTTCCAACCCACACACTCCTGTACAAACACTGATGCTAATGTAACACTGGTCTGGTGTAGTGTATGAAACATACTGGGTAAGATGGAGGAAAAATCCAGGCATATTGCTGTGTCATACCTCTGTAGTCAAAATACAAGGACACTGAATCCTCATCGTGAACTTCTGTTGGCATTTTAAGGTCCGTTCATAAACCGTAATATAGCAAATATTCCGAGTTTAATTCATATCGATATAAACATTAGAAGGAACATCAGACATCAGAATCAACAGCAAAAGTCCCAGAAAGTATTGTGATGTGATGCAAACCATTTTTGAAAAACAACCAAGCTCTTTATTTGATCTAGACATTCTTCCTATCTTCCCAAAGACTGGGAATATGCACGCTGACAATGCCAGACATCTGTAAACCACTTCCTAGAGAAAAATAATTGACCTGCTCTCTGATTAAGACAGACAGATTTCCTTTCAGTCATCAACCAGACTGATAGTAGCCAGTCACAGGCATCATGTTTATATGGCACTATGACAGGAAAGGTGTGTTGATACTCTCCTAAAAGTGTGTTCAGCTGCCCTGTGTATTTTCAAAAAGGCTGCAGTGGGTCATAAAAGTAGCAAATGTTAAACTTCATTTGTTAGGTGAGACTTTAACTGACCAGTGAGTGGGTTGAAAAGAAAAACAAAACAAAACACAAGAAGCAGTTTCTACAGACAAATCCACTTTTAGTCCACTCCAAATTTTACTCTTAGGGTAGGCCATATTGAGTTTCGGGTTAGACTATCAGAGTTCTCAGGGTAGGCCATTGGGAATCATAGGGTGGGCCATTGGCAATCATAGGGTGGGCCATTGGGAATCATGGGGTGTGGCATTAGGAATCATAGGGTGGGCCATTGGGAATCATAGGGTGGGCTATTGGGAATCATATGGTGGGCCATTGGGAATTATAGGGTGTGGCCCTGGGAATTATAGGGTTGGCCATTGGGAATCATAAGGTGGGCCATTGGAAATTATAGGGTATGGCATTGGGAATTATGGGGTTGGATTTCTTGGGGTGGGTGGTAGGAGTTTCATTGCGGGTCAACAGGAGTCTCAAGTTGGGCTATTAGAATTCTCAGGGTGAGCCACTGAGAGTCTTACCGTGGGCCATAAGGAATTAGAGGGTTGACTTTCAAGAGCCTTAAGGTGGGACATTAGGATTTTCATTGTGGGCCACTGGAAATCTCAGGGTAGGCCATCAGTCTTAGTCTTAGGGCTGGCTATTTGGAATCTCAGGTTGGGCTCTCAGCATTCAGAGGATGGGCCATTAGCAGTCTCAGGGTGGACTATTGGGAGTATCAGAATGGGCATTTTGGAATCTCAGACTAGACTATTTGGAATTTCATGATGAGAAACAGGGATTCTTAGAGTAGGGCATCAGGATTCTAAGGGAAACTCATGGCGGGTCATCATGAGTCTTGGTTCAGAAGTGCCTCTCAGGAAGCATCAGTATTCAAGTTACCATGCTACATCCTGTATAATGAATGCACTTTTTAGTTAGCAAGCTATTATAACTGTACACAGTTCTAAGGAAATTGAACATAGGATTTAATTACTTAACTTCATTGTGTTTTCCACACCAAATCTGTTTGTGTATACACAAGTGTGTCACTGATACACTACTGTGAAAGGAACACGGGCACATCAATAACAACGACGGGATACAAAAACACTAATGCTAGCTTGCAATTACATGCCATCAACAACTTATAAAGCCTTCTTTATTCCGACACTGAGTGAATAAAATAGCCTTTGCTGGAGTTAATAGGCGGCAGGCAAGGTCAGAAATGATTGCAGTGTACACTTGGTGTGTAATTAGACCGAGAAACTCATTCTACTGGGATTAATTACGCTGAGTAATATCTCATGGCACAGGAATGTTTGATCATATATAGCATTTATTTACACATTTCTCTCTATTTACAGAGCTTTGAAAAGTCATTGTTCTGTACACAAATTTGAATTCAATAACATTTCAGAAAATCTTCGGACACCCTTTTTAAAATCGGTAGTTTCTAAAGGCTAAAGTTGTGAAACTCTCCTTGTCTGATATTGAGGGTTATGCTTTAAACTGCTCACCAAGAGAAGGAAAAAAAATAACACAGCAGGAAGTAAGAAATCGAAAAATAAGGGGGAGAAAAGCGATGGAAAGATAGCATGTATCATATGTTAGCCTTATGTGTGAGGTAACCAGACAGAGATGGTCAGTTAACAAGGTTCTCATGTTGTCCAGTGCAGTGCGAACACTCTGTAAGCATGTGCTGATAATCACTTATACAGTATTGCACAACACTTCAGAATAGCGTCTACTCCTGCCTGCCCCTTTGAGGCGAGGCTGCCTCGGTAGGAAGCATTTCTGCAGAGTGTTTGTATTCCTGAAATTAAATCCGTCCAAGTCAATGGGCTTTTCAGTTTGGACTCGATTAATTCTTGGAAAAACACGCCTGACCTCTCATTTACATGTAAAACGTTGCACGGCAGGAAGCACTGCGTTTATTTGTCATGTATTTTAAAATGCAACACTGTGATATGGTTAAAATGCGACATCAGCACAAGTCTACTTACCGTCAGTGAATGTTCAACGTTAAAGAAAAATAAATATCTGAGATGGTATACACTATTTCTGATGTTAGGCACAACTCAACAGGCTCATGTAAACAGTATATAAAAGAAAACAAAATCTTTTCTTTTTTCTTTTATATATATATTAAAAAAAAAAGAGCTGATTTAAGCAAGATGTTATACAAAAACTGAGGAAAACAGAGTGCATTTTCTTTCTCTTCACATATATCATTAGATTTAAGAACTGGCAGGGAAAATGAAAAGCCTGACAACATGATTGAATGCAGAATAAAGGTCTGAATACTGCCACTACTTACTTTGTGGAGAGCTTTTATGCCCTGAACGCTCACTAATGACGGCATCATGCAACAAGTATGGATCTGAACTCCAAACAGAGGTTTGAAATAACAGGCCATGTGAAAGGCTAATTGATTAGAGCAGCTTGAATTCTATAGACAAGCCACTTGTGATAGCAAATGTCTGGTTCTAGCAGAATCACAGTAGCCAAATTAAGGCAAATCTTATTTATTTTACTAGAAAAAAAAAAGAAAAAGTGTTCAGGGAATGAACATCATGGCTATTGTTCTGACATGGAGGCAGATGAATGGCCTAGGTACTGCATTCCGTCTGATCGGGCCAAGCCACGCCGACCGGCTCCTGAGGTAGACCTAGGTTTGAATAAAGTGTCCTTTTGTTCTACTTCCAGGGTGTTTTTCTTTTTCCTTTTTTTTTAAAGCCAGTTCTCTGGATGCATGGATAAGCATCTCTATTCTGTCTTCCTGTCTGAATAATGTGTCATTATTGCCTTTAATGCAGCGCACTCCTGACCTGCAGCTGTACGGGAGATTCCTAATGGAGACTGCTCAGTGCAAAAGCGTACTTCCAGCTATTACTCTTGATGTAGCTGAGAAATTTTGTGCCAGACACTCTTCCTCTCAGTCACCCACACACCCACACACCCTCTCAGCTTCAGTACTTCTATTCTAACCAGTGCAGAACACAGGGTTTTGTAATAAACTGGTAACATTTTATCAGCCTACACAAAACATTTGCTGTGAAACCTTTTAGGGGTTTGGAGGGACGGAAATTTAAACGGACAAAAAAAAATATCGATATGTTACTTGTTGAAAAAGGCGTTTTTTTTTTTGTTTTTTTTTGCTTGATTAAATAGACGGGATAGTTGATGCTTGGAGTGTGTGGGTTAGTAAGAATAGAGCCGGAGGTGAAGAAACAAAAAGCTACAGTTTTACATTGAGTCATGTAAACACAGTCCACTTCCAACTTATGAATGGCCTGTTGGGAATATGAGGGCGGACCATGTAGAGTCTCTGGATGGGCCATCAGAAGTCTCAAGAGGGGGGTCATTAGGATTCTCAGGGTGGACCATCAGGAGTCTTAGGGTAGGCCACAGGGAGACTCATGGTGGGACACTGGTAGCCTCAGAGTGGGCCATCGTGAGCCTCATTGTGGGCCATTGGCAGCCTCGGAGTGGGCCATCGGGAGACTCGGGGTGGGTCATCGTGAGAATCGAGTTAGACCATCAGGAGAATTTGGGTGGACCATTAGATAATTCAGGGTGGGCCATCAGGAGTCTCAGGGTAGGCCACAGGGAGACTCATTGTGGGCCACTGGCAGCCTCAGAGTGGGCCATCGGGAGACTCGGGGTGGGTGATCATGAGAATTGACTTAAACCATCAGGAAAATTTGGGTGGACTATTAGTTGATTCAGGCTGGGCCATCAGGAGTCTCAGGATGGGCCGTTTGGAATCTTTATATGGGCATCAAGAATTACAGGGGAATTACAGGGGAGCTGGGAGCCTTAAGGAGAGCCGTCGGGAATATTAGCTTGGGCCATTGTAGAGTTTTTTATGGTGAACCACCATGAGTCTCATAGTGGTCCATGAGAAGCCTCAGGGTGAGCCATAGAGTCTCGGTTCAGTAGTCATGCCGCTGGAAGCCTCATCTTTTGTAGTGATTGGGTGCGTCTGCAAATGCAAACTTTAGCCTGTAAGCCTCAGCCAGGAGCACGCTCACTTCCTCATTACCCCAGTGCATGGTGGGTAAATTCTGCAGCAGGATCATCAAGCCCTGGAACACACAAAGAGAAACCAGTTTTAGACAAATATGTAGAGTCAAAAAGAAGGGACTGCCATGAGATGGTTACACAAAACACACACCTCTCCAACACAGACACACACCTCGCCAACATTACAGAGAGCAGGATGAAAGTGCCAGGAACTGGTAACACACACCACACTAACACAAATACATACCTAGCCAAAACCACATGGGGGGGTGGGGTGGGGTTGGTGGCAGGAGCTTGTTACACACACACACACACACACACAGACCTGCACATCGCCAACATCGCAGTGAGAAGGAGCAGGTTGCCAAATACGTCTTACACACACAGTAAACATAAACACACCAATATAAAAACACATACCTCGCCAAAATCACACCAAGGAACTCCGGTTGTCAGGAAATATCTCTCTCTCTCACTCTCTCTCTCTCACACACACACACAAAAAGCTATGCCACCACAAACACACACCCCACAAACCCTGCACTGCGGGTAGATACAGTTGACATGAATTGACTACACACATGCATACATACACACTTCACCATCAAGTAGACAGCAGGAACTGACTTTGAACACACACACACACACCTCCACAACTTCACACTATGGAAGATAGCGCTGGCAGGAGCTTGTTATACACACACTTTCCTCACCAACATAGGCATATACCTTGCCAACATCACAACCAGGTCCTAGTTAACCAAATGTGCAAGCACACACACACACTCTGTATGTGTTGCCAGGAGCTGGTTGCACAGAGACACTCACATTGCCAACATTTTACCGAGCAGGAAGCGTTGCCAGGGGCAACCTCATGCCTGCTGGGAGGGGGGAAGGTGCCGCGCCTCACAGCTGTTTATTTTTTATTCTGCAGGGGTCACACTGAGCTATATCATAGTGCATACCGCACACGCTAAATTATTTTAACTTTCAATCAGCACGTCTTTGCCTTCTCAATCTTGCCGAGGCACTGAAGTGTGAGGTGTAAGCTGTTTCGATGTGTGTGTGCCTCTGTGGTCGTGTGGTCAGGACCTGGAGAGCAACAGCCCATTTCTCTTAGCTACAGAAAGCCGAGCGTAATTCAGTGACAGTGCGCCGGCCCGGCTCCAGGCCCTGAAAGCCCACAGTCAATGAGTGCATTAGAGGAGCTTAGAGTGGAGGCACAGCCTCAATCTCCCAGCCTAATTCACCTAGCCGGCCTGCCATGATGGAAGGGAATGACTCTGCTTAACTGCTTAACAGACAGAGGGAGAGAGAAAGGAAGAGAGAGAGAAAGATAGAGGAGAAAAAGATGAGAGAATGATATATAGTTTTATTCTATAGATGTAGGGTTGTAAAGCCTCAGTCCAATGCAACAAGTATGTATCACAGACATTAAAATATTCCTGAAAATAATTTGGATTGAGATCATTTTCAAACGATATTAGTCTGACATTATAGGTGTGTTTTGGCGAAAACGTGCAATTATCTACACATCCACTTTTAACACATTCATTCTAATCAGTCAATCATGTGGTAGCAGCGTAATGCAAACTAAATCTTGCAGATACAGGTCAGCAGGTTCAGATAATGTTCATAACAAACATCAGAATGAAGAAAAGGCGTGATTTCTGTGATTTTAAGTTTGCCACTGGTGTCGGTACAATATAGGTGGATTTATCGTTGCCTTTTTGATTAGAGAGCTCTGAGGAAAATGGCCAGATTAGTTCTAGCTGCTAGGAAGGATACAGTAAATCACATAATTACTCTTTACAGCTGAGGTGAGCAGAAAAGCATCTCATCATGCACAGCACATCAGACCTGAGGTGAATGAGCTCCAGCAGCAGAAGACTATATCAGGTTTCACTCCTGTTAGCCAAGAACAAGAATCTGAGGCTATCAACCAAACTGGACAGTTGAAGATTAGGGGGAAAAAAAAATCACTTGCTCATCTGTCCAGTCTTCAACTGCCCAGTTTGGGGGAGTTTGTGCCCATGATAGCCTCAGATTCTTGTTCTTGGCTGACAGGAGTTGAAACTGATGTGGTCTTCTGCTGTTAAGGTCTTCAAGCATGTTAAGGTGTTGTGCATGCTGAGATGCTTTTCTGCTCAGCGCAGTTGTAAAGAGTGATTAGATTAGATTAGATAACTTCATAAATGAGCAGGTGATCCTATTAAAGCTGATGCTGAGCGTGCATCACAAATCTGAACTGTCTTCGGATTCACTATATAGGCACACTAGATAGGGAACAACAGCGGCACTGTAGACACCACATAGCTTCCAAGCAGAACAGAGTGACCCCCATAGTCTCTGCTGGATATCAGTAACTACTGACTTGCGATATCACTTTGTTTATTTCTCAAGAAAAGACATTTTAGCTGTTTATCACTGACTCAGATGAGCTGTCCTGTCTCTCGGTTCTCTGTTTTATGGCAGACAGGCAAGAACACAGCCATGTTCTCAATTCACACCACATCGCTCTAATCTGTATTCAGGCAGGCGGCTTAGCTCCATCATTTTTATCAGCATTTGCACTCAAAAACATCAGGCTGCGTGGAGAAAACAATGAGATTCAAATAAAAAAAAAGGGGGAAAAAAAACAAAAACAAAGTGAGAACATTATTAATGTTTGTTTTACAGCAGTGTTCATTAGAGTATCTCAGCAGCCTTCAGTTCATTCAGCAGCTTCTACACAAATGCATGCGTTAACAGATATGTAATAAAAATCCACAACTCTCAAGTGCTTAGCTATATGCTATATTAGTTCATCCAAAAAAATTCTGAATTCTTACTGTACGCGCGCGCACACACAGAGGAAAATGCATAATTATACTATTACATTATTATTACACGTTTATTACATTATTATAAATCACTATGAGGAAAAAAATTATTTAATAAATTTTAATTGTGCAATCATCAGAATTAATGTTTCAGAGATGTACTGACACTGCAAATAATGACATTAGCAAGTAAAATATCTTTAAAATGGCCAAACGTACCTAATTTTTTCCTAATAATGAGATTTATTATAACTCAAATATTCAGCCTTTGTTCTCTTTGTTTACAGGCAGATATTTTCGATTAAAATGATCTGACATGGCACGACTATATGAAGCTGGAAATGAGCAGATTACAGGGTTAATAATCATACACTTGATTTTCTATGGACTATACTGATTATCCTTTCTTACAGAAGTTCTCTCATGTTATTAGTTAGAAAAAAAACTGAGTTTAATATGGGAGGGAACAGGCATAAACATACTGCAAAGGAAGTCAAACCTAATGGTTGTGAGCAGAAATATAGGTTAAATGAAAGGAAAGATTCAGCCCACGCGCTAGAAAACAATTAGAGAAAATAAAAAAAAATTCTCACATGAACAGAGTAATTCCAGGGAAAGACAGAAGAAAAGAAAAGAAAAGAAATACCCAGAACTATGAATTACTGCTGAAATTATTATTACAGGATGTTTATGTAAGGCTCTCAGGGTAAGAGGTAGGTATTCATCCAGACTCTTCTCTGCTCTGGCATCGGGGTGGAGGAATAAACTTCGATCGAAAAACGATGGGTGAAGACCTACCTCTTCCTAAAATACCTAAACCAGCGCTTATTTTTTTCCTGCATGTTTATGTATATTTTAAAAAACTGAGCTATATTTCCTCCCAACAGAGATTTAGAGCCTGTGTCCCAGTGAACCAGTATAAATGCATTCATTGAGACTTCAAAGCACTTTTGTATGTCGTTCTGGATAAAGCCATCTGCCAAATGCTGTAAAAGTAAATGTAAATGTTATGAAAGTACTAAACTCAAACTGGGAGCAGTTCCACTTACCAGGTGAAAGATGTAAACCTGGAAATAAAAGCTCTTTTGATTGTAAGCAGAGGAGAGAATCCTGCTGGGGATGTTAGGATTATTTAAAGTCTAATACATTCACAGCATTAGGTCTGCTGAACTGCGTATATCCTGTTCATTATGCACATGATTAGCATCCTTATTTAAATGAAATTCAATTAGTTTATCTGTGGGTCACTTGTGAGCATTAAAAACAGCTCCGATTACAGTTAACACCAGACTCTCAGTGCCTTCAGGAAAACGAAAAGGTCCAAACGGATTTTTACTCTTATTACACTAATGGCTTTTATCTACATGTCATTATGTACCAAGGTTCAGCAAACTGCAACCGCTACCTACTTCTACTTTTCTTATTAATAATATAAACTTTATTTATATAGCACCTTTTATACTTTTAATAAAATACGGCTCAAAAAGCTGTTTTTTATTCACAGCTTCATAGCGAGGCGAGAAAAAAACGGATATTTAAAGAAAGGTAGTCGACAATTAGTGAACAGTGAAATTGGCAAATGATAATAATTAAAGGAATAACAAATTATGAAAGGAAGAAACTAATCTAAAACAGCAGAAGTTGCCATAAACTGTGAAGTGGAAAAAAAACAAAATCAAGGAAACATAAAGGTATGAAGAAAAAATAAAACAGGTAAATAAGAATAATAAATAATATAATAAATAAATAAAAAGTAATGAAAGTGAAACTCAAATAATTAAAGCTAATTAAATGATGGAGTGTAAAAAATATCTGAATATTTTTTAGCTGTTTTTTTTTTTTATGCATTCACTGTATTATGTACGTTCTCTTTGAATACCTTGCTGTTTTAAAAGAATTATTTGCTCATTAAAAAAAAAAACTACTAATGCAAGTTGGTATTAACTTGTTTCCCCTAATGATGATATATTAAGTAAATTAAATGACAAACATCAATTCTCCATATCCTGCTCTGTCAACACTTTTAATTTCTCATTTTTCTTCCGACATCCATAACATATCATTAGGCTTGTACGCTCAATAACTCCACACATAATGAGACCGTCTACCTAATCAAAATGGTCATCATATCACAGTTTACATCTAATAAGAAGATTAAGATATTAATTACACGCGATGAACCAAGCCAAATGATTATATGAAGTTGATTATGTAATCCAAAGATCTGCATAACTTCTGAGCATGACTAATAGATCAGGGACAGTTCATTTGACATGCACTTTAGGGACATGTCTGTAAAATTTAGATGAGGATTACGCTTATGTCAGCTAATGTGCTAGAGTAACACAGTTATCAAAGTTCATCATTAGTATCCGGCGTAGCTTTAGCGACGCGCCTTGTCCCCAGTTCAGCAGAGAACCTCGCTCGACATGGTATATTTAGATGAACAGACAGCAGATGAGGGCATTCCCATGATGTCTCTCACGCTGTTCCTGCATATGTCATGCAGCAGTGTGAGTATGATAAGTTGGGACAGTACTTAATCAAGGCACGCTGTTAAATTGCACACTAATTGCAATTACCACAACGCATGCAAAGAAACAAAACAAGGGTGATGATCAGGACACTGGAACTGGGAATGCTTTGCGTGGGTTTAATTATTGCGCAGTTGTGCGATAAAAGCATGCAAAGATACCCACCATCATCATCACCGTCACCGCCGGGATGAGACCGCATTCAAACTGACCTTCTCTGCTGCCAGAGTGCAATGTGTTATTTTTATTGCTCTCGTCTGCTTGTGACTTATCTACTCACTTGATTTAATTCTGCTCTCCAACCGAAGGAAGACAGAGGCATAATTGGTTCAGAGCACAGTGGATTTTGAGCCGAACCGATAACGATGGGAGAGACGCTCAATTACGAGCCCGTTCCTCGCCGCTTTTGAACAAAGTGACAATCTAGGAACTGATAAACTGTCGATGGTGATGACATCTCTCTAATGACTGTTCCTGGTAAGTTTTCACAAGCAGGCTACAGTATGGCCAGGGGGGAGTGATTCACACAGCTTCTGAGCGGTGTAGCCTCGATAATGGACGACTTCTGGCCTCTTCTCACCGGGATCCTCTGAATTTGCGGGAATCGATGAGCGAACTCGGGACCAGCAGTGCGCTCACTCCATCAAATGCCAGAGGCCTGGCCCTGCAGCTCCTCATGTTTTAAACATCCATGTGACTAACCAGCTGAGAAGGGTGATTGATCGCAGGCCACTTTATAAACAGCTTTGTTTAGAAGGGCTTTGATGTGATGATGACTGCGAGGCTGGTAGCCCAAGCTTGGGGGTTATATGGATATCACATAGGTTTATAATTACTTATCCTTTATTTTTGTTAAAAAAAAAAAAGAAAAAGAAAAAGTGGTATTCTCTTTCTTTTGCAACAACGGCAACAATCCATCAACAAAGTGCATTAAAGACCATTTAGAAGGGGAGGGATGGCACTCACTCTGGAACAAGCAAAGCTAAAGGATAATCAATCATTAGTCGCACCTTAAACGAGGCTCTCCTCACAGGCCTGGTTTGGACAAAATTGTAGTTTCCTGATGAATGGGATGGGCTTTCTATTAATCTGGAGGGTTACAACTCATCCAATCTCTCTACTCGCCCTAAAAGAGTCAACGCTATAACTCATTCCGGGGAATGAAGAGAAATATGATCAGCACACTTCTTTAATTAGTACGTAACTAATTCTCTTATCCTTTTATTAAATGTGGGATGACAGAAATGAAATTTCAACCGTGGCTAAATATTCAAAACGTTTCAGGACCTTTCTGAGGTGTAAACAAAGCGTAGTTAATTACATCTTGTTCAGAGATGCTAAATAGTCATTCAATCAACTGCTATTTAGCTATTTACACTATCTATAGTGTCTTATTACAGCTGTGACACTACAGACACAGCGATAACGGTCAAAATTTGGTTAGAGTTGTTTAGACGCTTTGCACACTAACGTCCCATAAACATGAAGAACATACACTAATACAATTGCAAAAACAAATATCAAGAGATGCGGCACATATGCAGTACACAAGACAATAAGAACAGGGAAAAATGGACAATAATGTTAAGGCTACCCTAGGTAATTATATTAGTAACAATAAAAGCTACATTACCATCAGAACTGGTGTGTGTGTGTTTTAATAAAAAATGTTACTTGTCGAACTAAATAAATAAATAAATAAATAAATAAATAAATAAATAAATAAAGCACATCTTTGCGCCTACGAGTAAGATACCTATTTATTATTTGATTATATTATCACACAAAAAAAGAGCATTTTATTGTGGGATAATATAAAGAAATAATAAATATCCTACAAAGAATTCTGCTTTCTTAATTCATTTTCTTAGAACACATTTGTCATTTATATAGAAAATACAGGAACCGAATCCTACTTATTTAAAGCAAATCATAACCGCAACCTCAGTGTTCCTCAGTAGATTTCACTTGCTGTAAAAATGTGCTCTGAAAATGTGCATCCTTTACAAACATCAGTAAAGCTGGAATGAGGAGTTTAAAGCTTTAGGTGGAATCTGGTGCAATATCAGCAAAGAGTGTTTTTTGTTTTTAGTTAACTTTTTCAAATAAAGCAACTCGGTGAGCCACTGAGAGAACAACATGAATGCTGAGAGCCCTAAGCAGTAAGTCAATCAGGCAGTATGCTTGCACAATAAATTAAGAGCGTGTGTGCTCCCGGTTATTCACAACGACAGCGAATCCATTTAGTTTTGGCTCTTTGAACCACCTGAGGTGGAACAAGACAAAGCATTAAGAGCTGATAGTTGCTGGTTTTTAATTTAGCGGCATAATGAATGTAACAACTGTGGAGTGCTGTGTTTTTTTCACCCTTCTTGTGTTCCTAGACTTTACTCGTGGTTTTATTTATTCATTCGCTCTTATGTAAGTCATGAGCACAGGGAAAGGAAATGCGACTTCTTTTTTCCCTGCTGCTGCTATGAGTAAGAGAGATGCTATTCAGTAAAGGCAACGAGGCTGAATAGAGATAGAGGCACGTCAAAATGTAGTAAGCGGACCACAGAAGTGCATGTGTTAATGCAAGTAAATAAAACCCGGGCAGGTGAATGGGCCGACAACGAGCAAGTGCAAGTGGTCTGTGACGCACGTTTGAATTTAGCTGGATGCTTTATGAGAATCCAAAGAGCACTTAGACCTGAAATACATCCTCGGATTATTAGCACTGCAGGCTAGTAATGAAGCAGGGTGTAACTATATCGCAGCGAGGCTTTAGCTGAATATATTCCTATCACAGTCTCCGTATCTATGTGGGCGCTTTAATTAATACCTGTATTCACTTAACGCTAATTTCTTTGCCTCGAGGAGAATACGATAGAAATGACTGTAGCTTTAAACAGGAGTTTTAAAGGGTACTTGTTCAAGCAGAGAGCCCATCCATATCTCACAAGACACACACATTAACGCCTGCCACAGGGCTCAACGTGTTCCCTCGCCGCTGCAAACGCCATTTAAATCAACCGATTAAAAACTGGGACTGATTTCTCAGCATCTATCTCTCACCTATCCATCCACGCATAACCGCATTATCCTCGCCTCACTCCAGACATGAATCCGTCACTACGATCAAGCTCTAAGGCACAATGCTGACCCACATTCCTTAAAGTGTGAGTGCACAATGCAGCAGATGAGGGTCATGACCTCTGCTCCTACACCGGGGTGGCTTAAGGAGTAAGAAAGCAGAGTAATTGATTTGGATGCGAGAGGGAGCTGTGCCCTTCCTGGCAAGTAGGTAAGTTAAGGGCAGGTGGCATATGGCATGTCTGCAGTGTGTAGAGACTCAGGCACCAAGAGGTGATGACTAAAGTAAGTCTCACAATACTGCTAAGCCATATGCTCTGGATGTCTAGTGTTATAAATCTCCAAGTTGTATCAGCTAAAATGTGCTCATCTGTAATTTCTTTTTTAAATCACCCCCCAAAAAAAAGGAAATTAGTCAGTAAACGAAAACCAAAAAAGCGAGGAAAAGGTTCTCGGTCCGTTTCATTAGCTCCTCCAAAGGCTTCCTCGTTATGTGATAAACAAACCCCTAATGAGAGCTCATTTACTGCATATTGCCCTTGCTAAATGCCAGCAGGCTTTGGCATTTGGCTGTGCACGTGGCGTGCGGTGGCACTCTGTAGTGTCGGCCGCCAAGCGTCTCACGGATCAAATCTCATATCGCCGCATCTCCGTGAGCGCAGATTTACCTGTGCCAAAAAAACAATCATCAGGACGACGTCTTTATTGGGCTATTCTCACTAAAGCAGACATTAGCTCAGTAAAACACATCAGCATCGAATTCCTGTGTGTGAGTTTGTCTTTTTGGTCTTTTTTTTTTGCTTTGCTCTCGTTCTCCTAAGACAAACAGAGAAATCAGAGCAGGAAGTATCGATCGTCAGAGTGCTCTTTTAATTAGGTAGGAGCGAGTGTGTGCAGCGGGCAGACGCTGACCCGTAGGACAGGAGGGACAGTTTTAAATTCCCATAAAACTACAGTGCAGTGACCCAGAGTAGCAGAAGTGGAGGGACAATGCCTCAGAAAAGGTCACCACACAGAGAATGAGTGCTCCGGGCAGACTGAGCTACACACATTGTCTCTGAATAGAAATACAGTAGGTGTGTGTCTGGTGCACACGGAGCCCACTGCGCTCTGCTCTCCTCTCTCCTGCTTCGCCGACACTCTTTTTCTAGTCGTACACGCTCATTAATTAGGTCACTACTATCCTGACATGCATTAACGCTATAGGTCTGACTGGAGTCGTGCAGTGTAACAGATTTTGCAGTACCCGAGAAGAACATCTATTACAAAATGTCTTTGCTTTAACTAGAAACAAGACTACTCCAGCCTGGAGTATGCAGACTGATTGTGGCCTGTGGGGAATGTCAAAAAAACTGCAGGAAACATGTCGGCGAATCTGTGCCGTTTCTGTAGATTCTGAAATGTTGGATTCTTCTAATGTTGTGGGAAAAAAAGCCCTCAGCTAAATCAAAGGATGTGACCTTTTACTTAAATGTTGATAAAAGGTGCATGCGTGATACAACAATTTACATCTTACACTGCTACAGTCCACAGTGTAGTTTATTCTGAGTAATTTATACTATCAAACCTCTGGAATTTAATATCAGGGTACTCTAATAATAATTAGTATGCCAAAAGAGCATTTTTGTTAGAAATAAAATGGTATATGAGTCATATATTCATCTGAAATGATTTGCACAGGTCTTTTAATCTCTGCAATAATACCTGATACCATCTGGAAGCCCCGCCCCCTTCCATCATCTCGCAAGCTCTCTAGAGACTGAGGAGCTCTCACTTTCTGTCACGGTAGAATGAAGACTGTTTTGAGTTCATTAATGTGAAATAACATCCATGAGTGTGTGTTCAACATCAGCGTAATTTATTTATTAGCAAAGTGCTGAAAATGGCCAGAAATGGTCAAAAACCTTCGATGTTGGAACCAGTGGAGAGAAACGGATGAAGTGCTTTATGATTTTGAGCTCAGAAAGTTAAACAGCCCGTATAACAAAGTGTCAAATCTATCCGCATTACAACAATATTGGCCATGTGGACATTAGACAAGCAATTTGTAACAAGATTGCTTCGGAAATGTACTGTTTTTGTTAACTGACATTAAAATCCACCCACCCAGCTGAGTTCTGTGATCAGTGCAGCTGCTGATGCTGCTTTTGTGCTGAATTCCAGCTTCCCAGGGAGAATCAGACTCCCCTTGACGTGCATGTGCATTACAAATTCAGCATCCCGATGTTGCAAATTTATTTGCGAGTTCTGTTTGTTAAGATTTTTTTTGTTTTCATAGGCTAAACTCTTGGCACGCATCCTTGTATATGGTCAGATAGATGCTTGAATTATTGGTGCTTGGATTCTGTTTCTCTTCTAATGGAAGCACAGCATTCTTCTTCTTCTTCTAATTACTATTATTATTATTATTATTATTAAGTATTATTAAGTAGTAGTAGTAGTACTAGTAGAAGTGTTATTTATCTCTTTGTAAAAGCCTCATTCTTGGATAGGACCCATCCATATAACTAGCTATGATGAAGTGATCATTGGGCAGGAAACCATTCATTGCATTACTCAGAAAGAAAATATTTCATGGTGACCTTTGTGGTTCTTGCACTCACAGCAAACCGGTTGTTAATGAAGACAAAGGCAAGAATGAACAGGGTCACCCGTTAACTCACAGACAGGATGAAGAGCGCTCTTACGATCTGCTGGCAACGGGAATACTGTCTCCACCAAGAGCAGGCTGCTAATCAGATTTCTGCGCTGCTGATATAAAGGAGATGAATAACACCAGATCCAGTTTTCACTATCAGATGGGAGCCGTATTAATTTCTCAACACCGGTCGTTCCCTTCCTCGTTCGGTTATCACAAAGTAATTAACTTCATAGACGTTTTCATGTACACTTTCGCATTAAGCTTGCTAGTCATTTCACAAAGATTTATAGCTGTCCCTGAAAGAGTTTTTAAAGGGGACTTTCAAAACAGTCCACTAACAATCCATTACGCCGCTCGGAGTCCACAAGGCCAGGAGGCGGGTGAGAATCTTGATTAGGGATGAAGCAGAAGTGAAGACGGTGCGGTGCGCCGTATGCTTTATCATGTTTCAACCTACACACTGTTACATCACCTGTATAACACTGTCCACAAGGGTAAAAGCTTTTCCATAAGTGAAGAGGAATTAGAATTCGACAAGAAAGGAATTAGTGATTAGATTCATAAATACAGCTACACTGTACAGTGTGAGGCCATGAACAAGAAACTGCTTCTACACACAAACACACACTTTGACTCAGTTCCTATCTGGAAAATCGCTAAAGAGTATACTATTAAATTTGTTTATAAATATATAATATATATATATATATATAAATATATGTGTCTGTCAGCGCTTTGTAAAAGTCAGAGGCTCCTTTAAGTTTTCACAGGGCTTTACATATATATATATATATTTTGTGTGTGTGCTTTCTTTAGAAAATGACAAGCTTTAATTATTTTTGTCATTAATTTCAAGTGAGAGAAAACAGAAAGCCCGGAGGGGATGACTGTTTACATCTGGTATAACATAAGTGATAATAGGACCTTTTTTTTTTTTTTTGGGAGGATGCTCTAAAACATTAACTATAAACAGATAAAAAGTACAATGTGTCATTCTTTAATAAATAATAAAATGGCAAGCGTTGGCAAATTGCTGTTGTCAGGCTGCAACACACCAACGCACTGTTCATTTTCTTTCTTCTTCGGTCCTGTTGTATTTCCTTACATACACCCTGTCTTCCCTCCATTTACTTTAATTGGTGAGAAAGCGAAAATGTAACTCGCAACACACTGCGTTCTCTTCCGTCTCTTAATGAGCAAAATCTGATTCTGACTCATTCAGTAAAGTGCCTTTATGACTTATTATTGTCCAAGGTTTAAGAAATTATATTTAGTATCACTTCACGGGCCAGAACTTACAGCAGCATTCTCCATACTTTTTAATCCTGAATTTGCAAGGGTGCATTTTCCTTGTCCCTTAGAGGTAGTGTTGTCCATCACACGCTGTGGATGAGACTTTAACAATATATTTTGTGCTTCAGAAAATGTGATGTCTGACTAAACAGAGCACAAAGCTGACACTTCTACATTCTTCTCAGTGTTGCTAGATCTGCAGTTTTCTCTGTGTAAATGCCTTTTCCATACTGCAGCCATGTTTGTATATTGCTAGTTAAAGGTAAACAGGTAAGCTGGATTTTTTATTATTTTTTCCAGATACAGTATGTATTCTATTATGCATAAAGGCTGTGTTTACGATTACAATGTAGTTGCCAAATAACAGAAATATTATAGTATACTATAGTAAGAGGAAATGTTTTAAAACAGAGGATAAAGGGGCTAGTTTATGCTAGTGCATGAGCATGAGAAATTGCAAAATCTAATGCAAGAACTGCTAATAGATATTAGCCTGAAATGGGAAATCACATCAGATTGTTTTTGTTTTCTGATCTGATCCGGCGCTTTCATGTAAGCACTTTTGATCAGTATCAAGTATTGTAAGAGCTCTGATAGTGGTATGATATAAAAAATAAAATAAGTGAACAACTGAAAAGACTTTGCCCTAACATTGAGAGTTTGTCACGGTTATACGTGTCTGGAAGCCAAGGGGACAACATTAGCCGTGCTCTCTGGGAGAAGGGATGACCAACGCTCTCTCTTTCTCTCCTGTCAATCACAGTAACATTGGCCAATCACAGGTATCTATGAGCTCATCTGAAGTTGATGGCTGTTGCAGTATAGAAAGTCACCTGGGAGATGTAAACCAGCAAGTGACCCAATGCTCGCTATTAATCTTAATTTACCTTCCTTACCGGCATCCTAAGACCAGTTATTATATCTGGATTTCCACTTTTTCTTCATGTAAGCTTAAAGTTCTCATTAGTTTCCTGGTTGTTACTGAACAATATACTTCAGATGAATAAATTAGTAATAAGTCAGGACTGTAAACGTTTGAGCGAAGCTTCTCTTTTTCTCTCTTCTTCTACAGCCTACAGTAAGTGAATGAGAGGCTGGCTGAACAGAGACTAATGTGAAAGAGAGACTCTGTGTTGGTGTAGAAGACCCAAAGAGGGCAGAGACAGATGTGTGTGCCCCTTGTTTGTGGGTGGCTCTATGAATGCCAAGCGGAGTCTGGCTAGCTGCTGCAGTGGTGCTGCAGAGGATCATACTGAATCAGTGGGCACTGTAAACACAATCAATCAACCGCCTGCCCTGCAACATACCACAAACACCATGCACCCCTGACACGCTGCATATTCAACACACCCACACGCAAATACGCACAACTTCTCAAATACATGCATACTCAGGCACACAATCTGAATCTACAAAGACGCCAGGGAGAGAAGAAAAAACAGAAAAGAGACACGCAGAGAGGAAGAAAGAGAGCATGAAGAACTAGTGAGGCAAGACGCTGCAAAAGGGAACAAAGTATTGTATAATTGTTTGACATACAATGCTGGCAAGAGAGGAATGCACTAATTGGTGTGTACTGAGTTGAAAAAAGAGCACTAATAAGATATGGTACAGTTAGAGATCAACTTAAAGCAGCCTGTCCCCCAGAGCTCTAAAAACACTCCATTATTTCTCCCCCAGATCCCAGCACTGAATTGCTGGTTCAGGTGAGGTGGGACCTAGGAGACAAAACGCAGACCATCTGAGGGTCCCTGAAGACTGGGCTGGAAAACACTGACCTAGAGATAAAGTCATAGGCGGTAAGTGGGTTCTATGTGGCGCTGCCTGAGGGCATAAGTATCCAAGAGGGACTTCAGAAACTCACAAATCTTCCTCATATAAACTCTTAACTTAACATTTATCTTGGGGGTAGAGAGAGAGAGAGAGAGAGAGAGATAGATATAGAAATGGAGTGAGGGGACAACCACCCAATGTCACCTTAAAGCAGCTGCCACAGTCATCACGCTAATGCACCTGCAACGACCCAGTGACCCCCAGAGTTAATGAGGATAGAGGGGCTTGAACGAGGACACTTGCTGCAGCTCTGGGAGTTGTGAGAGGCATGGCAAAGACAACACACACACGCACACAAATATAGGAGGAATATTTCCAAACTTACCTGGAAGTCCTTCTCTTCCAAAATCTCCTTCCTCCAGTGCACCAAGAAAGCAGCACACACGTACAGGTGGAAGTGGGAGAAGCCCTCGGGCTCGGCCTGACAGCAACACACAAAACAGAGCAGGAGAATCATCAGAACATGAGCTCAGAACGAGAGTGGATTAATGAGCGATCCTCGAGCCCTCTGAGAAATAACTGGGCCAAGGTTAGATAAACGGCGAAGGCTTCAGGACGTCCCCCTATTCACTCGAACAAAGCGAAAGCATCTATTACATTCTTCTACAAGGTTCATTATGAAACACTGCTTTTTAGAAAATATTGAAATACACGGTACGTTTTAAAGAAAACTCCTTGAAAGTGGGCTCTAGAAGTGAACTTATTATGGATTAATGAAATGCTGTTGCTATGGGTTTCTATGGAAAGTTTCAGAAAATCAGATGTTAAGTGGGAACAAGAAGACTGTATGCACAAAGAAAATAAAGTAAAAAAAAAAAAAAAAAAAGTAGTTTGTGTTTACGTCTCCTTTCTGAAAATCTACAGGGGGAGAAAATTCTAGAAACTTGGAAAATCAAGAAATGTGAAATACCTACAGTAAATAGATGAGGTAAAACTGAATAAATCCATTTTTAAGGCTGTCACTAATGAACTGGCTGATCCAATGCAGTGTGATAACCCCATCGACAAAGATAACACCCCTCATCTGCATGTGTACATATTATCCCTGCATAAAGCTAGAGCCCAAACAGCACACACGACACACAAAGCAGGACAGGTGATAACCAGCACCAGGAGAATATGAGCGCTCTGTAAGCAGTGCACGGCAGAGTTGTTTTAGTTTGCAAATGCAGGCAAACATGAGTCAGCATGTGCAAACAGACAGCCGAGAGGAGAGGAGAGGAGAGGAGAGGAGAGGAGAGCAGAGCAGCTACTGTTGTCCAGAGAGCACGGATTCTATAAAGGGCGTGAGCAGCGTGGCTCCTACAGCCAGCTGTGAGAGAGTTTCACACAGCAGAGACCACAATCATCTTTTATGCCAGCCACAGACAGGACTTAATGAAAATCAATGGCTGCCCTGCTTTCTGCCAATAAACAAGCAAGATGGGTCTCCCCTTCAAGGGTAAATGAGAGCAATGGAAATATTCCTGACTATGGCCTTCGAAGCTGCCTTAGACTTTGGGGCCACGTGTCCTGTCTGCCGCTATTAGCCTGAAGCCTGTCACCTCCTTGTCAAAGTGACCACACAAGCGTGAAATCCGCTTAATTAGACACTCAACAGACAAGCTGAGGCTGCAAGAGCGCCTGCATAAGTCTAATCACGTGGAGGAGCAAGGGAACATTGCAGCACTGTGCTCTGGCGCTTTTACATACATCATACAAGAGCCTATGGTCGAAATCCTATGCAAATTCCACACAGCAGATGGAAGATAAAATACCATTTTCCTAAATGACTGGACCAGCAGCTATGAGCAGACGCTATGCATGCTGTGACTGGGCAGGACTCCCATTCTATGAAATGCACATGAGAGTTAAAAATCTATAAAATAGTGAGTGCTCTCCATGTACATGCTCAATACATTCCCGTCAGGACAGAAGTACATTCTAAACACTTGTACACTACTAGAAAATGACCATCACTGTAAAGGACTGCTTTACCAATAAATGCAGAAGGAATAAAGCAGGAATGAGTACAAAAATGGAGGTGGGAGTACGAACAGAAATCTGACGTCAAGCCTAACCCTAGTTGACCAGTATCCCGGTGTTGTGTTAGTTTTCATGCACATGAGGATGAGGTTTCCTTCTGAGCCTGGTTCCTCGCAAGGTTTCTTCCTCATATCATCTCAGGGAGATTTTCCTTGCCACCGTCGCCTCAGGCTTGCTCATTAGGGATAAATGTTTGGGACAAATAGTAACTTAACTTGAAACTTTATGATTTTTTTCTGTGTTTCTATACTTCTATAAATCTGCTGTGAGAAAATGTCCATTGTTAAAAGCGCTATACAAATCAACTCAATCAAATCAAATCAAAAAATGAATTATTTTGCAGAGGTAATAAAATGTATCTATTAATAAAACAAAGAACAACAATGGTTTGGCTTTTGTGTATAAAATAACTAATCAGGGGGTCAACAAGGGTCATGAAAGGCAGAAAAAGCATTCCATTATGCTTTATTACAAATATACTGAGGTTTAGACTGATCGCTTCAATAAAATCGACTGAGATGTGTTTCTAGACATTCAGAAAAGTAAAATCATTAATATCAGCTATAAAGTAAGACAATATCAGTCTACTAAAGGGAAGATGAGTTAAGAATGAAGCCCAGGATGAGAGAATGAGGGCTTCACTGGCTATCCTAATTGGTCAATTTAATTATTTTTCTGCTTATCCCCTGGGGAGCAGTGCTGATTATGGAGGTTTAATTAATGGGGACAGTGGAGGATAGCCGCTGATACACTCAAGTAACCAGGAGAAAGGGAACACACACACACACACTCTCTCTCTCCACTGAGCCACATGCAGAGGAATTGACTTTTATTGTCATATCACTCACAGCACGAATACCTAATATAGAAAACAGCAGGAAAAATATCTCGGTGTGATGACACACTCGTGTTCATACGCACGCCAACCTACACAGCGTTCACGTATCTTTCCATTCATCCCACACTCCACAGTCCCTATTCTTTCATACGAACAATCCGAGCTCCCAAAATATGACTCTCAGACACGGGTCTACTTTCAGGATGTATTTTTAGAAGACTTCATGAAAAGAATATCAGGAAACTACGCACCATTACCAGCTACTGAGGTTTAGCTTACACACCTCGCTGAACTGCAATAAGGTATTTCAGGCTTATGGTCTAGTGGATCTCTGTTTTGGATAACTGTAAAGGGCAAGTGAGGAAAATATTCAGAACTGTTCCCTCATGTCTGGTGAAATGCTGCACTCAAACACAGTAGGAAGACTGCATATCTATGTGTGACAGGGGTAACTGTCCATACCATGTGGTTGCAGTAGTGAGAATATTCGTAATCACCAAAAGATAAATAGTAGAGATTTGATACTGCGGAAAAATGAATACAGCTTGGTCACAAATTGTGAACTGTAATATATTCTATAATAATATGTAGTAATATATTCTATAATAATATGTAGTAATATATTCTATAATACACTGTGTACTTGTAACAAAAACATTTTATTCCTCTCTGAGCTAATATAAACGGTCTAACCAGAATCTCAGGATGCTTCACATACACAGTGTTTAGTCAGTTTGAATTGAACACTGGTACATTTTCTCCTTTAAGGCAGAAGAGACACAGCAATCATCAAAATAACTGCTCTGAAATTTTCAGTCTCAGTCTAGTTCTAAGCAAACAGACGTGAACCAAGCATGCTGTGAGTTTAAGGCAGGATGCGATACAGAAAAATACTTTAAAACTAGATATTCATATAATTATCTAACTATTTCATTAGCGCCAGATCTGTCTTCTCCATTATTCATTTGATTTTTTTTTTTTAAAAGAATATTTTCCTTTTCTTTGTGGGCTTTTTGGCTTATTTAATTATCTACAGTGTGGAAACAAAACAAACCAAAAAGCATATAAAACAAAGTAGTCTGTTAGAAATGACAGAAATTTAAAGATCTTTTTGTGAATGAGAATGCAAAGCTGTCAGAAGGTACAAAAGATGGAAAATGTGACTACTCTGTCTACATTCGAAAGCATTTAATTAGCTCACTATTCCCTTTCTTCATTCACTAGTCCCAACAGCCAATCAGAGGTCTCTTTATTCCACTTCAATCGCCAACTGGTATTGAAGGGTCTGACAATGGGCTGGCTAGCACAACTGGTACAGGACATGCCATGATTAGAAAGGCAAAAAAGGAGATTGAAAGGAAAAGGTATACACAGACAAATACATAGAACAACATGCACTGTAGATCATTAGTCAAGCCAAACTCTTTACTTCCCCTCACCATCATCAACATCAACATCAACATTATTCATAACAGAAAAGTGACCACACTAAAGAAAGCAATTCAGGAAGTCTCACCTACACACAAAGTTTTATAAGCCTGAGGAGGCTGAAAGGACTTGACAAGGAAAAAAAAACAAAAAAAAAAACAACCATCACTCTACCTACCTGCCTACCTAGCTATCCATCAGCCCATGCTCTGAAAGACAGGCAACAAGAAATGAAAGAAAGTGAGTCGGAGTGAGGTAAAGGGACAGAGACAGAGAGATAGTGAGTGAGGGCAGTTCTCTTTGAGTTATGTGCTGGGTGATGATTGCCTATTGGTGTAACCTCACGGCCTTAATCAGAGCAGCTGAGAGGACTGCTGTCTGAGGGTATCAAACTGTGACACACACACATACTGCTACAGTGCTTTATTGCTTTATTAACTCCCTCTACCTAGGAGATATGAGACTCGTGCTGTCACAGAAAAGTGTCTGAGCTCTTGGCTAGCACTAGCTGACTGCAGTGTGTGTAGACCGATCTTTATACTCACGATGCGTGTGCATGGTTGTAGCGCTGATTAATAAGGGAAATGTCTAACTCTAGCTGGTCCACCTCAGTCTGATCCCTTCATAGTACACTTACCTGAAGCAATCATCTCCAATGCATTTTTAGCATCAAGTTCTAGAGCTTTGACATCGACTTAGTCCATGTGAGATTCAAGGAACTTGGAACTTGGCAAGCGGCAAAGTATGGAGATGGACAGATCTGTGGTTTGACTCAAAAAGCCAGGAACCAAGTCGTACGCTTTCTTACTCTTCATTTCACCTGTTTGAAGTGTGTTGAAGTTCTCTGCTTTGTGCCCATGATCAAACTAAATCCTTTGAAGCTGAGATGGCTATACAATTCACTTCCATACCACGGAAATCTTTTCAACCCTTTATAGGAGATATGGTGCAGAGAGAGCAGCTAATACTGGAAGTGTGCAGAAAAGCTGTTTTCCAAGAGCTTGGTGTTGCAACAGATTGAAATAAAACATTTGCAGTCCATAATTTCCCATCCAGCATCCTGAGGACATCCTACCCACAATCAACAACTCCTATATTCATTCCATCAATTTTATAATTCCTGTGTTTCCCACCTAAAAGCATACAAGGAAGTACAAGGTATGTTTGGTAAAGTGTGAAAGCTGTGAAAGATCCCATCGCTGGTCCAATTGAAAAGGTGGTCTGGGGTTGTCTGTAGCCAAACCATTGAGTAGAGGCCATCCATCCTCAGCAATGCATGCTGAGTAACAACTTCCTGTTTCAAGGTTTATGATGGGTTGTTATGATCAGCATGGAGATGGAATACCTTACTGATATATGAAACCAAACTTTCATAAGACTGGAACAATGTACTTAGCTCACATTGGAGGTACAAGTGCTTGCAGTGAGAACATCAATGGCTAAAAGTCTTCTTATTCGAGACCCACTACTCTGAAGGTATTCCTGTACAATGGCATGGCGTGCATCAAAGCAGTGTTTGTACCAAAAGATAAACCTTATGCCTACCACTGTGGAATGACAAGCAGCCTGTGTGATCCCTTTCCCCCAAACAATCCCAGCATCAGCCCTGGTTTCAAACTCAATTATTAGGGCCGAGTATGAAAACACCTGACGAGACACCAAGGACAGTATCTTGACTTGGCAAGACAGGGTCAAGGGAACCCGGGCTATCTTGTTGATTTTCTTTCAATAATCCTGCAGTCTGCTACAGCATGAAGGAAACATGATGGGGAACATGGGGCTAGCGTTATGAAGAGCGCCTGAGGTTTTTGCAGAGAAACAAGGGATGAAATATTGATGTTCCCAGGCCTGTGTCGCTGACCCACGTCCTGGCCGCTGGGTATTGGCTTTTCAATGTCAGAAAACAGAGGCCAGTCATTTGAAAGAGTTCAGCAGAACAGGATAATGGGTTAAAGGTTACTGGTCCAGATTCCCAGTGGGGGATCTGTGCTTGACGATGAGATTTTCACTGTCAGAAGGAGGGGAAAAAGAGAAGACAACTTCTACTCAGTAGCCTAGGAAGAATGTGTGTGTCTACCCCATGAATGCAAGCGTGTATAAAATACTGGAATTTGTGAAGGATCCATTTCATATCTTCATTTGTATTCAAAGTGAAAGCCTACATGAACATAATGCTGATGGAAAGGGCTGCCAGTGTAGGCTGAACCTGAAGTTTATCTCCTCAGGGAAGCATAGTGCAGATGAGCCTGTCGCACTCGTGTCCATCTTTAGGCTCATTACAGCTCCTACCATAGCTCGTTGAGCTAACTAAGCAGCTTAGAGCAGAACAGCAGGGAGAACATGGCCATATTGACGACAGCACGAGTGACTGTTCCGGCTGAAGCTGGTAATTTATGGCGTGGCTGTGCACTCTGCTGACTGCTTCCGGCTCTTTTCATTCTAACAGACACCAAGGCCCGGAGTTCAGCACTTTCACTACTCACTCACTATATCCAGCCCGAGGAGCCAGGGACGGCGCATTTCCTAGCACCGACGCTAAGCCGTTTTCATTTAACAGAGAATTCTAAATGCACCAGCAAGTGATTTGGACAGCTTTCAGGCGGGAGAATCAGAGGGAATATGCACACTACAGTTATGTGTAGAAAAAAATAAAATAAAACAGAACTCCCCCTCGAGGTTGTGAGGATATCAGACTATAAGGTAATCTGACACATTTCTCGCTCATTCTCTTACAGTCCGCAAGCCATAATGCTTTAGCTACAGCTTTCGTATACACATTGCTTAGACATGCATTAGAGTATGAAAGGCTATAGGGGATTAAGACGACAGGAGAGGATGAGTCTCTGATTAAAGTGGTCTCACTGAGAGAGGAAACTGCTTTGGGGATTTTATTGTGATTATAAAATGCGTTAAATGCACATACACATCTATACGCATAATAAACACAGAAAGCTACACTTAAGGCTGCTGGAAAACTCCTTAACTTAAATAATCACCTTTAAATACCTAATAAATATGCTATTATAAATGCTTACTTTTATTTAGAAATAGAAACAAAGAGTGCAGTTACCTGCTGTGTTGTGATTGGGTTAAATCACTGGCTTTTCAGTACAGGCTCAGGTATAACAAAATATCAGTCAATAAAGGTTTTCTTCTGTTCAGTAAGCATCCTTCAGGGGTATGATATAAGAACAACTGAGACTAATTGTTAGATTAGTTAATGCAGTCAATATGTACAACTGTACAAGAATATTACTACAATCAAATACTTAGACTAAAGCGCAGATCAATCCTGGAATCTGATTGGTCAGATGGTGTACACACACACACACACACACACACACACACATACACATTTTTATTCCTTGGACTATAGCAAGTGTTTCCAGTGCTGCACTAATCTTGCTCACCACACAGCAAGACATAGCTGCTCAATAATTGAAGGCCACACTATTGATGTGCATGAAGGACAGGGAGATACTCACCAACACACACACACACACACACACAGTTACAGAAAATGCCAAAATACCTTGCCAAACTCCTTACATTAACTCAACAAATGCAAATTAAGGAAGGAGGCAGACACACACACACAATTACATATACAAAGTGATACAGACACAGACACCAAAACATATAGACAAACACACACACACAAGGTGAAGCAAAGACAGACAAACACACAGACACCCTCTGACAACCACACACAGAGACACACATACACACAGAGTGAGTGAGTGAGAGAGAGAGAGAGAGAGAGAGAGAGAAAGAGAGAGAGAGAGAGAGAGAGAGAGAGAGAGGCAGAGGCCGAGGCAGATGCAGAGACAGACGCAGAGACAGAAACGGAGGCAGAGGCATAAGCAGAGACAGAGACAGATGCAAAGGCAGAGACAGATGCAAAGGCAGAGAGAGAGGCAAAGGCAGAGAGAGAGGCAAAGCCCGAGTCGGAGTCCTAGTCTTATGTTCGGAGTGAATGGGATGGCAAACGAATAAATCCACACTCCGATTAGCTGGCTGGCAACACTGTGCCAAAAACCTCCCGATGAGTGAGAATTAATGTGGCACATCATTGTAATGGCACGCGCGCACACACACACACACACACACACACACACACACACTCCATTTACAAAATACATAATCTGTGGAAACAAAAAATAAATGAGAGGAAAGCAGGTACTACACACCCGAAGGCACATGGGCATGTTTAAGGAGGGACAGAGGGAATTAATAAAGCATATCCACGTGGCAGGACAGACGTGTGTTTCATTAACCTCACCCACAGGTACACAGGATGATCATATTACCTACTGTGTTATGTGACTCAGGATAAACTCATACAGAGGAAAATTCCGGTGAATGACACCAAGCATTATTGGGAGCGATGGGAGGCCTTAATTCTAACCCTCCTCTCTCTCTCTCTCTCTCTCTCACACACACACAAATGACACTGCAAACAGCAGATGGCTGTACTGCACAGACCGCTCATGGCAAGGCACAGAGGGACTATTACTGTTTTCAGGTTAAGGAACACTAAGACATACTGCAGCTCTAATGAGGCATTAGTGAGGAGGACATGTTAGCAGCACCACAACGCCACTGCTCTTCTGCAATACAGCCATGGAACATAATGTACACAAACAACGCTGCTGACACTTGTAGGAACAGCACTGAGTGCTCTTCCAAAACTAGCTGGTATGGGGCTAGAGATATTTCTTGTTTAAAACTTGAGATGGCACACCAACACTTTTCCTTTTTCTGACACCAATACTGAATCCTTGAGGAATCAGCCAATATCGATAATCACTTCTTTCTTTAATTATGTCTTTACTTAAAAAAAAAAAAGATAAAAAAGAAAACATGGATCACTCCACTAAAAAATTACAGCAAAAAAATAAAATAAAATAAACAAAAACAAAAATATATAAAATAAATAAAATAAAATAAATCTAATTCACTTTTTTTCTCCCATATTGGCACAACACAGTTACTGGGCATTGCACTGAGGTATTGAATTTATGCTTCATAAATAAACACCTGTAGCAAAGTAACTGATCTATTAGTTTTGGAAACCACTTAGCTGCCTGTGCCTCATTTGTCTTTTTTTTCTATATTTCTGTCTATGATAATAATTAATAAAAATCTGCTGTCTCCAATTCTCTTTTGAGTTTGGTTTCTCTTTAGGTTTCTCCCTCATGTTGTCTGAGGGAGTTTTTCCCCGCCACAGTCGCTTCTGCCTTGCTCATTAGGGATCCGAGGGTGTTTCTGTAAAGCTGCTTTGTAACAGTGTCTATTATCTATAAAAGTGAATAAAGCCGGATTGATGGAGAATCAGTGCATTGTTGACGGCTGATGATGTCCTTCTTACATCTCAATGCGGCTTCAGAGCTGGATCCCAGAGCTGCGTAATTGAATACAGGGTTAATACAGGTGCAATGCAAATGAGACTGGCCATTTTTAACAGGTAAATAAGTGTGTTTCAGCTATTATTCTGCCTAACCACTTAATCTCTAATCACTGCAGCACACTGTGTAAAACACAAGCCAGAGCCAGGAGCTAGAGAGTTTATTCATCCTCGCTGTGCTACCGTCAGTCAAATTCTGAAATAATCTGTCTTGACAAAGCACAGGATGCCTCACTTACACTCACAATGTCAAAACAATGCCTGGGAGGAAAGTATGAATCTGTAGCCAGTACTGGGCAGGAGACCAGGAGCACCATTTTAATATCTGCAGGCTAAATAGCCTGGGAAAGTGTTTTAATTGGTTCAATTAAGTTGGTAATTAACCACTCTGATGAAGAAGGCTCGGGAGAAGTGTAGCATAATGAGCATAATTGGGCAGCACTTCCATTTTGGAGGATCTTACATGCGTAATATGGAGTAATTAGGTGGCCTTGACCAATCAGCAGTCAGACACAATCACCATGATGTTCAGGAGCCCTAAGGGATTGAAACAAGGTCCAAACCAGATGTGGGGTTTAGGTGGGAAACGCATTGAATATTAAAATGGTATGCGCATTGAGCAACCAGAACCAAAACAAGAACGAAGCTGTGATGGGAGAACACCAAGGACAGGAGTCCTACAGGTGGCTGCTGTAGTCCACAACAATTCACTGAGTAGGTGGGAACGTTCATATTAGAAAATGTTGGAGTTTATTTTGGATTAGTCACACCCCAATGGATAGACAGAGACCTAGATGCAAAGTCAAAGCAGGCTAGAAAGTTTATATGTCAAAATTAGCAAAGTCTGGGGAACCCCAAGAGGTTTTCTAGCCCCACAAACTCCTCTTGATTATTAGTAGGTTACAAGACCATTAAAAGGAAATAGGCTGTGACCTGTGCTACTCAATAACCTGTAAAACTTTCCTGGATTCTAGAAAAATGTAAGCCATTCCTGGAATGTCTTTATGTTTTAGAAAAAGCGCACACAATCTTCTCCCACAGGGTACAACAGAATCCTTACCAAAAGATATTTTTAGGAAAGACATTTCCATAAAATCTCTCCGACTGTCGGTATTTATCACATACACTCCATTATTAGATGACATATAGAAAAGTTGTGAGGAAAGACGGTGCTCTGGGGGGGGGGGATTCATTTTGTAAGCCAACAGTAAAGTAACCATCTCTTGATATCCTGTGACATCGTAACTACCCTAGATTTAATAAAGATGCACTTCCTTTGCAGATATAGATTTGATGTGTAAAACATGATCTAAAATAAAACATATTGCTTGAACATATTGCTCTACTTGTACAGCCTTGGAAAGTTGCCAATGCATCGAACAGTTGTATAAGAGCGCACATGGCTCTCAACGAGGTACGAGAGACTGAAACTCCTATCTCACAAAGTCAACTGGATTTTGCAAGTATCCGGAAGCTTGGAAGCAGCATTCCCTGTCACAAGCATGGCAGAGTTACAGCATGGAGTTTTACTAATAGGGCCTTGGAGAGGAGAAAAACAGGCTTGTGAGAAGAACACAGAGAATGTGAAGAAACACACAGTACAACAGCATGACATCAATAAGCAGCACAGATGTAGACACGCAAAATGTATTCTGGCTGCCTGAAAAACAAACTCGCTTGGAGAGACGGAGGGCTAAGCGTCCGTGTTTTCAGAAGGACATCAAATATTTAGCATGGAAAGTCGCCTAATTCACCCCCATCAAGATCTTTAAGTTAGGGGAGTGTGACACAGATTGTGGAAGTCGGAGAAGGAGGACGAGGCAGACAGCAGTCATCAAACGCGTATTTGGATATGCATGAAATATGCATGGGCGAATTACATTCTATTCCTGGTCTCTGTTGAAGAATTCACAACGGGCTCGGAAAATCTAAAAGGCAATTCATTCTGCTTAGCAAAAAAGCAGTGGGAAAGTGTTAGGATAAGCAGCTCTTTACTCTCCCTGAATTCTGTCAGCCACCTCAAAATCCATTTAAAGAATATGTTAAATTCAGAGTGAAAAGAAAACCTGCAGAATCACCTGCAGAATTTATCGAACACCGAGGTCAATAATGAGGCATACATTAAGAGAAGACATAAATGTTTACTTTCAGTGCAGCTAGCGATCTGTATTCTTTAAATTAATTAAAGTGAGATTCATGAATATGGAGGATATTGACTTTAAGCTTCTACAGTGTTTGCCCCACTGGACAAGAATTACAGAAATGGTCAAAGGTTAAATATTGTGTGCAAAGTATTGCTAAATAAAGCTTAAGAATTTGATAGAGAATTGGGAAGAGAGATGAATATTCCAGTTGCCACAGTGAAACCTCTGGATATAACCACCTGGATATTAACTCCATTTGGACGGCATTAACAGTTGGCTATAATTTTCTGAACAACTTGGCCATGGGCTTCAGTAGAAAAGAACAAACAGTACAGAACTTTCATCAGCCAGGAAAGGCTGATGTAATTTAAATACTGCACAATTACATGAAATGATCAAATGCACAAAATCAACAATGTGCAAATGTTCACATCCCTCACCCCAAGGACTTCTTTTCCACATATTTGTAACGTCTTAGTTGATTCCCTGAAAATAGACTTCAATCAGAAAAGAATAGACCCACTGTTCACCATATTGGCAAGGGATTTCGATTTCACATCCCAAAAGTGTGACAGTCATTCACAGCCAGGAGTCCAAGAGCACAAAATTGGCTGTGCTCTCCAGGTGGGAGGGACGGCTTATGGACTCTCCCCGACAGTCAGAGCATCACTGGGCAATCGTGCGTGTCTCTAAGCTCATGTACACGTGTTAATACTCTCTTCGCTCACCTGAAAATAACTCGCTGCTGCTGAAGATGGTGCCCACATGGACAGATCACCATGGGTTTACTGTGGATGATATCATACAGACACCCTAAAGATAGCTATGGATGTTCATTCTTGGATCGCCCAAAGGCATCAGTTGTTAAAAAGAGATCATCTCACTCTCCATCACTGAAGAGAGAAAAAAACAAGACTCTAATGATGCTCAATAGTTTCCTTTCAGCAGACTTGGCACTGCCTGACTTTATAGTATAGAGTGAGAGAAGTGGAAAGATTCTGAATCACACTATCTGTGGCACTCAAATGAGGTCTGGTTCCTCTCAAGGTTTCTTCCTCTTGTTGCCTCAGGGAGTTTTTCACTGCCACAGTCTCCTCTGGCTTGATCAATAAGGATAAATTTGAATTACAGCTGCTTTTGCTTTCGTAGAAAGTGCTATACAAATAAAATAAAACTGAATTGAATGTATGTACAAGAGGGCAGATAGCACTTTCCTACAAAGTGTGAAACACTGCCCTGTGACAGTAGCTGAGTTGACCCTGAGGAAGAGCTTCACTTTAGCCTTCACCCTCTTCACTCTCAGTGCTGTTTATCACAATTCAGCCAGAAAAGCAAAGAGTATTTGTCAGAACCCATTTTGTTGGTAAAGTGCTGACACAATGACCAGCATATCTTTCCTTGTCCTTCTGTATGGTCAGACCTTTTTCTCCTAATCGATATGAGAAACACAATTCAAGGAGCTGAGAATTGTACACAATTATATCCAGCTGTACAATCTAGACCTTGCATAATTCAAGTGAGTCATCTGAAAAGAGAAGATTAAGCATCTAAATCAGGTTTATGTGTATAATCCATCATTTCTTTGCACTTTCTTGCTTCTTTCCCCCTACTTGGGAAAATCAGGGAATCAATAACACGCATTAAGTAATATCCTTCCATTATTGACTTCTGCTTGGCCTAGCAAGAGAGTTTTTTGTACGCCCATAGGTCTAGTGTGTGTGTGTGTGTGTGTGTGAGATGTTTCTCTTCTCTCAGTTGTAGTAATTCATTTATGCCAGTAACGTTTCTAGTGTTAACATCCAGAGCTGTGTTGACACCTACACTGTGAGAAGCCTGGCCTGCTGTGGATGAAATAGAATCTGACCCCCAAAACAGTTGGTGGCTTAAGTTTAGACCTGGTTAATGGTACACACACAAGGAATAAAACACAACAGGGTATGCTGTTACATAAACTAATCCATGCTGGGGTGCTGATATGAGGCCTGGCCACCCCAAAGTGAATTATTTTATTATATTAGTTTATAACAGCACATCTAGATGGATTTGATTCCACAAATTATTAAAATAATTAAAGCAAGAAATTATTATTCCCAATAATTATAATTTTTAGCTTATTAAAACATGAGACATGCTTTTTAGTTACTCAGACAAATTAGTTCCTGTTATCACAGCTATAAACAGTCGCTCCCTCACAAGCCCTTCCCTTTAAGTTAATAAAAATTTACTTTTTTACTACTGAGAGACATAAATGCCAGTCCTCTGTCCAGAAGAACCTCCTGTGGTGAAAACACACTGATAGCAAGCCGAGATTCCTTCCATTAAACATCTCCATACAGAAAGATTCACTACAACAGTTATTTTCAATTCTACCAAAGAAATGTGATATCTTTATGATTATATGTATATATATATATATATATATATATATATATATATATATATATATGTATATATATATATATATATATATATATATATATATATATATTTAGAGAGAGAGAGAGAGAGAGAATAAATCCTTCTGACCAAGAACTGAGAATTCAGCAGCGCTGTTGTATAAGTACCAAATAACACACCAATTAACAATTAATGTGTATAATGAGGTAATTACATTCACTAAAGCATGTCTGTGTGTCTTATTAGTACCATCTGGGCCTACCAGTGTGTAAGATAATCGAGCCTAGAGATGGGTTTCCAGCACGTAGATTATAACTCCAGCTCTCAGGTTGGAAAATAGACAACACTTGTTTCTGTATGTTTGGCCATCATTATTTAAGTTCTTTTTCAGTGCCATAAATAAATATAGCACCAGAGCACATTTACATTCATTCATTTAGCACACGCTTTTATTAAAAGTGGTTTACATATAAGGAAATACAAGCAAAGAGTTCCTTTAAGCTGTGTTGCCGTACAATATAAGTAGTGCTACCATACAAGACCTTTTTATTGAGTGCCAGAGAAGTGCACAGGGTAGTGGTGTAAGTGTATTTTTATTTATTTATTTATTTTCTGAGGTGATAAGTTGAGGGTTCAGGAAATAGGTGGGTCTTCAGCTGTTTTTGAAGATAATGTCTGCTGTCCAGATTAAGTTTGTTCCATCACTGAGTGACAGTCAGTTTAAAAGTTTTGGAAAGGGACCTCATGCCTTGCTGGGTAAACATTTCCAGTGAGCTCTAGGCAGTTTCTGAATGCAGTTTAAATCAGGGTGTCTGAAGCTATGGTTAAGTTCAAGCGTCCATAAAATTTTGGTTTTTTTTTTGTACTTGTTCCTTAATCATCATCAATTTTATATCTTGTCACTTCTAATTTCTCTACCTTTTTTTTTTTGATGACTCATCCTGTACTAGTCTCATATTTGCCCAATTAAATGCCTCTTGAGAGTGTATGTCCTGCCCACAGGGGCGAGTCTTACTCTACAGCAAGATTACTTTCCATCTATTCCTGGATTTGAGAAATCTTGTCTTTATACACCATCAGGATCTACCTATCAGTAAGATTAATATATAGTATAAGCATTATTACATATATAAAATGTTATATAAAGGGGTCATATTCATAACACGTGTGAACACGTTTGAGCTCATAATCATACTTTATTTCAACAGACGTTGTTCCCATGTGGTGGAAGTCTCAGGTTAAATGCATTACAAAATTCCTAGCAAGTTATTTAGCTAACCTGAAACCCATGGCTGAAAGACTGTCTAATGATAACTAACTAATGTCTTAATAACTACTCTACATGTCTCATCTGTACATCTATTATCATTTCATTTACATTTCTAGCATTTAGCAGACGCCCTTATTCTGAGCAACTTTCATTATATCTCATTTTTATACATCTGAGCAATTAAGGGTTAAGAGCCTTGCTCAAGGGCCCAGTGGTGGCAGCTTAGTGGACTTGGGATTCAAACTCACAACCTTCCGATCAGTAGTCCAACACCTTAACCACTAAGCTCCCACATCTACTAATCATACACACAGTTTTGCAGTGGATATCTCAAACCTACCAGCTTTTCCCATTCTCCCCAGGAGAAGCCATTGTGATGCATAATACATTTCAGTACTTCCTGTTGGGGTAAGGTGTCTGGGCTTTTCTACTGCACTGTTAATTACTCTGACCAATTACACCAGATGTGTGAGCACAAGTGTGTTTATTTCTGGCGAGAAACACTATAAAATACAGTATTTATGCTACATTATGCATCTTAGACCCATAATCCAAGCACACATGCTATATTTCAACCCATAGTTTTATTGCAGCTTCATACAAAGCAGGCTATCATAACTAACCATACACTACAGATGAGGTAGTCAGAGAGTAGATTTGAAAAGAACAGCAGGATTATTCAGTCAGGAATGTTCACAGTCTAAAATATAAATACATTCATATTTAACTTTATTTCAATACTATGCTCTTAAGTTTAATTCATGATAAGGTCAGATATATCCTGATGGATTCTTTGTGCATTCTGATGTTTGTTTTTTAACAAACCAAAATATAACTCATTCATTATATCATAACTAATCTGTTGTCATTTACAGATGTGACTGCATGAACAGAGTTTCTCAGGAGCGTTAACCTGCACAGAATCTCAAACATCTACAACCTACAGATTTTCTGTCGCTGCCAGACTAGAGCTGCAGATGGACCACACTAAAAGATGACGGCAGTGGTACATTACGGGCTGCTCAGACACTGGCTGCATGTTGAGTGCATCTGAAATAGCGGCCTGATGGCGATGCTAAAGACTGTCCTTTAATATAAGCGTGTTTTATTAGGAGTGTATAAATCCGTTCGCTGCATCTGCAGTCGCTAATACACATAACTGCTCCATTTCCCAGATAATAAACATAATAGAAATGTCCTCATCTGCGAGTTAGCTCGAAAACTCAAAGGTCACACTTCAAGGCAATCAGTAGAAGGGTGTGTGGTGTGGCTGAGAGGCCAGCGAGTCAACATACACAAATTACATCAATTAAAAGCAGAGATTAATAGAAGAAGATAAACCACACACACAGCCTATTCGTGGAGTAACTCATTTAAGAACGGCAATAATAAAGTAATAGAGCTGGTCCTTCAGAGCCTTCTCCTCTATTGCTCTATTGCTCACACAGACAAAGAGAGATTGATCTGTTGCTTTACACACACTAAAGCCTCTGGTGTCATTTCTGTGCTGATAAAAAGTGGAATGTGCTTGAAAACTGTAACGAATAGATTATTTAGAATTCTTAAACCTGTTCATTACATTTTTTTTCTCCTCAGACTCTCTGTCTAATTTAGTCTCGGCTGCCAATCGAGGAAGGTGAAGGCCAACACAAGACTACTCCAGGATATGTGAATGAAACTTTTTAAAGCGCTGCTCATACGGCATCCCGGGGTGGTGCTATCCCAGAGGAAAGGGCTATCCACCTCCTTCTGCATGCATGAGCTCTAACTGCCTAGCGTCAATGTGAGTGACAGAGGAGAGAGAATATGTCATCACATCCACCCAGAGAATGGCCAATTTTACCCACTTGTATTCAAGCTCGTGATCTCAGAGCAATAGGTCGAATGCTTTTCTGTCAAGTCACTCAGGAGCCCTATTATTAAAGGTTGTTTATTTCAAAGAAGTAGAAATCCTGCATATTGGATTACTACAGAGCATCAGGTATTCCGATTCTTAGTCCATTAACCTCTCTGATCTCAAGCTAGATCTTTAAAATGATTTATTCTGTACAATAATAAAAACACAAGAGCAGTCTAAAACAGCTTTCAAATATTAAAAATGTACTACACTTGTAGAGGCTTTTGCCTGATATGGTAATTATTTCCCCAAATAGCCGACTGCCTAACATCAGCCCCAAGGACAGCTACGGTACGAGTAGAGTACAGATAGCGACTGCAACTACAACAAAAGCCAAGGAGACTCGAATGTGCACAGATCGTCAGGAGGAATATAAAGAGCGTGCCGGAAGGGAAGATAGAGAACATCTGTGCGCCACTGTAAAAACTGTACCATGCCCTTACGTGTCTCTCTTTACTTTGTCATCACAGATTCCCCTGGAGAAGGTGAACCTCCAGATCTCCACTAAACCCATCCAGTACGTCTTACTTACTCACAAAAGACGAAAGAAAATCCACATTCAAAAGTACAAGATTACATACTGTACTATTTTTCTCTTACCAAAATAATGTCTCATTTACCCCATGCAGTATTTCATTATTTATTCGATAAAGGAACAAACTGTACATCCTAAATAAAAAAAAGGGAGTATTTCAGGCACAGGATTTTGCTCTGCATATTTGGGAACAAATTTCTGCCTTCGCTGCATGACATGACTATAACTAAAATTACTCTTACTGTAGAAGAGAATGAACAGTGCTTTAAGAAAAATCTGACAGGCTTTGTCTTTATATACAAAGTCTCCTGACGTGTCTAAATAAACTGGTAGAAAACATATAACATTATATTTATCTCGTACACACAACCACACTCCGTATTCATGAAGAACACCTCATGGCATTTCGGAACACAGAAGCGCGCCGGCTCCGAGAAATATGTGCACAAACATGACAAAGAAAAAACAAAGACACAATAACACAGACGCAGGCGGTAATCAAAACGGCGGTGTGATGTCACACTCTTTTACTGAATTTCTACTGCTTTCTATTGGGCATGTAGTGCACTACAGTATACAGTGTATAGCACTACTGTTATTGCTGGAGTGATTTGGGATTTGGCCTGTCTGTACTGGAGGGGGAGTGTAAAATGCAGTAAAGTTTAGCAATAAAAATGATGATACTGCCTTGAGATTGAGTTCTCACTTTCCGTGGTTGAAGCAGGATGAAACACAAATGCTCAAATCACAGTCAAATCACCTCAACACCCTTTCTCTGTTTTCTTTTAACATGCGTTAAAATAATAATAATAATAATAATAATAATAATAATAGATTAAAAAAAATAAAAACAGCAAAATAAAAATAAATAAATAATAAAATAAATAATAATAATAATAATAGATTTAAAAAAAATAAAAAAAAACCCAGCAAAATTAAAATAAATAAATAAATAATAATAATAATAATAATAATAATAATAATAATAATAATAATAATAATAAGCAGACACAATATTTTTTGGTCATCATGAGCAGCTGTATCCTAATTGCACATATGAATGCAGGTCATGTGTAATAACGACCATTGTAATCCGGATTCACCTAAACCATCAGTGATGCTACACGAAACCAAATGCCATCACCATTATTACCAACAGACTAACAATTACATGCTCCATCAACCAATAGTAATGTGTTACCTGGTAGGTGTCCCACAGTCGGATGGTGCAGCGCAGAGGAAGCTCTCTCATCAGCAGGTTATTCATCCAGCGGAAGGCAAACTGCAAGTATTCCACCTCGTAGTGCTGCATGTGCCGATGTACCGTCTCTAAACAGAACAAAACACACACACACATTAATAACAGTAGAGCAGAGTATCATAATCATGATGATGCCTACTCACAGAGCACTCAACATTTTATTTATATAACTCCACAGCAACAGAAAAAGCTTTTAAACTTCCTCTATAATGCCATTATTATTATTATTATTATTATTATTATTATTATTATTATTAAATACTATTACTATTTTATTACTATTGTTATTACTATTTATTTACATTAAAAACATATTACATCATATCAAAGTTTGCTTAGAATGCTCATGTCTGATTGGTCAGAATGTTTACATGCAAGAATTATATTAATGTTTTCTTTCTAATATGGTATTGTTTCTATAGTAACAACAGTAATATAAATGTGTAATCGCTGATATGGTTTTGTCCTTTTCCTGTTTTTCAGTAACATGAAATTATTAAGGCTGCTCAAAAAAAGGTATTCTTATGATTTAGGTGAATTTTTTGTTAATAAAAAAAATTAAAATAAATAACAATTAATAAAAAAGTTTTAATAGGTACTTGAACTTGGACTTTTCTACAGATTTAAATAAACACATTTATTGCACTAATCATATATTTTTTTATATAAAAGTAATTGCAGAATTTATTATATATACAAATATTTACATTTTCTATATTTTTTTGCTTTTACAGATAATTCTATTTTTGTTTTATTTATTATTCTACTGTAACTATTTTTTACACTATTTCCTTTATTTTATTTTATATTCTAGCATTTCTGATCTTTCTAGTATGGTTGTATATGAATTTAATGACTTAATCTTTCTCATGTTAAAGTAAATATAAAATGTTTGTAATACATTATAATAGCCACATGATGCATATTTTATATACATTAAAGACCCTCAGTATGGATCATTTGGTAACACGCAGGCTAGAGATGATCATTAGTGTAGCGGTCAGTGTGTTTGAGAAAAAAACAAACAGTGTACTGTTTATTCAGCTTCAGCACAGAGAAAAGCAAAACTTGTGTGTGTATCTGAGTAAATAAGGAAAGTGGTCTGGACTAGACATACGCATGACATGCACCAGTCACGGGGCTGATGCAGGCTCACACACACACACACCTCGCTGTGACATGAAGAACAGCGGTGTGTGATTTCACACCTGCTTTCACAGTGTCATTTACACTTTCAAACACTTCACATAAACAACTCATTCTCATTAGCACTGCATATAGGCTCACTGCAAAATCACACACACACACACACACCTGTCTGCTAGTACTGCTAAATATACCAACTAGTGTTGATAAGCCTAAATGCTGGCAATAATTCATCCAACATTTTTAAAGCTTAGGAAAAACTGCAGTTTAGGTAAAGTCTGTTAAATTCTTCGTATCGGATCAATGCACCATGCACCTAGGCATTTTTACGGTTCTATACAGCATGCATGTACACAAGCGGATATGCTCAGCATTTAAGAATCTGAGAATTATTATGAAAGGTCAAAATAGGTTTAAACGAGAAAAATCCATACTCACGGAACAAGAAACAAGAGCGGCATCAAATACAACAAGACGTGTGGAACAAGAAACGTAAAACTGAACTTCGCAAAGAGATATACTAACGGCAACACAGGGGAAGGAAGCGAGACCAAAATAGCATTGAAAACAAACACATTTGACTTCACAACCATCACAATGTAGATCTTAATATACAGTAATACAGAGAAATGAATCATAAGATTAATGTAATCCTTCCATCCATTTTCGGTATTATTTATCCTGCACAGGGTCATGAGGAAACTGGAGCCTATCCCAGGGGACTCAGGGGGAACCTGAAACATGTGGGCAACCCATCTCAGGGCACAATCACATACACTCACACACTCATTCACACACTACAGACAATGTACAGATGACAATCAGCTTACAGAGCATGTCTTTGCAGTGGGGGAAGAAAACTGGATTACCCAGAGGACCCTCCAAAATAAAAAAAAAATACAATATTAGCCTTAATGTTAGGGATAAATAGTAACTTTAAACTTTATCATTTTTATTATACGTTCTGTAAAGCTGCGTAGAGACAATGTGCATTGTTAAAATTGCACTGAAATTGAATTAATCAATTTAATATTTACATTTACTGCATTTAACATAAGATGAGATGAGATGAGATAAGATCAGATAAAATAATATAAGATAAGAATTAATTTTATTAATCCCAAAGGAAATTGCCAGAGACTGCTTCAAAATACAAGAAAAATAAATATAAATGAAATATAAATGAAATAATCTATATATACAAATTTATTTGAAAATATAAATTCAATATAAATAAAATATTTATTTATTTAATTTTTATTATATATATATATATATATATACAAACTGTATTCAAAGTACAAAAAAGTAGAAAAATATTGACAACACTTTTTTCAAGAGCGACTGACATTTTATCTGATTTTATTACACACTTGAGGGTTAAGAGACCTGCTCAAAGCCCAGCTTAGTGGTCCTGGGATTTGATTTGATCTTAACCACTGAGCTAGCACTTCCACTTAAGTTACATCATGTTGTTTACAGGACTGTTTAGCGACCGACAAAATCCGATAATTAGAGCACATTATAACCGAGTGTAAACATGGAACAAGCGTGTCCAATCTTATCCATGTTCTCCAGGGCTGATGTGAGTGCACGTTTTTATTCCGACAGCAACAAGCAGCTCATAATGTTTCGAAAGCCAAAATCAACTGATTAAACTGGTGGAATGAGGTGTAGCTCCTGCTTGACTGGTATGAAAACTTGCACCTACACCAATCTGCTGTGGATAAATTTAGACCCCGAGTGAACAGCACTGAGAACACATATAATAAGAGCCATATGAGACTTACTTTAAGAAATTACCGTCATTTACTCACTTAAAAAAAAAATAAATAAAAAATTACAGCGGTGACCAATTTGTTACTATATCAGAAATAGCTCTCTTAATCACACTATTTTCTCTATAGAGCCTGAAATAAGGTAATACAGGAAAGCAGACTGACCGCAGACATCAGTGGCTAGTGAGTGGTCCGGAAATACAGTATCCTGACCCACCATTACACTTCAAGTGTTGCAAATTACCTAGCAACAAGCCGGAGCAGTATTAAAGCAATGTTCTGTATTAAATTTATGATTTGTTGGCTTTAGTGGCTGTTAGACATCTTGTCTAGATTTTATTTATATATGAAGCCTCAGCATCCTGGGAATTAAATTTTGAGCTGGTAAGGGGAAAAAAAGAACAATGCAATGTATTGTAGCACTGTAGTGTGATAGTAGAGTGTGCATTGGTTGTACACCGGATTTATGGTGCACTCTGGGTAACAATATAGTCCACTATCCAGAGAATATCATGTGTTCACTAACAATTCATCCAACTCTACAATATGGCTGTAATCCCAAATCTTGCAAATGATGCTTCCCCATCAACCAGAAAAGAGCTGCAAAAAACACTGACATTTTATAATATGAATTATTAATATAATTCTTTATATTATTAATAATATTTATTATAATCATATTAATAATAATTATTTATATATATTAAAAATAACAAAATGACAATAAAAGCTTCTTGACTTGACTTGATTGAATCAGTTGCTATCAGAAGTCATATAATTAGTTCATATGTGTGCGATTAAGGGGTCATGTGAACGCTAGTGAAATACAGCTTTGCTTGGAAGGGGTGAATACTGATGCATGGCACTGTGCAATGACAGAAGTGATGATTTTTGTATGCTCCTCAAACACATTCATTACAGTTAAACGCCTTTATATCCATTACACATGCGGTCTAAGCAGTGGACAGAAGAGTGGAGCTTTATGACCGGCAAAATGTACTTTATACACATACAGCTAATTGGAATTCAGCAAAGAAAAGACACTAGTTCTAAAATATTTTTGCAGTTTTCAAATGTTTTAAGTGTAAAAAGAGGACAAAAATCAAGAGATCGAAATTCATGTCATTACTAAATATGCTCAAGGACATGAAAATGATGGAACAGCTTTCCCTCTTGGAGTCTATTAATGACCTGGTCACTCAAGCTGAAGGTCTGAACATGGACTTAATGTGTATATCAATATAAAATAATAATAATAATAATAATAATAATAATAATAATAATAATAAAAATCACACAACCTGACAAAGAGCAGCATATAGCTGTAGAATATAATACAAAGGAGAAAAGGGTAATTTACAGCCTGCCTAAGAAAGTCTATGACTATAAAGCACTTTCTGTCTCACTCTCTCCCTCACACACACACACACACACTCAATTCCTGTTGGGGGCGGACACACCGAGGTCAGAGATCACAGAAAGACAAGTGAGGTGCTCAGCATGTTTCTGCTGAGCAGTGGACTTCTGTGTGACTTCTGCTCCCTGCCATCCATCCCATAATTACATCTGCACTGGCCTGCTGCTTCCAGACCACTAGCATTCACAAATAAAGTTACTGCACTGCAGCCCGGCTCTCGCAGCATGGCCGCTCTTCATCCGGAAAAGCTTCCAACGTAGAAACGGAGAGAGACAGGAACAGCACCTGCACTCTCTTGTTTATGACGTTCCACAACATGCATTTTGATCAAAAGTAGTACACTCTTTTTAGCAGAATTTAGAGGAATGCAAATCACAGCAGGAGCTTTTGTTCCCTCTATTTTGTCTGAGAGACAAATACAGTCTCTTAAAATCAAGACTGTGAAGTTACAACTAGAAAGGGATTTCTGAAAATGTCACATCGAGTGTAAAGAGTAATGCATGGATGCTTGAGAAAATACGTGTTCTTTATATTGTGATTTTCTATACAATAAACAAATTCCCCTGAAGGAGATTTCTACCAGGTTCTAAAATGTAGTGATAATCATAAAGTTAAAAAGGACAAAAAAAAATGCATTTAAAGATTATAATCCAATTCCAAACTGATTGAATAAAGCAACGATTTATAGATTTCTAATGCATTTCATTTAATGTGAGACAAATAAGCTATATAAATTCTACTTTATATGTTAAAAACTTTACAAAGGATGATGGAAAATGTGTAATTGCTCAGATTATCAGCATCACCTGCTTTAATCTCTTCAGCCTGATGTTGCATTCGATTGAGAAATGATCACCTCTGACTAGAAAAGAAATGCTCCTCAACTCTGGAAAGCTCCTCAACCCTAAAATAAATATACATGTATTTGCTTTTATTTGCACTTGGCTAATTTAATTAGCTCACTGGATCATTTTAAATGTTTAAAACGGCCATCTGTCTGCAGTGTGTATGAACGTATCTATTCAACAAAGCCTGACAGTCACTATGTGAGAGCATTAGACTCATCAAGCAAAGTGTTAAACGTCTTTAGACTTTTAACTGCAGACTGGTTTCATTTGTCTCTTCAGGCTACATGATCTCTGCAGAAAGCAGACAAGATTATAACGTAAATAAAAGACAATTTCTAGGTTAAGAAGTACACTGAAGGTGGAAGGTATAGCAAAGTGGAAATGCTATAAAGCATTTCCCCCCCCATTTTTGGCAGATTTTCAGATTTCCACTGGAGATTTCCTAAACCTCCAGATTTACACAAAAGAAAAAGATTTAAAGATAGACAGACAGACAGACAGGCAGGCAGGCAGGCAGATAGATAGATTGATAGAGATACAGACAGACAGACAGACAGACAGACAGACAGACAGACAGACAGACAGATAGATAGATAGATAGATAGATAGATAGATAGATAGATAGATAGATAGATAGATAGATAGATAGATAAAAAATTAGGGCAAATATGTACATAAAGGAGTGAAAGGAAAGAGAAATTGTATGAATTGTGGCTGATGATTCATTTCTACACATAAATGATCATTTATTCAATAATTTTTGCTCCTTTAATGATATTAGCCTAATGGTAATGATCAGCCATCTCAACACTGAACATTTAAGAGCATAAGTTCTGCTTGATGCAATATAATGTAAAAAAAGATCAAACTAGTACTAAATTCCTAAAACATACATATGATTTCATATTGTGGATCGCAAGAATTAATCTCCATCACATCAAATAATAACAGCATATGAAAAAAAAAAAAAAGATGAGATGAATGAAAGACAAAAATAGGGATGAGCACCAGGAGAGGTGAAGCCTTCAGGAAAGCAGAGAAGTTTAGCTCAAAGCTGTCAGTACACTTCACTATGACAAACAGCTGGTGCGATGTTTCTGAACACTCGAGCACATCATTTGATTCAAACTTTCATAAGAATTATATTAAGAACTTAAGAAAAAGAAAAAACACAAGCATGTACAGGTATATAGCGTAGGCTAAATTTGTGCTGCGGCTTGAAATTTGTTGGAGGAGAAGCATGAAAATATGCGCGGAAGAAAAAAATGAAGAAAAAACGAAGAAGCACAAATAGAAACAGAAGTAACAGCAAAAGCAAACAAGATGAAAAAAATAAAAAATAAATAAATAAATAAATAAATATATATATATATATATATATATATATATATATGTATATATATATATATATATATATATATATATATATAATTTTAATATTATTAATAAATAATTAATAATTAATATATAATTTAATAAGATATAAAATATATATAGAATTTAGATTAAGATTTGTATTTATTTTATTATATATATATCATTTTATATATATATATATATATGTTGCGAGTGATTAGGGAAACTGGTCAGTTTTTGCTATTGCCAACAGTTTAAAGATATTTTACTATACTACATTGTTTATTACATAGTAATAATGTTATGACTTTAACCTTCACTTCTCTTCCCTTCAGAAGAGAAGCTGAAGTAAAAATAAAGGAAAGTGTGGCAGCAGGAGCAGAGCGTGGTCAAGCGTCAGCTGTGAATGGAGAGGAGGCAGGGCTCATTACCGCCAGTCGACTTATTAGTGACTCTTTGTGCTTTCAGTAATGACCGTAATGAGAGAGAGAGTGGATGAGAGGGTGTATCATGTAACACACACACACACACAAACTCGGACAAGGCATGAACTTGAACTCCATGGACTGAAAGCTGAGAGGTTGGTTTCTGTTGAGCTGTTTTAGATTTGCTGAGTTTTTGTGAAAGTGTGCTGAGAGTGGAAACTGAATAAATGTAAGCACCTTTTTCCATATATATATATATATATATAATTTTTGTTTCTTAAATCATGCACATATCCTTTTTCTCAGTGCATGAGAATCTATAGATATGTTTCTATTTGTTAGTGCTAACTCTGAGTGTGTTACTGTAACTGGATTCAAGCACTAAATATCTGACACACTAGCAGTACCGAAATATTGCATGTCTCTCCTTCAGGGTTGCAGAGATGACATTTGTCACCATGTCAGAAGGCTGGTGTTACGCCAGTCTGTCGTAATGTTCTGTGTGGTTGTATGGTTTGTTCTTTTCTGTATTTCTCTCTCCTGCAGCACATGGAGTGTCGTCAGTGGTTGCACGGGTCTATATCTGTTGGAGTAGTTTTATACTGTTGAAATACTAGCTGTTTTGTTTTATATCTTTGGTATGTGACTTACTGGTTAGCACATTTGCCTCACGCCTTTATGGTTGGGGGTTGACTTCTGCCTCTGCCCTGAGTTTGTATGTTCCCCACATGCAACAGGGGTTTCCTCAGGGTACCCTCCCGCAGTCCAAAGACATGCCCTGTAGGCTGATTGGCATTTCTGAATTGTCCGGAGTCTGTGAATGGGTGTGTAAGTGTGCCCTGTCCATGGTGTCCTCCACCATTTTGTGCCTGAAGACCTTTAGATAAGCTCCAGATTATCTATGACTCTGTGTAGGACAGGCCCTGTCCTAGAAAATGGATGAATGGATGGATGCTTTATATGTTATCCAAAAGTTAAGCTTCGCTGACCTGGGGAACACATGGCACCAGGATGCACTATGGGAAGTAGGCAAGCCGGAGGAGGCAGTGTCATGCTTTTGGCAATGTTCTGCTGGGAAACCTTGGGTCCTGCCATCCATGTGGATGTTACTTTGACACGTACCACCTACCTAAGCTGTACACCTTTTCATGGAAACGTTATTCCCTGATGACTGTGGCCTCTTTCAGCAGGATAATGCACCGTGCCACGAAGCAAAAATGGTTCAGGTTTGGTTTGATGAGCACAACGAGTTTGAGGTGTTGACTTGGCCTCCAAATGTCCCAGATCTCAGTCCAATCGAGCATGTGTGGGATGTGCTGGACAAACAAGTCCTAATATTTTGGTGCCAGATACCACAGCAGACCTTCAGGGATCTAATAGAGTCCATGCCTTGACAGGTCATAGATTTTATGGGAGCAAAAGGAGGACCAACACAATATTAGGCAGGTGGTCATAATGTTATACCTGATTGGTGTATATCTGCCATTAGTCTGAACAGATCCTAAACTGATGAGTTCATATGATCTCATTGTAAATAAAGCATGTAATTCTGCCACAGCCACATCTTTGGTTTCTTCAAATTTCCTTTGGAGTTCCTTTAAACTTCTCTATCGGCCATGTGCACACATTTCTTTTGAGAGCACTTCAGACATGAAGCTGGATGCGATATGTGCCTTCTAATTACAGCAACAAATGTTTCTGAGGTCTGTTCCCTCTCCATCCTGTCACTGAACTCCTCCTCCACTGTTATCCTCCGTCTTTCTTTTTCAACAGCACATAATTATGATGAATGTCGAGTTGGAATGTCACATGAATTCTGGTCTCATTGCTATGTATTAGACACTATCGGATTTCAACGAGGCATATGAAGTGGCACAAAAAAATCGGAAGTGAAAATGTCATTTTTTACTGTTCTCAATGACAGGCATGTATGGTTCGTAGAAAAAGATCACTTTTGCCTGCTGTGTGAATGTTGCAATACATTCCCCGAGTAGAGAATTTCTGTTTCTTCTATGAATTAGTTATTTAGTCGCCCAAAATCGATGCGTTATAGTTATTTATTCTGGTGTATAATAGTAATTATCCACAATGAGCACCTGACAGTGTATAGACAGTTCATAACACTACTGTCAGTGGTTTCCTCCGAATCAAAATAAACAGCAGCTGCTAAGGAGACATCTGCAAAAAGGTTTAAATAAAAAAAAATGGGTAACTCACAAACTTGATCCCCCATCAACTTGAACCCGGGCTATTAGCGTGACACACCACTTGTATGAGCATGCAAAACGTATCTAAATGAATGTACTCATGATAAAGTGTCAAGCCTGAGAGACTCTTGGTCCGTCCTCGTTACAGTGATCCCACTTCATTTCTCACGATGCTTAAAATGTTAATGTGTGCTCCTAAGCAACATTAACAAACTCCAGCCTCATATGAATAAAGCAAAACCATGCTGTGCCTTCATTTCCATAAATTTACCTTTAGCAATCTACATGCTGATGAACTCCGGCGTATTCATGCAAAACAGAGGAGATAAGGAAAAAAAAAACAATGTGCAAATTTGGGGGAGTTTGCTTGCAGAAGCCGTGCGCAGTGCTTGTGGGCTCTCATCAACAGCTTCTCATTATAACACACTCTTGATTATGTTAAAAGTGTGCAATGTTAGATGAATATTTGGATTTCGAAAATGAGGAAGAAGGGCAACAGCTCGTGGAAGAAACACCATGCAGCAGTCCAGATCTTTTCTACTTATTACTTACAGCTGCAGCATGCTCGCACCATGTCACTTCACTCGGTTTTGCTTCTGTTTTTGTTTGTTTAATTACATCATTCTGTAGAGTCTGGTTATGCGCACACACACACACACACACACACACACTCCTATTATAACACACTATTAATTATGCTAAAATCTTACACTGTGAGCTGGATTTTCGAAATTTCTGGAATAATCAATAAGCTACAACAAAAAAACACCTGTGAGAAAGAGCAATACAGTGCGAATAGTGGAAGTGTATCAGAAAAGTCTGCAGAGGAGCAAAAATTAAAGAGAGACAGAAAGAGGGAGAGGGAGAGAGAAGGGAAGGGAAGGGAAGGGAGATGGAAATGGAAATGGAAATGGAAATGGAAATGGAAATGGAAATGGAGAGAAAAGGGAAGGGAAGGGAAGGGAAGGGAAGGGAAGGGAAGGGGCAGGGGCAGGTATAGTAAGCGAAAGGAAAAGACAGGGACAGGGACAAAGACAGGGACATGGACAAGAAGGCAAGGGAAAGGAAGGGAAGGGAGTTGGAGAAAGGGAAGGGAATATTCTATTTATTTTCACAAAAAATATTTAAGATTCATCACATTTCTATCTCAGGCTTACAAAATGTCTAGTGAGAACACAGAGAACACACACACACACACACAGAAATGAGGTTTTAATGTCTAATGTAATATGCTGGGTTTCATTTCAAGATGATTTATGTTGATTTTTGACTAGTATGCCACTACTCATATCTCTGAAGCTCCACAGACTGTGATGGTAACACACTGGACACACAGAGTTTGCATTAGATCTGTTCAGTGCAGCAGTGTTATAAGTGACCAGCTCAATTTCTACCTACACAAAATGCAGTACAGAATTCGGGCAAGGCAAGCACACTGCAGAGAACAATGTGCTAAAATCTTACAAACATTTACTGCCTGCTGTCAGGAACATTTATGTCTCACTGCGCGCAGAGAGCTACAGCGTAAATGTGAAATGTTTTAATGATTCAGCAGATAATTGTGTTCAAGGAAGCCTGGCTTCACCTTTATAAAAGGCTTTCTTTATGCAAAATAAAAAAAAAATTAAATTTGCCCGGAAGGAGAGAAGTGACTTTGTCGTCTGCTGTCCTCACCATACTGAAGGTGACTGCTTGTTTGATTCATCGTCCTTATTTATTCAGTGATGTGCTATCCCCGATGTGTTGATTTTAATTGGAGCAGCGTTTTCATTTCCAGGCCCGCCCCACTGTTAAAGGCGCTGAAAGATGACAGCGGCTGCTGAAAAGCAATGAATCTGCAGCTTATCAGGAGCAGGGAGCATGGACATTGATCTTGCTCTACTCGCCAGCTAGCGTAGGTCAGAGCCCAGTGCATGGTGGGAGGAGTAGCACAGGGCAGACGCAAACTCACTTTAAAGGCATAGAGGTAGGAGCTTGGTGTTCCAGGAAGAGAAATGTGGTGAATTGTGATTATGATGTGTAATATGCTTACACTTATACTATACAAGCTAATCCATTCTACTCTAGAGTAAAAAATAAACAAGGATGAAGTGGCATGCCTTTACTGAAGCTTCATAAAACGTTTTACTCATTTAATGCCCGGGGCTCTAACTCTCTCCCTATCTTCTGTCTTAATAATCTTGGTAGTCGCCCATGAAGGTCACATCCAGCTGAGCTCCCCATCTCCCATTTGCTAAGTTCCAGAGACTTCACTCATAAGCGAGAGGCCAAACCTATAAACTTAAAACACTGTTTCAGACATTTATAGCAACCCACACAAGCAAGCAGTACTCTATCTGTAGTTTTAAGGTCTAAATAAATTCATCTGAAGATCCTGAACATATCTCGAGATATCCTTTACCTGATGAATGCATGAAAAATTTGCAAAATTGTCTGTGCACTTGATAACCTCAGGTACTTGTTCTTAGCTGATAGGAGCAGAACCTAATTGTGGCCTTCTGCTCTTGTAGCTCAACCACCTCTGGTTTTAATGTGTTGTGTGTTCTGAGATGCTGTTCAGATCACCACGGTTGCAAAGAGTGATTGAGTTTCTATAGACTTCCTGTTGGTTCAGACCAGTTTGGCAATTTTCCCCTGATCTCTTTAATCAACACCAATTTACATTTCTGGGATTTGGCATTTAAAACAACTGAGCAATTCAAAGTTAAGGGCTTTGCTCAAGGCCCCAGCGAGAAGCAGCTTGGTGGACCTGGGATCTGAACTCACACCCTTCTGATCAGCTATCACAACCCCCACCCCAAGGGTGTTTCTACTCACAGAACTTTCTCTCACTCAGTGATTTCAATGCTAAACTCTCAAGACTGAAATATTCAGGACATCAGCAACCATGAATGGCACACGTCACAGAGCTCACACTTTCTCCCCCGTTCTGATGATTTCCTGAAGCTCTTGGTATCTACAAGATATTTTGCATTGTGCTGCTCCCATTTGATTAGCTGATTGGATAACTGCATAAAAATGATCACAAGCGTATCTATATTAGCAGCGACTGCTTTATCCTTAACAGTTTAAGAAGTCCGCTTGACCCTTTGTAGCCTTTGCAGCGACATGAAAAATAATACAAAATGTCAAGGCGTCCAAGTCAACAAAAGTCACGCACGCAGGGATTATTCTAGTCCGTTCCTCCAGCAGAGATCTATATGTTAAGATATTTTTTAATTGGATCTGAGCTATGGGAGTCTACACAGGGTAATTCACACCTACATTTTATTAAAACGCAGGGCGAGGAAATGGAAACTTCACTTTCAATACAACAGTTTGAGTTTGAAAGGCTTATGAAAGAACTCCAGGCGCTTTTGAGGTGCAGGCAGTTCATTAAAACTTAAGATAGAGTCACCGGAAGGAAATTGGCAGCCGGATTAAAATGGCGCACTGGTGAGGAAAAAATCGATATGGCTGTTTGAAAGGGTGATCTGGTGTGATCTCACCATCAACCTTTTCCAGCTTTGTGTGTGTGTGTGAGTGGTTAGGGGCGGCAAAAGCCACAAGTCAGACAAGAGATCATGATGAAGCCAGGAGAGAAAATTTATCAGTAAACACCCTAGAGATGGGTCACATATATTTACAAGATACAACAGATTGATGTCGATCCGCACACGAGCTACAGATGAGGAGGTGAGAGGAGGTAAAAATTTGCACCAGACACATTTTTAAGAGAGCAAGCTGAAGGTTAATTCCAGCGGCACTGCTTTTCTAGGAAACTACATTACATGGATAGATATTTGCCTTTTATTGCCTTGATAATGACGCCATGTAGCAGAAAGCCCTGAAAGATTCCACTGGCTCCTCGTTTTAAGTTATGATATATAGAGTCTCCGAATGGTACTTGCAAAACGCACACTGTGCAAAACCTGATGAGTCTGCCTGTGGCGACGCACAATAGCGATAAGCTTAGTAGTACACAGTGAGCGCCCAGAAAGCCATCTGCCTTATGGTTCCCTTAAGAGACAGCCATCTATACTAAAATACAAGCAATCCATCAGCTCAGGAATAAAAAAGCAGCTCTTTCCCTTAAGTCTAAAAAAACTCAATGTCCTTCAGTGAACAGTATATAGCATATGGAAATTTAGGGTACTTCCTTACTATAAATTTATAGTAATGTAACACATGGCAGAAGCTGCTGTTCACTTTTAGGGTAAAACAGATACCAGTGCATTAATAATAACTGCTCATTTCCTGGTAGTTGTGGCAGAATTGTTGTAATAGAAAAGGGTTTGTGTATTTTGACATGTTCATGGAGTTTTGTAAGGAATAAGACACTACAGGATGCTCTGGAACAGAAAAATAATCAATGACGAGTCGACGTAGTGCAGCTTGGTATAAAGCAGAGCGATTGATTGTGTTGTATTGTATTTTTAACAGTGTGTACATATACAATTTTGTCCATGAGTCCATGATACAAATATCTCTTACATGAGAGCCTGAGGGCACGAAAACTCACATACATTACAGCACAATGAAATTCTTTTCTTCTCATATCCCAGCTGAGGACATTTGGGGCATGATATATATGATACAGCACCCCTGGACCCGGGTTTTACGGGCCTTGATCAATTGCTGGGGCTTGCACCCTGATCCTCCGATCAAGCTCCCAGAGCCTTAACCGCTTGAGCCACCGCTGTAATAAATGAATGTATTACATCAGCTACAAACAGCTACTCTTTTGTTCTTTCACTCTCTTCGAAATTTTGATAATAATATGAAAAAGACAAGCTGTCTTGTTAATAAGAAACAGCAAACTCCAAAAATCCTCTATTCCAAAGACTCCCCAATGATGGAAACCTTAAAAGAACATTTGCTTTCCTCAAGCTTTACTGGATTGCTGAATATATTTTTACATTTTTTTATTATTTATTATTGATTTTGATCTTTTAGGTCCTCAGCTGTAATTCTATCAAAGTGCTAACATACAGTATAAGAATGAGCGCATGAACCTTGCAGCCTGCGCTACTCTCTGAGGTGTTAATCTGAATCAGAACCTTCTGTCCAATGAGATTTGAGAATTCACTGTGGTATAAACTAACACAGTATACCTTTAAAAACTTTTACCTATTCATATGGTCAAATCTCGACCCCCGGACCCTCAGGGGCCCCAATATCTGAAAGAGAGGGATCTTTAAACGTCTCAGGTAGACATTTAATCCCCCTCGGAATGCAGGCAAGACTCTATGGCTCTATGTATCTATTCTATAAATCTTTTCTATATCCTTTACAAGGGAAGGAAAAGATCATACGCACACATTAAAGTCCACCTTTCACACTGCAAATGGCCTCCTCCTGCCAATCCTCTCGCAATGTATAATTCAGTGAGTGTTGTAAATCTGCACAACGCCTCCATTGTACACCAGGCGCTCTGTTATAGCAGTATCAGCAGGGGAAAGAGCTACAGAAGAGTGGATGACCTCTCTGGAAACAGTGCTCTGAGCAAACAGATCCAACCGACGGAGGGCAAAGCGGAGTGAATCTTTAACCTCGGGAGGGTCCGAATTTCAAACACGACCTTAAATTCCTTCCAAGCGTGACTCACCACGGATGTAGCGACTCTGACAGGGACTACGGAGACAGCCTTTTAATCAGCTGCTGCTCTGTGCACTACACTTGGCCTGCTTTGTCCTGGATCACAATAAAGCGAGACATGTCAGAGGAAAAGTTAGATCTGCAAAGTGAATATTAAATGATCTGTGAAGCACTGTGTTGCACATTTCAGCATTTTTTTTCTCCTCAGGACATTTTCCAAAAGTGCAGTACACAACTGTTGCTCACAGAAGCTTAAACTTGGAATGACTCATCTGTCAATATCACTGGAATAATAGAAGGTCAAGAGCTCAGTCACTGTTAGAGGCAAGCGACTGGTTAAGTTTCATGCAGTTTATATCCCAACCTGCCTCCAGACCAGACAAAGCACCAAATAACCTTATGAAAATACATATATATACTTTTTTTTAAAAAAACAATCACGTAACTTCAGTGTTTTAGAAGGCCACCTCTAACATTTCCAGAACATTTTATCGATTTTGATATATTCCGAGTGTAATCCACAACTGAAAAACCAGTCTATAAATTTCTACGTTTTTTAGGATGCAGGACTGTTGCACTTGCTCTGAAACTAACCTCAGTTTTGCCACAATCAAGGCAAAATTCGGAGCTGCAAACTGCTTCAAGATGGAGAAGTAGTTTGCAAATGGGTACAATTTACTTGCATAGTAATCACTGCCATTTTATAATATCAATTCTGTTCAAGCACCTCTCAGACAAAACCTAAATGCAGTAGGCACGAGAAACGGCTCGACTGTGCAGCACTGTACAGACGAAGTGTCCTGATATGCATTTTGATTTACCTTCACAAAAGGAAACGATGTAATTACGCAAGAAATGATGACAACGAAGTGTCCTAGGTGGGGTAGCTTCCTAGAGCAGAGGGGGGTGCTGTATGACACACATGCAAAAGAGTGACGTGTTTATTTCAATATTTCCCAATGGCTCCAATTTACCTTAACTTCTTAATCAGCACCAAGTTGCAAACTGAATGGTCTCGAATATGGAGCAACAAGAGACTATGCAAGCCTGGGAAGTTGGTTAGGTTCTCATTTTCCTGTACCAAAACACCTGACTGCATTTCCTCTCACTCGGAGACAGGTGCCAGGGCTATTAGAAAGTGTGGTGTCAGCATCTGAGCCACGCATCTGCGGCTGAACAGCTGTGTGCGTCAGTGTTCAGTGAGAGAGGTGGAACAAAGCGAGGGAAAGAGGTGCAAAGCAGGAAAGGAGATATTACGGACCTCTCGTTTTGCCGTCTGTGACATCCCGCAGGTGCCCATGGGCAGAGGCTGCCATGTCGGGCTTGACCAACACGCTCCACCTTCACCTGACAGAATACAGGCATATGGTGATGGATGTGGGTGTCCGTAACTGTGTGTGTGTGCTTGCACATCAAGGGCTTCAAGCACTGACCATAATCAGAGTCTCATGGCCTCAACAAGCTCACATAGCCTCAGGCTGTTAGCCCCTGCTTCATTAGAGCTGGTGAAAGGGAAGCAGTGTTAATGCATTCGTCTACCCTCCGTGGGGATGCTCTCTTTGTGAAAAAGTTAAAAGTTGAGGGGAAAACGTGATTGCTTGATTGATTTACTCCACTACAGTACAGAGCGGGATGCGACGATTAAAGCAGACGCTGGCTGCCGTTACAACGGAGCAATCTGGAAATAATGAGTGACTAAAAAGTGGCCTTATTAAGGACAAATAGCCAAAAGAACAACTCTGCTGAGAAACAGCCATTCAGTCTCAGCCTATGTGCTTTGTGCTGCAGAGGCAACACACAAAGTGCAGGATACAGCCTTGGGCGAGAATGGAAGGACGGATGATGGGATGACGGGAAAGAGGGCTAGAGGGAGGGATAGAAATGAATGCTTACAGGCAACAACTTCAGGGATAAGTGCCTTTTGACCTCACTCCATTAACTTCTCTCTGAATGTGTACGGCTCTGCAGGAAAGCAGGAGAGACAAGGAAAGAATCTTACCCGGAACGCCAACGCAAGCCAGACCTGCTGGAATTCTCTCTGGAGTGAACAGAGTTGATATGTAAGGTACCACAGTTCTCTGACTCGCAGGACTAAATCAAGTGGAATGATTACCTGATGAGGACCAGAAATCCCCACCCAATCTGACTCGGTCAAATTAGATTTGATTAGGAGAGATCAAATAAAGCGGCTAAAGAAAAAAAAAGATGAGGGGAGTGTTGACAAGTGAACTTCAACACTGAGGGAGTGACTGCTCTTATAGCTGTAGAAACTACAGACTGCCTCAACCCAGATTCCATTCCACTGTACAGAAAGAGCTTATTCCCAAAAAGGCTTATATGTCATAGAATATAATATATTTAATTCAATTAAATTCAGTTTATGTAGTACTTTTAACAATGAACACTTTCTCAAAGCAGCCTTACCAAACATTTAGAACACTGAATCAAATCAATTATCGATATGGGAGCGGCAGCAGGACATCAAGGACCATCACTAAACAAAGGGTATATGTGAGCGTAATCACCATTTAGCATGGCCCTAACATTTGGGTGATAACACCCCATCCAAGGTGTACGTGACAGTGATTACCATTTAAAGACATCCGGCTAGACGACAGTATCATCCGCCCATTTGGGTGATACTCAGTTCTTACACTTAATTAAAATTTAAAGTGAAAGTCATATAAATTACACACAGGAAACGCTGTATAAAATGTTTGCGCAGGATTTGTCCCTCGTCCTTTTTGACTCTGACGAAACCAAAGTTCGTGTATTTTGTCACTGCTACACCGCAATAAACTTCTTCTTCATTAATAGCCTGGATCGTTTTATTTTTCTTACACTCTTATAACATGATTACAGGGCATTAATTGTATTCAGATTCAAATATGTGTAGTTTAACAATTAATTATAGTGGAATAAAACATAAGGACACATTGTTATAGTCAAATAATCACTTGGATGAGAACAGGAGCTCAGCATCACTCTGGCTGCTCTCTCACACCACTGTGTCATTGATTATTTTCCTATAACAGCATGCGCTGTTGTGTTTTATTTGACATGGGTTATAACATACTATATAGTTTCACAAACATGTCAGGAAGCTAAGCCCTGTTTTTTAAGATATCACAAAACTGCCCTGGATGAATGACCTTGTGCAATCCAGCAGCTGGACATTTACTATGGCATTTCAGGCTTTAACAACAGCTGGATGCTGGTGAATCACATAAAGCATCCTTGAGTGTCAACAAACCATTTCTCCAGACTAAGCCAAGCAAGGCTGGTAAACATCTCCTAAGCTGAATTACAATACCGACTGGGTCTCTGGCCTAACGTGATGATAAAATAAAGTATCGAAAACTGAAAGCGTGCTTAAACAGGCAGTACACTAGTGACATTACACTACAGTCTGAGCCTAGAAATGAACAGCTGTTAATTTATAAATAACAGCTGTTAGTTAGGTTACATATGATGCCCATATGATGCAAGAATTAAGTTTGTACATAAAAATTATTACTTTTTAAACGACTTGGTGTTCATTAGCATTAATGACACAGAAGCATCGGTGCTTAACATTATTTTTTAAAGAAATTTCATGTATGTTACTGTGCATTCTCTCTGTATATAAGATTCTACTTTATATTTTAATTTTAATTAAAAGAAAAAAAGTTTCTTGGATGTATTAAATTGAGGAATATATATGAAATAGTATAAATTCTAACTTTAAATGTTAAACTAATTAATTACTTAATTAATTAATTTAATAATAATAATAATAATAATAATAATACTTATTATTATTATTATTATTATTATTATTATAGTTTCTTTAAAAAGCAACAAATAGTCAGTTGTTCTTCTGTGAATGGCTAGAGAAAACCTTTAATATGGTGAGAGCAAACCTGATAAACAAAAAAAGTTAAAAGCAATGTTAGAACAGGTCAAGAAAACAAGCATGACCTTCACCCATAACCCTTACATCTGACTGTTGATGACTCTGGTGAATTTGCTCAATAGTAGCTTTAATATAATTAATCGCTGACACAAAAATAAAAGCTAACCATTCCTGAACCAAAGATCTGTTCAGCAGTTAACAGGGTTACTTCCTGCTTGAAAATCTTCTGCTTCTGCAACCAAGCAATGATGACGGACAGCTGAACACCAACGAACATCTCTCACTTAGAAACAGGGTCAGCCTAATTTAAGGCACGCATACAGCATCCAACACAAACAGAATTTCTATTGTGAGAAGGAAGAAAAAAAGGAGCTGAAAGGAAAATCACACCATGAGGAAAAACTGGTGAAAATGCACACTGTTATGTGTACACACAGAAGGGAGAAATAGCTGCAAGGCCGTGAGAATAGCAGGAAAGCATTCAAATTTCTCTGGCTTCTTTTCTCCCAGAATGAAAAGCATCAGTGAGCTGAATGCAGGCTGAGCAGACAGGCCCGGGTGCTGAAGCGCAGGAGCAGGGTCTGTCTCTGAGAAGTGGCCATTCAATTCTGATTATGGCCACCTAATAGAAAGTAATGAGCGGGCCTTATGCTCCAGTGACTTCGGCTTTTCCCCAGCGGGGTAGCAGCGCTCTCTGCAAAGGCCAAACCACTGCAGCACTGATTGAGTCTGACACTCAGGCTGAAGGAGAGAGGGCAAGAAACGTGGAGAGGAAAAGAAAAAAAAAGAGGCGGTAAACCTGGCGAGTTCGGGGAGGCAGCTTATGTGTAGTCAGCAGAATGACAGGAAGCAATAGGAGGCTTTTTTTATTTCGGGGGGATTTGCTATCGAGCGCAATTATATATAGACATCTGATTTCAGCTGGTGCTAGATTGTTGTGGACAGCGCATTATAAAGCGAGGATATCTTTCAAATGGAAAGCATTATCGGATTTGAAGAAACCATATAAATAGACACGGATTTTAGCGTCATCACTGTATTATTCGATGCATACGCACTACTAATCTGATATCTATAATATGCCATATAAGTAGATTAGAAGATAGGGAGAAGAGCGGTAAATACCACAGCAGGTGCATATTATAGGAAGTATTTAGAAAAAAAGTTTTCCCACTTCGCATCCCAGGAATCTCACTTGTCAGATTTTTTCCGCTAAACATTTCCACATTGTGACCTTCAATCTTTCCCGCACCACTTTATTCACTCTGGACTGTAGGTTGCTTGACTGTATAGTAGTATACTCAGTAGAGCGCTGTTGCCCAAAAAACACGTTCTGACCACAGCTTTAATGGCTTTAGACACGCCAGGCAGATCTCTCCGTGCTCCACCTGTCTCTCCTCTGCTTCCCTGAAGAAAAGTCAGGATTTCTGCCCAGCGCAGCTTTTCATACACCTCTTGTGTCTCTTGTGTGGTAACCATAGCGACAGCAAGTACAGTTAGCGCTCAGCCAACCAGGACTGCGTTGTTATTTTATATCCACAGGCTGCATAATAAACATAGAAAAACATCTGACCAGAAACCAAAGGTGTCTGATGTGAGGTGCCTGTTCATGTACTTTTCCACTAAATCTACAAATATCTACGGAGACAGGAGGATGTGTGCCGGTCTCGGGCACGGCTTCTTGGGGTCGAGAACAGCTGCTCGTGTCACTTTGCTGCTCGCAGGATTTGTTAGTAGGCTGGTTTGATCAACGGTGTCTCTATTACTAAAGAAATGAGACACGCTACTGTGCTTCTTGTTCTCGCTTTTCTTATTATCACTTTAAGGAAGCATGAAATTTCTCAACAGTACGATCAACTGAGACAGTAATTGGATCATGGGATATTTCACAAAATTCCATTGGCCATTTTTTTAACTTGTAAACCGATCTTGACGATTTTGTTTTCTGTAAACAAAACGTACTATAATTGAAAAACACATGGATGATGAAGGAGACGAGTAAAAGGAAAAGGACAAGAGACAGACAGAGGCAGAGACAGACTGACAGCACTTACCATCGATTCGGCTCACCAGCTCCTCCAGAGCTTTCACTTTCCTCTGGATCCCCGGCTGGGCGAAAGTGTAGTTGTCCTAAAGAACGGAAAAAATGAGGGATACTCAGGCATAGCTCTAGCTAACTGATCATTACTGAGGTATGAAGATGTTGTGATTGACAGGTCCCTGTGGAGAGCTCGTTTACAATACATTTACATCAGTGCAATTAAAAGTCATTGATCGCATAAAATAGAATCCATTAGCGAGGCTTACATAATGTCTTTATGCCTCTGGGATTTTTACAGCATAATGACAACCATGGGGAAAAGGGACTATCAAGAACACAGTTAACACACTCTCAATCTCTCACACAAAGACACACAAACACAATGGCCTATGGGGTATAGTCAATTCTGGTGTAGTAAAGCACATAACTGCCCATAACACACACACACACACACACACACACAAAGCAGGACGGCCATAGTGAGGGTAGCTGCATGCTGGGAATAGTAAGCCCCATAATTAAGTGATAATATTCATCATGGTGCTGTGGCCCACAGTGCAGCATAATTACCACATTCATTTCTGCGTGTGCCGCCGGTCCTCATGACCAGACAGCCACTTAGGAATCCTGCTCCACACCTACATCTCTGCCCCGCTTGCCAATTACTACCCCAGCTAGCTGTTAACCTAGCCGCATTTGACCGCCGCTTCAGAAAGCGGTCAGTGGACTGCTGCATGCAGAGGGTTAAAGAAGATAAATACTGTGATCAAAGTGCTAGACGGGGATATTGATAAACAATAGTGGCTGAAGACCCATCATTCACAGCAATTACAGGGCTGTTGGAGAAGATTGGGTGCAAGAGGGAAGTGTGTGCTTGCGGGCAGGTCTCAGGCGAAATGGTGCGAACTCACTTATCCTCCCACAAATAGGAAGCACTACTGAGCAGAGGCAGCTTTACAGTGTACGATATTAGGGATGATTTTGCGAAAAAATAAAAAATAAAATAATAAACTAACATAGTAATCAATCAAGGGTTGACATCAGGGACTAAGGTTATCCTTAAGCACTTGTAATTTAATGATCCTCGTGTCTTTTTTTCTCGAATTATTAAATGGCAAGCTGTAACTGTGAGGAAAACTTCTAAAATCCTGACCCAAATCCACACCTGACAAGCAATTCCAACAGGTGTTAGTGTTCCAGCTTGACAAAGAAACAGCCCTTGCTGCTCTGACTCACAAGGGCAGACAGATATTGAGTGTGTCTAAGCGTTAAGAGTGAGTGTGTGTGTGTGTGTCTCCATCTTTGATGAGGCTTCAGAGAGTGAGGAAGCTTTAATGTGGCCTGGGAGCAGCTAAGGCGGCAAACGTCCCACAAGGGGAGAGAAGTCATTAACCGATAAACAATTGCGGCTGTCCTTCAGGCTGTGCAGCCACTGCACTCCAGACGTGCCTTGGATGAATACACAAGGAGCCGCATCCCAACACTTAAAGTGATTCCAGTTCTGGTAGGCTTTTTTTTTTCTTCTCTTCAACTCTCTTTTCCTTTTCTCCGTGACCTCAAAATAGGACTGGCAGAGCAACCCTAAATACGGTAAAACAGATGGAACAGTTCGTGCCTGGCCTACTTTTGCAGGCCTGAACCTACTCTTCAGCTGGAGCGATGACCCTTGAGATCACTCGCGGCTCAGTGAACATTAACGCCCAAAGCCTGGATAATCTATCTCTGCAGGAGCCTCTCTATCTGTTAAAGTGGTGGGAGAGTAGAGGTAGGATGAACGAGTTTGATGTTTTGAAATGCAGGTGAATTTGAATAAAGAGGAACAGCCTAGTACATTACAGCATACAACATTATGTGTGACTGCACAATATACCGGCAGGCTAGTAATATTTTAATTTTGCTGGAAGCAGTTATGCCAGAACATGGCTTTTTAACACAATTTTGTACTTATTTAGCAGTGAATCATCTATATTGCATGACAGGTTTTAGTCCAGAAGGGCAAAGAGGAACATGTGCTTCCTCAAAGACATGTGTAACCCTGCCTCTTTCGTAACTGCTACTCCTAACTGCACTACAAAGAGCACTTCAAGAACAAATTTTCTTTCTTTTTTAAAAATTATTATTATTATTATTTTACACCGTTACAAATATTTTTTAGAATGATTTGTGTGTGAGCAAAATAAGGCTGAAAATTGTATGCACTGAACATATTTTAGTGGCGAGCCAGCCAGGAGTGCAAAAGGCAAGTAAAAGAACAACCTGAACTGGGACCCCACAGGCTACAGAAGCCTGCCACAACAAAAAAGGTCACAGACACCTGTAGGCACAACATGTGGTGATGTTACAATTATAATTAATAATTAGAATATTAACAATTATAACAAACAACTGTAATTAATAAAAAAAAAATGCCAAATTTTGCAATTCCTTGTTCACAAAGGCAATGATTTCATACAGAATCTCAATCTAAGCCTTCATGTTATCATTATTGTAATGACTAGACATCCATCCATACGTCTCGCAGCATGCTGGTCCGTGAGTGCCATCATGTGCAGTATAATGTGAACCTGTTGCTCCGGAGACACAAAATTGTTAAAGAAAAAATAGCTTCATGTTCCAGTATGATTCCTACCACTCTATTCACACCCAGGGTAAATCTGGACATCCTGTTCCTGGCTTGTTGATCCAGGGACAAGATACAATCGTGTTCAAGCAACAAAACATTTCACTCTTTGATGACATGAGGCATACTGTCAGTTAAATTTAAGATCCGAAGTTGCTAACTAGAGGCCTTCTGTACTCCTCTTCTGTGTGCCAAGTGGTAGCAGGTCATTTACCTGTTAAGCAGTGAGAAGAGGAGGTTAGTCTTAAGTATGCATTAAGCCTGCCCAGAGGCTTTGGTAATTACATTTGCATTATTAAAGCTCCTCTGCAGTAATTTAATAAAGCAGTTCGGCTGTAGCACATCTTAGCCGAAGAGCCATAAACAACTTGAAGTTATCACAGCAATGAGATCCTTTTATTTCTTTCTATTTACCTGTGGTGCTGCTTCCACTAAATTGACCTCTGAGCTAAGGGAGCATGGCAAGACAAACAGGCATAGAGACAAAGACAAACAGAACAGGACAAGAGCAAAGATAGCCCTCCAGTGTCCTTAAAGGTACACAATGTAGCTGTACAGCATGATATGACAAAATATCCACCCGCAGCTCAGAAACTTAAAAAACTGCAGATATTATCACTATCCAAGCAAAGATTCATTCACAAATAGTAACGCTTGACAGCATGAGACTAGAATGACCTTGATGTCCTCAGCATGTCTGCAAGGGTTGGTCAAAGGACAAAACTAACTTCACAAGTTTACAACACTGCATAGAGCAAGTTCCATGAATACATGTAGAAGATGCTGCTCCTCCAAGTCAAGCATTTTGGAATGAATCTTGATAATGCCTCATTTGTAACGTCCAGTCACAGGCTTTATAGCACAGCTTGGCTGCATTGGTTCAGGGAGTCCACCTTGATGTAGTGTGCATAGCATCGCAAGTACTGCCTCCATACGAAAGCACTCGTATAGCACTCCATGATACACTGTGGTTGAATCAGGCTACTGCTGATGATGTATGTCAAACAGGAAGTGGCAGTCAGCAATTTAGACAGGGACAAAACTACTATTTTCTTTGTTTTATTCAGCCTGCTAGATGATTCCATGGCTGTTTTTTTTTTTATTTAGGGTGTATTACTAATGCCAGGATTTGCCTGCACCGCTTATGTCCATTCAAGAAAGTAGACAGCCAGAGTGTACTCCATTCCATTACCGTTATTCCAGTGAAATGCTGTATTATTCACTGCTAGTGGTTCATATGTCTCAGACATTCCACTTTGGTATTTTTTTTTCCAAAAGGCCAATTTCTCTCCTGAGTCTGAAGATGACCAAACATGGACATGTGCGATCAATAGATGAGGCCTCTGACTTTTCCTGTGAATAAAATAGTACAATGATGGGATGAAAGCGCGATTCCGATAAGGGAGCAGCACCATGCGAACAAACAAAAAAAAAAACAAGGCTGCTGACAGGATTTGGAGCTGTGATGACAACCCTGATAAGCTTTGTGCACAAAGCGGACTGCTCTCTGTGTGACTCGGCTGGGAGAGCAGGCTTTTATACTCACACTCTAGCTATTGATAGCTTTCCATCAGTCCAGCCGTTCTTCTCTCCCTTCCTTCATCCATCTAGCCCATTCACGCAGTCAAGCCTCTTATCAGAAAATAATCCAGCTATTCGCTGTGTGAACAAACAGGATCATGAGCTTATCTCTAGAACATCTCAAAGTCACCATCCAACATGACGCCGCTTCTCTCTCGTATGCTTGTCTATCTTCTATTCATTATGAGGCTTAAGAAAGCTTTTAGATATCTTAATGGGCTTTGAGAGCCTAACAGTGATGTTCATGTCTTTATTCGTGAAATGCGTTCGACTGAGAGGGGTATGTGCGGCAGCAGTAAAGCGGAGTTAATTCGCAGCGCTTCATGTCACTGGGGATACGGCCGACCAGAAATGGAGGAGCTCAGTGAGCTGAGACAGAGGTATACAGTTGTCAATAAAAGAGTGAGAGCAGAAAGCTGCAGCCAGGCTTTTCCTGCTGTGGCCCCCTGCTCTCTCGATAGCCTCTGATTGAGTATAATTGGCAAGAGGGCACTGGGGTAAGATAGCACCTCCGCTCCTGCCAGAACACACACAAACACACCTAGACAGCAGAGTACTTCAAAGTCAGATATTTTCCAAAGTGTGCAGCTGAAATGCCGAGACAATAGCAGCTCATTGTTCCAGCTGCAGCTCAGAGCACAAAGTCTCATTTGGATCGATGCAATTTGATAACGCTGGAAAAAGTACAGAGACAGACAAATTGAGAGAAAGGGAAGCTAAAGGAAGGGCTGGTCTTCAGTTGGCCCTGTGTGCCTTTATATGCCCAGCTGCGATGATGCAACACAGTGCAGATCCTCATCAGTATTCCCAAAGAGACCCACAGGGGCAGTGCCAAAACATCACACGCCATCCACTTTGACGCTTCCTAACACTTTTCTTTGCTTGCCTGCTGCTTCTCTCCTCAAGGACAGTGCCCGAGTGTCAAGAACCAAACGCCAATCAATGCTAACTATGTAACAGATGGAAGAATAGACTGGCTGAGTGGGTGTCAGTGTGTGCTTCAGTCAAAGAGTCTGTCAATACACTGTTCCAACAGAGCAGAAGACCAATTGGCCAAATCAAATCGTTAGAGCCTGAGGCTCCATTTAGGTCAATGTTTCCAATAAACACATGCAAATATTTAACAGATTATCAGCGGAATTACGAGCGCCGTCAGCAATTAATTTGTCCGACCCATTTAAAGAGCTTTCCAAAGGAGCCATGAAATTAGCGTAGTCACTAAACACTGAGCTGAGGGGGGAAAAAAACCACAAGAATCATAAAAGAGAGTTTCCCTGCAGAACCATAGGCCCATGATATTGCACTCTCATCATAGCCTGCTACATCTCCAGCCTTTATTCCCAACACACAGTCTGGAACAGTGTGGCCTACTAATGGGAATGCAATAGAGAACAATATTTGCTTGGAGATGGCAATTTCACTGAATGAATGATACGCATGCTTTTTCCCTTTCATTTATGTTTATGCCACGTTTATAGGTTCCACTTCTGCCTTTGAAACAAACCCCCAAGCGCCGTGAGGTAAATGGTTTCATTTCTTTTCCTTCTTCGTTTGCATGCACAGAATGAGTGTGAGAAAGGGGGGAGAGAGGAAGAGAGAGAGAAAGAGGGAAATAGGCTAAATAAGCAAGAGGCTCATTAATATCACTGAAGGTGCATTTCACAGACAAAGGGCCCCGAGAGGCACCTATTTATTTAGGAAATTAATAAAAGTGAGCGTTTGGCCCAGTGTAAATGCCACTTTCTGTCCACAGCAGCACTTCTGCTCTGCATGGGGAGAACGCACATCATAGCTGCTTTGACCTTGGCTCTAATTGCTCAGCGGACACTAGGGAGAGCCACGTTTCCCCCCTAATGGTTTATAAACAATTTTACAGGGGCTGTGCTGCTCCACGACCTTAATTAGTTTGTGATCCTCCGACTCTTGCCCCTGGACCCCACTCTGATCCAGCGACTGATACAGGACATATTTGGGAGGGGTGTGTAATGGAGGAGCATTAACCTTAGAGACACAAACCAGGACAATTTATAGACTGGAGCTAAGTCTACTTCACACAGCTAAAACATTCAGCAACAAACAGAACAAACCCATTGCACCCCACGCTGCAAGACCTTTCTAACCAGCAACCTATGGGCCAAATCCGTCCCATTTTCATATCTAAATGGTTTGCTTGAGGCTACCAGTTAATTAGCACTATATTCTCCATACAAACAAATCCTCAAATACAGATCATATGGGCTACTATTATGATGTCAGATAGCAGCCAGAGCTGCCATGTGCACTTTCACAGCATTAGGCTGTATATATTGCTGGATAGAATAAGCACTTAGCTAAAAATCTGTGCATTCACTGTGCTAAGTGCAGTCCTGCTGCCTGATCCTGACACACTTCTACTACTGAGGCTCCTCTCGCCCATCGGACCTGTCTGATTCATCCTTCTGTGTCAAGATTTCTGCACTTTGTGGCTGACTCTCAGCTATTGTGGACGGTCCCAGATGTGAACCCTAAAAATTTGCAGTTTAAAAAAAAATCAATGGCCAGTTATTGTAATGGTCAGTAATTGCAGCTACGCAGACTTGATTCAGTGGATAGTTTCACTAGGATTTCGAACATACATAGCACATAGTGGGTGAAATTCTCAAACAGGAATTCCCAAAATGTCATGTTCTTAATACACTATCATTTATCTGTGTTCCCAGATAAGTGAGGTTATTATCAGAGCAAGCTCAAATCTTGAGGAAAAACGCACTTTAGTAGTAAACAAATGGATGAAAAATCCATCTGAATGCTGCAGATGGCTCTGTCATCTTTATTATTTCATTCATGTCAGTCAATTTCTTTATCTCCTGTTGTCTATGTGCACATATTTATATAACAAAGCAAGAACAGCAGCTGGAAGTCTTTGAGATACAAGAGGAGGAAAGTGAACAGAGTTCTTGTGCATGGTACAGGAGAGGAGAGCTAATGATGAAGAAAATGAAGATGAAATGAAGAATGAGAAGAATCTCAGATGCGGAGTAGATGCTTCTCTATTATGAACAAGCTTTATGTTCTCACTGAGCCACCATCCAACCACATAAAATATTTATCTACGCATCTAGCCAAGTGACCGTCTATCCATCCAGCTGTGCCTATTTCTATATTCAGTCAAGTGTCGAAGTAACTGTCCACCCAAGTGTACACTCAGTGAGCACTAGTACACCTACGCAGTCATTCAATTATCAGCCAATCATGCGGCAGCACAGCAAAGCAAAAAAAATAAAAAATCATGCAGGCACAAGCCAACAGTTTCGGATCATGTTCAAATCAACCATCAGAATGAGAGAAAAATGTGTTCTATAAATTAAAAAAGTATCTATTGAAAGGCAGATCTGTATATAGAAACACTCTTTTGATGAAAGAGGTCAATAGGGAATCACCAGACCGGTACAAGCTGACAGAAAGACTACAGTAACACACCGTACACTTGTGTTGAGCAGAAAAGTATCTCCGAATGCCCAACATGTCAAACCTTGAAGTGGATGAGCCACAACAGCAGATCATACTGGGTTCCCCTTCTGCCAGCCAAGACCTGAAAGCTGAGTGGGGACAAACTCAACAATAATGGACAGTTGAAGACTGGGAAAAACGCAGCCTGGTCTGATAAATCTTGCTGATGCATACAAATGTTAGGCTCAGAATTTGGCATCAGCAGCACGAATCTATGAACGTAACCTTTCTCAAGTCAATAGTCAGGCTGGTGGAGGTGATGCAATGGTGTGCGCAATGGGTTCTCGGGACACTTCGGGCTGTTAACACCAATTAATCATTGTTTGAAGGCCTCAAATGCTTTGAGTATTGTTGCTGAGCATGTGCATCCCTACATGGCCACTATTTACCATCTTGTAATGGCTATTTCCAGCATGACAATGCACCATTTCAACTGGACAATGAGTTCAGTCTTATTCATTTCCTTCCCAGTCTGAATCCATTAGAACAGGTTTGGGATGTTGTAGAATGAAAGTTGAATGAAAGCGCACAAGAAAAACCTGCAGGAACGGCATGATGTGATTGCATCAACATGGAGCAGAATCTTAAAGGAATGTTTCCAACACCTTGTGAAATCTATGACTTGAAGAATTGCGGCTGTTTTGGGAGCAAAGCATGGCTCTACCCTCCATTAGTGTAGTGTTCCTAATAAAGTGCACAATGAGTGTACATCCAGCCATCCAGTGTCTATGCCCATGAGCAAATCCACCTCATTTCCAAATTTAAATGGCTTGCCTGAAAAGACTGTACATCGTAGAGAAAACACGTCTAATAGGACTAACAGCAATCATGTGTGAGAGTAAAGTCAGTGTTACTGTGCAAAAATTTCCAATTGACAAAAACACATGACAAACAGAACCATTAGATTTATTTCTAAGAAGTCTATAGTGCTACATTATTATCTGCAGAAGGCTTTCAAGTATTCTTTTCTTCTCGATTCGTCTACTCTGCCTGCATTTCCTCTATGGTTTTGTCATAATTTCTTTTGAAACTTATATGGATCTACACTGATTTAGAACATACACAATGCACAGTGAGTGAAATTCTCAACCACAGCATGAACTATCCCATGATGCCATGAGCCTAATATACAATCATCTAGATAATGAATGTGTGGGAAAGCGACACTGCTATTAGAACATTCTCACATCTAAAAGAAAAACAGCACTTTAGTAATAAATGAATGGGGGGAAAAATTACATCTAGGCACCGCGGATGGTTTTGTCATCTTTCTTCATTATTTCATTCATGTCACTGAGGTTCTTTATCACCTGATGTCTAGGTGCACATATTTATATAACAAGTCATGAGCTACAGCTGCAAGTCTTTGAGATACAAGCGAGGAAAATGAACAGAGCGTTTGCACAGGGTATAGGAGAGGAGAGCTGATGGATGATGAAACGAGAGAAGACAAGAGCAAGAAGGCAAGGAATCTCTAAACTCCTCCATCATAGACTAGCCAAGTGAACCTCCACCTAAGTGTGTATCTATCCATCCACCAAGTGTGTATCCATCCACTCAAGCATGTATCTAACCATCCATCAAGTACATGTCTATTCATCCACCCAAGTGTGTATCTATCCATCCACCCAATTGTGTATCTATCCATCCACCTACATGCGTACCTATTCTTCTACCCAAGTACATACCTATCCATCCACCAAGTGTATATCTATCTATCTACCCAAGGGTGTGTCTATTCATCCACCAAGTGTATATCTATCCATCAAGTGTGTATCCATCCATCCTCCAAATATGTATCTATCCATCCTCCTAAGTATGTATCTATCCATCCTCCTAAATATGTATCTATCTATCCATCAAGTGCCTATCCATCCATTCACCCAAGTGTTTATCTATTCATCCACCCATGTATTCATCTATCCAACTATCTACCCATTCATTTTGTCTCCTACATCATCTTGCATAGCACAAAACTGACCCTATTAAGCCAACCACCCAACTGTGTACCTATTATCACATCCACCCAAATGTTTATTTACAAAATCTATTAACAGTCCACATTCGCTGTCCTCCAGCCTAGAGATTTTGCATAAGTGAGCTTGAGAGCAGTATGCTATCATTTCCTTCAAGTCAGTCAAGCACGCAAGATGATGTGCTTCAACAAAGAGTTGGTTTAACAAAACTATTGCTGATCCTACAACAATGTCAATGCCTATTCCAGCTGTGAATTTCTGCAGGAATGCTGTACTCCATCTATAACCAGAAATGAGAAAAGCAGCTTTGTGCACACACGGCATGGTAATGAATGCCGGGTATATTTATGCAGCTCCAGAGAAAAATAATAAAGAAACTTGACATAAATGAAAACAGGGTGATTTGACGTCAAAATAAGTACTACATCTATTTTTCCAGACAAATAAATTGCAAGAAGCAACTGTGCTATCAGTGTTGAAATAGCAAATAATTCCATTGTTGCTAAATTGACAGTATATGATTTTGCCTTGCTCCCCCTGCTGAACTTGTTATTTATCTATGAAGCTGCTTAGAGGGCATGCTATCATCATTTGCTCTCAAACAGCTTATTTTTCTCATTTGCAGCTGCAAGTATGAACAACTGGTATCGGACTAATGAATTTATTTTCAGGAGTATGAACAATTTTAGAAATCTCTTCCTAAATGTGAAGGTTGCGCAATTGTTAATTCCTTCCTAAGCTGTAATTCAACACCAAAGACAAACTAATGCCTCATGAATATTGCCGAAAGTTTCAATTATGATGATAAGAATTTGGTTTTGAAGGCCTGATCCGTTGCTTCTTCTTTCAGCTTCTCTGAGATAATGGTTGTATAGCACTTGTAGTCGTTGTCAGTACTGAAACAACCTAATAACACTCCAGTCTTTGAAAGAGAGGTACTTTTCCACTGTCAAGGTTCTAGTGCTTGTCTCTGAGTCGGTGCCTAATCTACACCTTTCAAGCTTTTCTACAATAAAAAAAAAAAAAAGGCTGGTTGTGGGCTGGCAAAAATCAGTTCGGTTCCAGCACCAAAATACTGGATGCTGGTATGAAGCCAAGAACGAGTGTCATATCAGGATTATGGATGATGTAATATCATTGCCTTGGCAACAATTTGACAAACTCAAATCATTTTTATGATAATCAACTTAAGACATAAATGTTTAATCATTTCCATAAAATTTATAGGGAAGATGTGGTCAGATTCATTGACTATGTTGGCAACTTGATGTTGATTCCATTTGAATTAATTCACATCAAGCACAGCAGTCTGGGTGGCAAATATCCATGAAACAACATGAGGAAGATCCTTTGAGAGGACCTTTTCTGAGAGATTTAAAATCATTACAGTATACTATGCTAAAGATATTCAATCTCCTTTACCACAGATTTCAACTGACAAGTCAATTAAAGGGTCTACCTTGTTCACATCAACATAAATCAATCATAGACAGCTTTATTAAAGCTTTAATTCCATATATCAGAATAGCAGTAGGTCAAAGTTTACATACACCAAGATAAAAGTCTGAAAGATTCCATAAATTGATTTAGTGACATTTAGACGTTTATGATTGGCTAAATGTTATAATTATGGATTAATTGGGAATGGATCTCTGGCTGGAATATGGCCAACTGTTAAAGGCTTTTTGCTCTTGAATACCATGGGGATATCCAAGCAACTTAACCAAGACCTCAGAAAAAATATACAGAAGTCTGGTTCCTAGCTACCTTCCAAACAATGGTACCATAAACAACTGTATGCTATATATAGATATGTATGCTAGATATAGAAATCCTTTGAGCAAATCAACAGTGCTTATATAAGGAAGAAAGGTACAAAAGTCCCGGAAATGAACAAACTATGGACTGAATATTTCAGCTGAATCCCAATAACAACAAAGAAGGAACTGGAGGCATCACATATTAATGTATGTACATCTAGCATTAATCGAGTCCGGCAGCACTGCGGCCTAAAATGCTGTGACCCAAAGAAGAAGCCGTTATTTTAAGACTAGCACAAAAAGGCAGACTGAAATGCAGAGCTGATCACCGGGCTTTTGGAAGAGTGTGCCATTTTACAGAGATGAAACAAAAAGTTTGGCCATAACGATAATGCAGTGTGAGGATTTGGATCCAAACAACAGAATCTCACGGTATTGTGCTACAAAAGGGACTGGCATATTTCCCCTGTACCACCAGCATCTTGTCAGTGAGAAAGGAGAATGGTAACCCTTCTCTATCCACAGACCAATATGCTATCTGCTTCGGATGAGTGACATCAGGTGGTGGTGCTGCTGACACAGTGCCAGGATGCACATCAGCTGATGACCTCGGAATCCACTCAGCTAATGCTTGGGTGGAGGAGTGTGATCGATGCTGTGTGTTTTGCATGGCAAGAGAGTCTAAGAGTTAACCTGGAGCAGTGGCACGCAGAAGGTTAAGCTGTAATAATTGCAAACACCGTTCTCCCCTGAGCACCGCTAAGCCCCACCTGCCACACTGTGTTTAACATCATTCAACATTAAACGGTGGAGGTGACAGCCCAACAACAAACAAAACTCCCTCTGTCTGACTGTCATCACACCCACACACTCAGCGGCATGCTACAGCGAGATCACATCCCACAGAATAAGAGAAACAAAACTCTATCTAATTACCTGAGCATGAACCGAAAAGAATTAATGTCTGACAAATACGTATAGTCTCTGCTTGATGGCATAAAAATATTTCATGTTGAAATACGGTACAAATAACATTATACCACAACACTGCTCAATACTCCATTCTGATTGGTCAGGTGATTTCTGGAATTCTCTCTAACAGCATACGGCTCGTTCTGACATGCTAGTAACAAATAATTCACTGAGACTACAATACTATTAAAGCTGTTTCTTTACGTTTTCCATCACTGAAAAGTTTTCAGGACAGAACCACTTGTGCTTTGGAGTTTCTTAGTTAGCTGCAAGCTACAATTATTCAAGAGAGACTGAGGGAATGACTGTTTATAGCTGTTTATATAAAGTAGACAATGGCAGGCAACTTGTATGTTGTAATTTAATTCCACAACATTAAATGAATTTATAAACATTATGTCGGTAACTTACTTTTTTCCTTTTTAACTTTAACTAACCACTGTTCCTTCCTTGGACCACTTTTGATAGATACTGACCACTGCAGACCGGGAACACCCCACAAGAGCTGCAGTTTCGGAGATGCTCTGATCCAGTTGTCTAGCCAGCACAATTTGGCCCTTGTCAAACTCGCTCAAATCCTTACGCTTGTCCATTTTTCCTGCTTCTAACACATCAACTTTGAGGACAAAATGTTCACTTGCTGCTTAATATATCCCACCCACTAACAGGAGCCATCAGTGTTATTCACTTCAATGGTCACTGCTCATAATGTTATACCTGATCGGTGTGTGTGTGCTGTATGTGTATAAGGACTATGTGGCGAAAAGTGTGTGTGTGTGTTTGCGAGAGGAATGTTTGCTAGAGCTGTATGTGACAGATGTGTGCAAGAGCTATATGTGTGAGAAAGATGTCTGTGTGAGAGCTGTATATGTGAAAGCTGTATGTGTGAGAGAATTGTGTGTGTTGTATCTGTGTAAGAGCTGTTGAATTATGAGATCTGTGAGTGAGAGATGCATGTGTGTGAGTTGTTTATGTGCGAGATCTGTGTAAGAGATGTACAAGTGAAAGAGCTGTGTTTGAGCGAGCTGTTTGTGTGAGAGATGTGTAAGTGAGAGAGAGCTGTACATGTGAGAGAGCTCTATGTGTGTTTTATGTGTGCAAGAGCTGTTGATTTCTGAGATCTCTGTGTGAGGTGTATGTGTGAAGCTGCGTGTGTGTATGCGAGAGCTGAAAATGTGCGAGAGCTGTAACTGTAAGACGTGCAACAGCCGAATGTATGTGAGAGTATTTTATGTATGCGAGAGCTGTATGAGTGTCAAAGCTATGTGTGTGAGAGCTGTGTCCGCATGCGAGAGCTGTATGCATGAGAGCTGTTTTATTTCATTTTCCCCTCTCTTCAGATAACAGCTTCTTTCTATGTGTGTGATAGATGAGGTATGTGAAATATGTTTAGCTGAGCAAAAGCTGCACAAAATGCCAGACGGCCTGCCACTGACAGCACATAAAAAGCCTTCATTGACCACTGGGAGCACCTTTCTCTGGTTTAATCAGGAAATGCTGTCTGTCAGGTTAATATATACTCCTTCGAGTTGTAATGCTGAGGCTCCTTTAGCAGATTTGCCAAACGTCTCTGGACACTAAACGTGATTACGAGCGGTCAGTAAAGATGCATTCGAGACACATGGAAAGGCCAGAGGTGAATCTGTTTCTGCTGATGACTCAAGCCCAAGTTCTCCTGCTTAAGCTCTCACTGCGTTCCCTCCACTGGCTTTCGGTAGCTGAACACATCGGATTCAAAACACTGACGCTTGCCTACAAAGCCAAGAATGGACCAGCAACATCTTACCTCAAAGATCTTATTACCCCTCACATTGCACCTTGCTCCCTCAGATCCACTAAGCACTGCTCATCTGGTCCCACCATCTCTCAGGGTAAGAGGTAGGTATACATCTAGATTCTTCTCTGTTCTGGTACCAAGGTGGTGGAATGAACTTCCCGCAGATGTCCGAAGAGCCGAGTCACTGACCATCTTCAAACGACGGATAAAGACCTACCTCTTCCTGATGCACTTAAATTAGCTCTTATATTCTCTGTTTGTTTTATATATTTTTAAAATGCACTAACAGAGTTTTTAGGCTGATGGTATCCTAAGTGGACCAGTGTTAATGTATTCATTGAGAGAGATGGGAGAGAATACCAGTTTCTGATCAGATCAGCCTATCAATACATGGCAAGTGCTATGAATAACACACTCACTCACATACACACAACACTAAGACGAAGAGCACAATGATAATAGCAATATAATAAGACATTATATACTGCTGTAATAACATGTATTGTTTGAGGCAAAGTTCCAGAGGAAAGTCTGCATCTCCAACTAGTCATTTGACAGACTGCATAATAAATTAAGCTGCTCCTAAGAATGCTGTTAGACGAACTACAAGATCCTGCTTTGTCTTCTCAGTAAGTTATGGTGATGCTGATGGCCATCAAGCAGCGTAAACATTACAATGTGCTGAGAATGACCGCGTTTTCATCACAATGTTGATGCATGGAAATACACAAAAACACAGAGCAACGTCTCTCTGCAGATCTGCAGGCTTTCCCTGGCTGCTGAGGGAAATGACTAGATGTTTTGTTTTTTTTTAATGGAAACCTGTTGAACAATTGTGTGCTGTTTTAGTTTTAGTTTGTTTTCTCTTCGGTTCCGTTCCATGCAGAACATTTTCTAAAAGAATCGGGCAAAAAAATTAAAACTAAACACGGTGTTGTACTGAGACTGTCACTGTGTCATAGCACACGTTGTGCATCATTCCACCGCTAATATTTAGGCATTGGATATTTGAATGTTATTTAAAATATGACAAATAAATCACTTTAACAAAGAACAAGAATAGTTGTAATTCTTTTAGACTTTCTTTCAGCTCAGTGTCAAACAAAATCAAAACATGACTGCTTTTAATGAACACGTGGCTCTCCTGCTGAACCCATGACTTCACTGGTAAGAAAACCACTAGTGAGTGCAGGTGTTGCATCTCTCTCACACACACACACACACACACACACACACACACACAGACAAACAGGGAACATGCGACACTAACAACTTGTGAGCAAATGCTGCATGCCATTAGCGGTGCGTATGTGAAGGTGTGAGGAAAACAATGAGTGGAGGAAGTCATTAGTGCCTATGAGAATCCGCTTTGTATACACAAATTACCGCAGTAATTAGTGACAAAACAGCACAAAAGCTTCTGGGGCTCCGAATGCATTTTAATCTACTGCCAGAAAAGAGAGGTGATTCACCGAATATAAATGACCTCCGACTGTGGAGGGGACTATCATCAGCACCCTGTGTGTGCACATGTATGTGAATATGCCTGTGTGTGTGTGTGTGTGTGAGTCTCGGAGAGAACAAAAAGAGCGAGCCAGTGTGGTGTTTTTTGAGAGTCAATTTCTCTCTCCCAGCACTTCAAACACGCAGGCGTAATTACACAGTCTTTCATCAACGGGATAAAACAACCATACAAAAACACTCAAAGTGAGCCGCATGGGACTTTCCCACTGACTTCTGGGTAACGGTGCGGAAAATACGAGGATGGGCCAGAGTCTTTGCCTGTAGCAACTAGCCACATCCTGGAGTGTGCACAGGGCTTAACACGCTGCATCACGCCAACCTAAGCAGCATTGATGTTTCCCAGCTTTAAATCAATTACAAACACAGAGAGAGAAAGACAAAGCGGGGAAGGGCGGACTATGTTCCCATGGTGATTCGTGTACTGCCGGGGCTTTTGGGTAAGCAGGTTGCTTCTGCCCACGGTGCAGTGTGAGAATATTCATCATCTGTTTCGTTCCTGGAGAGAGGCCCGAGAAGGAGGGAGGGAATGAGACTGAACACCTTCACGCCTGGGATTCGTGCTGCGCTGCTACTGTAGGCAGGTGAGACACACACACATATACACATACGTCCACACAAAACACACACGCTGTTTGCTCTCCCAGTAGTGTAACCCTCTGCCCGAGCGTTCTCTATCACACACACACACACAGTGAGTTTAAGCAAGCCCCGGATCTGGTGAATCAATTTACCTGAATGCCATCCAGCAGCTTGCTCATGCACCAGAAGCTGTCAGCCTCGATGTTCCGCAGCACCTCTTCCTGCAAGCTGGAAACATCGAAATTTTCCACCTCTTCCTCTGCAAATACGAAAGAAAGACAGATAACAAAGACAAAGGAGGAAGTGCAAAGAACAGAAAGAATGAGAGAGGGGAAAATGAGAAGAGCAAACAGGAGACAAAGACAACATATGAGATCAGAGGGGATTACATGGCCAAAAAATAGCATTATACTTAACATTTCTATTTAACATTTACGTATAACAATATACAGTATGTCATGAAAGGAATGAACACAATCATCATTTAATCAGGGGCCCAATTTTAATGGCTTCAACAATTACATCAACCTAAATGACCTGAACGATAAAGTACAATAAACATGATTTGCCCAAAATATGTGTCCAATGATGCAACGGGGAGGGAGGAAGGAAGGAAGGAAGGAAGGAAGGAAAAGAAGGAAGGGAAGGGAAGGGAGGGAGGGAGGGAGGGAGGAAGGAAGGAAAGTAAGAAATGTACAAGGAAGGAAAGGAAGGAAGGAAGGTGTGTGTGTGTGTTAGGTGGTTGAACCTTTTCATTTGATAATTGCTGATAATTACTGCTTTCACTTATTATTTCCTATTTCACATTTTTTGCTGTAATAAACGCTCCAAGGAGTTCTGCAGCTCTCTCTGTATGACAAGCACTAACAGCATGTTGAGTGTGTTTTCTGTCATATAATCCCATAATCCAATAATAATTAAAGAAGCCAATTTCATATTGCCTTAACAGAGCAATTCTATCTGCTATTTCTGCCACTCCTGTCAAACACCTTAATCATATTTTGCTAATAAAGTGAGGGTAAAACAGATGGACCATATCTGATAAACATATTTATGTATGATCTCAGTTATATTTTTAATTAACATCTATAACAGTAGTGATCAACATATACTGTAGATAAAACTGCACCCAGGTACAGTGACAAGCAAAGTATATTTCAACTCATTAAAAATGATTTGTAATCTGTTTACAACAACAAAAATCTTAACATGTCTTTTTTCAATTTGGTTTGAAGAACCTCAAACCTGGAAGGACGGTGGGTTGGGGGAGGGTGTAGGGCGGGGGGAAAATTGGGAAAAACTTAAACTTTAGCATAAAGCAAGGTTGCACCTGGAGTCCAAATCTGTTTTAATAGGCATATCAACAAGTTACAGAGTAATATGAATCTTCAGAACTCATGCAAAAGTCTGCTGTTGTAGATCAACCTCAAGTTTTATTGTGATGTGTGTTCTGAGATGCTTTTCGGCTCACCACAGTTGCACGGAGTGATTATTTGAGACATTGCAGACTACCTGTTAGCTCAGACCAGTGTGGCTGATCTCTCTAATCAACAACATTTACATTTCCGGCATTTATCATACACCCTTATCAAGACAGACTTATCTCATTTTATACAACTAAGTAACTGAGGGTTGCTCAAAGGTCCAGCAGTGGCAGCTTGATGGACCTGGGATTTGGACTCACAACCTTCTGATCAGTAAACCCAACACCTTAACCACTAAGATATGCCATGCAGATGCAGTGATTACAGCAGCACATCAACCTTCATCTCCAAACTGCAATACAACTTAAATCCCCACCAGGTTTCTGGAAAACATGGAACCTTTTCAGGTGGTAGTATCTCCAAGAGCATTTAGTTAGATAGTCTAGGACTAAAAACCAGCACCCCGTGAATTGCAGAACACACAGAAAAAAATAGACTGACAGGGTTATTAGCCATGCTGTTCTGTAGAGACACGAGGATTGGGGTCCTCTCAGTTCTTCGAACTACAGCAGATGGGAGAAGCATTCAGAGAGCCTGCTTACAAAGTTCTGCAGAAATATAGAAAATTTTTCAAAGAAAACTGACAAGCAGTGAATGCGGGACAGAAATTAGGTCAATTTCCACCAGACTAATCCAAAATACTGAACAGGCTGGAACTGGGACGGCAAACCCGAACCCCCGGCCAGATTACAGTGCTATCAGGACCTGACCAGAAAGTATGAACTGGATGAGTTTTTCTTCTCAAAGAAGCAAATCAGAGACAGCTCCTGACTAAGTACAGGCATAGTAATCACAGTCTGACCATGGAAGAGGTTCGACCCAGAGGGCAGCTCCATATTGTTGAGAAACTGTTGCACTAGTCATCAGCTTGTGTTCATGGTACAGCTCCAGTCTCTTAATAATCACAGTCTCTCATCAGCAACAACAAACACACACACAGCCCCTATATTGCAATAATATTCCTAATAAAACACTAACACACTTAATGACGTGAAATAAAATCATTTCTAGCCTTGCTTTTTATTAAGCGCATATTGATATGTAATAAATATGTAATTAAAATGTTTACAAACATTTTAATCAATAGAATTGCCAGATACATTTAATCTCTGGTGATTTTTTTTTTTTTAGCACTTTTCCAGCCACTATGGAGTGTTTCTACCTGACCTGCACTCAAATCCTGAGCTGCATGCGACTTGCCCTCCTTTTTATTGAGAGCAAGCAACATCGATCTAAAACCCTAGATAAAGAAACACTTCTATAAGTATTTTTAAAAAATTATATTAATTAACCATATAAATTCAACACAAAAATCTAAATAAACGTATTGGGAAAAAATGACATATACAAATAAAAATGTAAATAATTATATTGCAAATATATTATATTAATGCAAATAAAGAGTAATAATATATATATATTTTTAATTACTTTCAGTAGTCTAATGATGAGCTTTCGCTGGGGATGAAATAGATGATGAGAAATAATTTACGACTTTAATTAGATCTGTCTCCTCTCTTGGTCATGTACATCAGCTGCAAAAAATCTTTACTATTATTGTGATCTCATATTGATATGTTATAGATAGGTTGTAAAGAAAGCTTTTCAAATTGTCAACATTAGCTTAGCATTTAGTTCAAAACTGTCCTCGGGTCTTGTTTTTCTTTCTCTCCATGTGCTCCTTTATTTCTATTGATATTAAAATGAATGTTTGGTCTCCGCCCCTGCCCTGTGATTGGTGTGCTTTTTTATTTATGAATATGGATTATCCCCAGTTGATGAAGCCTGCCTGTGTTTTGCCTCATGAATAAACCGCATAAACCACATGCTGGGTTCATGCCTCACCTTAACATGTGACACAAACTTTACACAGCGAGAATATCGCAGCTAATTAATTACATATGAGGTAACAGAAATCCACTGTATGAATTTTACTTCAAGGATTCAAAGCTGTATTGTGATAATGCTAATCCCAAACCATCACTATTTAAAAAGAAATAAAAAAAAATACCAAATGTTCGAAGACACTGCGAAATGACAAGAAACTACAAAATACTGCACAAATACTGCAGATACAAGTGTTATTCTTTTGAAACGCTGCACTTAAAACATGGTGATAAACTGAGCATGTGAGAGACTACTGCACTTATAAATGGACACGATGACTGTTGCTGCCCCAAAAGTGTTTTCGGGTTGATAAACAGAACACTGAGTTGCTTGTATTTGGTAAACAAAGAATTTGACACGACTAATATCTACTGTGTATTCACATTAGTCTCCGAGACGGAAACACAATGCTGGCGTTGCTTTAGAGGCTTTGCAACACATCAATACAACACAGCCTCAAGCACTAATGATTTCCTGACATGCTGCTTAATTGGGTTTAGCATAAAGCCAAATCGTGCATGGGTCAGAAAGAGAAACACACACCCACAAAACCTTGGCTGTCGGAGGCATTAAGAACAGCGGAGGCCTATTTGAGCAATTAGCAGAGCTGTGGTGGTCCCCGCTCACGTCCAATCTGCTGGAGACAACACAAAAGTACAGGTCTGACAGATTACTCAGGTAAAGCAGAGGCACAGAGGAGGAGATCTAAGAACTTCCCTTACACACAGAACTACACACACACACACACACACACACACGGGCTGACAGCCTCGGCTCTGTCTCCTTGGCAACGGAGGCAGAACCTTGAGGCTTTGGCAGCGCTGGAAGGCTGGATGGAGCAGAAACATTTGTACCGCTCACATTTTAAGCCCTGGAGTGGACAGAAAGCGGACAGCGAGTCACACTCGCAGCAGTTCACACACCGAACACTGAATGACGCTCCTCCTTGAGCGCTATGATACTTCAGAGGATGACCTTTTCTCTGAGTAATGGAGGACTGCCAACCTCAGCTACTGTTATGGGGTCAAAGCTCCTCCATTCCTCAGAGAAAAGGTCATGCTCTAGAAGATGCTCAAAGATTACAAAGCCTTTAATACTGCTCTTGGATCTGGAACCGGGTCAAGAATGCTGTTTTCCTTGATTTCCATGTGGTTTTGTACTCGATGCATGTGTAGCCAGTTTTTACACAATAATCTCTGTTATCTCAGGATGGCTACCGATCATTACAACATGCATTATCACAGACACATCATTTCAAACCACTGCTGATGGATTCCATGAATGAACTGCCATTGAGCCTTTGTAACTCAAATAAACTCTTTTTTAAAAACACTTTTCAATAGGGAACTATTTCACTATTTATAAAAGTTCTAACCATTTTCTTACAACTACCTTATTTATTTTACATTTTCTAAATGTTCTTTCCCCTCTTAAATGAGTAATTCAGATAAATATATAGAAAATAATAAGCAAATACAACAAACATGGTTAAGTAGCATCCATGCCAAGAGCATTAAGACATTATAGCCTTTGAATGAATTATTAAAAAATAATTATTTAAAATAACTTTCCAATAATAACTTTAAACTTTGGCTAAGTGGGTAAGAGGGTTGTACTTGTAAAGTGACTTCATCATACAATGCAAGATTATCATAAAAAGTTTATTTTTAAAACAAACAAACAAATAAATAAATAAATAAATAAATAAATAAATAAATAAATAAATAAATAAATAATAGTTGTTATTATTATTATTATTATTATTATTATTATTATCATCATCATATTCAAGAAATTCAGAGTGACTTGTGGAATATATTCCCAATTATTAATATTATTATAAGTAATTATGTAACAGGATTGAAGGAATTTTTCATAACCTATATTAAGGAGGATTTAGGCATGATATTAAATAAATCAACAAATAAATAAAAAAAAATACTAAGAGTTTTTTTTTTTTTTTTTAAGAATTTTAATAACTCTGTTTCAAAATAAAGTGTTGTAGTGGGCTGTGACAGGCAAAAACAGTTCTGTGCACAGGTTTTAATAACATTTTTAATTATTTATCTACTATTCTGGACATACAAGTTCAGTAATGTCCCTGACTGAGCAAACAGAAAAGCCATCCATCGGGACTGGATCTCACAATCTCCTGATGATTGGTCAGACCTGAGATAGTTGTACCATTTGGGAAATTAACACCTGCTACTTGCCAGTGTCAACTGTTGGCTGGGTGAAATCATCACAGTTACATCAGGTAGGGTTTTTTGGGGTTATTTTAATATATATAAAATTTTATATATATATATAAACTGCTAGCACAGTTATCAGTTTGGAAATAGCAAGCACATTATGAAGTCTGTGAGTGAAATCTGCTGTCCACTTAGACATGCCTTTTACTGTTTCTACACTAAACTCTAAGAAACTAATTAAACTAATTAAAGACAACAGAAACATAACAGCTTTTAAATGTAAACTACAATATTTCTCAGCAATGCCCAGGAGTTCAACAAGAGACAAAATGTTCTAGATACTATTAATCGCATTAGAGTTATAAACAAAGCAGATTTTACCAGCACCTGGTAAAACTTTCTCCTCAGCTACAGTGATCAATAAAGAAAGTATTTCAGTGCAAAGGATCAAGTCTGCTGAAAGTGCAGCTGTCCCTCAACAGCTTCCTTACTCATCACAAGACAAGGACACGTATAGAAGAATCTGAGTTGTTATATTCAACATGAATCCACAGCACCCCCTGTGGTGAGCCTGAGAAATGCAGCATATAGATAGGACAATAAAATGTTCCTGCTGCTTCGGGGAAGGTATGCCTTATGGTCAAACGGCTCATATGGAGCTCGAATGCGCATTATCGTACTTATTGCACAGGCGTGACAGATGCACTCTGATTGGACGGGGCTAATCAGTCTTCGGATCTGAGTGCAGAAATCATCTGCGGCATGTTGCTTGTGTAGCAGATGACAAAACAGACAGGCGGGAAAGAGAGCGGCAAGCGCACACACCCACGCTCTTTTGGTGTTTAATGTCCAGTCTCTGTGTGGTGACCATGATGCCATCTGGACGAATGCGCTGTGATGGGAACGGATGGTTGCCCATGGAGACGCACCAGCGGTATGGAGGCAAGGTGACACAGTCAGTGCATATAAAGAGCAGAAAGGGCAGCAAAACAACAGAGAACAGAGCGACCTCTCACACACCAAACCACTTTAATGTGTTTAATTGAAGATGGACTCACTTAGCACTCTCAAAATAAACCAGCCTGCCACACACACACCTTCACACCATCATCTAAGCTAGATCCATTAGCAATTTTTTCAAGTTCTCATATAAAACTTTCTCCATATATAAGCACTGATTGTAGCTATACACACAACTACATCAGTGTCACTGCTGTCCTGAGAATGCTTCACCATCCAAATAACATCTGGCTACATCTGGTGGTCCTATAGTGGTGGCTCTCCGGTGATGAATGGGTTGCAGATGGGCTACGGTCTGTAATCATATAAAAGTGGATCTATATTGCATACGCCTGATAAAATGGCCGAGGTAAACGTACCTAATAAACTGGAAACAGTGTATGACTTTTCAACACAGCTAAGCATATTCAGCCTGCATATATAAACTAGCCGCTTCATCGTTATGTAGAATAAACATGTCATTATTTACTTGAAGAGATTTGATGTAGTTTTAAATAAATGGAGATTAAAGAGCTGGTCTTGTTACTGACTGAATATCAGGGGATTTACATTCACTGCCCATATTCCAATGTTGCAATATAACTAAAAATATCAGCATGGTTGTTTTTGGGACATTCACGACTACATGATGCGACAGTCCTACTTCAGCTGTGGCTGTACACACACATCACACAAGCAGCTCCACATCTCTTGGTTTTCTTCATCCGGAGCTACAACTAAGAGTTAAGCCGATCTTCACTTCATCTGTATTATGACGAATAATCTTTCTAATCTTCCTGGACTAGGTAGTTGTGAACTGCTGACAATATTTCTCCTAAATCCAAAATATAACTATTATTATTTAGAGTGTATATTTTAAAGGAAATGACAACACATCAAAATAACCCAAGATCATGCAGTATTTGCAGAGCTTTAATAACTCAAATAAAACAAAATGCAAATAATCTGTAAACAAATTGTGTTTAATGCTTTGGCTAAATAACATTAAGAAATCAGTATTTGGTGGAATAACCCTGATTTGCATGTGTTTTGGCTCCATTCTCTCCACCAGACTTTCATGTTGCTGTTGGGGAACTTTATACCACTCTTTTTGCAAAAAAGCAAACAGCTCAGCTTTGCTTGATGGTTTGTGACCATCCATCTTCCTCTTGATGACATTCCAGAGGTTTTCAATAGGGTTCAAATCTGGAGATTGGGCAGTGGTCTCTTATTTTTTTCCAGAGCTGTATAAGCTAGGACTGGTAAGTGTGTTATGGTTTCAGTGCACAGGCATCGCCTGAACTGGTTTTTTATATCAGTACAAAAAATTTTGCAGCCAGCTCTTCTCTTCTTGACAAAAATAAATAAAAAGAAAGCATCTGAAAGGAAGCAGCTTACCAAGCTGAAATCCAATCTGAGGTGTATAGGGCATGTCTCTGCTCTCTGACTCTATAACTGTATCAGTGAATGTTACGGAAATTGCGACTAAACTTACTATGCTTAGTACTTTTCTGAATAAGAAACCCTTTCTAAAAAGGAACTACTATAGTTTCACACAGAATCTTCACAGAAAGAAGGTCTCTCACTTTCTGAATGACATCACGCTGATAAGCAGATAACGCTGATAATTAATCCTTCCCACAAACTCATTACCCCCACCCCATAAGATGTCAGAAGGAGTGTCAGAAGTATCCGGGGCTGCCACTGCCAGGCAGTTCGAGAGCTTCATCCTGCTGGCAGTCACACTCCTCATCATCCTGCTTCCCATCAACAAGCGCCGGAATGAAACTGGACTGAACTGAACTGAAGAGTTAGGGTTTCACGGCAAAACATAACACAGTATTAAACAGCAGACTGTACTCGGTGCTCTCCTTAGCCTTTTACACTCAGAGCCTGCTATTTATAACAGTTTAATATATATGATGGAACATGGATCATATCAAGATGCACAAATCTTCATATCGCACCTGCTAGTTGATGCCGTGAATAGTCTTGCATATTTGTGGTGGTGCAAAATTTTCTTACATTTTAAATATTGTACCATAGACATAAGTTTGAACATGGTCATATGAAGCAAAAGAGAAAATTTTCATACTAGTGCATGTGATTAGAACAATGGTGAGAAGCAATGGCTTCAATTAATGTGGAAGGAACTGTTTAAAATCTTGCCAGATTTTACAAACTCACTATAGTTTAGGAATCAAGGCTGTTCAAAAGAGCTGTGTAATTATCTGACCAATAAATAAATCAATAAATAAATAAATAAATAAATAAATAAATAAATAAATTTGACAAAAATTCTGTCAGCAAGAATCTAAAGCATTTGTACTGTTGTGGAGTCAAGCATCATTTCTTTTCTTTTATCCATCTCTATTTTACAAAAAAAAAAAAGCTTGAACTTTTTATGACCACTTTAGACAAAGGAAAATTAAGAAAGTTCACTTCAACCCCTGCATATAAGCGAGGAAAAGTTGCCAGAAGACAGAGACCACAACATGGCCATGAAAACTGGTGAGCTGTAATTGGAAGGTTGAATGTGCTGGTGGGTTGAGGACAGCTTGCTTGAGCCGGAGCTCCGCTGGGACACCTGGTCCAACCCAGGAGACACTCTGAGGTGTGCTTCATCTCTGCTGTGTGTTAATTAGCACATGCTGCTGGTGGCCTCTTCGTTGAAGGGGTCTGTATACACAACCTTCCATGACAACAGCAACAACATACACACAGCATACCTGATTCCCATCAAGCACAGAACTGTCGCCTGGTACTCCAACTCGCCACAATATCTGACTAATTATACATTCCACAGGAGAGCCAAAAAAATAGAGCTACAGAGCAAAAAAAAAAAAAAAGAGGATGTCCATACGGTGTAGAGTGCATCATTTGACAGTTTTGCACCAATCCCTCCATCTGGAGCCAGGTTCCTCCTGCTAACGCTTCCTGTTGGCCTGTGGTCGCTTCCTGTGTGCAGGGGATAACAGACAAGCTTCCCCTGGCACGCTGCCGCTGCCAGCTGTGAGGACCTGGCACTAGTTCTGACGTTGCACACCATGCAGTCCTGCCAGGCCATATGCCCTCCGTTTGCCAGGCCACGGGGAGGAGAGGAACTCAGACTCGGTATCACCACACACTCCAGAAGGGGCATTCATATTCAGTGTCATTCGTACCGTCCCACATCATATGACCAGCAGGGCTCGGTCATCAAGAAGCATGTTTGCCTGCACCCAGCGCCGGGTAATGAGTGGAACGCAGATTCCACAAAGGTGTAATTGAAAGCGGGGATAATTAATATTGGAGTCGATTTGGCAAATCCGTCGCCCTAGCAGCAGAATAATGAGAGCTGGGACCATAATTACTATGTAAGCGTGGCATTGCGCAAAATGGAAGGTGCGGATCCATGTGTGATTTATGAGGATCGTCGTCAGAAGGTAATGAATAAAAAGCCCGTAGCAGAGAAGGAACAGAGTGCTCACATTCTCCAAGAGTCAGGTGTTGCCACATTTCACACAGAGCCGAGAGACGAGGCGATGAGCCCTCTCTCCTGGAGAAAATACGTGTTTCAGTAGCCGCTTTATTATCAATGGACAAAAGATTTCAGTGTAAGACACGTGTGAGTGATGTAATTGAGGGCTGAGTTTTCAGAGAAAGAAAATCAATAAAAATAAATGTTAACTGAATGAAGAAAAGATGCGAATGCACTGCGATGAAATACTGCTACAAACGAAGGCCCTTTCACAGAATTAGGGAGTTCACATAACAGAATTTCCTTATACTTTATGGTGGGATTTCAACTCATTAATGGTCAATATGACAGACAATGCAATAAAAGAAGCTACCTATAAATACTTTATATATGATATATCAAACCAACAACCAAGCAAAATAGTTCAGTTTTAAAGAACCTGGAGAACTCATTATGAGTCAAGCTCAGGGCAAAGCAGAAAGTCAATTACTATCTCGTTCTGAATTAGATACCTCTTCAATCACTCTATAGAACCTGAGTGGAGCCACGTGAGCATGCCCTGATGGCCTTCATTTATGCCGTAATACACTGCATCAACAAAAAAAAATTGCTATTTATCAAAATACAAACCACAGTCACTTTTTTCCCCTGGACTAGTATTACTGATGCTTTCTATAACACTATGCATAAACCCAGTACCGGGGCATTATGACAATCTTCTGTTGCTGAGTCACGTAAAACATCACAGACATACCGGTGAGCTTTAATAAAATGTCTGCCTTGTGTTTATGTGCATGATGAGGTGCCAGTCATTTCACCCACAGCCTACATCAGAGGATAGAATCTGATCCTATATAAATCCGGCATTTCAGCCTAGTATTGTTTGGAAACATACTCAGTATTAGACGGGAGAATTTTTACAGACCTTTGTAGAGTCAAACATAAATATCAGGGAAAATAAAGTGGAAAAATATAAGGACATTTAAGGACATGATAACAGACACTGAACACTATGCAGGAATTAAAGCTATTAAAAGCAAGACCTTTCTTAGGTCTTTTGCTGTTTCTACATATTGTTTTTATTATTTTAAGTATATACTTTTGCTGCTTTTTAAAAATATTTTAAAAAAAAAAGAAAAATTATTGCTTTATTTTTTTTATTCTTTTTATAAATAAAAAAGAATTTATAAATATAATAAATAAAATCTAATTTTATCCAGAACAAACAATTAAAAATTAAAACAATTAGGTCACTTCAGATGAACAAATTTTTTAAAATAAATATTATATAAATAAACAAGTATTTGTTCTCAGTCTGCATGAACTCTGTGCTTTTGCCTTTAACCATGTCCTGTGTCTATGGGGGTATAAATATGCAGATTTACACATTTAAAAGACTTTGTCCACAGAAGTGACAGATGGCTGCTAATCTGCACAATTCAGGTAATTAATTAAAAAAACATAAGCAATTAAAGAATACCTTTATGCATAATTAGGGTGTTAACAAACAGTTTCATGTGTCTAAAATAGCTGGAAATTTGTCAAGAATTGGGCCTCACACACTTATTTTTTGCCAGCAAAGAACATAAGATTACAATGAAAAACAGCTGATCCCCACAGCTTGATCCACCTGGTGGTGGATCATGTGCTTATGTGAATACTGAAGGCTCTACTAGGAAGTTTAGACTTTAGTCTGAGTTATCCTACTAGCTTTACACAAGACGGTGAGCCAAATATTAAACCAAATCAACTGTTAAAGAAAGAAAAACGTTCTAAATACGTTGTATTTACAACTTAATTGCAAATGTCACTTCCTTATATTTCCTTATATATATTATTTTATTTCCAGTTGTATCTTAGCTTACTGATAATTCCATTTTTCAACTGTTTTCATTTTTCTAAGTGTTTTTATAACAATTTGACTAATTTAATAAACCGATCATGCATAACATTATGAGCAGTATGAGGTGAAGTGAATAAGACTGATGATCTCCTCATCATGGCACTTGTTAGTGGGTGGGATATATTAGACAGCAAGTGAACATTTTGTCCTCAAACTTGATGTGTTAGAAGCAGGAAAAATGGGCAAGTGTAAGGATTTAAGCGAGTTTGACAAGGGCCAAATTGTGATGTCTAGACGACTGGATCAGAGCATCTCCAAAACTGCAGATCTTGTGGGGTGTTCCCGGTCTGCAGTGGTCAGAATCTATCAAAAGTGGTCCAAGGAATGAACAGTGGTGAACCGGCGACAGGGTCATGGACGGTCAAGGCTCATTGATGCACGTGGGGAGCGAAAGCTGGTCCGTGTGATCTGATCCAACAGACGAGCTACTGTTGCTCAAATTGCTGAAGAAGTTAATGCTGGTTCTGATAGAAAGGTGTCAGAATACACAGAGCATGACGGGTCAGGGCTGTTTTGGCAGCAAAAGGAGGACCAACACAATATTACGCAGGTAGTCATAATGTTATGTCTGGTCGGTGTATAACAAGGACAGTTGTAAAAAGCATTTCACTACATGTTGTACTGTGTATGATTGTGTATGTGACAAATAAAACTTGAATCTGATCTGAACCCTAGCTCTTGGGCCAAAGTGAGAACAGATCCTAAAGTTACAATTCAGAATCTAGTTTTAGCATGGCAACAGGTTTGGAAGGGACACTTAGGGTTGTGATGGTCAGGTGTCCACATACTTTTGGTAATACAGTCTGTTACAAGGAAGAGGGAAAGAAGAGAAACCCCTTCCAGCTGCATGTTTTTAGCTTAATTTTCAGGAAATACTTTTGTAAGATGGGTAAATTATCTTCCAAAAGCACAAGACAATGTCAAGATGAATGACTTTAAGAGTTAGTCAAATGAAAACCTTCATTTTTTTAATGCCTTATTTATTGCAAATGGGTTTGATTCGACTCACTCGTCATTTTTTTTTCGAAGAAATACCAGATGAAAATGTCTCTATTGAAGAGATGTTCACTTGATACCATTTTCTGCAGTGGTCTATCATTTTGCAATTAAATAAGCTTTTATTTCATACTTGACACTGGTCTTCCACATGCATTAAATCATTTACAAGAGGAAATGAAGCTGAATGGGGTGTGATTGTCATTGTCGGTGCACTAACAGAACTGCCTGAAAATTAGGATTTTACTTTAGCACACTGTCAAAAGATATTCGTGATCACAGAGATTATAAGAAGAATAAAGTTGAAAAGGTCCATGTTTAGAAATAGCCCATGTATCTGCTTACAAAGTAGTAATCTGGCAGTCTCTTCTGGAGAACATTTGAATGGAAAGCTGTTGATGAGAGAGAAGCAAGTTGTTTTGAAGCTGAGATGAGACGGAGCCACTGCACAAGCAACGAGCAAAGCTGATACAATTATTTGGAACGATTTTAGAAGAATGGAAATCATTGCTGTACCAACAACCAAACCATCACCAACAAATATGAGGAGTGATGGTATCACAGTCCATCATTCAAAGAAATATTGACACAATCCACTGACTAGTAGTAAAGAAATACAGAGATGAACCACAAAAGCTCTGGAACCAAGCTGAACCTGTACCAAAGTGATGGAAAGGCCAAAGGGTGAAGACCGATCATAATCCAAAACTCATGGTGGTATGGCATGGTGATGGTAGTGTCATGGCTTAGGTTTGCATGGCTGCTTCTGGAACAGGACCACTAATCTTTACTGATGATATCGGTAGAAGCAGAATAAATTCAGAAACAGAAATATTCTCTCTGGCATCAAATCCAGTTGGGAAGAACTTCATCATGTAGCAAGACAATGACCCAGAACTCACTGTCTCAAAGAACTTTTTGCGGTGAAACAGTGAGAAGCTTTACATCATAACTCAACTGTGCAGCATTTCACCTCCTGAAGAGGAGACTAAAGGGAGAAGGCACTCAAAACAAACCACTGAAAGAAACTGTGGTACAAGCCTGGAAAAGCTGCTCAAAAGAAGAACGCAAACAGACCGGTGATGTCAGTGGGTCAACAGCCTTTATCCAGTTACTGAAAGCAAGGGACATGCAAGAACAGGAAGAAGAAGAAGAAGCCTTTATTTGCCACATATAAATTAAAGCACAGTGGAATTCTTTCCTTCCCAGCTTGTTAGGAAGTTGGAGTCAGAGTGCAGCATCAGCCATGATATAGCAACCTGGAGCAAAGAGTTCTTGTACATGAGCCTGACCATCTGATCAGTAACTCACAGCCTTAACCGTTGAACCACCAGTGCCTGAAACTGGATGGTCTGCCACCAAAGGTACAATGTTCTAAGCTGATCAACACATCTAGATGCAAATATGAAAAATGAAGCTGAAAATCTGAACATCTCAAACCCAAATGTCTTCACTGTATGGAATTCGCTTTGCTGTTCCAATACTTTCAGCAGGAACTGTAAGAACAGTAATATGTAAAGAGCATAAGCCACTGTGAACATGTATCATTCTGTTCCTGTCTATATAAAAACGGATGCTTTATCCTCTGCCGTTTTTGGTAAGTCGTCAAAATCAACCTAAATATAAAATATTAAATAAAAATAAATCAGTAGCTTTATTTAGCATGTTTCTTGTCAGGTTTTGTACAGCAGTGAGCTGGGAAGCTTGACCCTAAGGCAATTTTTAAGGCAATCAGTTTTTAACAGTGTAAAGTCAACACAGCAATGACAGTGTAAATGGGAAGGAATGTCAGGGTCTGGATATGCAGCAACACAGGTGCAATTGTGAACCAAAGTGGTTTGGACAATCCAGAAGTGCTAATGAATACTGAACGGCACGTCTCTTGTTGCACCACTCCAGCACGTCAGTGAAAAAACATTTATTTCTGACCACGAAAGAGGCATTTGAGTGCAAACTGGAACTAGCCAGCCGACACTCGATCGAATCAGAGATGCGGATTATGCTTGTACACAGAGCCCTAACACCCAAGACACGCACATTTGCATGAGAAATGTTTCAAAAGTGTTTAAGTGTCAAACCGAAAATTGACGCGTCACGTGACGTCCTCTCCGCTGGCTCGCCTCGCTGTACTTCAGTTGTGAGAGGACAGGGGCTCTAAGGGTGGCTGTGATAATGAGAGGAGACGACTAAGTTTCCCAGAGTGTGAAATATGAGCTCAGATCAGTCCATTAGGGAATTAATTTGCAGTTCTCAGCGGTTTGAGGGAAATCATTAGACGTACAGTAATGAGAAGGTCATGAGACATTAAGGGAATGGTCAGACAGTTAAACTGCCCTTTCCGAAGTCCTTGGAATTGATAAATTACTACCAGAATATTTGGTACTGTAACAAATAACTGTATAAGCCTCAACGTCTGGCAAAGCAATAACACGACAATTTAGAAGTGAAGCAAACACAGCTCCGCCAAGCGTGACACGTTTCACTAGGAGAAATAAGGAGAGCGATTGCTCACAGCATGGATCTGAGCAGAAGTTCAATTTATAGCTTTTTATAGCTGAGTAATTAAACCGAATCCAAAAATATTCAATATTATCCAATTCCTCAAAGAAAACGAATGGCTTGGTGACAGGGCAATTTCTCTGAATTATTCTCTGCTCGAGTAAAAAAAAAAAACCCGAATGTAATATGAGATGTTTGATTCGTCACAGATCATTAGGAAGAATTTAAAACCATGCTACATATTTAGCTTACCTGCTAATCGTGTCCTAAAGACTAAAACAATGCCAATATCTGAATCTGTATAATGCTACAAATATCCTGATCTCAATCTGTATTCAAGTTTATATCCAAAAGGGGGTGAGGTCTATAACCAACCCTGACCCCTACCATTATACACCCTGAAAACAGTGGAAAAATACTGGAAATGTTCCAGCTGTATGAAAGTGAATAGCTGGTGCTATATTCTTGTCTTCCACGGAATCCCGGTCCTGATGCAATCTGATGCGTATCTCTAGACTCTATGACTCTAGCAGATGCTACGCAATTCTTCCTGGCACGCTCTTTTAAACAGAGAAAAATAGCCTGTCTACTATTTGCATTTATTTCGAACCTGTTCAATCCAAATAATGTTTATGTATTGAGTTACGGCTCTGTTCCTCTATGTCAAAGTCCTAGATGTAAGCCAAAGTCTGAAAAGAAGTAGGAGTTAGGTTTCTACTCTTTCAGCTCTTTTAACTCTCAAAATGAGTGATTTTTATCTGACAGCTATACAACCTTGTTTTGAAAAATCTATAAAAGGCTCAGCAGCTCATAGCGGCATAGTGCGAGTTTGTGCTACTCATGGCTTCAGTCTCATAGTGTCTCACGCTCTCTAAGCGAGGCTGGGAAAGTAGAGTAGAGTGGCTCGGTTCGATGAGGAACTCAAGCAAAGAAAAGTGGAAAAATACCCGCCATACAATGTCTGAGGACCTGCCGGGCAATCACTTAACAACTCGTTAGAGCAAATCAGGGACATTTAATCAGCGCCACATTAAAATCAGCGCTTGGCTCACTTACCCGAACAGAGGAATACGAACCAACCGATACTCATTAAAGACTTGCTGCTGCGTCTCACACACCGCTGACCATTCATTTCTCCAGTGGAAACCTGGAGCTCTTGGTCAATCTGAAAACTCTTACTGATGAAGCGAGGTGAGGTGCGGCGAGACGAGGCGAGGAAGAGCTGCTGGTTGAAGTATGGATCGACGCAAAGTCTTTGCATATGGATATTTAAGAGATGGGGGGAAATAAAGAAGCTTTTAGTGGCTGTGATTGTGAAAGGTGGGAGTTGAAGCCAGAAGAAGGACTAATATGCTAAACCGTTCTGAGTGCCACCTGCTGACTAGTAGACTAGTACTACTTCCAGAGTGAGAGAGCATAAAAGAGAATGCGCTGAAGAGCCTCTCGCGTAAGAACGATTCCTCCAAATCTCAGCAGGACTCCCTTCATCTCCTTTCCCTCTTTGCACCACAGGAAACGGTTAAAGCCACATGCCTCATCCCACCTATGTGACTCCGTGCGTTTCTTCTCGCTAAATTATCTAGACACGTGTACATTAGGGAAAATGAAAAGTAGATCTGCTTTCAGTCTCAGGGTGTAATAGCTCTTTTCTTGATGTTCCTCAAAGACATTGGTACAAGCCTGGAAAGACTGAGAACTTCTGACAGTGGTGCTGATGTTGTAGTGATGTGATTTGAGTTTTTGCTGCATGACTTGGAACATTCAAAGTGTTTAGCTAGTTTCTTCAAAACAATAGGTTTCAGAAGGAATGTCGCTTGCAGTTTGTGTCTTAAAGGGCAACCGAACAAGTGAGACATAGTTACCTAAGGTTATGGGATTAATTAATGCAATACTCAGTGTCGTGACTGGTTGCAGGAGCTAGGCTCATTGGAAGATTAGCAAAGCAAGCTATGTCCTAGCTACATATACTCAACCAGAGGCACCAACAATATCTGCTACCTCCTTACAGCTTGATTTTAATTTATAATTCTATCACAAGGATTCTGATGATACTGTAAAATGACTGATTTTTGTGCATCAAGGAATTAATTGTCAGTGAAGAAGTCAGATTATAAATGTCACAGGATTGGTCTGAGGTGCTGTATGTGTTGAAGCATCATTATTTAATTGACCTAAAATTGAAAAAAATGTCATTAGTCACACTGTCACATATTTACTGCCTACTGTTGCTGGATAATTCATTACTCTATCTTATGAATGTATGTATAAAAATGCTTGTTGGCCACTTTTTCCACTTGCTGGTGTGAACACAGGTAAGTCTAAGCAGTAATTGTCACTGGACATTGGCATTTCATTAAAGCTCAAGTTATTTGGATTTTCAAAATCATTTTCAAATGCTAACTTCTTCAGTTCACTCAGAAACGACTGTAGGACTTCCTCCATGTAGGGAGTGATAAGAGCTATTAATTACACAAGAAGGAGATATGCATTCACCCAGCAGATCTCAGACCAGAGCCTGGGCCTCCACAGATGTCCATTACCTCCACACATTGCCATAACTCCTGGGCCTTGGTGATTACTAGAGCTTGATATGTATGTCTGGCAAAGCAGTTACACGCCACCTTCAAACTCCCCAAGCCCATGAGGCAGTCTTGCAGAAACTAAGGGTTCGGGTGTGCTTGGAATATACTGCAGTAATATTGCACAAAGAGAGTATAATGCTGCTTCTCAGAGTTATCGGTGATGTATTGCGGAGACAACAAACAGCCGGGTTCTAACACGGTACTAATTTTACTATCATTTTTACCAGAGGTGTGTTTTGTCTGGGGGTGTCCATGTATTTTTGTTCTTATCTAGCAAACTATGGGCAATATATTCATAGAAAAGGTCCAAATAACCTAGAGTAAATGGTGAGATAAACCAATTTCCACAATGTGCAATGCCCCAAGTGCTGATTCATAAACATTTCAAATAAGGTGTTATCTTCAACTACTAAAATTCTGCATTAAAAATAAAAAAAAAAACCTTTACAAAAAGGTTAGCCCAGAAGAGGGAAAAACATCTCGTGTTGAAAGCGAACAGTGTCCTGACCAATTTTATATCACAATTACTTGTGGAGATAAAATAATTCATTTGTTTATACTAATTGGAAATGTTTGATAAGTCGATTTCCCTTCTGCCAGAGGAATAGAGTGCAAGTGTACTGGTAAAAATGCTTAAAGGTACCTTTGGATCTCTGTTTTATAGAATACATTTAAATAGAAGACTAAGGGTCTAATGGTCAATATATATAGACCTGTGCTGGGTAAAGTAAAAGGCATTGGCTTGCAACTGGAGCTCAGATTATGGATAATAAAGAGGAGAAATGAGTTGCCAGTGTAAGACGGGAACTGAGTAGAAGATTCAATCCTGATAACATGCCAGCATTAGAACATACGGCTTTAGTCATCTGTCAGAAGTATGAACTCATTCACACGGCAATGGCGGCAGCTGTAACAGTACCACACAAGCAGTTCATTATTACCTTTATTATCATCTGCAGTGCTACTGACGAGCATTAAAGACAGCCTCTGGTGAAGCACATCTCCTCTAGGACTCCAGCCTGGGAGAATCCATACATCGGCATGAAGCAAATTACAATATAGATCTCCTCGTGTTCAATAGTGTGCCATACTAAAGAGTCCATACCACTCCATCAGGTTCATCCTCTTTAATTACAAAGCCTTAATGTTGCCTAATGGGAAAACTGTTTTGGCCTAGAATGAAAATAGGTCTAGACTGAAAGGAGGCAAATTACACAACTTATTAAGAGCAGGACTCTGTGGCTTTTTCAATACACAACAACTGTGCAGATCAGGATGCTCCTGGAGGAACTGATAGACATACCTAGACTTCTCAAACCCACAAGTTCAACTGGTGCCCAGAGATCCAAATGAGAGCAAATTCTGGTTAAAGCGAAAGTCCGAAGCAGGGCTACTGATCATTCTGACTCACATAACAGCGGTATCCGACACTGATAATAGCAGGTTGCATTTCAAATAAGAAGCACTTTGAAAGTCTTTATAACCCCCCAGTCTGCAAACAGACACTGATTAAATGAACTAAATGAAGTTTATTTCATAGAATTTATTGCTTCATAAGTCATTTTATTACAGAGCTCCTGTTCTTTCCTTGTGAAAGAATTCAACACGTTTTTAAAGATCCCCCCAATGCACATTTTCCCAGACCTTTTATGTTCTGATTTCTTTCTATTTTTATAGTAACTTCAACATGAAAAGACAAGGAAATGAATTGCAATATACGTTAGAGAGGCTGTCTTAGTGCCGAGAAGAAAGGACTGTCTGAACACAATAGATTTAAAAGAATAGTGTCTTATGACTTACCTCCAGAAGTGAAAAGGAAGAAATTTGCATTTGAAGATTATGCACGTTTACAATATTCCATTATGACTCCACATATAGACACTAGCTGTGATTTATTCATTTAATTAGCGTCCAATGCAATATGTAGCAAATAAAAAAATATAAATAATGAATATGACCGTGAAACCTAGGTCTATCCGTAAACTTTTATTTATAGTCTAATGCTAGGGCAGGACCATCAAGGGTATCTTTAATGTGCATCTTAGACATGGAAATGGAAATATAGAGTGCTTTTAAAAATAACTTAAGGTGAAAAGATGGTGCCGCTCCAGCGATAAATGAACAGCAGAGTTTAGTATGTGTATTTCTAAGAGTTTACCCACTTTATACATCAGATAACAATAATTTCTTCTGGAATAGTATAAAGTATACAATTAATCACTTTGGCCATAACATCATCCACATCCTGTTTCTAGTCACAACCTGATGTAAAAGCCGGTCACAATAACTGATAAAAAGGAGCCTTATTACAGTCCCATCGTTCACTTTGACTGATCCTTACACTAGACCAATGAGCAGACTCTCTGCTTCTCAGTGAGAAGGGTGGTGAGGGGGGACAAAAAAATAAATACAAGTACTTCCTGAGAACTCCTAATAAAATGCAGTGCCTGAATTCCACCAAGCGTCATCAAAACTGATGAGAACACAAGTAAGCTTTCTTGAGCATACATGAGCATATTTGTGGATTTAAAGGGGAAAGCTATACACGAAAAAGTGACTGATATCCGCTGTAAAAGCTGCAGCTGGATCACTGATGCCTCTGCAGAGAAGTGTGGACTAAAATGATTCCTCCAAATCAACACAGCATTGTTAAAGGAACCAGATTTGAACCATACTAAAAAATCTTGAACCTGTGGTCTGATGAGGCTCCACAGCTCTACAAGTATAAAGAAGTTTAAATGGACAGAACAATGATCTCCAATCTGGTTAGACAATACAGGATGAAACAGAGAGACTGTTCATACTGACACCATTTAAACCAGTTTGTTATGCAAATTTCATTTGATTCATGTTTATGAATTGTGCCAATACTTCCAGTCTGGAAACTGAAATTTATAGAACCTCACTGCTATCGTGTACTTTTCGTCATGTACTATTTAGGCCTATATACTGTACATACATATTGCTGTGTACTGTACATAATTCATCTGTCATCTCTATTAATAAAAAGAGACCATGATTAGTTTTCACTGCTGGACCGTTCTAATCATAGCAATGACACACACACACACGGTACATGTATGATAGCACGTTGTGCATTATTACTGTAAAGCTACTGAAATGTAGCTGTAGTTTCAATAACAAGAGCAGTGACATTTAATCAAACTGAAGAGTTCGATGTTCACCTTTAAAACGTATAAAGAAAGAGAAAGAAAAATCTGTGCAGAAAGCATCTACAGTACAGCTGCCACTCTCCCTCTTCACATATATCTCCGTAGACGTGATAGGGGAAAAGTTATTGTTCAATAATGCATTAGACTAACAGCATCTTACAAACAAGTGGCCTGCCTGCTTTCAAATTATATCCTGTCATCATGCATCTTTAAAAAGCAGCGAGGCTCTGAGGATCTACACAATCGACACGAGAGAGGAACGCACTCCCCGAACCACTTTTTCATTCTCCTCATTGACAACAAAAGATGCCTTTTCCTCTGAAAAGCTTTGTGAGGACAGCGACAGAGCGAGAGTAATGTAGGGAGTCATGTTTGAGACAGTTCCTCCAGGATATTACTGTTTGTTTGTGCCAAAAATGCTTGATTTTGTAGCAGCTTTTTTATTTTTTCAAAATCTTTCACAGGTATTTCTTCTGTTGTCTCCCTCTCTCTCCCGAAGTCAATCAAACCCTGCAAGCTGTGTCAAAGTCCACGGTCCGAAGACTCTTCCATTAAAGCTTAATGTTTGACTGACTGTTTACAAAGCTCTGACACTGGAGACTCCTTCCATGAATAAAACATCTCCTACATAAAATCTTCAACAACTAACATCCTCTCGGATTTCATGTGATTGTTATAAAATAAATGCTTGATTTTCTATAGCTTTTTCACAATTGTGGTGCAGTTTGCAGAGCTTTTTGTGCTTTTTTATTGTTTGCAAAAATCTAGTTGAATTAGTAAAATCGTAAGCACAGGATTCTTCATTTAAACTCGACGCAAATGTTATTACTGTCTTTGATAGCAGTACTCATCTTCGACACACATTAATCCAAGGGGTATGTGGCTGAACGGGTGTTGTGATGATGTCACATGTCGTGTTTTGACCCAAATCTGGAGAAAAATCTGGAATCTCAGGTCACCTGAGTTTCCTTGACGTTGTGTTCATTTTTCTGTTCGCAAAAATGGGACTGCTTGAGACATTCATAAGGTATAAGATGAGGATGAGGACAAAGAAGAAGAACTTTTCACTGCAATAAATCCACTTCATTCAGCAGAGTTCTTCAGGTTGCTGTCAGACTGGTCCACTCTTAACCTCTCATTCTGTCTCTCTGTCCACTTCTGATTGAGACTCATGGACACATTCACTTCACAGTAAGAAAAATGCCTTTACTCGCTGGACACTGTGACTTTAATAGTGCACCTAGCTGTCTGAAATGTCCACCAAAGCTATACTCTGACAGAGGAACCACTCACTGTGGTCAATATCAGAGCTTCAGCACCCACTAAGGCTCAGAGATGGATGAAAAAGGATGTAGAATGTTATATATACCAAAACAGAGTTTTCGTCTACCTTGTGATGTCCTAAACAAATATTAAAGACTGTAGTATAAAGTATAGGTAGTCGTACAAGTATATATATGCCTCCTGGTGGCCCGGGTTCGGCTAGGGTGCTAACCCAGCCACTGAAGAGTTAATCTCGTCCCTGTCCTGGTGATTTTGTAGATATGTTAGTAATTTAGTTTATTCCATCTCAACTATTATTTTTCTTTCCTCTGGATGAAACACGCTTGGATCACTCACCCGCCCGGACGTAAAGAGATGCTACGCTTCTGCTCTTTTAAAAGCTTTGAAGAACAATCCACAGTAGGAAGCAGGGTTCTATTTGAGATAAATATATCAGGAAAACACAAATCTGTACAAATTTCTGCCAGTTTAAGTAGGTCAGCAGTCAGAGAGCACAGTACATAAGGAGCACATTCTATTAGATCAACTTTGTCTAAGTAGCGTTTATTCTCTTCTAAAGTGAAGCGAGTAATCTTTCACCTCTAGTTACGCTCACGTTGCGCCTTGAAGCCTGAAATTCACATTCAGAGCTCAAAGAAAGTGACGTGAAAGATTCAAATCTGAAAGATCTGTCTATTTCCTCAAAGTCTTAGGGCTGTGTTTATCTTCCATGAGGTTATTTTATTTAGGCTTCGAAGGACGTCACATCATTTTAGTCACTTGATCAGTCTTAAAGCTGGTTTTCTGACACACATTTGTGACTTTATATACAAAAAGCTGCGTAAAGCCTAAGCACAGAAGCGTCAAGATTGTTAACAAGATAATCCTAGCAGGAGTGAGGAAAAAAACAAAAAAAAAGACTCACTTATAACTATAAATATATGTCTATACATATTTCAGTATATGATAAAAGATGGATTAGATGAACAGATATTGTCTGGAGATATAAGCAACCACCTGAGTGTATAAACTTATATCACTGTTACAAAATAAACATAAGCATGTGTAGTCGTAGTCAGGTCTATATAAGAATGTACGTAATAATAAACAGTGTGTGGGATGAGAAATACAGCTACACTGTGGACAGTAAGCATGTGATATATGAGTGAACAGCCAATGTTTTAAATAAGTCCACGAAAAAATATGAAAATCAGGACATAATTAATTTTTAGTGATACCATTTACATATTTTAAAATGTTTTGTATTATTGAAAATAATAGATTAATTACCATTCAGTGAATGAAATGGAAATGCAATTTAATTTATTGTTCCCTATCCAATACAAATGTAACGGAATTTAACATTTAATTTAACACCACTACGCTCTATCTAAACTGCTACACACCACTACGCTCTATCTAAACTGCTACACACCACTACGCTCTATCTAAACTGCTACACACCACTACCCTCTATCTAAACTGCTACACACCACTACGCTCTATCTAAACTGCTACACACCACTACGCTCTATCTAAACTGCTACACACCACTACCCTCTATCTAAACTGCTACACACCACTACCCTCTATCTACACTACAATACACCACTACCCTCTATCTACACTACAACACACCACTACCCTCTATCTACACTACAACACACCACTACCCTCTATCTACACTACAACACACCACTACCCTCTATCTACACTACAACACACCACTACCCTCTATCTACACTACAACACACCACTACCCTCTATCTACACTACAACACACCACTACCCTCTATCTACACTACAACACACCACTACCCTCTATCTACACTACAACACACCACTACCCTCTATCTACACTACAACACACCACTACCCTCTATCTACACTACAACACACCACTACCCTCTATCTACACTGCTACACACCACTACCCTCTATCTACACTACAACACACCACTACCCTCTATCTACACTACAACACACCACTACCCTCTATCTACACTACAACACACCACTACCCTCTATCTACACTACAACACACCACTACCCTCTATCTACACTACAACACACCACTACCCTCTATCTACACTACAACACACCACTACCCTCTATCTACACTACAACACACCACTACCCTCTATCTACACTACAACACACCACTACCCTCTATCTACACTACAACACACCACTACCCTCTATCTACACTACAACACACCACTACCCTCTATCTACACTACTACACACCACTACCCTCTATCTACACTACAACACACCACTACCCTCTATCTACACTACAACACACCACTACCCTCTATCTACACTGCTACACACCACTACCCTCTATCTACACTACAACACACCACTACCCTCTATCTACACTACAACACACCACTACCCTCTATCTACACTACAACACACCACTACCCTCTATCTACACTACAACACACCACTACCCTCTATCTACACTACAACACACCACTACCCTCTATCTACACTACAACACACCACTACCCTCTATCTACACTACAACACACCACTACCCTCTATCTACACTACAATACACCACTACCCTCTATCTACACTACAACACACCACTACCCTCTATCTACACTACAACACACCACTACCCTCTATCTACACTACAACACACCACTACCCTCTATCTACACTACAACACACCACTACCCTCTATCTACACTACAACACACCACTACCCTCTATCTACACTGCTACACACCACTACCCTCTATCTACACTACAACACACCACTACCCTCTATCTACACTACAACACACCACTACCCTCTATCTACACTACAACACACCACTACCCTCTATCTACACTACAACACACCACTACCCTCTATCTACACTGCTACACACCACTACCCTCTATCTACACTACAATACACCACTACCCTCTATCTACACTACAACACACCACTACCCTCTATCTACACTACAACACACCACTACCCTCTATCTACACTACAACACACCACTACCCTCTATCTACACTACAACACACCACTACCCTCTATCTACACTACAACACACCACTACCCTCTATCTACACTACAACACACCACTACCCTCTATCTACACTACAACACACCACTACCCTCTATCTACACTACAACACACCACTACCCTCTATCTACACTACAACACACCACTACCCTCTATCTACACTGCTACACACCACTACCCTCTATCTACACTGCTACACACCACTACCCTCTATCTACACTACAACACACCACTACCCTCTATCTACACTGCTACACACCACTACCCTCTATCTACACTACAACACACCACTACCCTCTATCTACACTACAACACACCACTACCCTCTATCTACACTACAACACACCACTACACAGTGAAAGTTATGTTAAAGCATGTCACAGTAATCATGTAAGGAGTCTGTGCAATGCTTGTGCTTGTGCTAGTCAGTTAGAGCATATGCAAGTCTAGTGTGCACATGAAGGTAGAGCCAGAAACAAACACAGGGTGATCCTTTGAGGATCCTTTCAAAGGATCAGAAACATCTCACTCCCTGTGAGTTCAGCCGAGCATCAGCCCATAGGGCTCGTGTGTCGCTCGCTCATTAATAAATAGAGGGCAGATGAAAGAGCCATGCCGTGTTTGTCCACACTTTTACTGTCTATTATCAGCTAACGCATTACTTCCAGCCATGGTCGACTCGATCATTTCCAACAAGCTCTGGAGACAGACAGATCTGCTTATATATCTACTCACCGATATACTCAAAGATGTAGACGACGAAGAAGGGCGTGACGAGATCGTTGATGCCCTGGACGTAACCGCTGGCAGGATGCCGGATGGCCCAGATGAACAGAATCCGCTCGAAGATCTGAAGAACAAAGAATCAAAAAACCGTGACCTGTGGCTACAACTGAACGATTCATGTATATACATATGGTTTAGAAGCTCAGAGAACAAAACTTGTGTAAACATGCAAAGCTATGAGACTTTGCACAAGGTCACATTTGACTGCAATTAATTAGACACACAGACGGCATCTCCTCATTTAGCCAGCAATCAATTAAGAAAATCAATTAAGCTCTCGAAAGTAATTAGCATCACAACGTTCAATCGAGCAGACGGCAAAGGGTGACAAAAAAAGAGTGTAGAAGCAATGCATGCACGTGTGGCCACGTGCTTATATACATGAAGGTTAGTAGTTAAAGAGTACATGAATGTGGATTTTAGGACAACTAGATGCAGCATTGAGGTGGAATACACGTCAGCCTTGTCGCTCTGGTAGTGTGTGAATTATTTACATTAAAATAAATAAATAAATAAATAAATAAATAAGCTCAGCACATTGTGATTGTCTGAAACCTCGTACAATGTATATTGAATTTATGAGGAAGCATGCGTGGGAGTTAGCAAGGTTACAGCAGCTAGAATGAAAGCCGACTGTTTAATAATGTTAAGCCAGCTATTTAACTCTGCCTCAGGCCCTGTCCACATGTACAGATGTTTTTCCAAAATTCTTTTCCCTAGTTTTTGACCTGTCTGTTCACAACGATTTCCAAAACATAGCTGTCCACATAAAAAAAAAAAAACATTGAAAAAATAAAATGTACTTGAGCCCACTTGAGCACAAAAACGTCAAGAATAACTTCAGCAGAACAGAAAAGTCCGTCATGGCCGAAACCAAAAATGAAAAAGACGAGAATTCACTACAGAAATGAGCCAGCACTTAAGGTTATATTCAAGTAAAAAAAAATACGCCTAATAGCAGCAAAATAACTGCAAAAATAATTCTAAAAATTACGCTGAGTTGCGTTGTGCACTCCACGTGCGTTTGGATTGAACGCAGCAAACATGCCCGGTGCGAGAAAGCCGTCAATCTGCTTAAAGGTGCAAATTTAGCTGTCCATCAAATCTTCCTTTTAACAACACAAAGAGCGCTAACTAGAGCTTGCTCATCTGTATTCATTCCATCTTCATTTCTTAAGTCTATTCTCCGTGATGCTAAGTAACGGTACTTCCTTTCTCTTTTCTTACAATGCAAACACCTCGATCTTCATTAAAGTGTCTTTTCGCAATCCTTCACTTCACTGTCAGCTTGCTTGGATTAAAGGAAACTGGGGGAGAAAATAGAGAGAGAGAGGGAGAGAGAGAGAGAGAGAGAGAGAGAGAGAGAGAGAGATGCACTTTCTCTCTAGTGTCTGACAAGTCAAACTTGACGCCTGGCTCATGCAGAGAGGCTTTCGGGACGCCATGTTCCTGTCAAGCCCTAAATAAACTCATTGCTTGTACGGTGTCCAGAACACCAAACACGGTGCTCGAGTCTTCCTTACATGCCCCGTGTGTGACTTACTCCCTGTTCTGTCCATCAACTAGTGAGGTACGCTCACCTCCTCTGACGGTTCCAGTGTTCACATTGCTTTTGTCAAAAGAAATGCAGGATTCGCAGCTTGGTCTTACAAGTATGTTAATGTCACAGAGTCGGTTTCCCATAGTGCACCTCGGCCTATGCTCACATTCACCGTCGTCCTTTTAATTATGTTTAATTATTAAGTTGTCTTTGGCGCTTTCAGTGCTGAAGCCCGGGTTCGAGTCCTGAGCAGGGAACCAACTCAACCACTGAGGGGTTAACACTCAGTGCCGGTCCCAAGCATGGATAAAAGAGGTTGCGTCAGGAAGGGCATTCGTTGTAAAACCAGTGCCAAAATCAAAATATGTGGACCAAATGATCCACTGTGGTTACCCTGAACTGGGAGCAGTGGCCAAAACAGCAACAGCAACAACAACAACTTTTCGTTTCCAGTGAAAACAAAGAAATCGTTCTGTTCTGCAAGTTCTTGACCACACTAAATCTGCCTTTTTTCTTCCAAATATTCCAGTTTTTGTATCCTTGCTTGTATCTGTTGCCCCGACTTACATCTCTGCCTATCTCCTGACCTGTGCCTGATCTTTGCCTTCTGTTTTGTTTTTTCCACTGTTCCTATTAAACTGACCTGCAATTGCATCCCCCACCTCTGAGTCTGTATTCCCGTCATTCTTCACCCAACTATCACAGAGTAAAAATCAGTTAAAAAACACTTAAAAGCAGGCAGCAAAAAGAGGGAAAAAAGTAGTGTTTTGACAATTACAGGATTTGATATGTAATCCATCTATTTGCTCAGCACACAGACTCCTCTACAGCAGTGGCCTTCATCTCACAAATAACTTCTAGGTGGTTTGGAGACGAGAGACGAAATCCTGTTACACACCCAACAACCTTGGCTTGCTTAAATAAAAAAGAGAGACAATAATAACAGCTGGGAGCACAACCCCTGCTGGCTAAGGTCACACGGCGGAGGCTTAGCGTGTAGCTCGTGGTGAATCTGTGTATGGTTAGCTGGTGTGCTGCTCGTGTAAGAGCCTGTAGAATGCTAAAGAGAGGCTGAGAGATGCGCACAGTTGGAGTGATCACTCGAGAGGAAAAGAGGTGTTGTTGGCATGCAGGGCAAGGTGCAAGTGAGTGAGTATGTGCACAAGCAGCCTGCTTCCTCGAGTCATTTAGAGGAAAGCTGTTGCTTTAAAAAAAAAAGGGGGGGGGGATCAGAAGCTTTTTCCTCGACAGATGTGAGTAAGTAAACATTTAGAAATGGACGTGTGGATTATTTATAATGGAGCAGGACAGTATGGGCAGGCGATGCATACAGCATGCATCTTTACTTAAAGCCATTTCTTTTCCTGTGATGTGACTCAACAGCTCCCTAAACTCCTCTATCTATCTACCTATCTACCTATCTATCTACCTATCTATCTATCTACATAAATATCTATCCATCCATCCATCCATCTTTCCATCCATCGATCCATCCATCTGTCTGTCTTGTCTGTATCTATCTATATGTATTCTTGTCATAGACTGACTCCAGAAACCTCTCACACTTCTGTTCTGTTCCTTTTGAAGCCACTCTCTACAGTAATGTAATCATTTCATTTAGATCTATCCAGAATGACCTAAAAAACGAAAACGATTCAGATATAAATTCATCTGAAACATTATAAAAAGTACACCTAATATAAACAACACACTGCAAAAGTGTTACACACCTTCATTTTTAAATATGGAATTAAAAACATTTTTTAAAGGTGTCCTGTACGTTCCGTCCTCGCTTAAGCACTATTCTATGCCATTGTGTAGTATAAATAATGTAGGCAGTGTGTTTACAATAAAAAAAAAAAATACTAACAAGAATGCACTTATTCAGCTGAAAGAGTGATGCTGGAATGTTGGACACTTCATGAACTCATAGTTTTGCATATGGAGTGGGAAAGGGGGCGGGGCTACCGGGTGCTGACGCTGGGTGAGAAAATTGCATAAGATGGATGACGACACTCTGGCGGACAAGATATCTTAAAAATGTCTTTTAGAGAAGCTCATGCTGGGTGATTTATTTATGAAAATAAACATTTCAAAAATTCTGTTTATACAGCTAGCTGCATCACATTACACGTGTTTGATCGACTGGAAAACTTTAGCGTTCCATTTGAGTCGATACTACTCTTAAATCCATAAACTAGATGAGTATATAGTGTATAGTGTAAGAGCAGAGGGTATAGTATGTCATTTGGGACATGTCCGTGGAATAAGTTCTGTACAATAAGTTCTTTTCTCGTGGTCTAACATTTAAAAATCTGCCAAAGTCTGAAAAGTAGCATTTAGCGTAAATTTTGTCTGTTAGGAAAAAAAGGAAGTGATAAACGCATACTGATTGACAAGAAGTATTAAAACACCTAGTTTCCCTGAACACTGGCTTCACCAAGATCCTAAAACGGTCTATAAAGCTCAGAACACACATGGCGCTAATTTACACCTGGTTCTCGGAGGCGGAAACGTTCCTGAGCGAGACCGGCTGTCACTAATTGCTCAAAGCTCAGTACATCAAACAGAATGTGTAATCTGCTGCACTTTCTGTTTTCCCACCCTTTTCTGCTGCTGCCCTCCCACTTCCTGTACGTTCCTTCCTCACACGCATATGTACGAGGAGGAGAAGAAGATGCTACGTCACCCTGTGCACCGTGATTACATTTAGACTAGTTTGGATTAATTACACAAAAAACAAACGCAAACTCAGAAGAAAAATTCCGATAGGAGTTATGGGCTGGGGGTGTTTTTGTGTTCAGTGTGGAATGTACGAGAAAAGCAGGAGAAAGCTGCGAGTGAAACAGAGAGAGAGAGAGAGAGAGAGAGAGAGAAATAGTACGAGACAGATGGAGGGAAAGGAAAGAATAGAGGTAAAAAAAAAAAAGGGACAGAAAAGAGGCAGAAAAAAAGGACAGAAGGAAGATATAAAAGGACAGAAGAGAGGGGGAAAAAAGAGAAGAGAAATAAAAAGGATAGAAGAGAGGTATCAAAAGACAAAAGAGAGGTAAAAAAAAAAAAGGACAGAAGAGAGGGGAAAAAAAGTGAAGAGAAATAAAAAGGATAGAGGAGAGGTATAAAAAGACAAAAGAGAGGTATAAAAAGACAAAAGAGAGGTAATAAAGGACAAAGGAGAGGTATAAAAGGACAGAAGAGAGGTATAAAAAAAATGGAGAGAAGAGAGGTAAAACGGGACAGAAGACAGGTAAATAAAAAAAGGACAGAAGAGAGATAAAAAGTACAGAAGAGAGGTAAATAAAAAAAAGGACAGAAGAGAGGTAACAAAGGACAAAAGAGGGATTAAAAAAAGTACAGAAGAGAGGTAAAATAGGACTGAAGAGAGGTAAATAAAAAAGGACAGAAGAGAGATAAAGGACAAAAGAGAGATTTAAAAAAGGACTGAAGAGAGGTTAAAAAAAAAAGGACAGGAGAGAGATAAAAAAAAAAAAGAAGACAGAAGATAGGTAAATAAAAAGAACAGAAGAGAGATGAAAAGGACAGAGGAGAGGTAAAAAAAAAGGAATGAAAGGACAGAAGAGAAATAAGAAAGGACAGAAAAGGGTTTAAAAAAAAGGAAAGAAAAGAGGTAAAAGGTGTTTATCAGATGGTGTGCTGTGACGTACGAGTCGAGAAGCGAGTCAGACGAGTACACTGTTAGCATGAGGCAGGTGAAACTGCATGCTTGGTTATAAAGCACTGAACCTGGCTGAACCTCAGCAGGACGTGACAGCAGTGAGGGTTAGCATCTCTGCGACTCACTCTCTCTCACACACACACACACACACACACACACTTCAGCGAGCTCCTTGGAAACACTTCCTACGCAATAGCACGAAATCCACAAAGCACATTCACTAAACAATGAAACAGAGTGTGTGTGTGTGTGTGTGTGTGTGTGTGTGAGATCTATAGGAGTGTATGCAGGATTTAGTTGGCATTATGTTTGGGTCAAGCGCACACAGGAAAGAGCATCAAGGTGAGTGGACTGAGTGGTGTGGACGTCTCACCTCTTGCACAGAAGCTTGTTGAAAGAGAGGAATAAGAGGATTAGTTCTCGGTATGTCAATGTGAATCTGCAGGGAAGAGAACACACACACACACACAAAAAAAAGAGACACAGGAGCAGAAGCAGGTTAGGACGGATTCGGAACAGCCATTACAGATAGACAGGAAAGTGAATCTGGTCATGGATGGTGATGCATGCCTGGCTGCAAACTGAAGACCAGAAAACAAGTCCAGATTTCAACAGGAATGAACTCATCATCAGCTGTTTAACCCTCTGAAGTCAGAGTTAGTCGAGTCGTCATGGACAGGGGAGTGGTGTTATAGCAAAATCATTGATCTGGGAACTGGGGTGTGTGTAAACATGTGCTACATGTAAGGGGTGTATTCCTTTTCTATCACAGCAACTTGCCAACTGTTCAATCCGAAATAATTTTCACCAATTTAAGAAGAACTTTAAGAAGAGCTTTTAATGGTGTTCAATATCCACGAGTCTTCCCTCACTCTCCTTCACTTCAACTTAATTAAAAATATATATAAAACCCTACAGATTTCAGATCACAGCCTGTAAAAATGAAAGAAACAAGTCTGTAAAAAAAACCCAAAAAAAAACCCTTAAATCTAAGGAAAACAATTCAGTAGCTATGTTTCCATCCAAGTAGGTTTATTTATTTATTATTATTATTATTATTATTATTATTATTATTCCTTTATTTGTTTATTTATGTATTCATTTATTCATTCATTTACTTATTTATTTTTCTTATTTTATTGTTTATTTATAAAAGTGTTTTTAGCTACATTTCCTCACATAATTCCTACAGTATGTGAATATTTCAAATGTTGTAATAAATAAATAAAATAAAATAAAATAAAATAAAATAAAAGTTTGTTAAATGCAAAATGGCATTTAAGCAAAATAAAAATCAATACATTTTATTTAATTAATTTATTTTTTAAGGCGTCACAGTGACCTGGAGCCCTATGAGAAGAGCAGCTGCTCCAATCTGAGATCATCATCTGCTATTTTATACAGCGCAATTATTTGTGGAATTAAAATAACAGGCATCTGTCTAGATGCCTACAATTGTCTAGATGCCTGTCTGGATGCAATGAATTGACTCAAGGTCTATTTCAGAAAGATTTGAGACATAAAAAGGTAAATACTCTTTGATAATCACAAAATAATGTATGGAAACGGTTGAAGGGCGGATTTCTAAAGTGACAAATTTTTTATATATTTTTTTTTTTATAAGCAAAGGCCAATTCTATGAAATCAGACAGGAGACAAATTTCACCTTTTTTCACTTTCACCTGAACAGCACAAAAAGTGGATGGAAATGTAGTAGGTGTTTATACGTCTTTGTTAAATAACAGCGTAGAATATATCCGTTACAGGTTTATACAATGTTACTATAAAAACTATGAGAATTCAGTCATGTTATGAAACTTAACGAAACCAATGAATCCTACAACTGGGTTTCTAAGAATTTATCTTTTCTTCTTCTTTTATTATCGCTAAGATTCAACACTTCCACACATATAACAGGCTTGTTCTGCTGAAAAGAAACAACACCCTTTACAATTTTGCTGCCTTTGTCATTTCTGTGACGCCGAAACAAACAAACAAACAAAACAAAAAGTGCTGACTCAACCACGTCAATACATCAGATCTGAAATTGTGTTAAAAACTAAATACAGAGCAATAATCTTAGGAGAAGATAAGAAAAAGGAAAACATGTCATCGCTTTCAGCGCTGCTTTTTTATTTTTATTTTAGAAAGACAAACAGCAAAAGAAGTGAAAGGAGAGGGGGCGTAAACTGTTTTATGTAAATTCTTCTAATTTGAATGTTGAAACTTTTGTGTGTTTTATGATGGAAGAAAAAAACACGACAGGACATCCTGTCTTTTCAGGATCTCATTCCTAAGTGTTCAATTGTGGTTTTAAGTAGTGAGTGTGTGTGTGTGTGTGTGTGTGTGTGTGTGTGTGTGTGTGTGTGTTAATATCTGAACGGTTTTTTTGTGTGCTTGGTTTCTTCCTCCGTTTTTTTGCGGCTGCTTTGTAATACTGACAAAGAAAATGATCAGTCAAATTTAGACAGAGGAAAGAAAAAGTCTTGAATGTGCAGCCAAAATGACGGAAAAAACAACCAGACATTCCTCTAGACTTCAAAGGGTTAAATACAGAACGTAGAAATAGAGAATAAACTAACCAATAAACTGCCCTAATGAGTGAGTGAACCGTCAAGACACTGTGGTCCAACCTTCAGTTTATAGCCTGAGGCTCGAACCAGCCATCAGACCAGATCAGACAGACTTGAGAGACAGACAGACAGACACATGGCACTGAGCAGATGATGCCTGAGTGACATGCTGCTGGCAGGGGGGGGGCGGATTGTTTTGCGTCGGCGTCTCCGCTCCATCCTGCCTCTTACCTCAGTGACTCTCGGCTGGAGCACTAAACTCTCCGGACTCATCCGGGGAATATCTATGTGGATCTGATGGTGCAGAGAGAGAGACACGCTACATACATATATACACACACACACACACATATATATATATATGGATTCTACAAATGCTGAGTGAGAGGATGAGATGATGTGGAGAATGAGAGTGGACACACACACACACACACATTAATTATAAGAAAGGAGTAATATGTGGGTTATAGGAAAGTAAGCCTTGGACTAATAAGATGTGGACTTGTTGGAATTGTTATCACCACAGAGTGGATTATTTTGCTGAAACTGCGTAAACCACAGCAATCTGCTAATGATTCCAGTCTTTTCTTTATTAATGAACACCTCGTGTGTTTAAAGCGTGTATAGTTATATTTAATGAGGTGAAACATCTGCAAAACTAATTAGGTCCTTTTATCACTTACGTTATAGCAGCTATAAAATTCCCTTCCTTCACATGTCTCTCTCTCTCTCTCTCTCACTCACTCACTCCCTGTCTGTCTCTATCTCTCTCACTCTCTCACTCACTGTCTGTCTCTCACTCTCTCACTCACTGTCTGTCTCTCACTCACTTTCTGTCTCTCTATTTCTCTCTCTCGCTTTCTCTGTCTCTGTCTCTCATTCTCGCTCTCTGTCTCTCTCTCATTCTCACTCTCTGTCTCTCTCTCACTCTCTGTCTCTCAATCACTCACTCTCTCAACCTCTCACTCATTCTCTCAACCTCTCACTCGCTCTCTGTCTCTCACTCACTCTCTCTCTCTCTCACTCTCGCTCTCTGTCTGTCTCTCACTCACTCTCTGAATCTGTCATTCATTCTCTTTCTCTCTCTGTCTCTTACTCAGTCTATCTCTCAGTCTCTCTCTCATTCTCTCTCTCACCGACTCTCTCACTCTCTTTCTCCCTCTCCCTCTCTCTCAGACACACCTTTTCCTTCTCTCACAGTCAGTAAGTAAAAAAAAACTCTACATTTACAGATTGTGTAAAAATCCTCTTTCCTAAAGACTTTCATTTTGGAAAACGTAATGTTTGTGGCTTTAGCTCTAATTGTTACGAAGCTCTGACACTGGAGACTCCTTCCATGTATAAATAATGCAGAAAGATTTTGCAGCAGACTTTTTAAAGATTTGTTAAGCAGTGTTTTTTTTTGTGTTTTTCATCTAACTTGAACTGAAACTGTATGCACAGGATTCAAGAGTCTTCATTTAAACTCCAACCAGTAAAGACGTGTGTAATTACCGTGTATGACGGCTGTACTCATGTTCACACGTGAATCAAACAGGGTTTTGGCTGAACGTGTGTTGTGATGTCATACGACTTGTCTGGTCAAATCTGTGGAAAATCTTTGGTCATTTTGAAGCATTGCAAGCTCCTCTTAATATCATGTGATCATCGTTTTGTGTGATTTTCTGCAATAATAACATTTTCTTTCTGATATGTTATTAGATATCTTTTTTATGTAGACTATTGCTACAGGAAAAATACAAAAAACATAAGCGCATTCATATTTCTTAATATTATTCAGCTTTTATTTACCTTGCAGTTTGAGCTTAATAAGCTAAGAGGATATTGTGTCTGCTTTTCCACCTTTTAGCACTGTGGCAATATCACTGTTTCTTTGGATATTAATACAGGGGGGAAAAAAATTAAGGGTTTATTTTATTAAGGAAATTGTGTCTGGATTGGTTTGTGTTTGACGTTTAATTGAAATGAATCTCTCCTGTGTGGCTTTGGTATCAATAAAACTGCACCTCACACAGCTGCATCAAAACCTGCTTTGGTTTCTACACTAAAAATAAAAAACTATTTCCTTCATGCTATTGGAAAAGTGAATAAAAGAAAAGACACCTAAGCACTTCTACTTTTACCCTCATCCGGAAATCGACTGGAAACTGAAATCGACCCCAATACTACACAAACTCACCCTCTTTACAATGCTCAACTGGTACAACAACTGGACACAACTGGAAATGCCTCTCATACCAGCAAATCTAAAGCAAACCTTGCTTAGCCACAGTGACTGGGGATTGATTTAATATCACGGTTTTTGAATCTGACCGGTCAGAAATTTGACCGATCGAGGCCTATATAAATGTTCATGTTCTACCACTTTTCGTTTCTATAGTAACAACTCATTCACAGAGGCGTCTACGGTGGACGCTTCCCATAACCTACATCTAATAATAATAATAATAACCAGATAGAAATGTGCTGTTATTTAATAACGAACACATAATCAATGACATGATGCTTTCTGTAAAGACATGTTTATGTATCATTTATGGATGGAGTCTCCAGTATCCCTGCTTTAGCAGCCATATTTTTAAGAGATGTTTGTGTTCTGCTGTTTCTGGCTTAGGGTTTATGTTTATAGCCTGTATGTTATGGGGTTTATCTTCTAGAGAGTGGAAAAAGAAGAGCTGTTTCTACCTGCTATAACATAAATAAGAGTAACTATGTGTTCCACAGAAATTCCATAACATTAAACGTAACTATAAATGAGTAAAAATTATGATCGGCTAGAAATCCTTGCCAAATTGCTGTGGTGTATGAGGAATAAACCTCCGCAGGAATGCTGATACAGGAAAACATGGTGAAAGTAATACTTAGTAGTACTTCATCCTGTTGTTGACTGGTTTATTTTCCATAACAATGTATTTTTTTCGACAGAACATTTGCTTGGCTTTTTTTGGAAGATCATCACTTTTAGCTGATATTCTGTTAGTGGAATATTTACCTCCTTAAAATTGGAAGGAGGAAATTTTTGATGGCCATCAGTCGCTTGAGTTTAAGCGCCCATTCTACTTTCACATGAAATCACACGAAAGCCATGATGAGATATAAGGTCTGAGAAGGAAAGACGTTCGTAAATGTATGAGGAGAGAGAGTTAATCCTTCCACTCGTACTAAGCGAGCGAGAGAGCGATAATTGCCGTAATAACGGACGGAACTCCCGGTGGAAGGCACTCCCTGCACTCTGTAAACAGTGCCTCAGCAGGAAGAGTCAGTTGGGGGCCACCTTCTTCTGTGCATTTCTGTTCCGGTGTCAGTGAAAGTCACTGTATGTACCATTCACTACAAAACTACTTTCTGCTTTTATTTCAGGAACTTCACGCTGCAGCGCTACCAACCCCCCCCCGCCGTGCCGGGGATTCTGCCATCCCACGGTGACAGAGGGGCAAACTGCACTTATGTGCTGCATTACTGCTTTCCTAAATACCCTCTACCAGCACTTTTCCACTGAACACTGGAAGCCAACATTTACTAGTGGATGTGTTTTGTTTCATGAGCTGATTTGAGATGCATGACACTGCTGTGTGTTTTCCTCGCTGGTTGGGTTTTTTTGTTTTTGGCTTGCGCTCATGCGTAAGTACGCCAATACTTTCATCTTTAAAAAAAAAATACAATAAAGCACTTAATAGTAGCACATGTACAAAAAAATAAATAAAAAATATGCGGGCCAATCTTTAGTGAAAATGCCAAAACTTTTTCACATGTGCCAAAATACAACACACATTAGAGCTGTAGGACGTATTGGCATTGGTTCTTAGATTTCTCTGTCTTGTGAACTGGTGTCACTAAATAAAATTAATTAATTAAATAAATAAATAAATAAATAAATAAATTTTTGTGCATAAATTCTTATGCACAAGGTTTGACAAAAAAACGATTTCCTTCTTTAATAAAATATATTATTTTATATAGAGCCTATCTACAAATTAGTTGAACTAAAGGTTTGGCCTTGAAATGGATTTAGAGTCATGATCTTGACTTTTTTCTTTTCGGATTTATGACTCGAGTTTTGCCTTAAACTCTATTAGTCCTGGTCTTGGATTTGATAATGGCTTTTGTGTCACCTTTTATTTGCCTGAACCCAAATACTCTGCATGGAGGGAACTAGATTAAGTGTTTCTGGGAATAGTAAGCCATCTGACATTAGTCCTAGACAGAAGATGAAACTATTTAAGTTACATTTACAGCATTTAGCAGACGCTATTATCCAGAGCGACTTACGGACCTGGGACTCAAACTCACAACCTTCTGACCAGTAGTGCAACACCACTAAGCTATCACTTCCCTCTGAGGGGAAAGAAACTGATGGATAAAACTCTGATGTTATACTTTTTGAGCATTTTGAAAAAGGTTAAGAAACTGAACTACTGAAGAAGGCAGTAAAGAAGGGACTACAGCCAGAGACAATCAGGACATCTGTACTATTATTAGCTCTGCCCGTATGTCCTGGCTCACTCCCATGGTAAAGCCGGGTGGTACAAACAGAGATATGAGGTTATTCTGGGTAAATCTGCCTAGCTGGTTATTGCTACAGCGTTCTGAGTAAAAGTGCTGGAAGAGTGTGGAAGAGCAGCAGCAGCAGCATCATGTGAAGGCCTGGTTTTTCCTCCTACACTCAGAGAAATACACTTTCTCCCAGAGTTTATGAGAGAAGAGGAGCAGAGGACTGAGGCTTCCCGCTGGGGCTGACAAACTGCTGTGGAACCTCGACGCTGCCCTGCTGTCAGCTAAAAGCGTGATATTTTTTTTCTCATTTATTTATTTATTTCATCGTTGTGAAAGGCCATGATTTTCTGGGAAGGAGAATGGAGGCGAACAGTCCAGACCTTCCTTATATGTACTTGCATGTGTGTGTGTCAGAGAGAGAGAGAGAGAGAGAGAGAGAGAGAGAGTAATAGAACATATCAATTATCAAACTCACAACTCTTAATAAATAAATAAAAATCTGGAAGAAATAGATATAATAAAATGGAGGGCATAAACAGTGACTAAAACAAACGTAAATTCTGCTGGAATAAACTCACATAACACTGATTTCACTCCAACTGTCAGAACAAATACCACTGCCATTTTTTAATTACTATTAATATTATTATTATTTTAATTATATTTACATACTGCAACTGCATATTACATACCACACCCAGCTATTTCCTCAAATCCTGATTTCTCTTTGCTTTTTGTCTGCTTGAAGCACATTTATTTTTTAGCCAAAAGACCTTTACAAAGATGAGAAAGCTATTTACGGCATGTTTTATCATTTCTAAAATGACTTTTCTAACTGGGTATAATTAACAAACTGTGTGTCAGAGAGATCACAAGTAAGTGCTTAATTTTTTAACAGGCAATTAACTTTAACTTCATTTCTTTGGCTGAATGTCTAATGTTGTTTGACTGCCTACAGAGTGCACTACATAGGTGCTATAATATTGTTATGTTATATGAAGTGTAGTGAGATTATTTCACTTTTGGGTAAAGGAAGGTTAAAATTGGTGGATCTGTAAGGAATCCCAGATCAAATGAGAAGTTTAAAAACGAGCTAAATATTAATAAAGGATGTATAGTGCGGTACTAGTACTACTCATTAATATTTTGTCATATGTAGGGATTCAGACAGCCTGACTGTGGAGTGATGAGTGAAAAGGCATGTTTTGTAGTAGGGAATGATGGAGAGAAGGTCTGAGAGGTGGTGTTACCTGTCTGTATGTGTCCTGGTGATGTTCGTCGTTGCGGGAGTCGTAGTACTGCTCGATGAAACCGAAGTACTCCTGCCTCTTTCTCTGCAGCGTGCTGGCTCTGCGCTCGGCATTGGCAGGCAGGTAACCCTAAGAACAGCAATACACACACACAGCCCATTATAGAAGGCCAGTTGAAATGTCTTGTTTAATCAATCCACTATCAAACCATATTAGCCCCCTGAAATTTCTGCTGTCTGTGCATTGCACCCATGTGTGAGCGAGGTCATCAGCCTCTTTCACTCCAATGCTGCAGTTTCCAACACACTCTGTTTTATTGGTTGTACTGCACTAAGACAACGCACTGGTGCCAGATTCTGATCCAGGTCGACAAGCACCAGTAAGCTGTACTGGACTATTACAGCTGCAGAGATGATGTAAAGAACTCTAGATGTGTGCAATTCACTTTCCAATACAAGTCTTAACTAAAGTGTTAAGTAAAAACTGGACAGCCTTTGCTGGGACTGACACACACAGGCCATCTCTGCTTCATTAAGAGTGACAATCACATACACTATGTGTTCACTGAGACAGACGCACAACTCACACCTCCTACCTGAGAACTGACAGGCCAGCAGTCCAGGAGGCCACACTGGAACTGACCGACACAGAGGCCATGTCTCTCCCACTGGAACTTACTGACACAGTAGCAATGTGTACTTCACCTGAACTGACAGGTAAAAAGTCCAGCCTTCCTTTACTATGGCTTACAGGCACAAAGGTCACACCTTAGTTACTGGGACTGACCAATACGGAGGCCACACCTCATTTACTGGGACTGATCAGTGCAGAGGTCCCACCTGATTTACTGGGACTGACAAGTACAGAGGCCACACCTTATTTATTGAAACTGACCAGTACAGAGGCCACACCTCAATTACCAGGACTGGCCTGTACAGAGGCCACACCTCTTCCTGGGGAGACACCAGGACAGAGACCACACCAGCTTCCTGGAGACTGATCAGGGCAAAGGCCATACCTCCTCCCTGGGGAGAGACTAGGACAGAGACCACACCACCTTCCTAGGGACTGACAGGCACAGAGGCCACTCATCATTTACTCAAATTAACCAGAACAGAGGCCACAGCTTCTTAATGGGGACTGACCAGGATAGAGACCACACCACCTTCCTGGGACTGACCAGCACAGAGGCCACATTGCACATACTAGGATTGACATGCACAGAGGCCACACCTCCTTTGCTAGCAGTGACATCCGCAAAGGCCTTTCTCCATCACTAAGACTGATAGACACTGCAAACATTACTGATACAACACCACCCATTTACTCACATCAGTTCCTCAATATCTGTCCAGTGCACACTCACCTGAGATAAAGGAAACACTGTGGAAATATTGAGACTTCCAATTAGTCTTTGCACCAGAAAAAATATGGCTGTAGTTCAGTCATTTCACTAAAGTAAGACATGAATAAATGAATTCTTAGTGTTCCTATGTTCAGTTCACTGATTAGCCAGTCACTATCAGTCACCAGTAAAGAGGAAGAAATCGCCGCCTTTCGTATTCCACAGCGAGAGAGAGAAAGCGTGCAGCAGATGTCTGTGCCCGAAAAAGAAAGTCTCTTGATAAAGTAATTGATTGCATGGAAATCTAGAGCCGTGGAAATCCATTTATCACAGGAGACACTATCCCACGCGGCCATTTTTTACCCCCCACCGCCCAGACAAGTTCTGCACCAAGATGTATGCGTGCCAAGCGGCAGTGTTCATGCCAGGGCTATGGGTCATTAGCATATGTACATGTAATTAAGCTTAATTGATAATGCATAATGTCGAGGATTTGGAGCATTCAATGGGCTCACATAGCGAGGAAAAATGAGCTGCTGATCACCAGGAACATTAAAAGGCTCTGAGTCAGGAGGGAGAATTTTAAGGTGAATGCAGAGAATGGTAACGGATATTAATTGGCATGTTCTAGAGAAAGAGCATACAGGGAGCTGGAACAAGAAAGAATACTGCCAATAAGGGACAATCATCATGCAACCCTGATTTAGCACACCTCAGTCTTAAATGAAAAAATAAGTATTAAGGGAACTGTTAGCAGTTTCAAAAAGATCTTTTTATCTGTTGTGGTGCAGAGCTACAATGGAATCATTTTGCATCGGAATTGATTCAATACAAAAACTAATAAGAAGAGGATCTACAAGTTTTTCTATCTGCATGCATAATGTACATACTTTTCATCTGTTTGCTATTTGGTTTGGCTTTGGGATCAAAATACAGATAAAAAACAATTGGTTTAAGAGCTGAAAATGTATGGTCAGAGCAAATAAATAAATAAATAAATAAATAAATAAATAAAACCTTGCCATAGATAACTTCATAAATAACCAGTTTCAAATATTTTGTATATTCAGAGTTTAATATCTCTCTATGATCATCAGCTCAATTTACAAGGACATATCACATTTCTATATCTCTATCCTATGGCTCACTTTTCAGCTCACATTTACTATAAATATATATATATATATATATAAATAAATAAATAAATACACCCTTGGATGAAATACTATACACTACGAAAGCATGCTATGTGTGTTTATATCCACCTCTGTTGGTGTGGCTGAATAATTATAAAGCACAGAGCTTTATACCAATCGCCTGACCACTCATTTGTTCAATCGGTGATATTGTGAAAATTACATCACTTTCAGTTCTCTTGAAAATTATAGTATACTTTCTACAGTATTATAGTATTGTATATATATATTTCTACACACATCGTCTATTTGTGTGTCCTGAAATCTGGGTTAATGTGATCTTGTACATGTGCACAATATACAGAGTGATGATTATTACTGGAATATTCACTGAACCCCGCAATCTCTAACTAACTCTTTTCTTCTTCATGCCTTCCTAGGAGTGTTTTCATAGCTCAGGACGCCTGCATTACGACCGCAAATATGAATATTTTATCAGACGATTATTATGATGTTAAATAATAGATTGAGAGTCTGTGACTGTGGCTTATAAATAAGGTCTGTAATTATAACATCATTCGGCATGAGAGGGGAGAGAGAGTGGGGCGCAACCGAACACTTGAAAGTACTAGAAAGTACTTTTCTTCTTCCGCATTATTTTATACATATGTCTGCTCTAAATATGTGGTCTTGTTTAATAAATAATGCATACCATTTTTTTTGTATTATTTACCCAGAAAGAAGGGAAATGAAATGCTTGAACCACATGTGAGGGTGAGGTTGTAACAAGACCATAAGACAGTTTAAAATCCCCCTCTAGCAATTTTAATAGAATTAAATTAAATTAAAAATACATATATAATTTTCAAATAAAATAAGATAATAATAATAATTAATAATAATTACATCATAATAATTTTTTAGTTATTACGTTAAAATTTTATATTAATATTATAATTAAATAATAGTAATTTCAACCAATTAAATAAAAATGAAATCATTAAATACAGACAGATCGAAAGTAAACAAACAAGATCAATTATAGTATTATGTAAGTAAAAATATTTATTAATCATTGAATAAATTATTTTAATAAAACCTTATAAACAATAACATAAAAAAAAACGTATTTATTTATTTCTGTATCGATCTATCTATCTATTTATTTATTTATGTTTACTGTCTGTCTGTGTCTATCAATTATTTCAGACATGATCCTTTCACTGCTTTACCCTCCTCCTTTGGACCCCAGCCACAGTACACGGCAGATGCAGTCTAAAAGTAAGTACCCTGAGGCAAAGTACCTCCTGATCTTCTCTGAGAACTTGCTGATGGCAGGAATAACTAACAGAGGGATTCTCCATCACACCTGCCTTTCTTCAGTGTGATAAATCTTTGGAGTGTCACATGACAGCTATGGATATCTCCTAGTCACACCTCTTATTGACTTCTACCCCTCGTTACTCTGTGTCCTGCCATTCACAAAGCAGCAGCTGGTTACACCCCTGACTGGTTTTCTTGGATTCTCCTATTTGTCATGCTGCAGTAAATGAAATGATAAACAGGAATGGTGTGAATAGTGTGAAGCTAGTGGGGAACGTTCTAATGCAGCATTACAACAAGCCCCCTGTGCACAACTGAGATTCGGACCTCTGACTGCTCAGTTCTGTAGGGGGGAAAAAAATGATTTGATCCCCTGCTGATTTTGTACGTTTGCCCACTGACAAAGAAATGATCAGTCTGTAATTTTAATGGTAGGTTTACCTGAACAGTGAGAGACAGAATAACAACAAAAAAAATCCAGAAAAACACATTTCAAAAAAGTTATACATTGATTTGCATTTTATTGAGTGAAATAAGTATTTGATCCCTTTGCAAAACATGACGTAGTACTTGGTGGCAAACCCTTGTTGGCAATCACAGACGTCAGACATTTCTTGTAGTTGGCCACCAGGTTTGCACACATCTCACATCTCAAGGAATTTGGGCCCACTCCTCTTTGCAGATCCTCTCCAAGTCATTAAGGTTTTGTGGCTGACCCTTCAGCTCCCTCCACAGATTTTCTATGGGATTAAGGTCTGGAGACTGGCTAGGCCACTACAGGACCTTAATGTGCTTCTTGTTGAACCACTCCTTTGTTGCCTTGGCCGTGTGTTTTGGGTCATTGTCAGGCTGGAATATCCATCCACGAACCATTTTCAATGTCCTGGCTGAGGGAAGGAGGTTCTCACTCAAGATTTGATGGTACATGGCCCTGTCCATCGTCCCTTTGGTGCGGTGCAGTTGTCCTGTCCCCTTAGCAGAAAAACACCCCCAAAGCATAATGTTTCCACCTCCATGTTTGACGGTGGGGATGGTCTTCTTGGAGTCATAGGCAGCATTCCTCCTCCTCCAAACACGGCGAGTTGAGTTGATGCCAAAGAGCTGGATTTTGGTCTCATTTGACCACAACACTTTCACCTAGTTCTCCTCTGAATCATTCAGATGTTCACTGGCAAACTTCAGATGAGCCTGTACATGTGCTTTCTTGAGCAGGGGGCCTTGTGGGTGCTACTGGATTTCAGTCTTTCATGGCATAGTGTGTTACCAATTGTTTTCTTGGTGATGGTCCCAGCTGCCTTGAGATCATTGACAAAATCCTCCAGTGTAATTCTGAGCTGATTCCTCACCGTTCTCATGATCATTGAAACTCCATGAAGTGAGATCTTACATGGAGCCCCAGACCGAGGAAGATTGACAGTCCTTTTGTGTTTCTTCCATTTGGGAATAATCGCACCAACTGTTGTCACCTTCTCACCAAGCTGCTTGGCGATGGTCTTGTAGCTCATTCCAGCCTTGTGTAGATCTACAATCTTGTCCCTGACATCCATGGACAGCTCTTTGGTCTTGGCCATGATGGAGAGTTTGGAATCTGATTGATTGCTTCCTTCTGTGGACAGGTGTCTTTCATACAGTTAACGAGCTGAGATTAAGAGCACTCCCCGAGAGTGCTCCTACTGTAATCTCAGCTCCTTACCTGTATAAAAGACACCTGGGAGCCAGAAATCTTTCTGATTGATAGGGGATCAAATACTTATTTCACTCATTAAAATGAAAATCAATGTAGAACTTTTCTGAAATGCATTTTTCTGGGTTTTTTTTTGTTGTTATTCTGTCTCTCACTGTCAAAATACCCCTACCATTAAAATTACAGACTGATCATTTCTTTATCAGTGGACAAACGTACAAAAGCAGGGGATCAAATAATTTTTTCCATCACTGTAAGCACCTAGAGACTATGTAGAACTAGAAATTATACTAAATTTGCATCGTTTTAAATTAACACTAAACAGTTGAAAATTAATGTCTGTGAAAGATTTTACTTACGCTACGGTAAAATGATCTTCACTTAATATCTTAAGTTTTGGGTTTTTTTTTTAAATTTTGGTGTGATTTTTTCTTACTTGCTTTCTTTCTTACTTTTTCATAAACTTACTGTTGGACACTATTAAAAGTGGTAGCTCAAGTGGTTAAGGCCCTGAGTTGTTGAACAGAAGGTTGGGGTTCAAGTCTGAGCACTGCCAAGCTGCCACTGATGGGCAACTAAGCAAGGCCCTTAACCCTCTCTGCTCCAGGGCTGCTGTATCATATCTGCCCCTGTGCTCTGACCCCAACTTCCTCAGCTGGGATACATGAAGAAAACAATTCCACTGTGCTGTAATGTATATGTGGTGATAATAATAATAATAACGGCTTCTTCTGTTATTCTTCACTGAGGACTTTCTCCTCTACAGCTAATCTAATATTCATTCCCTGCTACAATAACAACCAATTTAAATTACAAATGAGAAATTTGTTCTGAAGAAAATCAGCACATAGTCAAAAGGAACCAGCGTTAACTTATCCGACTGTATTAGAAAATTATAATGCTGCATGTATTTTACTATACAGAACTCCACAGGAGGTCTTTACTAGCAGTGGCCATCAAACCCCTTTCATTAGGAAGAAGAGCCATCATACCATATTCAATATCACATCATGTGAAATATATTATGTGCAATATGTTCTAGCACCTTTCTTTGTACTTTGAATACATTTTACATTTTGTATATATAGAATATTTCATTTATTTTTCAGCATAGGCACCCTGACATGATGGATCAGACCACACGGGTCAGCCTTCGCTCCCCACGTGCATCAATGAGCCTTGGCCGCCCATGACCCTGTCGCTGGTTCACCACTGTTCCTTCCTTGGACCACTTTTGATAGATACTGACCACTGCAGACCGGGAACATCCCACAAGAGCTGCAGTTTTGGAGATGCTCTGATCCAGTGGTCTAGCCATCACTATTTGTCCCTTGTCAAACTCGCTCAAATCCTCACACTTGCCTATTATTCCTGCTTCTAACACATCAACTTTGAGGACACTTGCTGTCTAATATATCCCACCCACTAACAGGTGTCATGATGAGGAGATAATCAGTGTTATTCACTTCACCTCTCACTGCTCATAATGTTATGCCTGATCAGTGTATTTTTGAATACATTTGTTGTTATCTGAAACAGTCTCTGGCAAAAGAATTTCCTTCAAGATTAATAAAGTTCTCTTATCGTACCTTATCTTATTCTAACACAAGAAATTAAGCCTCTCGCTGAAAAACAAAAAAGAAAAAAATATTACGGTTCTCAACAAACCATAAATTTCAACAAGTTTGTATTGAAAGATGTTGAGTGAGTGTGATCAGTTCACATAGTATTAACATAAACCAATAACAGTGTGAAATCTCACGAGGATGCCTGCACTGAAGGGATCTACAGTATAACTATAATATTATATTTAGGCATGGTAGAATAGTGTAGTGGTAATGAGTCTGTTACAGAACACTAGTATCATGTAACACATTCCAATCATGTTAGATGTACCCAAACTAATCGGGGTAATGACACACAGTTCAATCACATGGAAGCAACGAGTCAATTCAACAAGCTTTTCTACATTTCAAAGAAAATTTATTATATGGCTTTCACCACCTAGGAGTTTCTCAGGCGTTTTTATTTTTAACGCTCATGCACAGACTGCACTGGTCATGCTTTTCTGAAGTTTTTAGGCACTACTTTGTATTTCCTTGCCCCAGTCGTTGACGGTTCTGTCTGGGATACGGGATTTTCCTTCGTGATGTTTCAGATGTGTAAGGACAAAATCAGCATGACACGCTCTTGTGTTTGCAATGGGTCATGCTTTTAATGGTTACAAAACCACTTAGTTCACATGAACTCAGTGTGAAATGACATTAAACCTTTTTTCTTTCCACACACACACAAAATTCCGTCTGACAGCAAGAAGTCTATAAGTTGCAAGTGAAATCGATCGTCCTGTTTCTGTCCTCTTTAAAAGAAGCACGACGTCAGGGCTGAAAAACCCCGGTGTTCTGTACGATGTGTGGTGCAACAGTAGGAGCGGTGCTGCTGCCCTCAACAGCTTCACTACTGTATAACATTCCATCCAGAAACAGATGCCTATTGGCTTTAACTTTACAACACGCTTCTGTTAATTATTCATGTTGATCAGGTATCTGAATCAGCATGATAAATGATGTCAGCTAATCGCTCCAGTCCTGATGGGCATGATTTCTACTCTGACATTGTATGACCTTTTGTTTTAATGTACTATAAGGTGTATCGTTACCCCAGACTTGTAGCAGTAAAATTGCTCTGTGATATTTCGGCGCATGTTGCCCAAGTGAACTGTGATTCCTCGATTCCTCCAATAAAATCCATTTCCTCAAAACAGCCTTATATCCTTTTTGTGCAGGAACAAAATCAATACAATAATAACACCCTGCTAGCAGAAACACACACGCAAACACACACGCAAACACACACGCACATACACACACACATATGCATACATGCTCACACACGCACGGACACACACGCATACACATACACACATGGACATGGACATGGACACGGGCACACCCTCACATACACGGACACACAAGCATACACACACACGCACACAGACATGTACGCAGACACGGACACACAAGCACGCACACACACGTACATATACACACACACACAAGTGCACACAAACACACGTACATGTAAACATAAGCATATACACACACACACACACAGACATGGACACATGCACACACAAACATGGACATGGACACACACACACAAGACATGGACACGGACACACATGCACACACAGACATGTACAGGGACACACAAGCACGCACACACGCCCATGTACACAGACACTCAAGCATACACACACACGAACATGGACACAGACGCTGACATACAAACACGTACATACACGCACATACACGGACACATACACACGTGCGAACACATTCGGACACACACACGTGCACACACACAGTTTGAGGTTAAGTAAGTGGAGAAGGAGAGTGCAGCTTGCACTGTTCAGACCAGGTGCAGAGGCACAGCAACAACAGGCAGGTAATAAATGCAGCGTGTCAGTGGAGAGACAGGGAGAGGACACACTACACGTTTCCCAGCATGCCCGGCGAGCGGCGGGAGGCCTTCATGCTCCAGTGTAATGCACAGAGTCCCAGGCCGGGCTAGGGCTCTGCATCAGGCTCCTCTCCCAGCTGCTCGCCGAGCACGGGCCATTAGTCAGAGGTGTCCAGGCCACATTAGCGAAATGGAAA